>NC_045778.1:19543761-20155678 GCF_008692025.1 Phocoena sinus | reverse complement strand
GGACCTTGAAGTGTAGCTATGGATGTATATTATACATTTTAATCCAAGCTATCTCTAAACATATTCTCTGATATATTAATAGAGGAGAAAAAAGCATGGACCTGATTTATGGATGGTTATTTATGGTTTACTGAGACCAGCTGTAAATAGATAGGTGCTACACTACAACCCCACGCAGGGATGACCCCCTGAAAGCTAGTGGGAATAGGAAATCTTCACAATGTACAGAACCCTTCAATCTTCTGTCAGGGTGACTGTATACTGGAGACAGGGAAATACTCAGACCCCCTGAGTTATTGGATTCTAGATCAAAACTTATACTAATCCCCAGAGACCTTAAATGCCATCATACTAGTATACCAGTCAGAGTAGAGATCTATGGAGGTCTTGAGATAACGGATAATGTTCTGAGTACAAGAGCAGTTCCCTATCCCTCAATATATAATGGGAGTAGATACAATTAGTACCTGGCAGAATCGACACATTGGTCTTCTCATATATGGAATGAAGGCTATTATGATTAAAAAGGGCCAAATAGAAGCTCCTGGAATGGCATCCCCCACCTACCCAAGATAGAAAACCAAAAGTGACGCCACCTTCCTGAGGGAATTTCAGAGATTAGTACCACCATAAAAGACTAAAGTAACATTATTCATGTTTAATGTGACTGTTGGGCAGCTGCCAAAGTCGTATGGGTCATGGAGTATGAGAGTATAGTTTTGTACACTTGCTCAGGTGGTGATGCTAGTTGCACATGTAGCTCCAATTGTGGTATCTTTATGGGAGTAAACTAGCACAGCCCCCTGGAAGTGTTATATTTTCCATTTCCATTGGTAAGGAAAACTTCGAAGTCATTAACATTTATATGGCAGGGAGAAGAGTATATCTTTACAGTTTTACCATAAGTAATATTCAACTGATCACTGTCACACATAATCCAGAGGGATTTTGGTTTCCTTTATATCCAATAGAACATAAAGTATGTATATTATATTGACAGTATTATGTTAATTTAAGCTAATGAGCAGGAAGTAGCAGGTATCCTAGTCACCTTAGTAACACACATGCATGTCAGAATGTGGGAGAAAAACAAGTCAGGCTATTTCTTCTAAAGTGAGAAGCAAATTATTACACCTGCACCTTGAACCTTGTCCACCACCAAGAATGAGGCATAATGCTGGGTGAGCCTCTTTGAATTTTGAATGCAATATGTATTACCTTTAGGTAGGCTGCTGCTGCACATTTACTAGGTAAACTTTAAGGCTACCAGTTTGAGTAAAGCCAGGAGAAAGATAGAGCTGTGCAGTAGGTCCTATCTGCAGAGCAAACTGTTCTTCCCATGAATTTTATGACCCAGAAAGCTCGATATATTCAATATGTATGTGCCAGAGATACTATTTGGAGCTTCTGGCAAATCCCAAAGGAGAATCATGGCATAGACTCCTCCTTTGTCAATAACTGTTTCCATTTGAAAAGCAATTTTACTGACTTGCTTATGGACCCCTAATAGGGGACTGAACACCTACCTGACCACAGGGCACAAAGTGAGTATGTGACCTGAACTGCCCATCATGAACTAGGTGTTATCTAATATCGTGAGCCATAAAATTGGATGTGCCCCACCAGCATTCTCATTATAAATCAGATGTGATGTATCAAGATTGGTCGGGCCTGAAAAGGCCCAGAAGGCACAAGTAAACTGCTTAAGTAGGTGACATATTCCCAAGGTACTCCGTCCTGCTACTTCTCTGCCTCTTCCTCAGCCCATACCTATAGCTTCATGGGGAGTTTCCTATGACTTGTTAATAGAGAAAGAAAAGGCATGGTCCTGATTTATGGATGGATTTGCATGGTATACTGAAATCAGTTGTAGGGAATGGGTGCTGCACTGCAACAGGAATAACCATGAAAGACAACAAGGAGGGAAATTCTTCCAGTGGATTAAACTCTGAGCCCTGAATCTAGTTTTAATTAGGGGTAGAAGTAGAGATGTCCCAAGGTATCAGTATACATTCATTCATGGTCAGTGCCTAACACATTGACTGGATTGTTAGGAACTTGGAAAGAAAAATATCTTGTGAAGTTGGTGACAAGGAGGTCTGGAGGAGACCTCTTGGAATTGTTACGGAGTGTGAAAGAGATTCCTGTCCAACATTAATGCCTAACAAAGATATCCACAGTAGATAAAGCCTATAGGTGGACAATTGACCCCTGTGGCTTGATCAAGGAGTTCCTGTACAACGTGGATATGGTGAATAGAAGTATGCAAGGCACAGCAACATGGATTTTCCCTCCCCAAAGTTGACGTGGCTTCCACCGGTTGCTGAGCATACAGCTTGCCAAGATAAGGTATCAACGTTGAACTCCTGATACAGCTTCATCCTCATGGAACCATCTAGCTACCTAGCTTTTTGTGGATGGGGGAGGCGGTGCTGTGTCTTCACAAATACTCAAATTCCAAGTATTGATTTGCTTTCTCTTTACAGTGCTTCTGCCATTTTTGGACTTATCCAATGTTTAATACATCTTCATATTATCCCCGTAACATCACCTCCAATTAATAGGGCTTCTTATGGTGTCAATGATCTCAAGCTCATAGAATTTACTAGTCTTACCATGTGTATATTATTCAGAAACAGCTGGCTTTGTAGAATGGTGGCATGGCCTGCTAGAGGCTCAGCAATAGAGCTAGCAGGGAGATAAGATGCTGTGAGGCTGTGATGCTGTACTACGATGTGGTGAATGCCTTCAGCCAGCATCCAATAATGTTTTAGAGAGAAGAGGGAAAAAAAATCATGCTATAACTTTTGACTATATTCTCCTCCCTCAGAAACCTCTCCATTAAGATAAGTTTTATAATAGCAATAATATCTTACAGAGTCATCACTTAACCCATACTTCACTTTTGTCAGAAAATTTTTGTTAGAACAATACATTTAACTTCTGTCTCCCTGAAAAATTCAAGACATCCACAATGTCTACTAGGGATCCTCCCTTAGATGTGGCACTGCTGTGAACTACATACCCCGAGCAATCATAAGTGGTGTTTCTGCATGTGTACAGTACACTCCAGTTTTCAAAGCTCTGTATATTTCAGAGCAATGTATAACATTGCTTATCAATATCTGGTATAAATAGTATAATAAACAAGGTTTAACAGAATAAAGCATTAGTCAAAGGTGAATGCCTTCTAACTTAAATGGATTTTATTCAACTATTAATTTGTTCTCATCTGGGATAATTAAAAACCACATTGAAACCCTTAGACACTGAGAAACAACCCCAGTTCTTGACTTGACAGCCTGATTTTATTGATTTCATTTGTTTGTGGCTTTAGCTGTGAGAGGTTGTGTACACTACAACTTGGCATGGAATCTTCCACTATAGGAATTGAAGACTTTATTTACTCTTAATAGCTGTACCAAGGCCTTTGTGTATATGCAGGTCTCAGCAATTGTCCCTGAGAAACTCTTGGAGTAAAAAAATAATCTCTGACATAACTTCCCATATGATTCAGTTTGGATTCCCATGTGACTCAGATGCTGCCAACTTAGAAAGTACATATACATCATACTGTGCCAATGACTGGATGTCCTTAGTTGCTAATGCTCCTCTCTTGTAGTGAAAAAGGCTTTATAATTTTGAAACTTCTGACCTCTTATATGTGTTAATTTTAAAAAGTCTGTTTTCTCCCTCAGAACTTTGAGAAATAACTTTCTTCTTTTTCTTTGGAGTACTTTACTTTCATTTTGAATTCAAAAGAACAATTTTAAATATGTGTTTTCTCACAGATGATAGGCATTCAGTTGTTTATCATGAAACACTACATTCTACCCAAGACTACTTTACAGAAGGGGCAATTAGTGATGGAGACCAATGCCAAACAAATACACAAATTCTATTCTATTCAAGTTTACTTCATGGGTGGTGTGATTTTAGTGTTAGAATCTCTTGGGTGAATTATGATATTGGCGAGGCACTTAATTCAACTAAAACTCATTGCATCACTTTTTAGCAATACTGCTGAAAGTAACACAAAATTCTCTTTCTCTAATTTGCCTCAGAAATATATCGTTGTCATTAGCAAGCAGAATGAGAATTGTACCTACCAATTACTGAACAAAAATTAGAGCTGTAAATAATGTGAAGCATCTCATTCTAGGCAGGTGACCTTATCTGCTTATCTTCCTACCATGTATAATAAAATAATGGTTGATAAGGGGTATTAACAGCTGTTCTAATTTGGAATTAAACTTTTATAAATCAAATTAGTACTTCCCTCCAATAAAAAAAGATCACTGAGATTGATTTAACGAGCAATATTTTAAATCTTCTTTTTTAACTCCCATCTCAGTGACAGAACTGGGAGCCAGTTTCATATGACTCCTTATCTTGGTATGAATTTCATGTGCTTAATAAATTTGTTTATTTGATATGACATTATGCTTAAGTTTGTATTTATTCTTCTTCTTAAAAATGAAATCAAATAATTTCATTTGTAAAAATATCGCCTGAATTCCTAGTTCAAGTTAAAAAAATTATACAATTAAGAGAAGAGAAATTTTGGGCAGAAGGGTACATACATAGAGGAATTTGTGGGCAGAAGGCAACATTATTTAGAGAATTACTTTGAAGTAGTTCAATACATTTTAAGTTTGCAATTATTGGATGATTCTATATATGTAATTACCCTGAAATTGTGCCAATAATGAGTCTTTTTCTCCACTTACATCTTGTCTCCATTGGTATATATTATCTGAGTATTAGATTTACTTATGCATATTTGAGTCTCTATACACTTACTGATTTTTTAAGCAAATATTTATTAAGTGTCCACTGAGTGCTGAACATTATGCTAACACTGGGAGGGGGAGGTGTGTGCGGGAATGAATAATTATATATAACCATCATTGTTATATAACAGTAGAATCTTTCAAATGGAACCTCTAATCTTGACTGGTGTTATATAAACTTTCAGGGGATTCTTTAGTGACTGGAGTTCACTTACCATGTTCAGGGTCAATTGGACCTTAAGCATTTAAGAGATATAATTTAGAAGGAGAAGAAAACTTAATATATACATTGGTAACATGTTCCTGTCATAAATAATCTTTAATACTTTGAACTATTTAGAAATATGAGATAATATCTAGTACAGGAACTATATTATATGAGAATATTTATTAAATGAAACAAAATTAATTAAATTCTGCCCTGTAATAAAAATTGACATTCGCTGATAGAAACAGTTTAAGCTGATTGTTATCTGTTGGCTTTATAGATTTTACCTTTACTGGGGCTCCTTCCAACCACCTCTAAGAGGATCTTTGAAGGAGTTTTTCTCAAACTGTTATGCTGGACAAATTCAATCTACTCATTAAAAAAAGAAAGTCTACTTGATCAAACTTAGCAACTTTATTTCCAAAAACATTCTTTTATATAAACTAGTATAAAAGAAATAGGTATTTAAAAATTCCTTTTGATTTAGAGAAGTGCTGATGCTTCTATTCACTATTCTTCATCTACTAAGTCTCTGCAGGAATTTATACAATTCAGTATCCTGAAGTGGAATGGTTAATTTTATCTAGTATTAGACAAGGAGGAAAAAGTTTTAATAAGTGCTGATAGTTACCCAAAGCTTCAAACTTTAATGACTCCATTGGAGTTACTGGATAGCATTAAGTGTGATATATGGTAACCACACAGAACATTCTGGGTTAAACACAACTTGAACCACGCGATCTGTTCCTATTTCATATTGCTAATCAGAAATGTTGCTCTTTAAACAGTTTGAACTGTTTCACATTCTTCTATTAACTGTTTACTATGCTAGGTAAAACTGAAACCTTTTTAGTTTTTAATACAAATGTTGGTGAAGTAGTTGTCTCTTAAGTTATACATTGTAGCTATTAGAAGATAGACCCAATTAGGAGTTTATAGAAGTAAAAATGGGAGGGGGACTGATTATGGACTCTGAAGAGGTAAGACAAAGTGGTGCCATTTCATATTCATATTTGACAAGTAACTGTTGTATATTATAGTCAGTATGCTTAATGTTTTAAACTAAATCATGGGGAACTAACTGGGTTCCAGTTTTACTTTTACTTTTCATTGGAAAGCTGTGTTTACATTGGTAAATCTTGTGCAGAGGTTATGGTAATATACAAAGTTTTCTTTTCCTTTCAGGTGGTATTTTAAATAATCTTTAGGCTTATTCTAGGAAGATGTTCATGGTAAATTGTTACACAGTAAAATGAATCCCAGGGTGTCAAGTACAAAAACGAAGTATTGTACTAGAGGATAACAAACTGCTTGGGTACTCATAAGGGTAGATATGCAAGGAGCTTTTAAACAGGTCACAGGAAACGAGAAAGAAATGAAAATAAATCACTTGTTAGAGATAACAATGAAATGAGCTAGAGAGAAGAGAAATGCTCTGTAAACAGGTACATGAGCAAGTGCTGTAGAGACTTACAGAAAATCAGGGGACAAGGTTTGCCAATTTCATTCATCTTTCATGCCAACACCACAGTTTTGGTCAGTCAACAGGTCAGTTACCTTTCCTTTGTCCTTGTATCATAGGTCGCACTGTTAAATATAGCTACCCTGTAAATAATCGTAACTACTACATTTTGGAAGCTTGCCATGTCCCAAGCTCTGTATTGAGTGCTTTACATATATTATTTTGACACTTACAGCTATTTTATGAGGCAGGTGTTATTATCTCCATTTATAGAAAAGGAAACAGACTTGGAGAGATCAATTTATTGCAACAGCTAGAAAGAGCCAGAGGTGTGATGTGAATCCTCCTGCATCTGACTCCAAAGTCCATCCTTTTAAATCTTACACTTCCTGCAATTGGTCACATTATGTATTTTATTACTTAAGAAAGAGTGAGTAAGTAAGAAGCTTGGAGTCAAAGTCTGGCTATTTCATTAGTGATGTGACCTTGGTAACATTTCTTAACCACCTCAGTTCTTCTGCTTGGAAATGGGGACACAAGTAGCATCTTTTGAGGTGCTTATGAGGATTCAAAGTGATAATAAAATACTTAGCACAGGTCATGGCACATAGAAGAGTTTTCTAAATTTTACCATTATTATCATTTTGCATATTTTATTAAATTCTTGATTTTGTGAGGCTTTGTATTTTATAGTCCTATAAAAGCAATGTAATTTGGTAGTGAATCTTATTTTCTCTCTAAGAGAAGAGAACTTTCTTTCCCGTTTGAATTGAGTAATCTTTGAATCCTATTTGAATTTTATTTGAATCTGGTTTAAATTGCTCCTGAAACAATATTGACTTTTAAGAGAAGTTTGTTTTTACGATGCTGTAGTTTTTTTATAAATAATTTTCTACTGCTTTATTCTATGACTTTGTTTAATTATACTCATATGTCATCATTTATTAGTTTTCTATGGTCCAGACCACATATTTGTTTGGATATTAGCAACTGGAATTGTAAGATTTCTCTGTGTATTATAAAATAAACTAAAAGTATGAGGGAAAAGTTCATACTTAGAAAATCAAATTTTTTCTAATATTCTTAACTAGGTAGTATAGACTTTGGGGAATGATTTTCCTTGGTTGATAAGTTTTTGGAAAAATTCTATATATTCTTATATTCTCTTGAAAATTCTATTATCTTAGTTGCTATTTCTATAAGACACTTTAAAAGTATATCACTACTTCTGATCATTAGAGTTAATTCTTTTTGCAGTTTATATTGATTGAAGTCATGCTCTTTCCAACTTTAAGCCAGTAATTTTTGGGGCTATAATATAAGAGAGTCATGTAAATAAGCATATGTGTTTATGACTGTATGCAGTTAATATTTTTTGTTTTAATTTCACATAATAGATTAGGATCTGTGGGGCTATACACCACACGATTTGGGTAGGTCTTTAATTAGCCAAATTAAATCAGAAAAAGCAGATGGGTTTGGAGCTTCAGAGGAGTTGGGGAGGAGGGTATAAGGGGGTGGGCCAGACCTGCCGGACGGTCCGCAGCGGAGAGCCGAGCATGGAGGCCGCTATGTTGTCCCAACAGTTAAGGCTTTTAACCAAAATTATCTTTTGCCTCTTCCATAACTTATAATCCAGACCTGATTTATTATGTACTATGGCATTCTCCAAAGTGGTACGCAGGAGGCATGCATGATGATCCAGTGGGATATATGAAAAATATTAAAACTTCTACTGGTATTTAATTTTTATTTAAGAAAATAAAAGAAATTTAGGTTTAATAATATTTAATTTAAAAGCTAAGGTTAGTGTTTATATGTAATGTATAGATAAACACATTGAGTATGAATGCTGAACTTTTCTTTTTTCTGAATGGGAGTGCTTGACCAAAAAAGTTTGGAGATCATTAATCTATAATTTAGTGCCTGAAAGCAGCTTTATGGGTGACAGGAAGAAGAATTTGGAAAAGCTCTTTCTGAAAACTTGCTTGGGGTCCAGAGTTTAAGTAAGTCACAAGGAGGTAATCTAGTTATGGATGTCAGAAGGCAATGGGGGTCAGTGTTAGTGCTCGGTTCTTTTGAATTTTTGGTTGCCTACAGTGGAACTTCAGTATAGTTTTGTTGTTGTTGTTGTCATTGTTGAAAAAAGAACCACCTTGTTGAAACCTGGTTTGTTTCACATCTTCTATTAATAAGGTTGTGATTTTATTTATATGGAAAAAATGCACAGATAATATATAGTACAACCCCCCTGTAAATACTCTTATTAAGCAATAGACAAGACCTCCATCTTATAAAATAAATAAATGCAGTTTAAATTGGTTGCTTTGGTACTCAGAAGAGTGATGTAAGGCTCCTTGCTGGGATTGATATGCTGAGATTTTATTACATTTTGAAACACATAAATAAAAGTTCATGCAAAGAAGTAGTCTGTACTCCTGTCATTGGAACTCAAACACATATAAGAGAAAGATATTCCATTGAGCCTAACTTCATTTAGGATTAAGACACTTTTGCCAAACTGTGACATACAGGAGAAATCTGTAGTTCTGCTGGATTTCAAAGCCATTTCACAATGTTGCTTCCAGCAGCAGGAATAACAGTTTTACAGACTAGTGACTTATTTATTTTGAGAGTCCATTTCAATGATCATAAACCACTGTTCTTGACATTGATGGTTTACTTAGTAGTTTGGAAATTGTGCATACTAGCAAAACGTGAAATGGTTTTAAATTGTTTTTATGAACAGTGCCAATTACAGAATGGGCTAAATTCACTTTGACTGCAGAGGCTCATTACTGTGGAGGTCAAGATGCTCTACCACACTCAGTTAAAGCTGTCCTTTTAGTGATTCAAAGCCTGTTTGGTACTCCTTTAAGACTAAAAGTATACCCTAATTATACAATCGTGGAGAGTACCAGAGTCATTATAACTATATGTTTCTCTACTATCCTTGAAACACAGTATAAAATACCAGGGTTCTGAGTAGTATTCTACTTCCCAATATCCAAGATTATACTGGACCAAGAATGTATGTTAGAAAATATCTCTAATAAGTTCTTCAAGGCTGATCACATTATTTGATTACTTGTGGAGGATGCAGATTGGCCTGGCCTGTGAACTGGATATAAATGACTACAAGAAGAAAAACCATCTGATGAATTGAAGTGAATTATATGCTGTCAATTTGAGCTATATATGCATAAGGGATACCTTTTACGGGGACACACACATTTATTCCAGGAGATTGTTTTTGCTATATTTATATCATACTATATGTAAACATTCAGAAAATATTTGCATGAAAGTAATGGCAAATCTGCTGACTGTTACTCTGAAATGGGTTTCAATATCAAAAGGACAATATATATAAGAAATTTTCTCATGTGCTAGTCATCATGGGATAACTCAGCAGAGCTCTTGATTTTTTGAAGATCTCAAAGGAAGTGCCAAGAAATTATATTCAAGGATCTTTAAGGTTTAATAAGATCTAGGGAAAGGATTTCTGTAAAATCAAGCCAGAAACAATTCTCAGGCCTTTGAAATGATTCAGGTTGAGACAACTAATATTTTATATTAACTGTAGACTAATAGTCTGATCTTTTAAAATTTTATAATTAGTTCTGTATTGTATTTTCAGTCAGGAGTTAACGCACAGTTAATTTTACAGACATGAAAAATTGTATCTTGAAGGCCTTCCCATTTCTTGAGTAGTGTTTATCTTTTTTTTTAACATCTTTATTGGAGTATAATTGCTTTACAGTGGTGTGTTAGTTTCTGCTGTATAACAAAGTGAATCAGCTATACATATACATATATCCCCATATCTCCTCCCTCTTGCATCTCCCTACACCCTCCCTATCCCACCCCTCAGGGTGAACACAAACCACCGAGCTAATCTCCCTGTGCTATGCAGCTGCTTCCCACTAGCTATCTATTTTACATTTGGTAGTGTATATATGTCCATGCCACTCTCTCACTTTGTCCCAGATTACCCTTCCCCCTCCCCATGTCCTCAAGTCCATTCTCTATGTCTGCATCTTTATTCCTGTTCTGCCCCTAGGTTCGTCAAAACAATTTTTTTTTTTTAGATTCCATATATATGTGTTAGCATACGGTATTTGGTTTTCTCTTTCTGACTTACTTCACTCTGTATGACAGACTCTAGGTCCATCCATCTCACTACAAATAATCCAGTTTCATTTCTTTTTATGGTATATTTCATTGTATATATGTGCCACATCTTCTTTATCCATTTCTGTCAGTGGACACTTTGGTTGCTTCCATGTCCTGGCTATTTAAATAGAGCTGCAGTGAACATTGTGGTACATGACACTTTTTGAATTATGGTTTTCTCAGGATATATGTCCAGTAGTGAGATTGCTGGGTCATATGGTAGTTCTATTTTTAGTTTTTTGAGCGACCTCTATACTGTACTCCATAGGGCTGTATCAATTTACATTCCAACCAACAGTGCAAGAGAGTTCCCTTTTCTCCACACCCTCTCCAGCATTTATTGTTTGTAGATTTTTTGATGATGGCCCTCTGACCGATGTGAGGTGCTACCTCATTGTAGTTTTGATTTGCATTTCTCTAATGATTAGTGATGTTGAGCATCCTTTCATGTGTTTGTTGGCAGTCTGTATATCTTCTTTGGAGAAATGTCTGTTTAGGGCTTCTGCCCATTTTTGGACTGGGTTGTTTGTTTTTTTGATATTGAGCTGCATGAGCTGCGTATATTTTGGAGATTAATCCTTTGTCAGTTGCTTCATTTGCAATTTATTCTCCCATTCTGAGGGTTGCCTTTTCGTCTTGTTTATGATTTCCTTTGCTGTGCAAAAGCTTTTAAGTTTTATTAGGTGCCATTTATTTCTTTTTTTATTTCCATTTCTCTAGGAGGTGGGTCAAAAAGGATCGTGCTGTGATTTATGTCATGGAGTGTTCTGCCTATGTTTTCCTCTAAGAGTTTTATAGTGTCTGGCCTTACATTTATGTCTTTAATCCATTTTGAGTTTATTTTTGTGTATGGTGTTAGGGAGTGTTCTAATTTCATTCTTTGACATGTAGCTGTCCAGTTTTCCCAGCACCACGTATTGAAGAGGCTGTCTTTTCTCCATTGTATATTCTTGCCTCCTTTATCTAAGGTGACCATATGTGTGTGGGTTTATCTCTGGGCTTTCTGTCCTGTTCCGTTGATCTATATTTGTGTTTTTGTGCCAGTATCATACTGTCTTAAATACTGTAGCTTTGTAGTATAGTCTGAAGTCAGAGAGTCTGATTCCTCCAGCTCCATTTTTCTTTCTCAAGACTGATTTGACTATTTGGGGTCATTTGTGTTTCCATGCAAATTGTGAAATTTTTTGTTCTAGTTCTGTGAAAAAATGCCATTGGTAGTTTGATAGGGATTGCACTGAATCTTTAGATTGCTCTGGGTAGTAGAGTCATTTTCACAATGTTGATTCTTCCAATCGAAGAACATGGTATATCTCACCATCTGTTTGTATCATCTTTAATTTCTTTCTTCAGTGTCTTATAGTTTTCTGCATACAGGTCTTTTGTCTCCTTAAGTAGGTTAATCCTAGGTATTTTATTCTTTTTGTTGCAATGGTAAACGGGAGTGATTCCTTAATTATGCTTTCAGACTTTTCATTGTTAGTGTGTAAGAATGAAAGAGATTTCTATGCATTAATTTTGTAATCTGCTATTTTACCAAATTCATTGATTAATTCTAGTAGTTTTCTGGTAGCATCTTTAGGATTCTCTATGTATAGTACCATGTCATCTGCAAACAGTGACAGTTTTACTTCTTTTCCGATTTGGATTCCTTTTATTTCTTTTTCTTCTCTGATTACCATGGCTAAAACTTCCAAAACTATGTAGAACAACAGTGCTGAGAGTGGGCAAACTTGTCTTCTTCCTGATCTTAGTGGAAATGGTTTCAGTTTTTCACCATTGAGAATGATGTTGGCTCTGGGTTTGTCATATATGGCCTTTATTATGTTGAGGTAAGTTCCCTCTTTGCCTACTTCCTGGAGGGTTTTTATCATAAATGGGTGTTGAATTTTGTCAAAAGCTTTTTCTGCATCTATTGAGATGATCATCTAGTTTTTCTCCTTCAATTTGTTAATATGGTTTATCACATAGATTGACTTGTGTATATTGAAGAATCCTTGCATTCCTGGGATAAACCTCACTTGATCATGGTGTATTATCCTTTTAATGTGCTGTTGATTCTGTTTGCTAGTATTTTGTTGAGTAGTTTTACATCGATGTTCATCAGTGATATTGGCCTGTAGTTTTCTTTTTTTGTGGCATCTTTGTGCAGTTTTGGTATCTGGGTGATGGTGACCTCGTAAAATGAGTTTGGGAGTGTTACTCCCTCTTCTGTCTTTTGGAAGAGTTTGAGAAGGATAAGTGTTAACTTTTCACTAAATGTTTGATAGAATTCGCCTGTGAAGCCATCTCGTCCTGGGCTTTGGTTTGTTGGAAGATTTTTAATCACAGTCTCAATTTCGGTGCTTGTGATTGGTCTGTTCATATTTTCTATTACTTCCTGGTTCAGTCTCCTAAGGTTGTGCATTTCTAAGAATTTGTCCATTTCTTCCAGGTTGTCCATTTTATTGGCATAGAGTTGCTTGTAGTAATGTCTGATGATCCTTTGTATTTCTGCAGTGTCAGTTGTTACTTCTCCTGTTTCATTTCTAATTCTGTTGATTTGAGTGTTCTCCCTTTTTTTCTTTGATGAGTCTGACTAATGCTTTATCAATTTTGTTTATTTTCTCAAAGAACCAGCCCTTAGTTTTATTGATGTTTGCTATCAGTTCCTTCATTTATTTTTCATTTATTTCTGATCTGATCTTTATGATTTCTTTCCTTCTGCTAACTTTGGGGATTTTTTTGTTCTTCTTCTCTAATTGCTTTACGTGTAATGTTAGGTTGTTCATTTGAGATGTTTCTTGTTTCTTAAGGTAGGATTGTATTGCTATAATCTTCCCTCTTAGGACTGCTTTTTGGATCGTCCTGTTTTCATTGTCATTTGTTTCTAGGTATTTTTTATTTCCTCTTTGATTTCTTCAGTGATCTCTTGGTTATTTAGTTGTGTATTGTTTAGCCTCCATATGCTTGTAGTTTTTACAGATTTTTTTCCTGTAATTGATATCTAGTCTCATAGCGTTGTGCTCGGAAAAGATACTTGATACAATTTAAATTTTCTTAAATTTACCAAGGCTTGATTTGTGACCCAAGATATGATCTTTCCTGGAGAATATTCCATGAGCACTTGAGAAGAATGTGTATTCTGTTGTTTTTGGATGGAATGTCCTATAAATATCAGTTAAGTCCATCTTGTTTAATATATCATTTAAAGCTTGTGTGTCCTTATTTATTTTCATTTTGGATGATCCATTGGTGAAAGTGGGGTGTGAAAGTCCCCTGCTATAATTGTGTTACTGTCGATTTCTCCTTTTATGGCTGTTAGTATTTGCGTTACGTATTGAGGTGCTCCTATGTTGGGTGCATAAATATTTACAATTGTTATATCTTCTTCTTGGATCGATCCCTTGATCATTATGTAGTGTCCTTCTTTGTCTCTTCTAATAGTCTTTATTTTAAAGTCTATTTTGTCTGAAATGAGAATTGCTATTCCAGCTTTCTTTTGGTTTCCACTTGCATGGAATATCTTTTTCCATCCCCTCACTTTCAGTCTGTATGTGTCTCTAGGTCTGAAGTAGGTCTCTTGTAGACAGTATATATATGGGTCTTGTTTTTGTATCCATTCAGCCAGTCTATGTCTTTTGGTCGGAGCATTTAAACCGTTTATACTTAATGCAATTATCGATATGTATGTTCCTATTCCCATTTTCTTAATTGTTTTGAGTTTGTTATTGGAGGTCTTTTCCTTCTCTTGTGTTTCCTGCCTAGAGAAGTTCCTTTTGCATTTGTTGTAAAGCTGGTTTGGTGGTGCTGAATTCTCTTAGCTTTTGCTTGTCTGTAAAGGTTTTAATTTATCCATCAAATCTGAATGTGATCCTTGCTGGGTAGAGTAACCTTGGTTGTAGGTTTTTCTCCTTCCTCACTTTAAATATGTCCTGCCACTCCCTTCTGGCTTGCAGAATTTCTGCTGAAAGATCAACTGTTAACCTTATGGGGATTCCCTTGTATGTTATTTGTTGTTTTTCCCTTGCTGCTTTTAATATTTTACCTTTGTATTTATTTTTTGATAGTTTGATTAATATGTGTCTTGGCGTGTTTCTCTTTGGATTTATCCTGTACGGGACTCTCTGTGCTTCCTGGACTTGATTAACTATTTCTGTTCCCATTAGGGAAGTTTTCAACTATAATATCTTCAAATATTTTCTCAGTCCTTTTCTTTTTCTCTTCTTCTTCTGGGACCCCTATAATTCGAATGTTGGTGCCTTTAATGTTGTCCCAGATGTCTCTGAGACTGTCCTCAGTTCTTTTCATTCTGTGTTCTCTATTGTGCTCTGCAGTAGTTATTTCCACTATTTTATCCTCCAGGTCACTTATCCGTTCTTCTGCCTGAGTTATTCTTCTACTGATCCCTTCTAGAGAATTTTCAATTTCATTTATTGTGTTGTTCATCATTGTTTGTTTGCTCTTTAGTTCTTCTAGGTCCTTGTTAAACATTTCTTGTATTTTCTCTATTCTATTTCCAAGATTTTGGATCATCTTTACTGTCATTATTCTGAATTCTTTTTCAGGTAGACTGCCTATTTCCTCTTCATTTGTTAGGTCTGGTGAATTTTTACCTTGCTTCTTCATCTGCTGTGTGTTTTTCTGTCTTCTCATTTTGCTTAACTTACTGTGTTTGGGGTCTCCTTTTCACAGGCTGCAGGTTCATGGTTCCCGTTGGTTTGGGTGTCTATACCCAGTGGCTAAGGTTGGTTCAGTGGGTTGTGTAGGCTTCCTTGTGGAGGGGACTAGTGCCTGTGTTCTGGTGGATCCGGCTGGATCTTGTCTTTCTGGTGGACATATCCATGTATGGTGGTGTGTTTTGGGGTATCTGTGGCCCTGTTATGATTTTAGGTGCCTCTCTGCTAATAGATCGGGTTGTGTTCGTTTCTAGCTTAATGTTTGGCCTAGGGTGTCCAGCACTATAGCTTGCTGGTCATTGAGTGAAGCTTGGTTTTGGCGTTAAGATGGAGATCTCTGGGAGATTTTCTCTGTTTGATATTACATGGAGTTGGGAGGTCTGTTGTGGACCAGTGTCCTGAACTTGGTTCTCCCACCACGGAGGCACTGCTGTGATGCCTGGCTGGAGCACCAAGAGCCTTTCATCCACACGACTCAGAATAAAAGGGAGAAAAAATAGAATGAAAGAAAGAAAGAAGATAAAAAAATAAAGTAAAATAAAATAAAGTTATTAAAATAAAAAATAATTATTAAGAAAAAAATTTTTAAATGCAAGAAAAAAACGCACGGCCCGAACCCTAGGACAAATGGTAAAAGCAAAGCTAAACAGACAAAATCACACACAGAAGCATACACATACACATTCACAAAAAGAGAAAAAGGGGAAAAAACAATATATGTTTACTCCCAAAGTCCACCTCCTCAATTTGGGATGAGTCGTTGTCTCTTCAGGTATTCCACACATGCAGGGTACCTCAAGTTGATTGTGGAGATTTAATCCGCTGCTCCTGAGACTGCTGGGAGAAATTTTCCTTTCTCTTCTTTGTTCGCACAGCTTCCGGTGTTCAGCTTTGGATTTGGACCCGCCTCTCCATGTATGTCGCCTGAGGGCATCTGTTCTTTGCTCAGACAGGACAGTGTTAAAGGAGCAGCTGATTCAGGAGCTCTGGGCCACTCAGGCAGGGGGGAGGGAGGAGTACGGATGTGGGCGAGCCTGCCACAGCAGAGGCCAGAGTGACGTTTCAATAGCCTGAGGCACGCCGTGCGTTCTCCCGGGGAAGTTGTCGTTGGATCACTGGACTCTGGCAGTGGTAGGCTGCACAGGCTCCCAGGAGGGGAGGTGTGGAGAGCGACCTGTGGTTGCACACAGGCTTGTTGGTGGCGGCAGCAGCAGCCTTAGCGTCCCATGCCCATCTCTGGGGTCCGCGCTGATAGCCGCTGCTCGCGTCTGTCTCTGGAGCTCCTTTAAGCGGCGCTCTTAATCCCCTCTCCTCGCGCACCAGAAAACAAAGAGGCAAGAAAGTGTTTCTTGCCTCTTCGGCAGGTCCAGACTTTTTCCCGGAGTTCCTCCCGGCCGGCTGTGGCGCACTAGTCCCTTCAGGCTATGTTTATGCAGCCAACCCCAGTCCTCTCCCTGGGATCCGACCTCCGAAGCAGGAGCCTCAGGTCCCAGCCCCCGCCCGCCCCAGTGCGTGAGCAGACAAGCCTCTTGGGCTGTTGAGTGCTGGTCGGCACCGTTGCTCTGTGCAGGAAGCTCTCTGCTTTGCTGTCTGCACCCCTGTAGCTGCGCTCTCCTCTGTGGCCCCAAAGCTCGCCTACTCTGCCACCCGCAGTCTCTGCCTGAGAAGGGGCTTCCTAGTGTGTTGAAACCTTTCCTCCTTCACAGCTCCCTCCCACTGGTGCAGGTCCCGTCCCTATTCTTTTGTCTCTGTTTTTTCTTTTGCCATTTCCAGGTACATGGGGAGTTTCTTGTCTTTTGGGAGGTCTGAGGTCTTCGGCCAGCGTTCAGTAGGTGTTCTATAGGAGCTGTTCCACATGTAGATGTATTTCTGAGGTGATCTCCGTGTGTTACTCTTCCACTGTCTTGAAGCTCCTCTCCCATTCTGTTTTAGATTCTTTTCTCATATTGATTATCACAGAATATTGGGTAGGGTTCCCTGTGCTGTACAGTAGGTCGTTGTTGGTTATCTGTCTTATATGTAGAAGTGTGCGTGTGTTCATCCCAAGCTCCTGATTTATACACCCCCCACCCACAGTGTTTTCCCTTTGGTAACCATAAGTTTGTGTTTAATATCTATAAGTCTGCTTCTGTTTTGTAAATAAGTTCATTTGTATCCTTTTTAAAATTAGATTCCACATATGAGTGATATCATATGATATTTGTCTGACTTAATATGAAAATCTCTAGGTCCATCCATGTTGCTGCAGATGGCATTATTTCATTCCTTTTTATGGCTGAGTAATATTCCATTGTATATATCCATTCCTCTGTTGATGGACATTTAAGTTGCTTCCATGTCTTGGCTATTGTAAATAGTGCTGCAGTGAACATGGGGGTGCATATATCCTTTTGGATTATGGTTTTCTGTGGATATACACCCAGGAGTGGGATTGCTGAATCATATGGTAGTTCTATTTTAAGGTTTTTAAGGAACCTCCATAGTGTTTTCCATAGTGGTTGTACCAATTTACATTCCTTCCAGCAGTTTAGGTGTGTTCCCTTTTCCCCACACCCCGTCCAGCATTTATTGTTTGTAGACTTTCTGATGATGGCATTTCTGACTGGTGTGAGGTGTTACCTCATTGTAGTTTCGATTTGTATTTCTCTAATAATTAGTGATGTTGAGCATCTTTTCATGTTCTTTTTGGCCATCTGTATGTCTTCTTTGGAGAACTGTGTATTTAGAACTTCTACCTATTTTTTCATTGGGTTTTTGTTTTTTTGACATAGAGCTCTGCATGTTCCCTGAACACTTGAGTGGAAAGTGTATTCTGCTGCTTTCGCATGGGATATCCTATAAATATCAATTAAGTCTATTTGGTTTATTGTGTCATTTAAAGTTTGTGTTTCCTTATTTATTTTCATTTTGGATGATCTTTCCATTGGTGAAAGTGGGATGTTAAAGTCCCCTTCTATTATTGTGTTACTGTCGATTTCCCCTTTTATGGCTGTTAGCATTTGCCTTATGTATTGAAGTGCTCCTATGTTGGGAGAATAAATATTTACAATTGTTGTATCTTCTTCTTGGACTGATCCCTTGATCATTATGTAGTGTCCTTCCTTGTCTCTTTTAATAGTCTTTATTTTAAAGTCTATTTTGTCTGATATGAGTATTGCTACTCCAGCTTTGATTTTCATTTGCATGGAATATCTTTTTCCATCCCCTCACTTTCAGTCTGTGTCCCTCAGTTATTTGGCTACTGATTCCTTCTAGTGTATTTTTCATTTCAGTTATTTTGTTGTTCATCACTGTTTGTGTGTTCTTTAGTTCTTTTAGGTCCTTGTTTAATATTTGTGTCTTCTTGATCTTTGCCTCTATTCCGTTTTCGAGATCTTGGTTCATTTTTACTATCATTACTCTGAATTCTTTTTCAGGTAGATTCCCTATTTCCTCTTCATTTATTTGGTCTTGTGAGATTTTACCTTGCTCCTTTGTCTGCAATGTATTTCTCTGTCGTCTCATTTTGTGTAACCTATTGTGCTTACGGTCTCCTCTCTGCAGGCTGCAGGGTTGTAGTTCCTCTTCTGTTTTCTGCCGCCTGGTAAGTGAGGTTCGTCCAGGAGCATGTGTATGCTTCCTGGTGGGAGGGGCTGGTGCCTGTGCTGTGCTGGGTGGAGCTGGCTTTTCCTTCTGAAGGGCAGGGCCACGTCAGGTGATGTGTTTTGGGGTGTCTGTGAGCTTAATACAACTTTAGGCAGCCTGTCTGCTCTTGGGTGGGGCTGTGTTCCTGCCCTGCTGGTTGTTTCGTGTGAGATGTCCAGCTCTTGAACCTGCAGGCAGTTTTGTGGTGCCAGGTCTTGGTGTTGATGGGGATACCTCTAGGAGGGCGCAGGCTGATTAACATTCCCTAGGCCTGGGAATTCTCTGGTGGTCCAGCGTCCTGGACTCAGTGCTCCCACTCTGGAGACCTAGGCCCACCCCCTGGCTGGGGAACCAAGAGACTGCAAACCACACAGTGTGGCCCGAGAAAAAAGAAAGAAAAGAAAAGAAATAAAGAGAAATAAGAAAAGAAAAGAGAAGAAAACAAACAGAGAAGCAAAACCCAAGACAAATAGCAAAAACAAAGGCAAACAAACAGCAGCAACCACACAACACACACAGAAAAACAAACAAACAAAAAAACACAAGATTACAAACAAAAAAATTAAAAAATGAGAACAGTCAATAATGATTAAACTAACAAAAAAATGAAAAATAAAAACAGAAAGCAAACATACAACAAAAAAAGCGAAGAAAACAGAATATACACATAAAAACAATCAAAAAAAAAATAAAACAAAGAACAAAAACAAGAAATAGACCACAAAACAACAAAAAAGTAAAGTAAAAATAGAAAAATCAAAATTATATATTAAAAAATAAAAATTAAAAAAAGATAAAAAATAATAAAAGCAACAACACCAAGAACTGAACTAAATGAAACAAACAAAAAAAGAATAATGATAATAAGAATATTTTCCTGGGGCCTTCTCTCTCAGTGTCCTTGCTCCCACAAGGAGCCAATCCCTGCCTCCCCAGGAGGTCCTCCAATACCTCTAGATAGGTCTCTGGACCTGCTGTGGGCACTGTGGGGCCAGCTCAGAATCTGACCTGGCCCAACTCCCACAGGTGCTTGCCCCCAAAGTCCAGTGCTGTGAAGGCTAGGCCAGTCTCAGTTGTTGAAACACTCATTGTCTCTTCAGGTATTTCACAGACACAGAATTTACCAAGCCGATCTCAGGGATTTAATCCATGGCTTGTGCAGCTGCAGAGAAAGATTTCCATTCCTCTTCTTTAATCACATCACCCCTGGAGCTCAGCTTTGATTTTGACCCCAGCTCTGCATGTGCGCCACCCTTAGGTGGCTGTTCCTTGCCCAGGTGAGAGGGAGCGAAAGCAGCAGCTGCTTGGGGGCACACTTAGTCAGGCTGGGGATGGGTACAGTGGCCACAGTTGGGTTGTGCATGAG
The DNA here is from genome assembly GCF_008692025.1 of Phocoena sinus. Lineage (NCBI taxonomy): Eukaryota > Metazoa > Chordata > Mammalia > Artiodactyla > Phocoenidae > Phocoena > Phocoena sinus. The sequence continues at coordinate 20,135,394 of NC_045778.1, read as the reverse complement.
TTGCCTGTGGCACCAGGGACCCACAGGCAGTTGCAACAGACTGTGGCATGCTTGCTCTGGTGGGAGTCCCTCCCAGTGCCAGTGGAGGCAGGCGCTGGCATATGGGGGTGGTGGCAGCCCCGCCCCCCCGTGACTCTCAGCAGTGGTGCCTCACTTTCCAGGCAGACCATTCTTCCTCTAGGGACATTCCTGGCCATGCATCCCCTCGCTGCCAACCCCTCTGCTGTATCCAAACAGGCAGCAGTGTTCCTCTCCCTGGATCTGTTCTCCCAACCCCACACTTTAGCACTCAGCCCCCAGCAGCATCAGCAGACTCTCGTCCAGGCAGGGGCACCTAGGGCTGATGCCCAAGGAGGCTTTGGGATGCACAGCGCTCAGGTCCCTGGAGCTCACGCAGGTGGAGGAGATGCTGGTCCGAGGGGTGAGCGGGCCTGCTCAGATGGGAGGCCCTCCCAGTGCCCACAGAGGCCAAAGAAGCTGTTGGGTGGGGAAGGGGTTGTAATGGTGGCTCCACCCCTTGTGCACCACTCAACAATGGTGCTTTGTTTCTGTGGTGTCCTGGGCTTTTTCCTGGTTGTGGAACTCCTTACTCCTGTCCCTTCAGGCTGTCTTTTCACAGCCAACAGCTGTTGCCTCCCTGGGTCCACACTCTGAACCCCACTTTCCAGCACCTACCCCCCCTTCACAACAGGCGACTCATGACTCAGGCTGGAATGCACAGAGCAGTGGTGTAGACCATGCATGCAGTTCTGCCTTCCACAGACCATCCGCTGCATTCTCCTTTGATCTCCCAAAGGTCTTTTTCTGTCCCAGTTGATTTCCCCACTGTGAGAGAATTTTTCTGAGTGTGGGGACCTCCCCTCACCTTCAGCTTCCCACCAGGGTTGATGGTCCCTTTTTGATTACTCTTTTCTTTTTTTTTTTTTCTGTCTTTCATCCTACCTGGTTGTGAGGGGATTTTTCTTGTCCTTTTAGGTATCTGAAGTCTTCTGCTAATGTTCTGCTGGTGCTCTATGAGAATTGTTCCATTTGTAGATGTATTCTTGATGTACTTGAGAATAGGGACAAATTCCATGTCCTCCTAGTCCGCCATCTTGATTCCTCCCCCTGTTTGTATTGGGTTGGCCAAAAAGTTTGTTTGGGTTTTTCCGTAAGATGTTATGGAAAAAACCAAATGAACTTTTTGGCCAACCCAATGTATTTTGGAGATTGTTGTTGGTTGCATCATTTGCAAATATTTTCTCCCATTTTGTGGGTTGTCTTTTCATTTTGTTGATGGTTTCCTTTGCTGTGCAGAAGCTAAAGATGATTTCTGAGGGCCTTTAGCTAGCTCTATAATGCCATAATTCCCAGGTAGACATGTAAAATTTGATGTAATAAGGCTAGAGTTTTTGCTATTCCCTTAAACATGTCATGCTTATTCCTACCTCTATGCTTTTGTTCATTCTGTTTTTCCCATCAGTAGTGCTTTCTCTTCTTACTCTTCATTAAAATCATCTAGTCAACATTTATTCATTAATATCTTCACTAATATTGAATACTTACTGTCTACATGGTTAAAGGAATGAGTAAAGGAGTGAACCTTTAAATTCTAATTATCCTTCAAAGCCTTTTCAAGCCTTACTTACCACATTAATTCCTTCCTAAAAATTCTAGACCATGTAGATCTCTGTCCCATCTCATTTCCTCTATTTATTATATTTATCATATTTTTGGTAATTATATTGAGAAGAAAATTACCTCTTACCTCATCAACTAGCTTGTTAAATCTTCCAGAAGAGATGTCATGACATATAATTGTTTATTTTTCTTAACATCTGGTATCATTTTCCTTTTTAAGCATTTGTAGATTAGAAGGTATACATTTTACTAATAATATGGTAGTTTGAGTCAATAAAGTCCTGAACTAGTGTAATAGGAGTATAAATGAAATGTTAGAAGGGAATTCAAAAGGCACTATAGGTGTTTTGCTAATTTTTAGTTTGCTTGGCTAGTATGACTAGAGATGGTTAGTAGAGAGGCTTTTAACACACATAAAGTTTGAAAATAAAGTAATGAGACTAATATTTTTAAAACTCATTCTAGAACTTGTTAAGTCAAATGTGTCAAATGACAATGCTATAAAATTATTCCAGTGTTATCATATTTTGAGGAGTTACTTCTTTGGAATGAACTTTTTGTAGTTATAATCCAAACACAAATATTACTCTGATTACTTTATAGCCACCACTTAGTTTGGATAAAAAATTATTATATATTCAGCCTGATTAAATACTTTATAAAATTAGACTTTGTTCAATTAAATTTCTTCCAAAGAATGCTAAATGGCTATTACTAAAACATTCAATGTTTAAAAATTTTACTTACCTCATGCTAAGTAAAATTTAAAAATTCAAAATATATTTAAGTATGTGAAGCATCATAGAATAAGTGGTACTTCTTCCTAAGATGGTGATTTGAACAAAATAAGACTAATTTGGCTGCATGGATTCTGCTGTCTTCATTGAAAAGTCAATTAAAAAAAAATATTTATTTATTTTTTTGGCTTCCCCGGGTCTTTGTTGTGGGATCTTTGCTGCTGTGTGCAGGATCTTTTTTTTTTTTTTTTGAGTTACGCAGGCCTCTCACTGTTGCGGCCTCTCCCATTGCGGAGCACAGGCTCCGGACGCGCAGGCTCAGTGGCCATGGCTCATGGGCCTAGCTGCTCCGCGGCATGTGGGATCTTCCCAGACTGGGGCACGAACCCGTGTCCCCTGCATTGGCAGGCGGACTGTCTACCAGTGCACCACCAGGGAAGCCCTGTGCGCAGGATCTTTTAGTTGTGGCATGCAGGTTCTTAGTTGCGGCATGTGGGATCTAGTTCCCTGACCAGGGATCAAACCTGGGCCCTGGGAGCCCTGCATTAGGAGCATGGAATCTTAACCACTGGACCACCAGGGAAGTCCCAAAAAGTCAATTACTTTAAAGATACTTCTTTGTTCTCCATTAAATCAATTCACTGTTAAACATAATTCAAAAACATAGCCTCAGGAAAGCACTTCTGAAATGGCAGAGTGGGGACCTCTGAAAATCCACTTCTTCATAAAAGCAATGAGAAAGAACACTGGGAAAAATGTTCAAAATCAACTTTTTCAGGACTCTAGAAATTAATCAAAGGCTTGCAACAAGAAAAGTGGCTGGATCTCATTAAGAGTAATGATTTTTGTGGTATTTTAACTAGCCCTTTTTCTGTTCACCTTACCCCAGGTCCATAGTAGCCTTGAAAGTCAGTAGCTACACAACCATGGTAGCTATGAAACCAGATGATCAGCAGTGACTGGAGGGGGCAGAATGAATTTGAAGCTGCCCCCAAACCCTCATTTCCCTGAGATAACTGTTACTATTTGATCTGTCTTGATGCTACTTGGAAAGCCTCACTCACAGAACTTGTCTTTAATTGACCTGACTTAGAGCTACTCAGTGGGAAAGAACCAACTTCAGGAGTTTTGTTGGAAATGATCAGCAGCAATTGTTTAACATCACAGGTGCTTGAGGCCATGATACTAGTTGGAGAAACAAGAAGTTGGCTCAAGACTTTAAAAGAAAAATCTAGAGAATGAGTTGTTCTTAGGGGACTTAGAAAAGATATGATTATTTCTGGGGATCTGGAAGTCCATACACATGTGTGGGGAATAAACAGTGTGGGGAAAGCTGGATGGCTGCATGTAAAATAATGAATTGGACCATTTTTTCAAACCATACCAAAATAGACTCAAAATGGATTAAAGACTTATGAGACCTGAAACCATAAAACTTCTTGAAGAAAACATAGGCAGTATGCTTTTTGACATTGTTCTTAGCAACATTTTTTTGGATTTTTCTCCTCAGGGAAGGGAAACAAAAGCAAAAATAAACAAATGTGACTACACCAAACTAAAACGCTTCTGCACAGTGAAGGGAACTATGATCAAAGTAAAAAGGTAACACACTGAATGGGAGAAGATATTTGTATATGACATATCTGATAAGGGTTAATATCCAAAGTATATAAAGAACTCATACAACTCAGTATAAAAAAATCCAAACAATCTGATTAAAAAATGGACAGAGACTTGAATAGACAGTTTTGCAAAGAAGCCATATATATGGCCAACAGACACATGAATATATGACAGCATAATTAATCATCAAGGAAATGCAAATCCAAACTACAAGAAGATATCACCTCACACTTACCAGAATAACTATCATCAAAAAGACAACAAATAGCAAGTGTTGTTGAGGATGTGGAGAAAAGGAAACCCTAGTCCCTGTTGGTGGGATTGTAAATAGCTGCAGCCACTGTGGAAAACAGTATGGAGTTTCCTCAAAAAAATTAAAAATAGGACTACTGTACAATCTAGCAATTTCACTTCTGGGTATTTACATGAAGAAAACAAAAATACTAATTTAAAAGGTATATGCATACTAATGTTCACTGCAGCACTATTTATAATAGCCAAGATTTGGAAGCAATCTAAGTGTCCATCAATATATGAATAGATATAGAAGACGTGGCATATAGATATGGATGTAGATATAGATATAGACACACAATGGAATATTACCCAGCCCTAAAAGGAATGAAATCTTGCCATTTGTGACAACATGGATGCATCTAGAGGATATTATGTAAAGTGAAATAAGTTGGGCAATGAAGACAAACACCATATGATCTCATATGTGGAATCTAAAAAACAAAACAAAGGAGAAAGAAAACAAAACAAAAATAGATTCTGATACATACAAAAAACTGTTGGTTGCCAGCTGGCAGACTGGTGGAGGAATGGCTAAAATAAGTGGAGGGAATTTAGAGGTACAAACTTCCAGCTATAAAATAAGTAAGTCACAGGATGTAATATACAACATAAGGAATATGGTCAATAATACTGTAATAATTTTGTGTGGGGACACATGATTACTAGACTTATCATGGTGATCATTTTGTAATGTATTTAAATATCAAATCACTATGTTGTACACCTGAAACTAACATAAGTATATTGCAATAAAAAGTACAAAAACAGAAAACTAAATGAAATTAGGAATGAATACATGAAAAAATGAGAAGTTCAACAAAGAAGTAGAAACAATTAAAAAAAAAAAAACCCAAAAGAAATCCGACAGTTGAAGGTTACATTACTGAACTGAAGATTCTGTAGAGAGGTTCGACATCAAACTACCAATCAGTAGAACTAAGATACCATTTATTTAAAATTATCCAGTCACAGGAGCAAAAGGAAATGAGAACGAAAAAGAGTAAAAAGTGTAAAGAAAGACTGTGTGAATTATGGGGTACCTATAAGTGAAACAGTGACACATTATTGAAGTCCCTGAAGGAGAAGGGATTATAAAAAGGCAGAAAGATTATTTAAGAAATGATGGCTGATCCAATAAAAACTAAAAAAAAAAGCAATTAAAAAATAAAATAGACTTTATATCTACTTTTTTTTTTTTTTTTTTTTGCGGTACACAGGCCTCTCACTGTTGTGGCCTCTCCTGTTGTGGAGCACAGGCTCTGGACGCGCAGGCTCAGCGGCCATGGCTCACAGGCCCAGCCGCTCCGCGGCATGTGGGATCTTCCCAGACCAGGGCACGAAGCCGTGTCCCCTGCATTGGCAGGCAGACTCTCAACCACTGCACCACCAGGGAAGCCCTACAAGATGTTTTATTTAAATTTCATGGTAACTGCAAAGCAAAAATCTACACAAAATTAGATACACAAAAGATACAGTGAAGGAAATTAAACCATACCACTGTGGAAAATTATCTATTTATACAGAAAACAAAGAGGAAGAAGGAACCACAGGAATGATAAAACAGCTAGAAAACAATTAATAAGATGGCATTAGTAAGTGCTTACCTGAGAATAATTATTTTAATGTAAATTGATGAAATTCTCCAATCAAAATGCATAGAATGGCTGAATGGATTAAAAAGCATGACTCAAGTTCTGTGTTGCCTACAAGAGACCTGCTTCAGCTTTAAGGACACACATAGGCTCAAGAGAAGTAATAGGAAAAGATGTTCCATGCATTGGAAAGCAAAAGAGTGCAGAGTAGCTATACATAACAAAGTAGTCTTCAAACAAAAATTATTAACAAGAGACACAGGTGGTCATTATATCATGATAAAGTGATAAAAGGGTCATTTCATCAGGGTATATAACAATTGTAAATATATATTCATCCAACATTGGACCACCTAAATATATTAAGCAAATACTCACAGAACTGAAGAAAGAAATAGATAACAGTACAATAATAATAGGGGATTTTCATACCCCACTATCAACAATGGATAGATCACCCAGACAGAAAATTAGCAAGGAAACATTGTGCTTGAACTGTACTTTAAACCAAATAGACCTAAAAGACATGTACAGAACATTCCATCTAACATCAGGAGAATACATATATTTCTCACAAGATATTCCATCCAACATCAGGAGAATACATATATTTCTCACAAGGTATATTCTCCAAGATAGATCATATGTTAGGCCACAGAACAGCCTTAGCAAATGTAAGAAAATTGAAATCATATGAAGTGTCTTTTCTGACCACATGGTATTAAGCTAGAAATTAATAACAGGATGAAAATTGGAAAATTCACAAATACATGGAAATTAAACAATACACTTCTGAAGAACTTTGGGTCAAATAAGAAATCAAATGGAAATAAAAAATATCAGGAAACAAATAAAAATGGAAACATAGCATACCAAAACTTAAGGGCTGCAGCAAAAGCACTTCTAAGAGGTATGTTTACAGTGATAAACACTTACGTTGGGAGAAAATAAAGATCACAAATAAACAACCTAACTTTACACCTCAAAGTGTAAAGAAACTAAGCCCAAAGTTAGCAGAAGGAAGGAAATCACAAAGATCAGAGCATAAAAAAAAGATCAGAAAAATAATAGAAAAGATCTTGAAAGTAAGAGCTGTTTTTTTTGAAAAGATAAAGAAAACTGACAAACTGTTAGCCAGACTAACAAATAGACAAGTCTTAAAATCAGAAAGAAAAGAGAAGATATTACAACTGATAGCACAGAAGTGCAAAGAGTCACGAGTGACTACTGTAAATAATTATATACCAACAAATTGCATAACCTTGAAAAAATGGATAAATTCCTAGAACTACAACATATCAACACTAAATTGTGAAGAAATGGATAATCTGAACAGCTAAAAGTAAGGTGATTGAATCAGTAACTAAAAACCTTCCAACAAAGAAAAGTTCAGGACCAGATGGCTTCACTGGTATTTTCTACCAAATATTAAAAGAATCCATGCCAATCTTTTTCAAACACTTTTTAAAAATTGAAGAGGTGGGAAGACTCCCAAACTCATTTTATGAGGCCAGTATTAGTCTTATATCAAAGCCAGATAACGACACTACAAGAAAGAACAACAGCAACAACAGCAAAACCACAGGACTACTTCCTGATGAATATAAAGGCAAAAATTCTCAGTAAAATACTAGCAAACTAAATTCACATGCAAAAGATGACATTGGACCCCTCTCTCACACCACGCACAAAAAACAGCTTGCAGTGGGTTAAAGACTTAAGCATAAAATCTGAAACAAAAAACTCCTAGAAGAAAACATAGGGAAAAATCTCCTTGATGTTGGTCTTGACTGATTTTATTGGATCTGACATAAAAAGTGCACACAACAAAGATAAAAATAACCAAGGGGGACTATGTCAAACTAAAACCTTTTGTACAGCAAATAAAACTATCAACAAAATGAAAAGGCAGCCTGTGGAATGGGAGAAAAATTACAAACCATTTATCTGATAAGTGCTTAATATACAAAATATATAATTAACTCATACAATTCAATAGCAAAAAATCAAATAATCTGATTAAAAATGGTCAGAGAACCTGAATAGACATTTTTTCAAGGAAGACATACAAATGGCCAACACGTACATGAAAAGGTGTTTAACATCACGAATCATCAGGAAAGTGCAAGTCAAAGCAGCAATAAGATATCTTCTCATAGTATGTATTAGAATGGCACAATATATATGTGTATTGTTTATCATGTTATATATCATAAACTTACACAATGTTATATACCAATTATATCTCAGTAAAGTTGGGAAAAACCCTGTATAATAATTAAACTAATTTCTTCAAAGATGATATAGAAATGGCCAATGAGCCCATAAAATGATGCTCAAAATCATTAGCAATTAGTGAAATGCAAATCAAAGCTACAGGGAGATGCTGCTTGATACCCACTAGGAAGGTTATAATCTAAGACAGAAATATAACAAGTGTTGGCAAGGAGTGGAGAAATTGGAACTCTCACACATTGTTGGTGGGATTATAAAATCATACAGCTACTTTGGAAAATAAGCAGTTCCTTGAAATGTTAAACATATGACCCATGTGTCCCAGCAGTTTCAACCCCATATATACCAAATACACACACACGCATATAAGGTGCTGAACTTAATTGATAAATGTTGTGTTTGTTCTGACTGCTCCACTGACAGGCAATTCCCTGTCTTGCTCCCTCTCTTCACTTCTCCCCTATTACTTAAGACAAAAGAATATTGAAATTAGTCCAATTAACAACCCTACAATGGCCTCTAAGTATTTAAGTGAAAGAAAGAGCTGCTCATCTCTCACTTTAAATCAAAAGCTAGAAATGATTATTATGGTTAGTGAGGATGGCATGTCGAAAGCAGAGATAGGCCGAAAGTTAGGCCTCTTGCTCCAAACAGTTAGCCAGGTTATGAATGCAAAGGAAAAGTTCTTGAAGGAAATTAAAAGTGGTACTCCAGTGAACACAAGAATGATAAAGTGAAACAGGTTTACTGCTGATATGGAGAAAGTTTTAGTAGTCTGGATGGAAGATCAGACCAGCCACAACAGCTCCTTAAGCCAAAGCCTAATCCAGAGCAAGGGCCTAACTCTCTTCAATTCTATGAAGGTTGAGAGAGGTGAGGAGGCTTCAGAAGAAAAGCTTGAATTTAGATGTTGGTTTATGAGGTTTAAGGAAAGAAGCTGTCATCATAACATAAAAGTACAAGGTGAAGTTGCAAGTGCTGATGTAGAAACTGCAGTAAGTTATTCAGAAGATCTAGCTAAGATAATGAAGGTGGCTACACTATACAAGATATTTGCAATGGAGACAAAACAGCCTTCTGTTGGAAGAAGATGCCATCTAGGACTTTCGTAGCTTAAGAGGAGAAGTCAGTGCCTGGCTTCAGAGCTTCAAAAGACAGGCTGACTCTCTTGTTAGGGGCTAATGCAGTTGGTGATTTTAAGTTGAAGATAAAGCTCATTTACCATTCTGAAAATCCTAGGACCCTTAAGAATTATGCTGCGCCTGTGCTCTATAAATGGAACAACAAAGCCTGGATGACAGCACATATGTATACAACATGGTGTACTGAACAGTTTAAGTCCTGTTGAGAAAAATTGCTCAGAAAAAAGATTCCTTTCAAAATAGTACTGCTCATTGACAATGCACTTGGTCCCCCAAGAGCTTGGATGGAGAAGTACAATGAGATTAATGTTGTTTTCATGCCTGCTAACACAACATCCATTCTGCAGCCCATGTATCAAGAAGTAATTTTGACTTTCAAGTCTTATTATTTAAGAAATACATTTTGAGGCCAATGAAGGATCCTTGTGGTAAAGGAAATGTTCTGTACCTTGGTCATATCAATGTTGATTTTCCGATTGTGAGATTATACTATATTTTTACAAGATGTTACCAATGGGTGCACAGAACATCCATGTATTATTTCTTACCGTTGAATGTGAATCTACAATTATCTTTACAAAAAAAAACCTTAAAAAGAAATAAATTTGTAGGGCTATAGCTGTCATAGACAGTAATTCCTCTGATGGATCTGGGCAAAGACAATTGAAAACCTTATGGAAAGGATTCACCATTCTAGATGCCATTAAGAACATTTGTGATTCATAGGAAGAGGTAAAAAATATCAACATTAATAGGAGTTTGGAAGAAATTGATTCCAACCCTCACGGATGACCTAAGGGGTTCAAGACTTCACTAGAGGAAGTAACTGCAGTTGTGGTGGATGTAGCAAGAGAACTAGAATTAGAAGTGGAGCCTGAAGATGTGACTGAATCACTGCAATCTCATGATAAAACATTAATGGATGAGGAGATGTTTCTTATGGATGAGCAAAGCAAAATGGTTTCTTGAAATAGAATCTACTCTTGGTGAAGATGCTGTGAAGACTGTTGAAGTTACAACAGAGGATTTAGAATAGCACATAAACTTAGTTGATAAAGCAGTGGCAGGGTTTGAGAGGATAGACTCCAGTTTTGAAAATTCTACTGTGGGTAAAATACTTTCGAACAGCATTGCATACTACAGAGATATTGTTTGTGAAAGGAAAGAGTAATCTATGCAGCAAACTTCATGGTTGTCTTATTTTAAGAAATTGCCACAGCCCTGCCCACCCTTCAGCAACCACCACCCTGATCAGTCAGCAGCCATTGGCACTGAGGCGAGACTGTCCACCAGCAAAAGATTATGACTTGCTAAAGTGTGAGATGGTGGTTAGCACTTTTTAACAATAAGGTATTTTAAAATTGTTATGTACGTTGTTCTTTTAGACATAAGGCTATTACATACTTAATAGACTACAGTATAGTGTAAAACATAATTTTTATATGCATTGGGAAACCAAGAAATTTGTGTTACTCGCTTTTGTTGTGATATTCACTTTATTGTGGTGGTCTGGAACTGAACCTGCAATCTCTCTGAGGTATGCCTATACATAGGAGTGGAATTATCTTGTCATAGGGTAGGTAAATTTTTGGTTTTATAAGAAACTGCAACACTTTTTTCTGAAGCAATTGTACCATTTTACGCTCACCAACAAATGTATGAGACTTCCAGTTATGGGAATCTTAGCCTTTGGTAGATGTGTAGTGACATATCATGGTGGTTTAATTTGCATTTTCCTCATAAATATAAGTTTAAGTATTTTTTCCTGTGGTTACTGGCCTTTGTGTCTATTAAAATATTTTGACCATTTTTAAATTGGGTTGTCTTTTTATTATTGAGTTGTATTTTTTAAAAATTATTTTTATTTTTCCTGCTTCCTATTAAAGTGTAAACACTTAATATATTATCTTATTCATCTTTCACAAAAACCTGATAAAATAGGTGTTGTTATCTCCATTTTAGGTATGAGGAAGCTAAGGTCTATGTTTGTTAAGTGACTTACCCATGGTCTCATAAGCAATGAATGATAGGACTCTGATACAGGGGTGTCTAGCAGTAAAATCTTATGCATTTAACTACTACATTATACTACAAATAGTAAATAGTATGGGACTTCATGTGAGAAAGAGGTCTCTGTGGGCTGAGAGGGCTAAGATAAGTGGAGATAATGGATTTTGATGAACAACTGAAATTTAGATAGCCATGTATTTAGTAGTAGGTGTGGGTGGGGTATAGACATTTATAAAAATACCTCCATGAAAAAGACAAATATATACCTATTTGGATTAATAATAAAGAGATAGATCAGAAATTGACCTTCACGTTCTAAGAATATTTGAAGCCAGAAATTTTAACAAGTAATTTCTGAGATTCACAGTGCATTACAACTTATAAGAAATAAGTTGTAACTTCTTTATTCTTTAAATATTACTCTGTGTCCTCTACTGCTAAAATGGTTTGGCTTACACAACTGTGAATTAATAAAGTATTGATTTTACTTAATACTTTTATTTAATGGGCATTTAAAAAAATTGGGTACTACTGTTCTTGAAATAAGTTGGGTCCAGTTTAGAACCATAGGATATATATATTTTTTTAAATAAATAAATTTATTTATTTATTGGCTGCATTGGGTCTTCGTTGCTGTGTGCAGGCTTTCTCTAGTTGCGGTGAGCGAGGGCTACTCTTCGTTGTGGTGCACGGGCTTCTCATTGCGGTGGCTCCTCTTGTTGTGGAGCACAGGCTCTAGGCACACGGGCTTCAGCAGTTATGGCACGTAGGCTCAGTAGTTGTGGCTCGCGGGCTCTAGAGCACAGGTTCAGTAGTTGTGGCACACAGCCTTAGTTGCTCTGCTGCGGCATGTGGGATCCTCCCAGACCAGGGCTCAAACCCGTGTCCCCTGCCTTGGCAGGCAGATTCTTAACCACTGCGCTGCCAGGGAAGTACCCAGAACCACAGGATATTTTAACTTAAGAAATTAGGACAACTTCAGCGATTATAGAACGGTAAGGATGGTAGGGCATTTAAGTTAGCTCAGTTCTGTGGCTGAACTCCAGAGAGAGATTCTAGGAGAGATTCAAAGTCCTGTCAGAAGTTCAGGGAGGAGAATCATATAGATGTATAAAGTTCTGTGGTGGAGGCCCGTAAATAATGGTACTTTTTTCCCCGGTATATTTAGTGATAGCCCTCTATTCCCATTTTAAAGCAGTGCAAGAATTTCTCCTTTGGTAGTTCTGCTTTGCAGTTACCCATCTGGTTGGTTCATGCTCTGAGCTAGTAAGTAGCATAACTTAAGAAAAATGCAGCTGAATCTTTCTGTTAATTTGAATGAAACTAATTTCACATAAATTATTGTGTTCTTTTTATGCTCTTCAACCCTTTGTGACATTTTAGGGCTTGGATTTTTTTTTGTTAATCCATGTCTACTTCTACTATTAGATGCCTATGATTCTTTCCCTGGCATTGTGCTCAATAAGTACATATCCTGTGAGGCTGTGTGTGTGCTGAGAAGACTTGAGTTCAACTTAAGGACAACTGACAGAGGGGGCCTTGTTTGTGCTCTGAGCTATGTGATTTTAAAATAAAGTGATTAGAGGAATGAGGTATAAGGGAAGAAAGATGGTCAGACATCAATTAAGAAAAACCTCACCCATCTCTTTTGTTTCTGGCTGATGTTAAGTTGGTAAGCAGGTAAAGCTGCCTGTTCTTCTGTCACTCTGTGTGTATTCTTATCAGTGTTTATATAATATTGCAATTAAAGTCCACTAGACTGCATTATTTGGAGAATAAAGCCAACTGGTTGAATTTCCTATGATCATTGTTTTATTTTTATTATTTTTTTAACATCTTTATTGGAGTATAATTGCTTTACAATGGTGTGTTAGTTTCAGCTTTATAACAAAGTAAATCAGCTATACATATACATATGTCCCCATATCTCTTCCCTCTTGCATCTCCCTCCCTCCCACCCTCCCTATCCCACCCCTCTAGGTGGTCACAAACCACTGAGCTGATCTCCCTGTGCTATGCGGCTGCTTCCCACTAGCTATCTATTTTACATTTGGTAGTGTATATATGTCCATGCCACACTCTCAGTTCATCCCAGCTTACCCTTCCCCCTCCTCGTGTCCTCAAGTCCATTCTTTACATCTGCGTCTTTATCATTGTTTTAAAGGAACTTACACGTCTGAACCTGAGAGAGGTCCATTTGAAAATAGGTCCAAATTTTTTCATATTGTCAAATTCCTACATAGAGGAATTATAGCTCCATGTGGGGACATTAAAATTTTTCTTTGGTGTTATTATCAAGGTAAAATGGCTTCTTTATGAATCAGAGTCACCTATGAAAACTAAAACAATGGTAGCTATGTGAGCAAAATTGGCACTTAGGCATTCTGTTGTATTGACTTTTATAGAAGTTGCAAGCAAGTTATTTTGTTGCTTACACATGAGCTAATATTCCTTTAGTGACTGCAGTTTTCTCTTTCTGGAGTTCACTTCTTATATGGAGCACATTTTTACTGCTTGTATTATTCAAGAGGCTTAAGACAGCCCTTATATTAAACTTTAAATACTCTATCTCCAAAGTTTATCCAAGAACTAGAATGATGAACTTAATCTCTGCAATTTTGCAATTAGTTTATTAACTTAAGTACTATTTTTGGTATCACTGTGCTCTGCAAGTCATCTAGTTTAATGTGTTTCCTTTTGTAGGATTTTATTAGAGCATAGCAATTGGAACACAAAATAAACATTAAAATTAGACTTTTCTTTGTGCTTGCATTTGGTTATAAGGAAAACTTTTTCCATTTGCCATTTTTATCCTTTTAAAAAGTGTTCCTTAAAATGAGTGGAATTAAGGATTTTGTATTTTAAAGGAGCAATGTGTCAATATGAATAGAAGCACTTATCCAAATAGATTCTCTAGAAGGATAATTTTAAATTTTTGTAGAAGTGTGCACTGTGAAAAAAGGAGGAATCAGGTTCTGTATTTTCAGCTTTTTCTTGACAAATACTGGTGCTGTAAATTATCCAGCTGTTCCTCTTCTGTATGGATTTGTAGAACTCATAGTGATTTATAGGTCTAGAGTGCAGCTGCTGAAAGTCATTTATTCTCAGTTCTGTATTAAATCCATCATATACAAATACATTAGCATTCAATACATAGCTCAAGGACTTAAGACATTTATTCCCTTCTGAGTTGCTGTTCTGAAAATATTTGTAGGCTATACTGAAAGAGCATCCAGAAATTACTGGGTTGATATGTACTTTTAGAAGGGCTCCTTTTAGTATTTTTATTTAGAGTATTTGAAATCCACTCATTTATTGATACAAAAGGAACAGTCAAAATGAGTCTTCTTGTCAACATTAACAGATTGGTAATACTAATATGCTTACTTTTGACAAATTAGGACCTCAGCTTGGTCTGCTCATTTGCCGCTCCTGCCATATGTCTGCTATTCAGATATGTTTGTATTTCAGAAACTTAATTAATTGCAGTTTTTTTTTGAGGAGCCACTGTTTGAAAATAAGTAAGGGAAATTTTCACATATACTTTAGTTCTTTCTTTTCTACCTGAAGACATCTATTCCTCCTTTAGGTGAATAGGAACTGATTTGACCAATAGTATAATTATAGAGCTTATAAAGATCAATGTGTGTATTGCTTGCTTATTTTTTTTTTTACAACACTCATGCTGTTCACAAAATTTTGATGCAAATTTGAAATGTCCTCATTGTTTGAGAATGATGATATTTCTCAAAAATGTATGTTAAGATATCTATTCAGGGAATGTGATTTTCTCTTTATTATCTATTAATGTTAAATAAAGCATAGCTCTTGTTTCTTCTCTTTTAATCCTCCCCATGTACATTTTCACGTTAATTTTCCTTAATATAATTCTGGACAGGTCACTTGTTTCTCAAAGCCTTTAATTGACACCAACATTTCGTTATATGAATTACAGAATGGTTAACTTGATCCTCAAAGAGCCCTATGATCTCCCCAAATATTTTCTTTCTTTATTTTTTACTACTTCTTTTCACCCACCTTATGATCCAACCAAAATGACTTGCTGAACTGACATGTGCTGCACTTTCCTGCTTACATTCTTTATCGATATTATTATTTTACTCCCATATAATTCTCCTCTCTCTAGCTTCACATGTTCAATTTCAGCCTATGTTCAAAGACCATCTGCTCCCTGGTCCTCTGAATTATAACTAGTTTTCATTTCTCTTCCCTTTTTCTACCTCTTTTATGCCCCTATATAATTTTCCACTTTATTTTGGTAATTGCTATGCGCATCTTATGTTCCTCACAAGATTATAAATTCCGGGACGATAGAGAGTGAAATATCTTAACTTTTATCTCCTGCAAAGCTTAGGGCAATCTTTTTTTTTTTTGCGGTACGCGGGTCTCTCACTGTTGTGGCCTCTCCCGTTGCGGAGCACAGGGTCCGGATGCGCAGGCTCAGCGGCCATGGCTCACGGGCCCAGCCGCTATGCGGCATGTGGGATCTTCCCGGACCGGGGCACAAACCCATGTCCCCTGCATCGGCAGGGGGACTGTCTACCACTGCGCCACCAGGGAAGCCCTAGGGCAATCTTATACACATATATAATAGTTGTTTAATTAATATTTATTGCATTTAACAGGAATTTGTGGTTATGTTAATAAAATCCTGGTTTGACTGAAGATTAACAATAAAATGTTCAGTGTCTTTTGAAAATGATCTTGAGATGTGCATTACCCAGTCTTAGTAAGTACAGTATTGCATATTGAAAGTAACTTATTTTTGATAATGATTGAGATTCTTTTTTTCAAGCTGTGTTGAGGTATAATTGATATGTAACACTGTGTAAGTTTAAGGTTTGCAAGGTGATGATTTGATACACTTATATATTGCTAAATGATTACCACCGTAACATTAGCTAACACCTGCATCACGTCACATAATTACCTTTTTTTTTATTAGTTATCTATATTAAAAAATTTTTTATACAGCAGGTTCTTATTAGTCATCAATATTATACACATCAGTGTATGCATATCAATCCCAATCGCCCAATTCATCACACCTCAACCCCCAGCCCCCTGCCGCTTTCCCCCCTTAGTGTCCATACATTTGTTCTCTACATCTGTGTCTCAACTTCTGCCCTGTAAACCGGTTCATCTGTACCATTTTTCTAGGTTCCACATATATGCGTTAATATACGATGTTTGTTTTACACTTTCTGACTTACTTCACTCTGTATGACAGACTCTAGATCCACCCACGTCTCAGCAAATGACCCAATTTCGTTCCTTTTTACGGCTGAGTAGTATTCCATTGTATATATGTACCATATCTTCTTTATCCATTCGTCTGTCGATGGGCATTTAGGTTGCTTCCATGACCTGGCTATTGTAAATAGCACTGCAATAAACATTGGGGTGCATGTGTCTTTTTGAATTATGGTTTTCTCTGGGTATGTGCCCAGTAGTGGGATTGCTGGGTCATATGATAATTCTATTTTTCATTTTTTAAGGAACTTCCATACTGTTCTCCATAGTGGCTATATCAATTTACATTCCCACCAGCAGTGCAAGAGGGTTCCCTTTTCTCCACATGCTCTCCAGCATTTGTTGTTTGTAGATTTTCTGATGATGTCCATTCTAACTGGTGTGAGGTGATACCTCATTGTAGTTTTGATTTGCATTTCTCTAATAATTACTGATGTTGAGCAGCTTTTCATATACTTCTTGGCCATCTGTATGCCTTCTTTGGCGAAATGTCTATTTAGGTCTTCTGCCCATTTTTGGATTGGGTTGTTTGTTTTTTTAATATTGAGCTGCATGAGCTGTTTACATATTTTGGAGATTAATCCTTTGTCCATTGATTCGTTTGCAAATACTTTCTCCTATTCTGAGGGTTATCTTTTCGTCTTGTTTATGGTTTCCTTTGCTTTGCAAAAGCTTTGAAGTTTCATTAGGTCCCATTTGTTTATTTTTGTTTTTATTTCCATTACTCTAGGAGGTGGATCAAAAATGATCTTGCTGTGATTTATGTCAAAGAGTGTTCTTCCTATGTTTTACTCTAAGAGTTTTATAGTGACTGGTCTTACATTTAGGTCTCTAATCCATTTTGAGTTTATTTTTGTGTATGGTGTTAGGGAGTGTTCTAATTTCATTATTTGACAAGTAGCTGTCCAATTTTCCCAGCACCACTTATTGAAGAGACTGTCTTTTCTCCATTATATATCCTTGCCTCCTTTGTCATAGATTAGTTGACCATAGGTGCATGGGTTTATCTTTAGACTTTCTATCTTGTTCCATTGATCTATATTTCTGTTTTTGTGCCAGTACCATACTGTCTTGATTACTGTAGCTTTGTAATATAGTCTGAAGTCAGGGAGTCTGATTCCTCCAGCTTCACTTTTTTCCCTCAAGACTGCTTTGGCTATACGGGGTCTTTTGTGTCTCCATACAAATTTTAAGATTTTTTATTCTAGTTCTGTAAAAAAAAAAAATGCCATTTGTAATTTGATAGCAATTGCATTGAATCTGTAGATTGCTTTGGGTAGTATAGTCATTTTCACAATATTAATTCTTCCAGTCCAAGAACATGGTATATCTCTCCATCTGTTTGGATCATCTTTAATTTCTTTCATCAGTGTCTTATAGTTTTCTGCATACAGGTCTTTTGTCTCCCGAGGTAGGTTTATTCCTAGGTATTTTATTCTATTTGTTGCAAGGTAAATGGGAGTGTTTTCATAATTTCTCTTTCATTTTTCATCATTAGTATATAGGAATGCAAGAGATTTCTGTGGGTTAATTTTTTATCCTGCAACTTTACGACATTCATTGGTTAGCTCTAGTAGTTTCCTGGTGGCATCTTTAGGATTTTGTATGTATAGTATCATGTCATCTGCAAACAGTGACAGTTTTACTTCTTCTTTTCCATTTTGTATTTCTTTTCCTTCTCTGATTGCCATGGCTAGGACTTCCAAAACACTGTTGAATAATAGTGGTGAGAGTAGATATCCTTGTCTTGTTCCTGATCTTAGAGGAAATTCTATCAGTTTTTCATCATTGAGAAAGATGTTTGCTGTGGGCTTGTCATATATGGCCTTTATTATTTTGAGGTAAGTTCCCTCTATGCCCACTTTCTGGAGGGTTTTTATCATAAATGGGTGTTGAATTTTGTCAAAAGCTTTTTATGCATTTATTGAGATGATCATATAGTTTTTATTCTTCTATTTCTTAATATGGTGTATCACGTCGATTGATTTGCATATATTGAAGAATCCTTGCATCCCTGGGATAAATCCCACTTGATACTGGTGTTTGATCCTTTTAATGTGTTTTTAGATTGTGTTTGCTAGTATTTTGTTGAGGAGTTATGCATCTATATTCATGAGTGATATTGGTCTGTAATATTCTTTCTTTGTAGTATCTTTGTCTGGTTTTGGTATCAGGGTGATGGTGGCCTCATACAATGAGTTTGGGAGTGGTCCTTCCTCTGCAATGTTTGGGAAGAGTTTAAGGATAGGTGTGAGCTCTTCTCTAAGTGTTTGATAGAATTCACCCGTGAAGCCATCTGGTCCTGGTCTTTTGTTTGTTGCAAGATTTTTAATCACAGTTTCAATTTCATTACTTGTGATTGGTCTCTTCATATTTTCTATTTCTTCCTGGTTCAGTCTTGGGAGGTTGTACCTTTCTAAGAATTTATCCATTTCTCCCAGGTTGTCCCTTTTATTGGCGTAGAGTTGCGTGTAGTAGTCTCTTAGGATGCTTTGTATTTCTGTGGTGTGTATTGTAACTTCTCCTCTTTCATTTGTAATTTTATTGATTTGAGTCCTCTCCCTTTTTCTGTTAATGAGTCTGGCTAATGGTGTATCAATTTTGTTTATCTTCTCAAAGAACCAACTTTTGTTTTATTGGGCTTTGCTATTGTTATCTTTTTTCTATTTCATTTATTTCTGCTCTGATCTTTATGATTTCTTTCCTTCTGCTAACCTTGGGTTTTGTTTGTTCTTCTTTCTCTAGTTCCTTTAGGTGTAAGGTTAGATTGTTTATTTGAGATTTTTCTTGTTTCTTGAGGTAGGCTTGTATAGCTATAAACTTCCCTCTTAGAACTACTTTTGCTGCATCCCATAGGTTTTGGATCGTCGTGTTTTCATTGTCATTTGTCTCTAGGTATTTTTTGATTTCCTCTTTGATTTCTTCAGTGATATCTTGGTTATTTAGTAATGAATTGTAGCCTCCATGTGTTTGTGTTTTTTACACTTTTTTCCCTGTAATTCATTTCTAATCTCAGAGCGCTGTGGTCAGAAAAGATGCTTGATATGATTTCAATTTTCTTAAATTTACTGAGGCTTGATTTGTGACCCAAGATGTGATCTATCCTGGAGAACGTTCTGTGCACACTTGAGAAGAAAGAGTAATCTGCTGTTTTTGGATGGAATGCCCTATAAATATCAATTAAATCTCTCTGGTCTATTGTGTCATTAAAGCTTGTGTTTCCTTATTAATTTTCACTTTGGATGATCTGTCCATTGGTGTAAGTGAGGTGTTAAAGTCCCCCACTATTACTGTGTTACTGTCGATTTCCTCTTTTATAGCTGTTAGCAGTTGCCTTATGTATTGAGGTACTCCTATGTTGGGTGCATATATATTTATAATTGTTATATCTGCTTCTTGGATTGATCTCTTGATCATTATGTAGTGTCCTTTCTTGTCTCTTGTAACAGTCTTTATTTTAAAGTCTATTTTATGTGATATGAGTATTGCTACTCCAGCTTTCTTTTGATTTCCATTTGCATGGAATATCTTATTCCATCCCCTCACTTTCAGTCTGTATGTGTCCCTAGGTCTGAAGTGGGTCTCTTGTAGAGCATATATAGGGGTCTTGTTTTTCTTTCCATTCAGCAAGCCTGTGTCTTTTGGTTGGAACATTTAATCCATTCATGTTTAAGGTAATTATCGATATGTATGTTCCGATGACCATTTTCTTAATTGCTTTGGGTTTGCTTTTGTAGGTCCTTTGCTTCTCTTGTGTTTCCCACTTAGAGAAGTTCCTTTAGCATTTGCTGTAGAGCTGGTTTGGTGGTGCTGAATTCTCTTAGCTTTTGCTTGTCTGTAAAGCTTTTCATTTCTCCATCAAATCTGAATGAGATCCTTGCCAGGTAGACTAATCTTGGTTGTACGTTCTTCCCTTTCATCACTTTAAGTATATCATGCCACTCTCTTCTGGTTTGTAGAGTTTCTGCTGAGAAATCAGCTGTTATCCTTATGGGAGTTCCCTTGTATGTTATTTGTCATTTTTCCCTTGCTGCTTTCAATAATTTTTCTTTGTCTTTGAGTTTTTCCAATTTGATTACTGTGTGTCTCGGCGTGTTTCTCCTTGAGTGTATCCTGTATGGGACTCTGTTCTTCCTGGACTTGGGTGGCTATTTCCTTTCCCATGTTAGGGAAGTTGTCAACTATAATCTCTTCACATATTTTCTCGGGTCCTTTCTCTCTCTCTTCTCCTTCTGGAATCCCTATAATGTGAATTTGTTGCGTTTAATGTTGTCCCAGAGGTCTCATAGGCTGTCTTCATTTCTTTTCATTCTTTTTTCTTTTTTCTGTTCTGAAGCAGGGAATTCCACCATTCTGTCTTCCAGGTCACTTATCCATTCTTCTGCCTCAGTTATTCTGCTATTGATTCTTTCTAGTGTAGTTTTCATTTCAGTTATTGTATTGTTCATCTCTGTTGGTTTGTTCTTTAATTCTTCTAGGTCTTTGTTAAACATTTCTTGTATTCTCGATATTTGCCTCCATTCTTTTTCCGAGGTCCTGGATGATGTTGACTATCATTATTCTGAATTCGTTTTCTGGAAGGTTGCCTATCTCCACTTCATTTAATTGTATTTCTAAGGTTTTATCTTGTTCCTTCATCTGGTACATAGCTCTCTGCCTTTCCATCTTGTCTATCTTTCTGTGAAACTTCTGTATATAAGGACAAAATTCTTTGTTTCACATAAATTTTGTTACATATTTTTGCTAATGGCTTTGTATGTAACAAGAACACAGTTGCCAAGCTATTTGTTGTACTTTTTCCTTTTCTGGTTAAATTATAGACTGCAAATAATGGCTTTTGGAATGAGAGACTTCCATCAGATGCTAACAATAACAGTAGCACAAATTGAAAACTTCCCAAAGCTTTCCAGAAAAAAAAATATTTTCTCATGATAAAACCCAGGTGAATAGATAATTAGAAGAAAGCTTTTCCCTTCAGGGAGCCAAGTAACTATATTTTAGTACCAACGTACATTATTTTCACTGTGAATCCATTTTTTATTGCATGTCCAAATGTCCCTCTTTGCTCTTTTGTAACATTAACTGCAATGATGTTCTTCTTGGAGTTTATGAAAATATAATTAAAGGAGATTTTTAAACAAACAAACAAACAAAAATTATGGCTATCTCTATAATTACCATTTGTGTGTGTGTGTGTGTGTGTGTGTGTGTGTGTGTGTGTGTGTGTGTGTGTGTTTGAGATGAGAACATTTAAAATCTACTCTCCTAGCAACTTTCAAGTTTGGTGTATAGTATTAATAATTATAATCACTATGCTATACATTAGATCTCTAGAATAATGATTGAGATTCCTAAAGAACCCAGGTGACCTCACTAAAAATTCTCATTATAAAAAAACAAAACAAATATGGTGGGGCTCACAATTTTAAATTATTGATTTTACCAGGCTATAGGCAAATATTGCATTCTTTATTCTTGATATGAGTTTGTTTTCTGATGATTTGACTCAATATAACAAAAGCAAATTTCACTTACATATTTCAGTTATTATTTCTAATTGTTTTCATTTGGAAATTTTTAAGTTTTGTCAAATTGCCAAAAAAAAATCAAGTATTATTGAGAAGCTTAAAGTGAAAAATAGCAGTTCCTTGCCTAGCCCCTCTCCATCCCAGTTATTCTTCTTAGTCATTTTAAAAGTCTTTTGGTGGTTTCTTCGGATATTTAACTGTATATTTGTAAATGGTAAGAGAAAACTGCTTTCATTTAATTTTTACCTTTGTCAAAATAATACTTGTAAAAAGTCAAATAATGCTGTATTGAAGAATGGCAATCCCATTTCCCAATCTTCTTATCTTCCAGTTCTAATGCTTCTGAGACAACTATTTTAAATCTTTTTGTTCTTCTAATATTTACGTCCATATTTCGAAATATCACAGTGTCCTATTTTTCTTGATTTTTCAGTATTAGATCTCTATCAACTTCCTTTTAGAGAAGATTAGGATTTAGTGTTCTTAACAGTTCTACAAACACACACACACACACACACACACACACACACACACACACAATCTTCCTCCTATCCTTTCGACAGTTATTTTGGTTTTTGATTCAGCCAATATCAAGGGATTATGTTATAATGACTCTATAAATATATTTTACTCTGAGCCATATACGGTAATATGATTACAGGTTGTTCCTATATAACTTTTTGTTTTTTTCCAGAGTTGATAAGTGTTTGTTTTTTACTTGCTTAGTTTTTCTTTTCTTTTTTTTTTTTTAAAGGTTTTTTGACGTGGACCATTTTAAAAGTATTTAATGAATTTGTTACAATATTGCTTCTGTTTTATGTTTTGGTTTTTTGGCCCCAAGGCATGTGGGATCTTAGCTCCCCATCCAGGGATCAAACCTGCACCCCCTGCACTGGAAGACGAAGTCCCAACCACTGGACCATTAGGGAAGTCCCTGCTTAGTTTTTTATGTACCTACTAATTCAGATTCTGGATTTTTGAATAGTCTGAAGCTCCAGTCAATGTGATCAAACATATTGTAGTGTCAGGATAGACTAGATTGCCTGGAGTAACAAACATGCTCCAAATCTCAATGGCTTTCAACAACAGAAGTTTAGTTCTCATCACAATAGGTTTTCATTGTGGTCAGAAGCAGATCTGTCCACATCATCTTCCTTGGAAATTTCAGAATGCGGGAGCAGCTGCTATCCAGAGTATTGCCAGTCCTGTGTCAGAGGAAGACAAAAAAATGTAAACCACATGCTTGCTTTTAAGGTTTCTGTGAAACATCTCATTGAAACACATTTCATTGTCAAAAGGAAATCAATGGCAAATATCCTGCCCCATGGGCAGGGAAAAAAAAAATCTGATAGGAGAAGGGTAGAGAATTTTTTTGAACAATAATACAGTTTACCACATGCATTAGGTAAAATGTAAGTTCAATTTTTTAGTGCTCCTTATTGTTTTCTACTTTTTCTTTTTCCACAGCATCCCATTCTTATATTATGACTCTAATTTTAAACACTTCATATATCTTTCTGGTGATACTGATGAATATTTTTTGATGACTTCTTTTTCTCTTTCTAGCATATATCTCTTCCATGTCTTTTTTTTCTTCTTTGTTTATTTTGGTCTGTGTTTCACATTGAAGCCTTTCATCAAATGTTTGATGATTCTTAGGTCTACATTTGAATGAGGCATTAAAAAGCTGACTTGAGGATCTGTTTCTAGGTCTTGTTGATTGGCCTATTTCATTTTGGAATCTTTCAGGTGTTGGACAACCTCAAGCCTGAGAACAAAGATATTTTTCTCAGGGCAGTTCAGTGTTTTCAAGGAAGTAATCTTTCATTTCTTGTGTGTGGAAGATGCCTGGTTCCCAGCTTTTTGCATATGAGGTGATAGAGGATGCTGGGGGAAGGGTCTTGTGACTTAGTACATGGGCTTTTAATTAATCCATCTTTTTTTGCCTTCAGTCTCATCGTTGCTCTTCACAGTACCTGAAGTCTCTAGGTGTTGACCTTCTCCAGTTTAATCTCTCCCATGAAAATTATAATACTCTCTTGGTGGTAGTATCCAGTGCAGGGGATGGGAGAGAAGTATGTATGGGTATTCTATGCCCCATGATGACAAGCTTTGAATGCTGAGTCTCTCTAAGGGTTCTATGAAATGAATCAGCTCTTTTTTGATCTTTATTCTCCTCTTTAAGCTATAGCTTTTTCCTTCCTATTAAGTACATTATCCATCTTTCATTAACTCCCCTCCCCACATATGTTGAAAGTCTCATTCAATGATGCCTTTTATTTTCTTTGTTTGTGTCTTCCCCTCCTTTACTGTTTTAGTGAAATTGGCGGGAGAGAGAAGATAAAAATGTTATGGTCAAATCACCATAAATTTGTTGGTGGAATTTCAAAATAGTGGAATATGGGCCATTAACAGGTCATAGCTGAGACTTTGTAGTAGGAACTCTGAGGATGAATGGTTGAATCTAATTATTTTAGAAGATGGAAATGTGGAGAGAGCTGTCCTGGTTCTAAAAGCAAGACAGAGAGGGACTTGTACAAAGTATGGCAAAAAGACCAGAAGAGCTGGTCAACAGGGTTTGCTAGATTGGGAGCACATTTAGAGAGTTTTCAAAGCTAGATTACAGTGTTTTGATGTTTTTTTCAATGTGTACAAAAATTTTATTAGAGTAGTAGCTGCTTTCAAAAATTTATCCTTGACCTGATCGTTATATCTAATTGTTACCTTCAATATAGTAGAATTGGATTTTTCGGTCTTTTTAAAAGATGCCTTTATATTTACTTATTTTGGAAATGCTTGAATGATGGCATCATGTAGTGGAAAGGATGCCTCATTGATGGGGAATTTAGGATGTGAATTATACTTTGTTAATAACTTCCTTTTTGTCTTTGCTGGGTCAGTTTATCAGAGGGTGAATTCTATTTCTAAAATTTCGTGAATCTAGACAGTTATGTTATCTATAGTGAGAAGAAGATAGGAGAAAATAAACACATAAGAGACAAAGCCAGTCAGGTGGCAACTAAAATTTGCAAAATGGAGGAAGTTCTCAAGGACCTGGCACTAAACAAATGTTTCAAATTCATAGCTATTATGAATTATGGAAACACACTGAGGCTTTGGAGGCAGTGCCTTGGAATTTGAATCATGATTCTCCCACTATCTAACTGGGCATGTTACTTAACTTCTTTGTGTCTCAGTTTCCTAACTATAAAACAGGTAAAATATTGCCTCATTTAGCTATTCACAGGATATAGTGAGATAATGAACCTGGAACATCATAAGCCCTTAATAGGTATTATAGCTTAAAAAAATTTAATAGTGAACTTTACAGAAGGACTCTAAGGCAAAAAGAACATGTTTTAACAGTCAGGTGGCTTTAGTTTGAAGCCCACTTCTGCTCCTTTCTAGCAGTATGGCTTTGGGCTAATTATTGACCCTTTCTGAATTTATTTCCTCCTGTTAAAAATGGATCTATCTGAATCAATTATATTAAATGAAATAAATTGTAAGTTCCTTACCCATAGTAGGTCCTCAGTAAGCTGCAGCAATTATTAATTTTTGATATTTCCTGAATATAAAATATTAGAATAGCTTCTTTGCAATCCTAGTTCAAATGTTTGTTTCTTTAAAAGAAGCTCTCTAACAGATATACACACAGCAGTTAAAAAACACCAAACAGCTGACATTTCCAAATTGCTTTATTGTCTGATAACTTTTTTTATTACAGTCCAGTCCCAGTAGCTTTGTGACTTAAATGTAAATTTCATCTTATCAGCATTGCTTCATTTATTGAAGTTGAAGTTTTCCTTCCCTGGTGTAGATGTCCATTTCTGTTCTGATTTACTAGTTCTTCACCAGTGACAGCAGAATTCTCATTACTCTTGGCCCTGCCAACAGTGGAAGTGTGTGTAAATCCTCAGAGTCTAGGGTGTGAATCAGTTGGCATTTTATGGAATTTCATACCTGGTTCTTCTTTTTTAGCCTGCACATCCTTTCCCTGGCATAGATAGAAGTGGTTATGAACAATGTCCTTACCAACATGAAGTGGGGAGGCTGGAAACAGAAGATCGAGGTCTTTTGGTAGCACTCTAAATCCTCCCTTGAAGGATGAGGCGTTTTTCCTTTTTTATGAAGAGGTGCGTGTAAAGAATGAAGATGACCATCTGCACTTGTTAACATACACTTTGGACTTTAATACTGAAGGAAAAGGTTCTACACAATTCTCCATGCCACAAATAACGTATTAGTAACCTTTTCTCCACCTCTGACATATCTCTCAGAACAGTGCTGAGACATACAGGAAAGTTGTTGAAAGTGGTGTTTATGATGCTATAATAAAAAGATACCAGATCAAAATAGTTTGAAATCACTGCAATTCCATCAGATTTTAAAGTAGAGTGTTGTTTTGGGCTTCTGAGAGTGATGAAACTGATGGTTGAAGTAAGAGCTCATTTGTAGAAGGAGGGTACCATGGCCTTGCAGTGCTGATTGACTAGTTTGAATAAACAGTTTGGACTCTGCTTGTTATATCATGTGTTGCTTGCCATGTGGCCCTGCTAACCTACATAGACTTAAGGTTTTTTGTTTTTTTTTTCCGGTACGCGGGCCTCTCACTGTCGTGGCCTCTCCTGTTGCGGAGCACAGGCTCCGGACGCGCAGGCTCAGCGGCCATGGCTCACGGGCCCAGCCGCTCCGCAGCATGTGGGATCTTCCCGGACCAGGGCATGAACCCGTGTCCCATGCATCAGCAGGCGGACTCTCAACCACTGCGCCACCAGGGAAGCCCATACATAGACTTAGTTTTATGCAAATTCTATATGTTGTTGCATCAAGCTTTCTCCATTTCTCCCCACCAGGTAATTCGTGCAAGCATAGAAGATGTTAATTACTTGAACTTATACAGTTCTTTCTTTGACAATATTTTCGCCTCGAAGACATAGTTAAAGAACCCTGGAGTCTATCATTTCAGAGAGAGCAGTAATTTACTGTGATGCTTGCCTTTGCTGATTATCGGTGCTATTTTTACTTCCTCTTTGTGTTATTTTGCATTATCATTTTCAGCATTATCTCTGCTTTTGTGAAATAATTTTTTCCTGACAAATTTTAAATCACTTTAGGCTTTATAATCTTGTTTAATTTGTTTCTCTTTCTGCCTCTGGTGGGGACATTTCTTTCCTTACGATCCACATGGACCCTTTTGTGAAATCACAGTGGGAATGTGAGCTGTCTTTTCTTTTTTAAAACAGTTCTGCTTTGTGGTTTGTGGAAATGTTAGCTTTTCTGACATTCATATATCCTGTCAACATTTTATATTCTAAATTTCCTTTGTAAAATAGCCTTATAATCTAGTATTCCATTCTGAGATAGGTCCTATTTCCCACTAATGTAAGCTGGAGTGTCTTATGGTCAGTAATAATAAACTTTCCTCTCTTCTCAAAATCTACATTATTATCTCCAGTCAGCTACAGGGACAATTGATTTTCTTTTTAAGTGGATGTTCTGCTTTATGGCTTTTGAAAACATTCCTAGAAAAGTTTAAAAAATCACCCCTTTTGATCCTGCAGGTATAGCATTTTTTTTTTTTTTTTTTCGGTACGTGGGCCTCTCACTGCTGTGGCCTCTCCCGTTGCGGAGCACAGGCTCCGGATGCGCAGGCTCAGTGGCCATGGCTCACGGGCCTAGCCGCTCCGTGGCATGTGGGATCTTCCCAGACTGGGGCACGAACCTGTGTCCACCGCATCGGCAGGTGGACTCTCAACCACTGTGCCACCAGGGAAGCCCCAGGTATAGCAATTTTTATAACATAGTAATTAGGTTGGGTAAAGTCTCCTCTTATTTTCTATGGGAATTAAATTTCTTAAATGACAATACAGTGTTTTTTCTATTCCATGTGGAAATTTATGGTTTGTAATAATAATCACTGTCTTTTCTCTTCCATATATTTTTAGTCTAATAAACATGGGACTGTTGTTATCTTGATTGGTGGTTAGTGATTTGTAATCCATTTCTTACCCTCAACTCAATTTTAGAGCTTTTGACTACCAATTACATCCTGACTTTCGTTTCTTTATCTCTTAAGTACAAATAATATTATACTATTACACTATTGAAATATATTGAGTAGTATGTTTAAGTGAGGTATTTTATGTAAAACTCTTAGAACAGTGCCTGACACATAGTAAATGCTACCTTTGTGTTGACTATTAGTTGATTTTTTAAAAACATATACATTTTGTTCAGATAGAAGAGCTCTGTGTAGCTGGATATGTAAGAAAAAAAAGCATGAACTAGAGGCAACATCATTGAAAATGAGGCATTTCCCTCTGATTTCTCTTTTCTGAATTATTTTTCTATTCCAACTACCCCTGCTGACCATACAGAGTACTGTAGTTTTGAGATTTTTATACTGAATAGGGACAATCAAAATATTCTGAATAAATGTAGGTATTTGGAATGGCAGCCTTTTTGAACTATAGAAATGATCTTATTCGGGGAACAGCCATGGAGTTTTTAGATGCTTTATATTCATAAATCTGGTGATGTTATGCAATATAGTTCCAAGCCAGAACTAATGAGAAAGCACACCTCTGTCTCTTCCTTATTCTACTTTATTATGCATTATATAATCAGCCTTCACATTAAGATGCCTTAATTTGTTAGTCATTGCAAAATGCCTCCCTCTTGGCACGTGCAGTTTTGCTATTTCTGATGTACAGTTTTCCAAATGTTGTTGTGGAAGATCATTTACATATTTTTCAAGTTTCATGGTTAATTTTTAGACCTTTTAACTACTTGAACTCAGTTAAATTACAGGCAGTGTTCTTAGCATTCTGTTCCTCTTGAGTTTAAAGCTTGACTTTGCTTTAAGTTTGGGGAGATTTTGAATGTTTTCTGAGGACATTTTTAATCTTACCATTCCAAATGCATCTGCTTGCCAATGTGAGCTAAGTTTGTATATGTAATCACTGTTGTCAGGGTCAGCCGTAGGCAAATACTGGCGCACAGGCAGCCTGCTGCTTATTAAAACCCATCTCCCAAAAGGACTTATAGGGAGACTGATTGTATGAATGATCACTGACCTTCTTCTGTATCAGAGCACTTGATGTCTTAAATGTCTTTTGTCAAATAAAGAAATGGATTTATCAGTGACAATCACATAATATGTTGTGATTCAATGTTATCCATACCTGTAGTGTTTGAATTTCAAAGGTGACATTATGGGGAGGGTGCTTCTTGCCTAGTGGATTAAGAATGAAAGTATAGGTGCTGGATGTGAGAGAGATTTTGGAGTTAGAGGAATTTCTGCGACCTGTCAAATCACAGCCACTATCTTTTCTGTATTTAAGGTCATTCCTAAAATTATTTTATGGATAAAATATTTTACATTTGTTGCCGAATTTCTCTATTAGGACTACTTATGGAGGGAAAGCTAATTGTAAAGCAACAGCAAATGTCATATTGAGCCAATCCATACTTAAGGCTTCCATTTTGCACTCTGGCTACTTTAGGTCCTCTTCCAAATACGGTATTCCCTTCTCATCACAAGTCTGCATTTCTCAGAATCTAAGTTCTGGCCCACCCTTTCCTTCTCCTTCATCACCCTGAGTGAGACACACCTAACCTCTATGGTCCCACTCCCTTCGAATCATGGCTTTTATTTGAGATAACACTTTTTTCTTTTATGGCTTCTAGACTTCTGAGTTCCATATATTTATTTATTGTTTTATTATTATTTTAAAATTTTTATTTAATTTAATTTTTATATAGCAGGTTCTTATTAGTTAAAGAGATAACCTTTGTTATTGGGTTCATTTAATATTCTTAGAAAATACTTGTTCCTGATTAATTACTCCTTTAGGGGTACTGTCATAAAATAAAGGACAGCTGAAGATACTATGCTTTAATCCAAAGTAATGAATTTGTAATGGTGGAACTGCATAGATTAGGCAGAGCAGTAGAGGCGTTGCATTTTTGGAAAGGTCACCTTTCCAACACCATTCCAGTCACACTTTATAGGAAACTGCCTGTGTTATTTATGAATCTACTCCACTTGAGCGATTGTAGGAAAGAGGCAAAATGAGAGAGCAGCATCACTTAGTACCCTGTAGTTGAGAAACTGAGAATATGTTTGCTAACTGGGCAAAAACATACAGTGTCATGGGAGTTAGAAGCAAGGAATTTAGAACATAGAGTAGTGTTAAAATAGTAGTGAAGAAGGGAGCAGGCAGAAACCTCTGGGCTATCTCGTCTCTGTCTCTGTCTCTGTCTCTCTATTACAGTTTAAGTAGTTTCACATACATATTATCTTATTATAATCTTTTGAAACCCTCCTTATGGTATTATTCACTCTTTGTAAAGTTATCTAAGCCTCTGGAGTAAAAGATTTGCTCAAGGACTTGTTGACTTGCTGGGAAGCAGTTGAGCTAAGGTTGTATCCAGATCTTTTGGTTCCAAATGCTTGTTTTGATTGTTTATTTTTGCATAATACAGCTTCAGGGTCAAGATTGAGGTTTGACATTTTAGACTTATGTTCAGAGTCCTAAAGCTGATAAAGTGTTGTAAAAGTATGTCACCAGTGTTTGTGAATAAAAACATGGAGAGACAACCAAGAGAAACACAAAAAGACTGATTGTCTTAGGTTTCATCCTGTGGGATATTTAGATTCTGTAGAATGGGAACTTGGGTTAGAGTCATAGCCTGTAGCTAAAAGCTTAAAAAAGGTGAACATTTGTAAGTATGTTTTAGAGAGTTGTTTTTCTTTTTGGCTGCGCCATGCAGCATGCAGAACTTCCCTGACCAGGGATCAAACCTGTGTCTCCTGCACTGGAAGGGCAGTATCTTAACCACTGGACCACCAGGGATGTCCTGGAGGACTATCATATACAATATCATAGTTTCAGGTATACATCGTAGTGACTTGATATTTATATACATTTTGAAATGGTTATTATTGTAAGTCTAGTTAACATCTGTCATCATACAAAGTTTTCACAGTATTATTGACTATATTCCCTGTGCTGTACATTACATCCCTGTGACTTATTTATTTTATAACTGGAAATTTGTACTTTTTAATCCCCTTCACCTATTTTGCTCACCCCCAATTCCACTCCCCTCTGGCAACCAGCAGTTTGTTTTCTGTACCTGTTTCTGTTAATTTTGTTTGTTTTTTAGATTCCACATAAGTGAAATCATACAGTAGTTGTTTTTCTGTGTCTGACTTATTTCATTTAGCATAATATACTCTAGATCCATCTATGTTGTTGCAAATGACATTTCATTCTTTTCTATGACCGGATAATATTCCATTGTATGCATATACCACATCATTATCCATTCATCTATCGATGGACACTTAAGCTATTTCCATATCTTGGCTTTTGTAAATAATGTTGCAATGATAGGGTTGTATAAATCTTTTCAAATTAGTATTTTAATTTTCTTTGGATAAATACCCAGAATTGCTAGATTGTATGATAGTCCTATTTTTAATTTTTGGGGAATCTCCATATTGTTTTCCATAGTGGCTACACCAGTTTACATTCTCACCAGTAGTGCATGAGGATTCCCTTTTCTCCACGTTCTCACCAACACTTGTTTATGTCTTTTTGATAATCACCACTCAGACAGGTGTGAGGTGTTGTCTCCTTGTGGTTTTGATTTGCATTTCCCTGATCATTAGTGATGTTGAGCATCTTTTTATGTATCTGTTGGCCATCTGAATCTCTTCTTCAGAAAAATGTCTATTCAGGTCCTCTGCTCAATTTTTTTCAGGCTGTTTTTTTTTTAATATTAATGTATAAGTTTTAAAAATATACTTTGGATATTAACCTCTTATTGAATAAATGATTTGAAAATATTTTCTATTTAGTAGCTTGCCTTTCATTTTGTTGATGTTTTCCTTTGCTGTGCAATGGCTTTTTAGTTTAATGTAGTCCTATTTATTTATTTTTGCTTTTGTTGCCCTTGCCTGAGGAGACAGGTTCAAAACATTTCACTAGACTGATGTCAAAGAGATTCATGCTTATGTTTCTTTCCAGGAGTTTTATGGTTTAGGGTCTTACATTCAAGCTTTTAATCCATTTTGAATTTATTTTTGTATATGGTATAAGAGAGTGGTCCAGTTTGATTCTTTTGCATATGGCTTTCCACTTTTCCAAACACCATCTATTGAAGAGACTGTCTTTTCTCCATTGTATATCCTGCTTCCATTGTCACAGATAACTGAACATACATGTGTAGGTTTATTTCTGGGCTTTCTATTCTATTCCATGGATCTATGTGTCTGATTTTGTGCCCAAACCATACTGTTTTGATTACTGTATATTGGTTAAAATGAGGGAGCATGATACCTCCAGCTTTGTTCATCTTCCTCAAGATTGTTTTGGCTTTTCAAGCTCTTTTGTGGTTCCATACAAATTTTAAGATTTTTTGTTCTAGTTCTGTGAAAAATGTCATTGGTATTTTGATAGGGATTGCATCAAATCTGTAGATTTCTGTGAGTAGCATGGGCATTTTAACAATATTAATTCTTCTGAACCATGAGCATGGTATATTTTTCCATTTGTTTGTGTCTTCAATTATTATTATTTCTTTTTTTAAACATCTTTATTGGAGTATAATCGCTTTACAATGGTGTGTTAGTTTTTGCTTTATAACAAAGTGAATCAGTTATACATATATGTCCCCATATCTCTTCCCTCTTGCGTCTCCCTCCCTCCCACCCTCCCTATCCCACCCCTCTAGGTGGTCACAAAGCACCGAGCTGATCTCCCTGTGCTATGCGGCTGCTTCCCACTAGCTATCTGTTTTACGTTTGGTAGTGTATGTATGTCCGTGCCACTCTCTTACTTTGTCTCAGCTTACCCTTCCCCTCCCCGTATCCTCAAGTCCATTCTCTAGTACATCTGCATCTTTATTCCCGTCTTGCCCCTAGGTTCTTTATGACCATTTTTTTTTTTAGATTCCATATATATGTGTTAGCATACAGTATTTGTTTTTCTTTTTCTGACTTACTTCACTCTGAATGACACTCTCTATGTCCATCTACCTCACTACAAATAATTCAGTTTCATTCCTTTTTATGGCTGAGAAATATTCCATTATATATATGTGCCACATCTTTTTCATCCATTCATCTGTCCATGGACACTTAGGTTGTATCCACGTCCTGGCTATTGTAAAGAGAGCTGCAATGAACATTTTGGTACATGACTCTTCGAATTATGGTTTTCTCAGGGTATATGCCCAGTAGTGGGATTGCTGGGTTGTATGGTAGTTCTATTTTTAGTTTTTAAAGGAACCTCCATACTGTTCTCCATAGTGGCTGTATCAATTTACATTCCCACCAACAGTGCAAGATTGTTCCCCTTTCTCCACAACCTCTCCAGCGTTTATTGTTTGTAGACTTTTTGATGATGACCATTCTGACTGGTGTGAGGTGATAACTCATTGTAGTTTTGATTTGCATTTCTCTAATGATTAATGATGTTGAGCATTCTTTCATGTGTTTGTTGGCCTTCTGTATGCCTTCTTTGGAGAAATGTCTGTTAAGGTCTTCTGCCCATATTTGGACTGGGTTGTTTGTTTTTTTGATATTGAGCTGCATGAGCGGCTTGTAAATTTTGGAGATTAATCCTTTGTCAGTTGCTTCATTTGCAAATATTTTCTCCCATTCTGAGGGTTGTCTTTTGGTCTTGTTTATGGTTTCCTTTGCTGTGCAAAAGCTGTTAAGTTTCATTAGGTCCCATTTGTTTATTTTTGTTTTTATTTCCATTTCTCTAGGAGGTGGGTCAAAAAGGATTGTGCTGTGATTTATGTCATAGAGTGTCCTGCCTATGTTTTCCTCTAAGAGTTTGATGGTGTCTGGCCTTACATTTAGGTCTTTAATCCATTTTGAGTTTATTTTTGTGTATGGTGTTAGGGAGTGTTCTACTTTCATTCTTTGACATGTAGCTGTCCAGTTCTCCCAGCACCACTTATTGAAGAGGCTGTCTTTTCTCCACTGTATATTCTTGCCTCTTTTATCAAGATAAGGTGACCATGCGTGCGTGGGTTTATCTCTAGGCTTTCTTTCCTGTTCCATTGATCTGTATTTCTGTTTCTGTGCCAGTACCATACTGTATTGATTACTGTAGCTTTGTAGTGTAGTGTGAAGTCAGGGAGCCTGATTCCTCCAGCTCTGTTTTTCGTTCTCAAGATTGCTTTGGCTATTCGGGGTCTTTTGTGTTTCCATACAAATTGTGAAATTTTTTGTTCTAGTTCTGTGAAAAATGCCAGTGGTAGTTTGATAGGGATTGCATTGAATCTGTAGATTGCTTTGGGTAGTAGAGTCATTTTCTCAATGTTGATTCTTCCAATATGAGAACATGGTATATCTCTCCATCTATTTGTATCATCTTTAATTTCTTTCATCAGTGTCTTTTAATTTTCTGCATACAGGTCTTTTGTCTCCTTAGATAGGTTTGTTCCTAGATATTCTTTTTGTTGCAGTGGTAAATGGAAGTGTTTTCTTAATTTTACTTTCAGATTTTTCATCATTAGTGTATAGGTATGTCAGAGATTTCTGTGCATTAATTTTGTATCCTCCTATTTTACTAAATTCATTGATTAGCTCTAGTAATTTTCTGGTAGCATCTTTACGATTCACTATGTATAGTATCATGTCATCTGCAAACAGTGACAGCTTTACTTCTTCTTTTCCAATTTGGATTCCTTTTATTTCTTTTTCTTCTGTGATTGCTGTGGCTAAAACTCCCATAACTATGTTGAATAATAGTGGTGAGAGTGGGCAACCTTGTCTTCCTCATCTTAGTGGAAATGGTTTCAGTTTTTCACCATTGAGAACGATGTTGGCCATGGGTTTGTCATATGTGGCCTTTATTATGTTGAGGAAAGTTCCCTCTATACCTACTTTCTGCAGGGTTTTTATCATAAATCGGTGTTGAATTTTGTCAAAAGCTTTCTCTGCATCTATTGAGACGATCATATGGTTTTTCTCCTTCAGTTTGTTAATGTGGTGTATCACATTGATTTGTTTGCGTATACTGGAGAATCCTTGCATTCCTGGGATAAACTCCACTTGATCATGGTGTATGATCCTTTTTATGTGCTGTTGGATTCTGTTTGCTAGTATTTTTTTGAGGATGTTTGCATCTATGTTCATCAGTGATATTGGCCTGTAGTTTTCTTTCTTTGTGACCTCTTTGTCTGGTTTTAGTATCAGAGTGATGGTGGCCTCATAGAATGAGTTAGGGAGTTTTCCTCCCTCTGCTATATTTTGGAAGAGTTTGAGAAGGATAGGTGTTAGGTCTTCACTAAATGTTTGATAGAATTCGCCTGTGAAGCCATCTGGTCCTGGGCTTTTGTTTGTTGGAAGATTTTTAATCACAGTTTCAATTTCAGTGCTTGTGATTCATCTGTTTAAATTTTCTGTTTCTTCCTGGTTCAGTCTTGGAAGGTTGTGCATTTCTAAGAATTTTTCCCTTCCAGGTTATTCAATTTATTGGCTTAGAGTTGCTTGTAGTAATGTCTCATGATCCTTTGTATTTCAGTGTCTGTTGTTATTTCTCCTTTTTCATTTCATATTGATTTGAGTCTTCTCCCCTTTTTTTCTTGCTAAGTCTTATTAATAGTATATCATTTTTAAAAATTTTCTCAAAGAACCTGCTTTTAGTTTTATCTTTACTATCATTTCCTTCATTTCTTTTTCATTTATTGCTGAGCTGATCTTTATGATTTCTTTCCTTCTGCTAACTTTGGGTTTTTTGTTTTCTTCTTCCTCAAATTGCTTTAGGTTAGGTTGTTTATTTGAGATTATTTTTGTTTCTTAAGGTAGGATTTTATTGGTATAAACTGCCTTCTTAGAACTGCTTTTGCTGCATCCCATAGGTTTTGGGTCATTGTGTTTTAATTTTCATTTGTTTCTAGGTATTTTTTGATTTCCTCTTTGATTTCTTCAATGATCTCTTGGTTATTAAGTAGTGTTTTGTTTAGCCTCCATGTGTTTGTATTTCTTACAGATTTTTTCCTGTAATTGATATCTAGTCTCATAGCATTGTGTTTGGAAAAGATACTTGATATGACTTCAATTTTCTTAAATTTAGCGAGGCTGGATTTGTGTCCCAAGATATGATCTATCCTGGAGAATGTGAGTGAGTACCTGAGAAGAATGTGTATTCTGTTTTTTTAGGATGGAATGTCCTATAAATATCAATTAACTCCATCTTGTTTAATGTGTCATTTAAAGCTTGTGTTTATTTATTTATTTTCATTTTGGATGATCTGTCTATTGGTGAAAGTGGGGTGTTAAACTGCCCTACTATGATTGTGTTACTGTTGATTTCCCCTTTTATGGCTGTTAGTATTTGCCTAATGTATTGAGGTGCTCATATGTTGGATGCATAAATATTTACAATTGTTATATCTTCTTCTTGGATTGATCCCTTGATCATTATGTAGTGTCCTTCTTTGTCTCTTGTAATAGTCTTTGTTTTAATGTCTATTTTGTCTGATATGAGAACTGCTACTCCAGCTTTCTTTTGATTTCCATTTGCATGGAATATCTTTTTCCATCCCCTCACTTTCAGTCTGTATGTGTCCCTAGGTCTGAAGTGTGTCTCTTGTAGTCATTATATATACGGGTCTTGTATCCATTCAGCCAATTTGTGTCTTTTGGTGGGAGCATTTAATCCATTTACATTTAAGGTAATTATCGATATGTATGTTCCTATTACCATTTCTCAATTGTTTTGGGTTTATTATTGTAGGTCTTTTCCTTCTGTTTTTGTTTCCTGCCTAGAGAAGTTCCTTTAGCCTTTGTTGTAAACCTGGTTTGGTGGTGCTGAATTCTCTTAGCTTTTGCTTGTCTGTAAAGGTTTTAATTTCTCTGTCATATCTAAATGAGGTCTTTGCTGGGTAGAGTAATCTTGGTTGTAGGTTTTTCTCCTTCATCACTTTAAATATGTCTTGTCACTCCCTTCTGGCTTGCAGAGTTCGTGCTGAAAGATCAGCTGTTAACCATATGGGGATTCCCTTGTATGTTATTTGTTGTTTTTCCCTTGCTGCTTTTAATATTTGTTCTTTGTATTTAATTTTTGATAGTTTGATTAATATGTGTCTTGGCGTGTTTCTCTTTTGATTTATCCTTTATGGGACTCTCTGTGCTTCCTGGACTTGATTAACTATTTCCTTTCCCATATTAGGAATGTTTTCAACTATAATCTCTTTAAATATTTTCTCAGTCCCTTTCTTTTTCTCTTCTTCTTCTGGGACCCCTATAATTCGAATGTTGGTGCATTTAATGTTGTCCCAGAGGGCTCTGAGACTGTCCTCAGTTCTTTTCATTCTTTTTCCTTTATTCTGCTCTGCATTAGTTATTTCCACTCTTTTGTCTTCCAGGTCACTTATCCGTTCTTCTGCCTCAGTTATTCTGCTATTGATCCCTTCTAGGTAATTTTTAATTTCATCTATTGTGTTGTTTATCACTGTTGGTTTGCTCTTTAGTTCTTCTAGATCCTAGTTAAACATTTCTTGTATTTTCTCTATTTCCAAGATTTTGGGTCATCTTTACTATCATTATTCTGAATTCTTTTTCAGGTAGACTGCCTATTTCCTCTTCATTTGTTAGGTCTGGTGGGTTTTTACCTTGCTTCTTCATCTGCTGTGTTTCTCTGTCTTATTTTGCTTAACTTACTGTGTTTGGGGTCTCCTTTTTGCAGGCTTCGGGTTCATAGATTCTGTTGCTTTTCCTGTCTGTCCCCAGTGGCTTAGTTTGGTTCAGTGGGTTGTGTAGGCTTCCTGGTGGAGGGGACTAGTGCCTGTGTTCTGGTGGATGAGGCTAGCTCTTGTCTTTCTGGTGGACATGTCCATGTCTGGTGGTGTGTTTGGGGGTGTCTGTGGCCCTATTATTATGATTTCAGGCACCTCTCTGCTAATAGATCAGGTTGTGTTCCTGTTTTGCTAGTTGTTTGGCATAGGGTTTCCAGCACTGTAGCTTGCTGTTCGTTGAATGGAGCTAGGTCTTGGCATTGAGATGGACATCTCTGGGAGATCTTCGCCATTTCATATTACGTGGAGCTGGGAGGTTGCTTGTGGACCAGTGTCCTGAACTTGGCTCTCCCACCTCAGTGGCACAGCCCTGTCGCTTGGCTGGATCACCAAGAGGCTTTCATCCACATGGCTCAGAATAAAAGGGAGAAAAGAAAGAAAGAAAGAAAGAATAAGGTAAAATAAAATAAAATAAAGTAAAATAAAATAACAAAGTTATTAAGAAAAATAATTATTAAGAAAAACATTTTTTTAAGTAATAAAAAAAACAAAAACGGACAGACACAACCCTAGGACAAATGATAAAAGCGAAGCTATACAGACAAAATCACACACTGAAGCATACACATACACACTCACAAAAAGAGAAAAAAGGAAAAATGTATATATATTGTTGCTCCCATAGTGCACCTCCTCATTTTGGGATGATTCGTTGTCCATTCAGGTATTTCACAGGGTACATCAAGTTGATTGTGGAGATTTAATCCGCTGCTCCTGAGGCTGCATGGAAAGATTTCCCTTCCTTTTCTTTGTTCGCTGAGCTCCTGGGGATCAGCTTTGGATTTGGACCCACCTCTGCATTTAGGTCACCTGAGGCCGTCTGTTTTTTGCTCAGACAGGACAGGGTTAAAGGAGCAGCTGATTCGGGGGTTCTGGCTCACTCAGGCTGGGGGGAGGGAGGGGTATGGATGTGGGGAGAGCCTGCGATGGCAGAGACCAGCATGACGTTGCACCAGCCTGTAGTGTGCCTTGCGTTCTCCTGGGGATGTTGTCCCTGGATCACGGGACCCTGGCAGTGGCGGGCTGCACAGGCTCCTGGGAAGGTTGGTGTGGATAGTGACCTGTGCTTGCACACAGGCTTCTTGGTGGCTGCAGCAGCAACCTTAGCATCTCATGCCCATCTCTGGGGTCCACGCTGAAAGCTGCGGCTCTCGTCTGTCTCTGTAGCTCCTTTAAGCGGTGCTCTTAATCCCTTTTCCTCGTGCACCAGGAAACAAAGAGGCAAGAAAAAGTCTGCTGTCCCTTCGGCAGCTCCAGGCTTTTTCCTGGACTCCCTCCCAGGTAACTGTGGCGCACTGGCCCCCTTCAGGCTGCATTCACGGAGCCAACCTGTCCTCTCCCTCGGATCTGACCTCCGAAGTCCGAGCCTCAGCTCCCAGCCCCGCCCGCCCTGGCGGGTGAGCAGACAAGCCTCTCGGGCTGGCGAGCGCTGGTCGGCAGCAGTCCTTTTTGCAGAAATCTGTCCGCTTTGCCCTCCGCACCCCTGTTGCCGTGCTCTCCTCCTTTGCTCCGAAGCTTTCCCCTTCTGCCACCCGCAATCTCTGCCCGCGAAGGGGTTTCCTAGTATGTGGAAACCTTTCCTCCTTCACAGCTCCCTCCCACTGGTGCAGGTCCCGTCCCTATTCTTTTGTCTCTGTTTATTCTGTTTTCTTTTGCCCTACCCAGGTACGTGGGGAGTTTCTTGCCTTTTGGGAGGTCTGAGGTCTTTTGCCACCGTTCAGTAGGTTTTCTGTAGGACTTGTTCCACATGTAGATGTATTTCTGATGTACTTGTGGGGAGGAGGGTTATCCTGCATCTTACTCTTTCACCATTTTGAAGCTCCTCTGTGTCTTCAGTTTCTTTCATCAATGTATGACAGTTTTCAGAGTACAAGTTTTCACCTTCTTGGTTAAACTTATCCTTAGGTATTTCATTCTTTTCAAAGCAATTTTAAATGGGATTGTTATTTTAATTTCTCTTTCTGATAGCTCATTATTACTGTATAGAAGTACAGTTGATTCCTATATATAAATTTGGTTTCCTGCAATTTTACTGAATATATTTATTAGATCTATTTTTTTTTTTTGGTGGAGTCTTTATGGTTTTCTATATATAGTATCATGTCATTTGCAAATAGTG
This sequence comes from Phocoena sinus, assembly GCF_008692025.1. Taxonomy (NCBI): domain Eukaryota; kingdom Metazoa; phylum Chordata; class Mammalia; order Artiodactyla; family Phocoenidae; genus Phocoena; species Phocoena sinus. The sequence goes on along the minus strand of NC_045778.1, from coordinate 20,095,389 downwards.
GCAGTTTTACTTCTTCCTTTTCAATTTGGATGCCTTTAATTTTTTTTCCTTGTCTGATTGCTGTGGCTAGGACTTCCAATACTATGTTGAATATAAGTGGTGAGAGTGGGCATCCTTGTCTTGTTCCTGATCTTGGATGAAAAGCTTTCAGCTTTTCACTTTGGATTATGATGTTAGTTGTGGCTTTTTCATATATGGCCTCTATTATGTTGAGATATATTTCCTCTATACTCACTTTGTTGAGAGTTTTTATCATAATTGGGTGTTGATTTTGTTAAATGCTTTTTCTACATCTATTAACATGATCAGATGGTTTTTATTCTTCATTCTGTTAATATTGTGTATCACATTGATTGATTTGTGGTTGGTGGACCATCCTTGCATCCCTGGAATATCTCCCACTTGATCATGGTGTATGATCCTTTTAATGTATTATTTTATTTGGTTGTTAATATTTGTTGAGGAGTTTTGCATGTATTATCACCAGAGATATTGGCCTGTTATTTTCTTTTTTTGTGGTGTCTTTGTCTGGTTTTAGTATCAGGATAATGCTGACCTTGTAAAATGAGTTTGGAAATATCCTTTCTATTCAAATTTTTTGGAGTAATTTGAAAACTATAGGTATTGAATGTTCTTTAAAGGTTTGATAGAACTCACCAGTGAATCTGTCTGGTCCTGGACTTTTGTTTGTTGGGAATTTTTAAAAATACCAATTCAGTTTCATTACTAGTAATTGGTCTATTCAGATTTTCTATTTCTTCATGATTTGGTGTTAGCAGATTGCACGTTTCTAGGAATATATCCATTTATTCTAGGTTATCCAGTTGGCATATAATTGTTTGTGGCAGTCTCTTATGATCGTTTGTATTTCTGTGTTGTTGATTGTAACTTGTCTTTTGTTTCTGATTTTATTTATTTAGGCCATCTCTCTCTGTCTCTGTCTCTCTCTCTGTCTCTCTCTGTCTCTCTCTTTTTGATGAGCCTAGCTAAAGTTTTATCAATTTTGTTTATCTTTTCAAAGAGCCAGCTCTTTGTATTATTGATCTTTCCCATTGTCTTCTAAGTCTTTATTTCATTTATGTCTCTTCTGGTCTTTATTATTTCTTTCCTTCTATTAATTTTGGGTTTTGTTGTTCTCTTTATAGTTCCTTTTTGTGTAAAGTTTGATGGTTTATTTGAGATTTTTCTTGTTTCCTGAGGTAAGCTTGTATTGCTATAAACTTCTCTCTTAGAAATGCTTTTGCTGCATCCCATAGATTTTGGAAAGTTGCATTTTTATTATCATTTGTTTCAAGGTATTTTTTAATTTCTTCTTTGATATCTTCATTGACTCATTGTTTAGTAGCTTGTTGTTTAGTCTCCACATTTGTGGGGTTTTTTCAACTTTTATTTTATAATTGATTTCTGATTTTATACTGTTGTGGTTAGAAAAGATGCTTGATATGATTTCAGTCTTCTTAAATTTATTGAGACTTTTTTGTAGCCTAACATGTGATTTATCCTGGAGAATGTTCCATGTGCACCTGAAAAGAATGTGTATTCTGCAATTTTTGGATAGACTGTTTGTTTATATCTATTAAGTTCATCTGATCTAATGTGTTGTTTAAGGCCAGTGTTTCTATATTGATTTTCTGTCTGGATAATTTATCCAGTGATGTAACTGAGGTATTAAAATCCCCTACTCTTATTGTATTACTGTCGATTTCTTCCTTTATATCTGTTATTATTTGTTTTATATATTTAGATGTTGCCGTGTTGGGTGCATAAATATTGTGTGTATCCTCCTGTTGGATTAACCCCTTTATCATTTTAAAATACCCTTCTTTGTCTTGCTGCAGTCCTTGTTTTAAAGTATATTTTGTCTGATATAATTATTGCTACCTCAGCTTTCTTTTCATTTTCATTTGCAGGGAATATCTTTTTCCATCTCTTCCCTTTTAGCCCATGTATATCTAGAGCTGAAGTGAGTCTCTTGTAGGCAGCATATATAGATGGGTCTTGTTTTTTATCCATTCAGCCATCCTGTGCTTTTTGATTGGAGAATTTTATTTATTTACATTTAAAGTAATTATTGATGGGTATGCACTTTTTGCTATTTTGTTAATTATTCTCTGGTTAAAAATTCTCTGGTTATTTTTGTAATTCTTTTCTGTCCCTTTCTTCTCTTGTTCTCTTTCCTTGTGGTATGATGATTTTCTTAAGTGTTATATTTATATTCATTTCTCCTTATTTTTTGTGTATTATAGGCTTTTGGTCATGGTTTTCATGAGGTTCCTATGTAACAATCTCTATATAGAGCAGTCTATTATAAGTTGATAGATGTTTAAGTTCAAACACATTCTAAAAGCACTACATTTTCACTCCTCCCCCTGACATTTAATGTTGTTTTATATCTTTTTATTTTGTGAAGTCTTTAACTACTTATTGTAGTTATGGTTGATATTACTACTTTTTTATTTTAACCTTCCTACTGCTTTGTAAGTGGTTGATCCAGTACCTTTACTATATATTTGCCTTTATCAGTGAGATTTTTTTCTTTCATATATCTTCTTATTTCTAGTTATGGAATTTTCTTCTCTGCTTAAAGAAGTCCCTTTACCATTTCTTGTAAGGCTGGTTTAGTTGGAATGAACTCTTTTAGCTTTTGCTTGTCTGGGAAACTCTCTACCTCTCCTTTGATTCTGAATGATAACCTTGCTGAATAGAATATTCTTGGTTTTAAGTTTTTTCTTTCAGCACTTTGAATGTATCATGCCAGTATCTTCTGGCCTGCACAGTTTCTGCTGAAAAATCCACTGATAGTCTTATGGAGTTTCCTTTATATGTAATTAGTTGTTTTTCTCTTGCTGTTTTTAAAATTTTTCTTTTTATCTTTAACTTTTGGCATCTTAATTGCAGTGTGTCTTGCTGTAGGTCTCTCTGGGTTCATCTTGTTTGGGACTCTCTGTTTCTTTTGGACCTGAATGTCTGTTTCCATTCCCAGGTTAGGGAAGTTTTCAGCCATTGTATCTTTAAATATGTTTTCTCCCCCTTTCTCTATTTTCCTCCTTCTGGGACCCCTATAATGTGAATGTTAGTATGCTTGATTTTATCTCAGAGGTCCTTAAACCACCCTTATTTTTTTTCTTTTTGCTGTTCAGGTTGGATGGTTTTAATACTCTGTCTCTCAGATGTTAATCTGTTCTTCTGTACCATATAATCTGCTGTTGATTCCCTCTAGTGTATTTTCCATTTCAGTTATTGTATTCTTCACCTCTGATTTTTTTTTCTTATAGTTTCTAACTCTTTGTTGAGGTTCTCACTGTGTTCATCCATTCTTCACCCAAGTTTAAGGATCATGTTTATGACCATTTCTTTAAATTGCATATCAGATAATTTACTTATCTCTGTATTAATCAGGTCTTTTTCTGAGGTTTTGTCTTGTTCTTTCATTTGGAACATATTCCTCTGTTTCCTCAGTTTGTTTGGCTCTCTGTGTTTGTTTCTATGTATTAGACAGAACTGCTACATCTCATAGTCTTGAAGAAGTGGTCTTGTGTAGGTGATTATCCTACTCCTTCAGCCCTGCCCTATTCTTGGTTGTTTCTTCGATCTTTGTAGTTGTCTATACTGCCTGGTTTATTCTTTGTATGCTCCTATTTTTAAGGGTATGCCAAGACCTGTCAGTATTTCAAGGGGAGGAATCTTATTTAGCACCTAATTTCAGGCTGATTGGATGCCTGTCCCTCATGTAGGAGCTCTTAAAGTATGCAGATATATATAGTCCTGTGGAACTGTGATTGTAATTCCTGCTGGCCTTTGAACCATGAGTTCTAGAGATGTCCCCTGGGTGACAGTTGCAAAAACTGGGGCTTCTGACAAGTGTATAAGTTCCTTTCTGAGGAGTCTTGTTGAGCTGTAGTGAGGCCAATGGTGTGTCCAAGGATGGTATATCCCTGTTTATGTTCCCTGGGGATGCATCTTTAGCCTGTAGATGTGTGGGAAACCTAAAACCTGCCCCTCTTGGTGAGGCTCCAGGCTAAGTAAATAGGCCTTTTTCAGAGGAAGATTGGGGTTACGTTTTAGTCTGCTGTTTATATAATACCCTGGGGGTGGTGGCCTGCCAAGAACTATCTTTCTAATTGTTACAGTACCTTGGAGCTCAAGAATGTCAGCCCCCTTGGTCACCAGGGCCAGACAATCAAAGGATGTCCCCTGTATTGATTGTGTTTGCCCATTGGCTTTAGTTAGGTACCTGAGATTATAGGGCATCGGGCTTGCTCTCTTGCTTCAGAAAGGCAGAGGGAAAATGACTGTATGTGATCCTGGGCTTCAGCATTGCAGCAAGAGTGTGACTTGTCTGTGTGTGTGTGAACTTTAGGCTAGGGAGTGGAAGAATACCACTGCTTGTGCTCACCAGCCCCAGTCAGGGGGCAGGGGGTGTTGGGTTGGCTTTAGTCTGGGAGAGGAGTAATACTGTGACCGCTTGCCTTGCTAGCCCAGCTAGGGGGAAGGGAGTGGGAGTGTCACAGTCTCCTGCACTCATAGACTTTAGCTAGGGAACAACAGAATGCTGTGACCATTTGCATCTATCCATCTCAGCCAGGGAGTGGCGAACTACTAGAGCTCTCTGGCTTCAGCAGTGTGGCAGGATAGTGCTGTGATCACTCCCCACCATGTTTGAGCTTGCCCACCTCTGCAGGTTAGCTAGGGAGTACAACCTTGAAATCTGCCAGCACCTTTGTCTCTGGGGAGCATTTCCAATGTCCCCCACTCCTAGAGTCAATGCTTTTAGATTTGCAAATGTCCCTCCTTCACATATAGTCTTGGCACTTCTCAAACTTCTGTTATTTTGCTGGGCCCTGAGGCAAGTGAGGTCACATGTGAGCCCTTCAAGAAGAAAGTCTAAGTTTCCTATAGCACTTTTGGACCCTTGGACATCAGCCCTGTTAGTTTTCTAAGCTAGATATTTTGGGAACTCATTTCTCTGCTCTAGATCCCAGGGGCCAAGGTACCTAATGTTGATGCCAACCCCTTGTTACTCTGGGAGAAGTGCCTATCTGGTGAGATTCCTCCCTGCTATGTGTTGTCACACTGGGGTTGGGCAGAGAAAATTTCTCTGCCTCTCCTACCTGTCTTGATATGGTTCTCTTTATCCTTTGTTGTGGAACAGGTGTTCAGGTAGTTCTCAGGTTTTCTTCAGAGGGAATTTATCTAAATGTAGTTTTATCTTTGTTTTGCCCATGGGAAGAGGTAAATGCAAGCTCTTCCTATGCTGCCATCTTGAAATGCACAGCCTGGAGAGTATTCTTGAGAGAATATTTGAAAACCTCCAATCCAAAAACAATACTTGGCTTAAGAAGAGAGCATATTTAAGTTACATATTGATGTAATGAATGATTAAATGTTTTTTATTGAGACAGTGACTGATTTTTAAGATCCATTCAACAACTGGGGCTTCAATTTTCATGGAAAGGTGTATAATAAACTAGATATTGTTTAAGGCTAAAAAGAATTGCAGACTAAACAAAATGCTGTGAAAGATCGCTAGGTATTCACTTTTGGAAAACTATGTATGGTTACTTTAAGAAAATTTGGGTATTATGAAAAATATGTTCAGAAATAATCATTGCTGAAATGAGTAATGAAACCCAGATTTTTGAATGGGGATTGTTTTTGTAGAGGGAACAAAGGAAGGACATATTCTTGTTAATCTCTGTATCTCAGGTACTTGGTGAATTGTCTGACACACAGTGGGCCTTTAATATTTATTAATATTATAATTAATGACTTCATGAATTCTTGGGCATTTGAGTCAGTTATGTTAAACTTTGTGATGATGATGTAAGTATAGAGTATAATGGTTATTACTTTTCAAGTCCTGAAAGTCGCTTCTTGTTCTCTTTTTCAGAAATGCTTTCATATATATTTATAGAAATCTACATAAAACCTCAGTTCTATATTCTATTTTATATTCTCTGTAATATTATTTGTTCATTATTGCTTTTAACTAAAGAACAAATTCAGTTTTCCTTACCCAAAGAGTTTAATCAAAATAAGACAAAAGGCAAAAAACCATGCATAAAAAATAGAGGATTGAATGAATGATTAAGTGACGTAATTATGAAAAAAAAACCAAGCATGAAACACTAGTCCACCCACTATTTGAAAGAACTTCATACTTGTCTTTGGTGTGTCACAACGTACTGGAACATCCTTATTAAATACAAAACCTCACTGAGTAATTGTACTGGAGCACCCTTATTAAATATAAACCCTCACTGAGTAAAACATTGTTATAAATATAAAACAAACAGAAGCCAAGAGACACACTTTATCTCCCTGTAATATTACCCACCTTATATGTAATAAGGCATTCATATAGGAACATAATTAGAGCAAGAACGCTGCCCAGGTATAATGTGAAAAAATTAATGTGGCAATGAGAACATTAGCTTTTGCCTTCTCTAGTTTAAACTGGAATTTGTACTTTCAGCGTTGCACTCTAGGAGCCTTTATACACTTTATTCTCTAGATTTGTTTTTTAGCTAAAAAAGCACAAACTCCATCTTTAACTTCCCAAGAGTCTGCTTGTTTCTAAAACAACATGCTCAGAACTATCGCTATGCAATTATCATGTACACACTGGTCTTAAAAGCCCAGCTGTATAAACATCCATGTTGATTCAAAAAACTATTTAGATAGCTATTGTTTGATATTATTTTATGGTTATAAAATGATTATCTGCTATCAGAATTCTAAAATTATAAACATGTTTATAGCTGTAAACTGGTAAAGTGTATGACTCATATGTAAGCAAATGCTTATGTAAGCATAAATGTTAACAAGGATGCTTTTTTTAATTTAAAAGAAGATACTAAGAAACAGAATTTGTATTTTGACATTTTCATATTTTTTATTTAACTAAACTCTTAAGTCTTAAATATGTAAGTTTTGTTCTATTTTTCATAAAACATACCATTAGCTATTTTCAATGTTTATGATATTGAAGTTTTGCTTTTTTCCTCTGTGTATTGCCCCATTACCTCCCTTATTTTATCTTAAATAATCTTAATTAAAGCTTAGATTGAATATTTTATATTGTGTCCTATTTCTCCCACCTGGTGGGAAAGAAATTAAGTACCTAACATCACTTGAAAACTTTTCAAAGCAGTGTTAAATTCCCAGATAATTAATCCTAAGAAAATTGCTAGAGGATCCCATCTTATGTCATTTAATTGAATGTAGGGTTAAAAAGATTTTAGACAAAGAACTGTCATCCTTATTAGGTAATCTTTCATCCAGATAAACAATCCAGTAATGATGAAATTTGAGTGTCCTATTACTTTCTCCAAAAAGAGATGTAAAGCGACATTTTTTTAACGGTTTGTATTTAATGTTAATTTAATAATGAAAGTAAATTTAATATCCTAATATTTTTAGCTGTTAAACTGGATCAAAAGAAGTCATTTGTTAAGGCAATGAGGTGATTAAGTAAACAATTCAGACTGAAGCATAATTCTGGTATAAAATCAAGATGACAAGGCATTGCTTCTCTAGTATCGAGAGTAGGTTTGCTAGTTCAGTGAACAATCAGTGCAGTCAGAAAAAATTAATTTATGCCATATTAAAGAAAGAGAGCAAAGCACAAGAAAGGTGGTGGAAAATAATGTTTTTCCTAATGGCTTAATTAAGTGGCTTAAATCACAAATCTTCAAATGTTTTAGTGTAATCTTAGCCCAGTTCAGTGATAGAGAAGAGAATGAAATTTACCAATGTGTGAACATTTCGAAGGAGAGAAATCTTTGCTGCTGCTGTTCTCTCAGTGTTCTCTCATCTATTATATCTATTAATATCTGTGATATATTTATAATATCTATTATATTTAAATTATTATATATATCTCATGCTTTTTTTCAGTGGTAAGAATTCACTAGGAAAAATTTCATGCTGTATTGCAAAAGTTAGATTTGTTTTCTGCTACTTGATTACTGTATGACATTGAACAAGCTGTTTTTTTCTTTATCTAGTAAGCACAATATAATGGGATCAAATAAGAAAATGCATAGAAAATTAAAACACTGTGAACCTCTACTAGGGTGTTTTCAGTTCTTATTGGAAGGTCTAAGAGTGTAGTGGTTAAGCTCCTGGGTTCTGGAGCCAGATATTTTGGTTTAAATCTCAGCTCTACCACTTAGCAGTTTTTTCTTTGGACAGTTAACATTATTTGTAAGATGGTGATAACACTATGATTTTAGGGTTATTAGAATTAAAACATTTAATATAAATATTGGGTGAGTATAGCAGTGCTGACACTTAGTAATCGCTATACATACAGTCAATTAACCTGTGTATTACAGCTTTACACCATTGAGTATGATGTTAGCTGTGGGTTTGTCATAAATGAGCTTTACTGTGTTGAGATATGTTCCCTCTATACCAAATTTGATGAGAGTTTTTATCATGAGTAGATGTTGAAGTTTTTCAAGTGCTATTTCTGCATCTGTTGAGATGATCATGTGATTTTTATCCTTCCTTTGTTATTGTGGTGTATCACATTGATTGATTTGTGAATTTTGAAACATCCTTGCATCCCTGGAATAAATCACAGTTGATCATGGTGTATGATTTTTTTAATTTATTGTCAAATTTGGTTTGCTAATATTTATTGAGGATTTTTGTATCTATATTCATCAAATATATTGGCATGGTATTTTCTTTTTTTGTAGTGTTTTTGTCTGGTTTTGGTATAAGAATAATAGTGGCCTCATATAATGAATTTGGGAGTGTCTGTCTTCTTCAATTATTTGGCATAGTTTGAGAAGGATAGGTATTAGATCTTCTTTATATGTTTGGTAGAATTCCCCTGTGAAGCCATCTGGTCCTAGACTTTTGTTTGCTGGGAGTTTTTTTAAATTGCAAATTCAATTACATTACTAGTGATCAATCTATTCAGATTGTCTATTTCTTCCTAATTCAGGCTTGGAAGATTGTATGTTTCTGGAAATTAGTCCATTTCTTCTGTGTTATCCAATTTGTTGGCATATAATTATTCATAGTATTCCCTTATGATTCTTTGTATCTCTGTGGTATGGATTGTTATTTCTTGTCTTCATTTCTTACTTTGCTTATTTAGGTCTTTCTTTTCTCCTTGATGAGCCTGGCTAGAGGTTTATCAATCTTGTTTATCTTTTCAAAAGTCCAGCTCTTGGTTTCGTTGATCTTTTCTTTTTTTTGTTTCTATTTTATTCATTTCCTCTCTGATCTTTATTTTTTCCTTCCTTCTGCTGACTCCAGACTTTGCCTGTTCTTCTTTTACTCATTCATTTAGGTAGTAGATTAGGTTGTTTATTTGAGTTTTTTCTTGTTTTGGGGGGTAGGAGTGTATTGCTATAAATTTCCCTCTTAGAACTGCTTTTGCTTCTAAGATTTTGAAAAGTTGTGTTTCCATTTTCATTCGTCTCAGGTATTTTCTGATTTCTTCAATGACCCATTGGCTTTTTAGTAGCATGTTGTTTAGTCTCCATGTGTTTCTGCTTTTTCCATTTTCTTTCTGTAATTGATTTCTAGTTTCATACTGTGTGGTCAGAAAAAATGCTTGATAAAATTTCTGTTAAATTTGTTGAGACTTCTTTGGGGCCTAGTACAGGATCTATCCTTGAGAACATTCCATGTGCACTTGAAAATAATGTGTATTCTGCTGTTTTTGGATGGAATGTCCTGTAGGTATCTATTAAGTCCAGCTGGTCTACTTTGTCATTTATGTGTCATTTAAGATCATTGTTGCCTTATGATTTTCTGTCTGGATGATCTGTCCACTGATGTAAGTGGGGTGTTAAAGTCCCCTACTACTATTGTATTACTGTCAGTTTCTCCCTTTATGTCTGTTAATATTTGTTTTACAAATTTAGGTGTTCTATATTAGGTGCATATATGTTAAGAGGTTTGATATCCTCTTCTTGTATTTATCCCTTTATCATTACATAATGTCCTTCTTTGTCTTTTGTTACAGAGTTTGTTTTAAAGTCTATATTGTCTGATATGAGGGTAGTAATGGCTACCCTCGCTTTCTTGTTGTTTCCATTTGCATGAAATACCTTTTTCCATCCCCTTAATTTCAGCCTGTGTGTGCCTTTCACCCTGAAGGGAGTCTCTTGTAGGCTGCATATTGAAAGGTTTTGTTATTTTACCCAGTCATCTACCCTATGCCTTTTGATTGGAGCATTTAGTCTATTGACATTGAAAGTAACTATTATTATTATTTTAATATTTATTTATTTATTTGGCTGCGCCAGGTCTTAGTTGCGGCATGCAGGCTCTTAGTTGCGGCATGCAGGATCTAGTTCCCTGACCAGGAATCAAACCCAGGTCCCCTGCCCTGGGAGCAGGGAGTCTTAACCGCTGGACCACCAGGGAAGTCCCAAAAGTAATTATTGATTAGTATGTTCTTATTGCCATTTTATTACTTGTTTTCTGGTTGTTTTGTAATTCTTCTGTGTTCTTTTCTACTTTTTGTTTCTTTATAGTCTGATGATTTTCTTTAGTGGTATGCTTATGTTCCTTTCTCTGTAGTTTTTGTATATATATTGTAGGCTTTTGATGTGCGGTTATCATGGAATTCATACATGTACACCTGTAATTATATCTACTTGCTTTAAGTAGGTAGTCCTTTAAATTCAAATGCATCCTAAAAGATCTACAAGTTTTTACTCCCCTTTCCCACATTTTGTATTTTTGATGTCATATTTTTTGTCTTTTGATCTTGATACTAGCTTATTTAAGCACTTGGTCATCAGCCTTTACTGTCTATTTGCCTTTACTAGTGGCATTTTTCCTTTCCTATAGTTTCTACTTTTTGTTTTTTACATCTTTATTGGAGTATAATTGCTTTACAATGGCGTGTTAGTTTCTGCTTTATAACAAATTGAATCAGCTATACATATACATATGTTCCCATATCTCTTCCCTCTTGCATATCCCTCCCTCCTACCCTCCCTATCCCACCCCTCTAGGTGGTCACAAAGCACCGAGCTGATCTCCCTGTGCTATGCGGCTGCCTCCCACTAGCTATCTATTTTACGTTTGGTAGTGTATATATGTCCATGCCACTCTCTCACTTTGTCACAGCTTACCCTTCCTGCTCCCCATATCCTCAAGTCCATTCTCTAGTAGGTCTGTGTCTTTATTCCCATCTTACCCCTAGGTTCTTCATGACATTTCTTTTTCCTTAGATTCCGTATATATGTGATAGCATACGATATTTGTCTTTCTCTTTCTGACTTACTTCACTCTGTATGACAGACTCTAGGTCCATCCAACTCACTACAAATAACTCAATTTCATTTCTTTTTATGGCTGAGTAATATTCCATTGTTTATATGTGCCACATCTTCTTTATCCATTCATCTGATGATGGACACTTAGGTAGCTTCCATCTCCTGGCCATTGTAAATAGAGCTGCAGTGAACATTTTGGTACATGACTCTTTTTGAATTATGGTTTTCTCAGGATATATGCCCAGTAGTGGGACTGCTGGGTCATATGGTAGTTCTATTTGTAGTTGTTTAAGGAACCTCCATATTGTTCTCCATAGTGGCTGTACCAACTCACATTGCCACCAGCAGTGCAAGAGTGTTCCCTTTTCTCCACACCCTCTCCAGCATTTATTGTTTCTAGATTTTTTGATGATGGCCATGCTGACTGGTGTGAGATGATATCTCATTGTAGTTTTGATTTGCATTTCTCTAATGATTAATGATATTGAGCATTCTTTCATGTGTTTGTTGGCAATCTGTATATCTTCTTTGGAGAAATGTCTATTTAGGTCTTCTGCCCATTTTTGGATTGGGTTGTTTGTTTTTTTGTTATTGAGCTGCATGAGCTGCTTGTAAATTTTGGAGATTAATCCTTTGTCAGTTGCTTCATTTGCAAATATTTTCTCCCATTCTGAGGGTTGTCTTTTGGTCTTGTTTATGGTTTCCTTTGCTGTGCAAAACTTTGGGGTTTCATTAGGTCCCATTTGTTTATTTTTGTTTTTATTTCCATTTCTCTAGGAGGTGGGTCAAAAAGGATCTTGCTGTGATTTATGTCATAGAGTGTTCTGCCTATGTTTTCCTCTAAGAGTTTGATAGTTTCTGGCCTTACATTTAGGTCTTTAATCCATTTTGAGCTTATGTTTATGTATGGTGTTAGGGAGTATTCTAATCTCATACTTTTACATGTACCTGTCCACTTTTCCCAGCACCACTTATTGAAGAGGCTGTCCTTTCTGCACTGTACATTTCTGCCTCCTTTATCAAAGATAAGGTGACCATATGTGCATGGGTTCATCTCTGGGCTTTCTATCCTATTCCATTGATCTATCTTTCTGTTTTTGTGCCAGTACCATACTGTCTTCCTTACTGTAGCTTTGTAGTATAGTCTGAAGTCAGTTAGCCTGATTCCTCCAACTCCGTTTTTCATTCTCAAGATTGCTTTGGCTCTTTGGGGCCTTTTGTGTTTCCATACAAATTGTGAAATTTTTTGTTCTAGTTCTGTGAAAAATGCCAGTGGTAGTTTGATAGGGATTGCATTGAATCTGTAGATTGCTGTGGGTAGTATAGTCATTTTCACAATGTTGATTCTTCCAATCGAAGAACATGGTATATCTCTCCATCTATTTGTATCATCTTTAATTTTTTTCATCAGTGTCTTATACTTTTCTGCATACAGGTCTTTTGTCTCCTTAGGTAGGTTTATTCCTAGATATTTTATTCTTTTTGTAGCAGTGGTAAATGGGAGTGTTTTCTTGATTTCAGTTTCAGATTTTTCATCATTAGTGTATAGGAATGCAAGAGATTTCTGTGCATTAATTTTGTATCCTGCTACTTTACCAAATTCATTGATTAGCTCTAGTAGTTTTCTGGTAGCATCTTTAGGATTCTCTATGTATAGTATCATGTCATCTGCAAATAGTGACAGCTTTACTTCTTCTTTTCCGAATTGGATTCCTTTTATTTCCTTTTCTTCTCTGATTGCTGTGACTAAAACTTCAAAAACTATGTTGAATAAGGGTGGTGAGAGTGGGCAACCTTGTCTTGTTTCTGATCTTAGTGGAAATGCTTTCAGTTTTTCACCTTTGAGGATGATCTTGGCTGTGGGTGTGTCATATATGGCCTTTATTATGTTGAGGAAAGTTCCCTCTATGCCTACTTTCTGGAGGGTTTTTATCATAAATGGGTGTTGAATTTTGTCGAAAGCTTTCTCTGCATCTATTGAGATGATCATATGGTTTTTCTCCTTCAATTTGTTAATATGGTGTATCACGTTTATTCATTTGCATATATTGAAGAATCCTTGCATTCCTGGGATAAACCCCACTTGATCATGGTGTATGATCCTTTTAATGTGCTGTTGGATTTTGTTTGCTAGCATTTTGTTGAGGATGTTTGCATATATGTTCATCAGTGTTATTGGTCTATAATTTTCTTCTTTTTGTGATATCTTTTTCTGGTTTTGGTATCAGGGTGATGGTTGTTTTGTAGCATGAGTTTGGGAGTGTTCCTCCCTCTGCTATATTTTGGAAGAGTTTGAGAAGGGTAGGTGTTAGCTCTTCTCTAAATATCTGACAGAATTCACCTGTGAAGCCATCTGGTCCTGGGCTTTTGTTTGTTGGAAGATTTTTAATCACAGTTTCAATTTCAGTGCTTGTGATTGGTCTGTTCATATTTTCTATTACTTCCTAGTTCAGTCTCCTAAGATTGTGCATTTCTAAGAATTCGTCCATTTCTTCCAGGTTGTCCATTTTATTGGCATAGAGTTGCTTGTAGTAATCTCTCATGACCTTTTGTATTTGTGCAGTGTCAGTTGTTACTTCTCCTTTTTGATTTCTAATTCTATTGATTTGTATCTTCTCCCTTTTTTTCTTGATGAGTCTGGCTAATGGTTTATCAATTTTGTTTATCTTCTCAAAGAACCAGCTTTTAGTGTTATTGATCTTTGCTATCGTTTCCTTCATTTCTTTTTCATTTATTTCTGATCTGATCGTTATGGTTTCTTTCCTTCTGCTAACTTTGGGGATTTTTTGTTCTTCTTTTTGTAATTGCTTTAGGTGCAAGGTTAGGTTGATTCGAGATGTTTCCTGTTTCTTAAGGTAGGATTGCATTGCTATAAACTTCCCTCTTAGAACTGCTTTGCTGCATCCCATAGGTTTTGGGTCGTCGTGTCTCCATTGTCATTTCTTTCTAGGTATTTTTTGATTTCCTCTTTGATTTCTTCAGTGATCTGTTGGTTATTAAGTAGTGCATTGTTTAGCCTCCATGTGTTTGTATTTTTTACAGATCTTTTCCTGTAATTGATATGTAGTCTCATAGTCTTGTGGTCGGAAAAGATACTTGATACAATTTCAATTTTCTTAAATTTACCAAGGCTTGATTTGTGAACCAAGGTATGATCTATCCTGGAGAATGTTCCATGAGCACTTGAGAAAAATGTGTATTCTGTTGTTTTTGGATCGAATGTCCTATAAATATCAATTAAGTCCATCTTGTTTAATGTATCATTTAAAGGTTCAGTTTCCTTATTTATTTTCATTTTGGATGGTCTGTCCATTGGTGAAAGTGTGGTGTTAAAGTCCCCTACGGTGAATGTGTTACTGTCGATTTCCCCTTTATGGCTGTTAGTATTTGCCTAATGTATTGAGGTGCTTGTATATTGGATGCATAAATATTTACAACTGTTATATCTTCTTCTTGGATCGATCCCTTGATCATTATGTAGTGTCCTTCTTTGTCTCTTGTAATAGTCTTTAAGTCTATTTTGTCTGATATGAGAATTGCTACTCCAGCTTTCTTTTGAGTTCCATTTGCATGGAATATCTTTTTCCATCCTCTCACTTTCAGTCTGTATGTGTCCCTAGGTCTGAAGTGGGTCTCTATAGACAGCATATATACGGGTCTTGGTTTTGTATCCATTCAGCCAGTCTGTGTCTTTTGGTGGGAGCATTTAATCCATTTACATTTAAGGTAATTATTGATATGTATGTTCCTATTCCCATTTTCTTAATTGTTTTGGGTTTGTTATTGTAGGTCTTTTCCTTCTTTTGTGTTTCCTGCCTAGAGAAGTTCTTTTAGCATTTGTTGTAAACCTGGTTTGGTGGTGCTGAATTCTGTTAGCTTTTGCTTGTCTGTAAAGGTTTTAATTTATCCATCAAATCTGAATGAGATCCTTGCTGGGTAGAGTATTCTTGGTTGTAGATTTTTGTCCTTCATCACTTTAAATATGTCCTGCCACTCCCTTCTGGCTTGCAGAGTTTCTGCTGAAAGATCAGCTGTTAACCTTATGGGGATTCCCTTGTGTGTTATTTGTTGTTTTTCCCTTGCCGCTTTTAACATGTTTACTTTGTATTTAATTTTTGACAGTTGGATTAATATGTGTCTTGGCGTGTTTCTCCTTGGATTTATGCTGTATGGGACTCTCTGTGCTTCCTGGACTTGATTAACTATTTCCTTTCCCATATTAGGGAAGTTTTCAGCTATAATCTCTTCAAATATTTTCTCAGTCCCTTTCTTTTTCTCTTCTTCTGGGACCCCTATAATTTGAATGTTGGTGCGTTTAGTGTTGTCCCAGAAGTCTCTGAGACTGTCTTCAGTTCTTTTTATTCTGTGTTCTTTATTGTGCTCTGCAGTAGTTATTTCCACTATTTTATCTT
The DNA here is from genome assembly GCF_008692025.1 of Phocoena sinus. NCBI lineage: Eukaryota > Metazoa > Chordata > Mammalia > Artiodactyla > Phocoenidae > Phocoena > Phocoena sinus. The sequence continues at coordinate 20,079,722 of NC_045778.1, read as the reverse complement.
CCAGGTCACTTATCCGTTCTTCTGCCTCAGTTATTCTGCTATTGATCCCTTCTAGAGTATTTTTAATTTCATTTATTGTTTTGTTCATCATTACTTGTTTCCTCTTTAGTTCTTCTAGGTCCTTGTTAAATGTTTCTTGCATTTCCTCTATTCTATTTCCAAGATTTTGGATCATCTTTACTATCATTATTCTGAATTCTTTTTCAGGTAAACTGCTTATTTTCTCTTCGTTTGTTAGGTCTGGAGGGTTTTTATCTTGCTCTTTCCTCTGCTGTGTGTTTTTCTGTCTTCTCATTTTGCTTATCTTACTGTGTTAGGGGTCTCCTTTTTGTAGGCTGCAGGTTCATAGTTCCCGTTGTTTTTGGTGTCTGTCCCCAGTGGCTAAAGTTGGTTCAGTGGGTTGTGTAGGCTTCCTGGTGGAGGGGACTAGTGCCTGTGTTCTGGTGGCTGAGGCTGGATCTTGTCTTTTTGGTGCGCAGGTCCACGTTTGGTGGTGTGTGTTGGGGTGTCTGTGGCCTTACTTTGATTTTAGGCAGCCTCTCTGCTAATGGGTGGGGTTGTGTTCCTGTCTTGCTAGTTGTTTGGCATAGGGTGTCCAGCACTTTAGCTTGCTGGTCGTTGAGTGAAGCTGGGTGTTGGTGTTGTGATGGAGATCTCTGGGAGATTTTCGCCGTTTGATATTACGTGGAGCTGGGACTAGTGTCCTGAAGTTGGTTCTCCCACCTCAGAGTCACAGCATTGACTCTTGGCTCTTGGCTGCAGCACCAAGAGCCTTTCATCCACACGGCTCAGAATAAAAGGGAGAAAAAGTAGAAAGAAGGAAAGAAAGAGGATAAAATAAAATAAAATAAGGATACAATAAAATAAAGTTATTAAAATAAAAAATAATTATTAAGAAAAAATTTTTAAAAAAAAACATACAAACGAACAAAAAAATGGACGGACAGAACCCTAGGACAAATGTTGAAAGCAAAGCTATATACAGACAAAATCTCACACAAAAGCATACACATACACCCTCACAAAAATAGGAAAAGTGGTAAAAATAATAAATCTTGCTCTCAAAGTCCACCTCCTCAATTTGGGATGATTCGTTGGCTATTCAGGTATTCCACGATGCAGCGTACATCAAGTTGATTGTGGAACTTCAATCCGCTGCTCCTGAGGCTGCTGGGAGAGATTTCCCTTTCTCTTCTTTGTTGGCACAGCTCCCAGGGCTCAGCTTTGGATTTGGCCCCGCCTCTGTGTGTAGGTCGCTGGAGGGCGTCTGTTCTTCGCTCAGACAGGACGGGGTTAAAGGAGCAGCTGATTCCGGGGCTCTGCCTCACTCAGGCCGGGGGGAGGGAGGGGCACGTAGTGCGGGCGAGCCTGCGGTGGCAGAGGTCATCGTGATGTTTCACCAGCCTGAGGAGCGCCGTGCATTCTCCCCGGGAAGTTGTGCCTGGATCCTGGGACCCTGGCAGTGGCGGGCTGCACAGGCTTCTGGAAGGGAAGTGTGGATCGTGACCTGTGCTCGCACACAGGCTTCTTGGTGGCAGCAGCAGCAGCCTTAGCGTCTCATGCCCGTCTCTGGGGTCCACGCTGTTAGCCGTGGCTCCCGCCCGTCTCTGGAGCTCTTTTAAGCACTGCTCTTAATCCCCTCTCCTCGTGCACCAGGAAACAAAGAGGGAAGAGAAAGTCTCTTGCCTCTTTGGCAGGTCCAGACATTTCCCCGGACTCCCTCCTGGCTAGGTGTGGCGCACTAGCCCCCTGCAGGCTGTGTTCACGCCGCCAACCACAGTCCTCTCCCTGTAATCCGACCGAAGCCTGGGCCTCAGTTACCAGCCCCACCCGCACTAGCGGCTGAGCAGGCAAGCCTCTTGGGCTGGTGAGTGCCAGTCGGCACCGATCCTCTGTGCAGGAATCTCTCCGCTTTGCCCTCTGCACCCCTGTTGCTGTGCTCTCCTCCGTGGCTCCGAAGCTTCCCCACTATGCCACCCGCAGTCTCCGCCCACGAAGGGGCTTCCTAGTGTGTGGAAACCTTTCCTTCTTCACAGCTCCCTCCCACTGGTGCAGGTTCCGTCCCTATTCTTTTGTCTCTGTTTATTATTTTTTCTTTTGCCCTACCCAGGTACGTGGGGAGTTTCTTGCCTTTTGGGAGGTCATCTTGTTTGGGTTCATCTTGATATCCTCTTTGTTTCCAGTACCTGGATATTTGTTTCCTTCTTCAGTTTTAAGAAGTTTTCAGTCATAATTTCATCAAATACAATTTCAACCCTTTTTCTGTCTCTTCTCCTTCTGGACCCCTATAGTGCGAATGTTGGTGCACTTAATACTGTCCCACAGATCTCTTAAACTGCTCTCATTTTGCTGCTCTGATCGGGCAGTTTCCATAATTCTGTCTTCCAGATCACTTTTTCATTTTTCTGTATCACCTAGTTTGCTGTTAATTCCTTCTAGTGTATAGTTCATTGCTGTTATTGTATTCTTCAATACAATAAGTGACTGGTTCTTTTTAATATTTTCTAGTTCCTTGTTAATATTCTCACTGTGTTCATGTGTTCTTTTCCCTAATTCCATTAGCATCCTTATTACTGGTGCTTTAAATTCTTTATCTGGTAAATTGTTTATTTCTGTTTCATTAGTGTTCCCCGCCCAGGCTTTGTTCTTCTCTTTCAATGAGACCAATTTCTCTGTCTTCTCATTTTGCTTAACTTTCTTTGTCTCTATGAAATTAGGTGAAGCAGTGATGCATTACAGTCTTGAATGTGTCCTTATGTGGGAGTGTCCTTATACAGTATGTATGTGCCCAGTGGCTTTGGTGGGAGAGAGAGCTGGATTTGATGTGAACACAAGTCGCATCTTTCCTCAGGGTGTGCTGGCAGCTGTCATTTTGGTAAGAGGTGGGATAGGAGATGGAGGCGCTAGGTCTGGACCCAGGTGTGAGTTGGGTCTTCCCCTCTGCTTGATGGCTGTCACTGCCCTATTGGGAGCAAGGTCAGGACTCAAGTTGCTGGAGCAGAAGCCCTGAGGGTTAGGTCCAAGGTGGCTCCATTCTCTTTAAGTTTGTGTCCCTCCCCCTCCCAGCATTGCACCCTCACCCCAGAAAGGAACAGTGCTGGAACAAGAGGGGCTGGTGTGGGCACTCAGTGCATGTTCAGGTGTGGGCTGTGGTGGTGAGGCCTGGGTCAGAGATCTGTACTGCTTCTGATGCGCTGCCTGCATAAGCACCAGTAATGGCTGCCCTTACCCTACTCAGACGCTGCTTTGAGTCTAAGCCACCTTTGTCTCTCATAGCTGGGCTCTTCCTTCTGTCTCTGCCACTTTTACCCTAGTGGGGAGCTATGCCACAGGGCAAGTGGTGCCTGTGTGGGCACTTGGCGTGTGTTGGGGCACAGGCTGTGGCCGTCTGGCTGCAGACAGAAATGGGGCTTTTTCTGATGAGTTGCCTGTGTCAGCGTTAGTAATGGCTGTCCCCACCCTTCTCAGATGCTGCTTCAGGTCTGAACCACATCTGTGTCTCACAGCTAAGCTCCCAAGCAGGGCTGGCACACTCAGTAGTTCAGGCTGAGGTGCACACAGAGCGGTGTAGGAAATCTGCCCCCTCCGCTCTGCTTCAGGAACAAGTGAGTGTGCACAGACTCCTCGTGAATGGAGTTTATGGCTTTAGCTGTTACATTAAGGTGCATGATCCATGTTGAGTTAATTTTTGTGTATGCTATGAGGCAGGGGTTCAGCTCCCTTCTTTTGCATGTAAATATACAGTTGTCCCAGCACTGTTTATTGAAACGACTACTTATTCTTTCTGCATTGAGTTGTCTAGACACCTTTGTTGAAAATTAATTGACTGTGAATTTAAGGGTTTATTTTTGAACTCTCAATTCTATTCTATTGATCTATATGTCTATTCTTATGCCAGTAACACACTTTCTTGTAGCTTTTTAGTAAGTTTTGAAATTGGAAAGTGTGAGTCCTCCAGTTTTGTTCTTTTTAAAGATTGTCTTGGTTATTTTGTGTTCCTTGCATTTTCATATGAATTTTAGGTTCATCTTGTCAATGTCTGCAAAAAATACAGCTGGCATTTTGATAGGAGTTGTACTGAATTTATAGTTTAATTTGGGGGAATATTGCAGTCATAACAATATTAAGTCTTCCAGTCCATGACATGGAAAGTCTTTCCATTTATTTAAGTCTTTTAATGATGTTTTGTAATTTTCAGTGTAGAAGTCTTGCACTAATTTTGTTAGATTCATTACTAAATATTTTATTTTTGATTCTATTGTATATAATATTGTTTCCTTAATTTTATTTTTATATTGTTCATTGCAAGTGTATAGGTATACGATTCATTTTTGCACATTAACATTGCATCCTGTAACCTTGCTCATCTCATATATTAGCGCTAATTATTTTTTAGTGAATTCCTTAGTATTTTCCGTATACCAGATCATGTTATACTCAAATAGATACTTTTACTTCTTTTCCAGTTTAGATGCCTTTTATTTATTTTCCTTCCTTAAATTATTTGACTAGATACTGAATAGAAGTGAAAGAGGATATTCTTGTTGTATTCCTGATCACAGGGAGAAAGCATTTAGACTTTCACCATTAAGTATGATCTTAACTGTGGGTTTTTCATAGATCCCCTTTATCAGGTTGAAGAATATTTTTTTTGACTGAAATTGAATGTCTCTGAGTATTTATTCCTTACCTATCCTACAATGAATAAAAATAAGAATGAAAGTTCAACTCACATTTGGGTAGTAAGAGCTAGAGAACCTTGAGGAACATAGCTGGACAATTAGACCAAGGGTGATATACTGTCATTTTTCTTGTGCATTATGCTTTTAAAAGAGGTGATATGATGAAGCTGGATCTTCCTAGTAAGGTAATTTTTTTCATACTTAATATAGAAATGGTCCTCCTCTATTAAATTACTTTTTAGAGATCATACCTCATGGCTATAAGTGTCTCATGAGTTTGGGTAATGCTCAGTATTTAGTGTGAACTATAGTTTTTCTAAATCATTTATGTGGCAATCCTTTATCTTAGACTTGAATGACCATTGCTATACATTTATAAGATATTTAGTGATGTTTAACATCAAAGGTAGCCTTATGTTTCATTTGGGCTATAGAGGTATTTGTGATATAGTTAGTCATAAAGTCATCTTGATGGCAATAAATAAACCAAGGGGTTCTTGCTGACTCTGGTGTGCTATATAGAATGCATTTTCAAATGGTTTATTTCTGCATTAGAGGAAAACACCAACCTTCTGGGGGTTGTCCACATTCCAGCATCTTGCGTCTGTTGTATTTATGATGGAAACAAGGCTAAAAAAGAGTATTTAGTCATCTGCTGTTTCCATTTGGTGCTAAACACATACTTTTCTCTAGAGTACAAGAATGCTAATTTATTTCATGTACCAGGGTGGATTGCAGCCATTCTTGGAGACATGAGTATTTAAATTGGCAAAAACTAAACAGCGAATACTCTGCATATAGAAGATACATTCTCAGTATCTAGTTCTTGAGTAAGGCAAAATCTTTGTTAATTAGGGATCTGGATTTTAAATACAACTTACCTTCTAATAGGCAGGCATATACAATTGACCTTTCAACTACAGTCACAGCCATTATGTTTTGAGTTCAGAAGCTTTTTCTATGCATTCTGGTAAGTATGAAATATGACATAAGTAAAACTCACAAGTAAATTGTGAGATATCCAGGTAAACATGTTCTGAGATCTGTCTTTGGAATGAGAGATAAAAAGGAGCAATAGGTTTTGTTCTATCTATTTCTGTGCCCTTTATCTGTCTTCTCAGGTATAACTAGACAATTTCTGGCATTTTATTCCCATATGTGATAGGATAATTTTTATATGTGTGAGATGTTTCAAATTAATTGCAAGTTTTTAACTTGAGTTGATGTTCATTCATTCATTAATAAACATTTGTCAGATACCTTTCATGTGCCCTCATGGAGCTTACATTCCAGTGAAGAAGACAGAAAACAAACATGGTAAATAACTATAATATAAAGTATATTAGTGATAAATAGTAGTAAGAAGAAAATAAAGCAGGGAAAGAAGTATGGCATGTTGAGAGTGAAATTGTTGGATGAATTTTTAGATAGAGTGGCTAGAGGAGGTCTCACTGAAAAGTTGATTTTTCAGTAAAGACTCAAAAGAAGTGAGAGAGTGAGCCAGTCATGGATCCAGAAGAGTGTTCCAGCAATGGGATGGCCTAGGGTAGGGATGGGATATGCCTAGATTTTTAGAGAACCAGAAAGGAGGTCCATGTTGCTGGATCACAGTGAACAAAGGGAGTAGTAAGGGTGAGGTCAGAAAGATATATAGGATGGTTTGAGCAAAGCAGTGACATGATGACTTGCTAGAAGTGATAAGATGCCAAATTCTAGATAAATGAGAGTAAAGGTGATAGAATTTGCTGATAGACTAGATGTGAGATTTGAGAGAAAGAGAAGTAAAGGCTGACAACAAGGTTTTTGGTTTGGTCAACTGGAAGAACTGCTACTGAACTGGTGAAGACTGGTAGTAGTGGTTTGAGGGGTATTTTCAGGAGCTCAGGTTTTGATATGCTATGTTTGAGAAGCATATTAGAGAGCCAGCTGACTTTTATGTGAGCTTTTTTGGCTCTCTTTTACCTGGTGCATTTTGAAATGCTCACCTGCCTCTCTATGAAGCAGTTCCTAACCTATGCATGCTTTTCCTTACATTTCCTATAGTAATTCTGATCTATTCCACCATTTTATTTTAGCATATTATTATTTAACAATTTCTAGAGAGCAGAGGACTTCAGAGTGGGTGCTTATTTTTACTTTGTATTTCCTTCTAGCTCTTAGTTCAGTTCCACTGTATAAATACTTCTTGAAATCAGTATCTAAGAATACTCAAAACTTAACACGATTATTAACCTAAGTTATTTCTGTTTTCCTCAATCAGATGGATCTGATTGTTGGTCAAGGTAGGGAGCACTAACTTAGCTTTCTGAAAAGCATGACAAATATGGGATATCTTACATGCATTTCCTCAAGGTCTTGCCTCCTGCTGGGGAATGTAATTAGAAATCAGATATTTTTCAGAACAACCTGAGATACACAGCAATAAGCACTGAATGACACACTTACATGTAAGTGCTAAAAACTGTCATCAACAGCTAGTCCAGAACACTTGGAAGAATAGTTCATAGGCAAATCTAGTTAGCCTAATTGGGAACACAATAAAAGAAGAACATTTCCATTCTAGAATGAGTATACCTTAGCTTTTTGCAGTTGTGATTTCCTTTTCCAAAATTCAAAATTGTATCTTATGGAAAAGTAAATTATCTTAAGGCAGTAACCCTCAAAGTTTTCTCATGTCTTTAAAGTTGTATTATTAATTCATTGGTCATTCTGTGCCAGCTCCTATACAAGGCCCAGGGAATGAAAGAATTAAGACATCATTTTGGCCCCAATAGGAACTCTTAATTCAGTGAGAGACACAGATGTATCAATGAATAAATATAGCAAATGGTAATGGTTTAATAAGTCCTAGATCAGTGCTGTGTAAGTACTATTGGAACACATGAGTGTGTCCGTGGATGACAGAACATGAGAATCCAAATTGTCTTGAAGGATGAATGGACATATAGCAGGAGATATGAGGGGAGGCAGGGACATAGCTCATGCAAAGGCACCTGTAGAACCTCATGTGTTTCTGTGTGGCTGGAGAAAAGGGTGCCTGTGAGAGAAGTGGTAGAATGTAAGGCTAGAGAGAGAAGCTGGAGTCCAGATCATGCTTGTCTGTAATAAACAATATGAGAGATGTTGTGTTAATTAACAGTCACTTGAAAAATTTAAATTGGGGAGTGAGGATCATATGTGAAGTTTAGACAGACTCCTCTGATTGTGTTACTGACAGAATATCGTATTAGTCAAAAAGTTGTCTTTAATATTTCTCTAATTTGTTCTGTCCTCCGTGTTTTCACAAGCACTTCCTCTGTTTTCTCCCTAATCATTTTCCCACTAGACTACTACTAGTAATGAGGACGAGAACAAAGGGTACTTACTGGAGAAATATTTAATGAGGAGAATAATAGATCTCACCTAATGGCTGGGATGAGGGAATGGAAGGGTCAAGGATATTCCTTAAGTTTATTGTTAGTCCGCTGGATATTGGGGCCCTTCAGTCTGAGAATGTTGGAGGAGAAACATATTTGGGAGTGTGTATAAGAAAAGCAATGGGTTCAATTTTGGGCCTGTATATTTTGAGATCCAACTAGAGTTATGCTCCTGGAGCTCAGTAGAGAGGTCACTACCTGTCAAGTTAAATTCAGTATTGTCATTTAAGGAGACAGGGGAGAAATATTTAAGGAGGGAATATGGCCAATAGTTTGTTGTATAGAGAGAGATCAAGTAAGAAAATGCGGGAAAAATGTTTCACATTAAATTAGGTAACCTCATTAATACCCTGTGAGGTAGAAATTATTATCCCCATTTTGTAGCTGAAGTAAGGTTAATTATTACAATCAAAAGCTCCTGCTATTGGAGTGTTTTTGTGTTGGAATTATAACCCCAAAGTTCCTGCTATTTTCATTATGAGACAGACTTCCTGCCTTGGAGTTGCTCAGCGTTTGCCTCATTTCACCCTTAGCTATTAAGTCACACCTTGTAGCAGGTTTTTCAAGCCTGTTGAATTAAACTTAAAAGCCAAAAAGTTTTTTGCTCTGGGAAAAGCAACCATTAAGCTATCACTACTAAGATGCTATGTTTAGAGTTGTTATTTTATCAAAGGTAGATTAAAATAGTGAAGATGATACTTATTAATTTTACTCTTTCTTCATGTATCATTCACTTATATTTTGGGGCAAACTAAATGACCTTATCAATCACACTTGAATTTAGTGTTATAATTTTGGCCTGAGGTTATCTTATTAGTCTTATTCTGAAACTCAATTAAGGAATAAGTTTCTAATCTGCGTTATATTAGGTGTGACAGTTATTTGTCAAGAAGGTATGCCTGAAAGGTGTATTTTCTTTTGGGCTACTACAGAACTGTAGGGTTTTAGGAAAGTCCTTAGACAGACTTTGTGAGAGATAATGAAGCTACTGACAATAACAAAAATATTAGCATTGGGTAGAAAGAGTGATAAGACAGGAGCCAATCCTGGATCTTATTCATAGCTGGGCCATTAAATGAGAAAGAATAGAGAGTGCTTTCATGTAGGAAGCATTATAGCTATTTAATAAATGTTGGCTTTCTTAAAAACAATTACCACTACCACTTTTTATTAATTAAAAAAAATAATAACCCTTTTTGTATCTCCTCATGGGGTTCTTTGTGAAAGAGTGACTGGAAACATGTTAAACAGGATAAGCCACTCCATGAACGTAAGGGATTATTAACTAGGAAGTTGCATCAACATCTCTGAGTTTGGATCCCATTTATACTAAATGATGCTATTTGCTTTCTTAGATGCACCAGAATATTTGGAAAATGGTGATTTATTTCTGAGAAGTGAGTCACAGAAAGTTAAATAAGGAATTGTAAGGATAATGATATTTATTGATCCTTGACTAGATGTTAAAATCCAACTTAACTCCCATAGGTGTTAATTAATCTATACGGGAAAAGTTTTCTGATTTATGGATATTTGAATTTTGTTAGATTAAGTGATGAAGTATACACACAAATGGAAGGAAAGCATGAAGTATAGCAATTAGATCTTACTGAAGTAGCTCATTATTTTTATGTTTTTCTGCTTATTCTTTTTCCTTTAATCATGACACATGACTCCAGATAGAATTTTTTTTAGGTATAAATTCAAGGCAAATGATAGATGAATACATAGTATTGTATTTGTTTCAGATAGATAGAAAATTAAATGAATATAGTGTGTTTCTGAACTTTACATATACATTTTCTTAACTGACACAGTAGTCTGCATTAGAATTAAGTAATATTGCTTTCCTAGGAGGTTTCTTTGGAGGTATTAATATTCACTTTGTTGTATTACAACTACTTAAGACATGCATTAATGGCCGGAGTACATACTTTGGGGATATCTTGATGCAATCATTATATGGTTTCTTAGTTTTCTATTTGAATTTGAAGAATTCTTTTATTTTCTCCTTTAGTGAATTTGTCCTACTAACATGAAATAGAAAATGGAAAATAAGTATAGAAAAGCAGTGAAGATCTCTCTCTGCTGCTTAACAATGTTTTGATTGTAAAGTCTCGCATTTTTTCAATCATTTTTTTTTTTCCCTCAGAACCTTCTTTTTATCTCTGTAGTCTACTCTTGTTTCACCATCCTATATCCCTCAGCTCAGTTAAGGCTAAGTATTCAACTTCCTAATTTATTTTGGAGAAACATATTTAAATTAGCAGGTGTTTGCACTGTTTTGTTTTCTGATAGAACATGAAGCTGCCCACTGACCAATGATGGCAGGCAACATCTTGGAAGAGAGAAGATTGGGGATAGAAGTCAACCAAGAATGGAATCCAAATAGCAAAGTATCCATCAGGCTTTTCTCTGCATGTCTTCTTAGTCTTAAGAAAACAAAACTACGGGCTTCCCTGGTGGCGCAGTGGTTGGGAGTCCACCTGCCGATGCAGGGGAGACGGGTTCGTGCTCCGGTCCGGGAAGATCCCACATGCCGCGGAGCAGCCAGGCCCGTGAGCCATGGCCGCTGAGCCTGCGCGTCCGGAGCCTGTGCCCCGCAAAGGGAGAGGCCACAACAGTGAGAGACCCGCGTACCGCCAAAAAAAAAGAGAAAAAAACCCTACTCTTTATGAGCTCCCTTCCCTCCACTACCAGAGAAGTGGGTTGTCAGCTCCGGAAACTTCATTCTTCATTTAAACACCTGGAAGAGAAACTCAATAATTTGCATGTAGTTCTGCTTTGTTGAGCAGAGTATCTGCTGAGCTATTCTACTTGGGCAGGGATGTAGCTTAGGAAGGAAGTTTCCTCTGATTTTTTGAAATGTGGGTTTGTTCAAGGGTATGTGGAATCAATTGCTGTGAAAATCCTTTAGCTTTGCCCTTTCTGATGGCTAAGCTATCAGAGCTTTCCTTTTTTATTTTTCAAACATTTAGATTTTTTTCTTTTTTAAACAGAAGCCCTTAAGTTGGTAGAAGATACTTGCAAATGGACCGCATATCCAATTTTTTCATCCTTCCCTAAATATCATGGGAAATGTAACATGACAGGTCTATAGCTTATTTATACCAGTGAATATTTGCTTTGCTTTATTAACACTTTTGTCTGATTTTGTATAAACTTTAAAAACAGAAGTATAACATACATACATAAAAATGTACAGCTTATACACATACAGGTCAATGAATTTTCCAAGCCAAACACACCACCTGCAAGGTAACAAGCACCCAGATCAAGAAACAGAAAATTACCAAAATTCAAAAGATCCCTTATGCCCGTTTCCAGTCTCTAATCGCCCCTCAAGAATAAACACTATTCTGATTTCTAAAACTATAGATTAGTTTTGCCTGAGTTTGAACTTTATATAGATGGAATCAAGTAATATGTACTCTTTCGTGTCTGGTGGTTTTCATTCCATATTTCGTATTGTAGCATGTAACTGCATTTTGTTCATTCTCATTACTTTGGGTTGTCCCTAATTTGGGGCTCTGTGAAGAGTGTTTCTATGAACACTTTTATATGTCTTTTAATGAACATATGAAAATATTTCTGTAAGAGTGTATCTTCTCCCAGGAGTGGAATAGAGCTGGTTCATATACGTTCATGAACATATACATATGTTTAGCTTCGGTAGGCACTGTTGGTTTTCCAAAGCAGTTATATCAATGGCTTCACTAACATTTGATGTACAGATAGGTATAATTTAATTTTATTCTTTAGCTTTCTGCGGCATTATCATGTACAAGTTTGTCTAGACTCTCCGGATTATGTATATTTTCCACACATATGATTTCTTGGAATAATCATATCCCAAGTTCCTTATCCTTTCTGAACATAACTTTCTCTTACTTATTTCTTATTCATTTGTCTATTTGTTTCTTCAAATAAATGATTAAGTTCCTAATACGTGCCATGTACTACTAGATAATGAATAAAAAAATAAATAAGTTATAGTGCTTTCATTCAAGGGAAGTATAATGAAGTGAGGGAGACAGCAATATGAATATATATATATATATACATTTTTTAACATCTTTATTTATTTTTTTTTACATCTTTATTGGAGTATAATTGCTTTACAATGGTGTGTTAGTTTCTGCTTTATAACAAAGTGAATCAGTTATACATATACATATACATATGTTCCCATATCTCTTCCCTCTTGTGTCTCCCTCCCTCCCACCCTCCCTATCCCACCCCTCTAGGTGGTCACAAAGCACTGAGCTGATCTCCCTGTGCTAAGCAGCTGCTTCCCACTAGCTATCTATTCTACGTTTGGTAGTGTATATATGTCCATGCCACTCTCTCGCTTTGTCACAGCTTACCCTTCCCCCTCCTCATATCCTCAGGTCCATTCTCTAGTAGGTCTGTGTCTTTATTTCCGTCTTACCTCTAGGTTCTTCATGACATTTTTTTTTCTTAAATTCCATATATATGTGTTAGCATACAGTATTTGTCTTTCTCTTTTTGACTGACTTCACTCTGTATGACAGACTCTAGGGAGGTGGATGGAATACATATATTTTTATATCTATTTTATATCTATTTAGATTTTACTCAAATCTAAAAAGCTTCATCTTTGATCTGTTGTTTCTAGATTTAGTAAAGAAGTCCATTAACAACTTGTCAAATTCATTCATTATGTCTAGGTTATTAAAAAATCATGTGTATTCCAATATAAATTTCACTTTTTTGAAGTAAATGGACCCCATATTTTTAACTCCCTCATACAGAAGTCATCCTGTCTTCCAAATTGCTTTTCTTAAAAACATTTCTTTAATTCTTTTTTTTAAAGTATAGTGACCATAATTATCCACAGTACTTTGGGTCCTAAACTCTAGGGCGTGCATGTGTTTTTGCTTGCTTCTTTGGTTTTTGGAGAGTTCGGTATCTTCTGATGTCCTTCTTGGTAATTTACAATACATATTTAGCTTCTTGGTCTAGCACACAAAATTTTCAGGTTTATATCTTCAAGAAACAACTTATGATGAATCCTAGGATCTTCTCCTTATTGTAACATTCATCCTGGGTGAAGGCCCTGTAACCTTCACACACATGCCTTGGCTCCCAGCTATGAGTTAGTGATTCACCAGATCTCTATGTCTAGCTTAATTCTAGATCCATGTATAGTATTTTAAATTTGGGATATTATGCTGGCATCTCACATTTCACAGATGACAAAAAGGACTTTACCTTTCTCTTCCAAATGCATTATTCATTCTGTATTCTCCATCTGGCTGAATGCATCACGATGTGCACAATGGTGAAAACAATTTTCTAGATGCTTCTAGATACCTCCACCCCCTTCCATCTAAGTATCACAGAGTCTTACTGTTTTTGCCTCCTAAATATTTCTGGATCCCTCCTACTACAGCCTAGCAATAGTGTTCAGCGTTCAGGCACTCATTGTCTTTTACCTGGATTATTGCCTGGTCTCCCTGACTGAAATTTCATTCTCTCTAATCACTAAATGGTCACTGCTAGAGCAATCTTGGAAAATACACATCTGAGCTTGTTTCTCTCGCAGTTCCTTAACATGGCATCTGCCTGCGTTTCTAGCTGGATTCATTACCGTTCCTGCTTAGCGTCCCTGTACTTGTAGTGCCACCTGCAGTAGCATGCATACTCCTTGCTCTGTTATGCCCTCAGACCTTTTGCACATGCTGTTTTCTTTTTTTTTGGCAGATGTCCTTTATTTATTTTTTAACATCTTTATTGGAGTATAATTGCTTTACAATGGTGTGTTAGTTTCTGCTGTATAACAAAGTGAATCAGCTATACATATACATATATCCCTGTATCTCCTCCCTCTTGAGTCTCCCTCCCACCCTCCCTATCCCACCCCTCTAGGTGGTCAGAAAGCACCGAGCTGATGTCCCTGTGTTATGTGGCTGCTTCCCACTAGCTATTTATTTTACACTTGGTAGTATATATAAGTCCATGCCACTCTCTCACTTCATCCCAGCTTACCCTTCCCCCTCTCCATTTCCTCAAGTCCATTCTCTACGTCTGTGTCTTTATTCCTGTCCTGCCCCTATGTTCTTCAGAACCTTTTTTTTTTTTTTTTTTAGATTCCGTATATATGTGTTAGCATACGGTATTTGTTTTTCTCTTTCTGACTTACTTCACTCTGTATGACAAGTTCTAGGTCCATCCACCTCACTACAAATAACTCAGTTTTGTTTCTTTTTATGGCTGAGTAATATTCCATTGTATATATGTGCCACAACTTCTTTATCCATTCCTCTGTCCATGGACACTTAGGTTGCTTCCATGTCCTAGCTAAGAACAGTGGGTAGACAGCTACTTCTGTCTTCCCTACATCTTGTAAAAAAAAAAGTTAATTACTCCCAAATCCTGCATGAAGTAGCAGACAGCCTTTATTTTCAGAAAGGAAGGAGCTAAAAATATAGTAGTGCTGCCATTTATTAACCTCAGGTAACATTATCTGAAGGTAGCAGAGTCATGGGATTTGCCATCAGAAGACTTAGGTTTACATCTCGTCTTTTATCAGCCTTTTTATCTCCTTAGACTAAATACTCATTTAGTTAAAATGGGGCTAATAACACCAGCCTTATTGCCTTAAAGGGTGTTGTGATGGTCAGTGAGATACTATCCAGAAGCACTTTATAAATTATAAGTCATTATACAACACAGGTCCTCACATCCTTGTGTAGTAGCAAATAAGAGAAATCCTTCCCATGCAGGAAAGAGTATAACATAGCTGTTAGGATCATGGCTTAGCAGTTGCACTGACTTGGGTTACAATGCAAGAAATGCCACCATTTAGCTTTGTCAGTTGGCTCATGAACTCAGTCTCTCTAGATATCAGTTTTCTCATCTTTAAAAAGGAGAATAATATGTATCATGAGTTGTTATAAGGATTACATGAGATATTGTATGTGGAATGCATAAGTTATTGTTAAGTTCCCTTGAATTAGTTTTGTTTAAAATAAACTTTTTTTATATTAATAATTTTAGATTTCCAGAAAGGTTGCAATGATAGTACAGAAATTTCCCATCTACTTTTCTTCTGATTTCCTTCATTGTTAATGTCTTACGTTAGCCACAATGAACAACCATTGATGCATTACTATTAACTAAACTCTGGGCTTTTTTTGGAATTCATCAGTTTTCCCATTAATGTCTTTTTTTCTGTTCCAGGATCTGATCCAGGGTTCTATGCTGCATTTAGTTATCATGTCTCCCCGATTTCCTCTGGTCTGTGACAGTTTATCAGTCAGTCTCTTTGTTTTTTGTGACCTTAACAGTCTTGAGGGATACAGTCCAGGTATCATGTAGCATTTTCCCCAGTCTGGTTTTGTTTGTTGTTTTTCTCATGATTAGACTGAGACTGTGGGCTTTTGGAGAGAATTCCAGACAGATGAAGTACTCGTCTTGTCACAACATATCAAGAAGCACCTGCTAGCCATGTGACATCACTGATGATGTTACCATTCATCTCTTGGTTAAAGGAGTACTTGCCAGGGTTTTTCACTATATATTGAGCTAGTTTTAACCAGTTGTCACTTATATAGGACTTTCTCTTTCCTCTCCTCCCACTGTTTGAAATGCTTTTCATTTATATTTATTGCAAATGTCATCTCTGAGGAAATATCTTCTCTGACCACCCAAGCTAAAGAGCTTCTCTTCTCAAGTCAGTCAGTGTTGTGTTTTCTCGATAGCATTTTTCATTACCTGAAATTGTCTTGTGTATTGGTTTTACCTAGTTTATCCGTTTGTCTTTAGGCCCCCTCCCCCTCAAACAAGAACATAAGCTTCAGGAGAACAAGGTCCTTGCAGGATTGTTCACTTCTGTGCACTTGACATCTAAGCACAAGGGCTAGCATATACTAAATGCTCAATAACTATTTGTTTGAATAAATGTCAAAGAAAGAAAAATCCAGGATTAACTTATTAGCAAGTATTTCTGAAAAAGAGTGGAAGATAGCTGAATGGTGGGAAGTTTAATTTAGTATTCTTAACTTAATTGGTTTAGTTTTAACAAAAAGGTTAAATGCAATCATCACCATCTATGCAAATAAGTAATCAGCATGCTTGTAATTCAAGCTGTCTTATAATTCATTTCATAATGTGAAAGCCAAAGTATTTTTCTGACTTATAAGTATATGACTGACAAATGTAAGAGTTACTCAGTTACCACACATCTGTACCATTGTGACCTTTATTTGCTATGGCTTAGCTTTCCTATTATAGAAATTTTAACAGAATCAGGAGGAGTATAGAAATAATTTATGCCCTTTATTTTAACTTATCGTTATGAATTCCTAGCGTCTATTATCTTTTCACTTATATTGGCAGAAAAATGGAGTTTCTTGGCATAAATCTTTCTTCCATAACCTCTCTTTTTATTTCTTTCCTCAGGACCTAAAATCTCCAAATCAGAGGGATGAAATTGCAGGTGCCCGGGCCTCATTGAAGGAGAACTCCCCCATATTGCATTCAATTTGTTCAGCTTGTTTGGAACATTCTGATGTCGCTTCCCTCAAAGCCAGCAAGGACACAGTTTGTGAAGAAATTCAGAATGCCCTCGATGTAATTTCAAATGCTTCACAAGGCATCCAGAATGTGTTAGTCCCACCAGAACCTCAGGCAGCAACCCTGGGAAGTGCCCTTGATGAGCTTGAGGTAAGTTGAGAGAAAATTAAAATGTGATTTGACGTACCAATGTGAAAATTAATAGATGTGTGTTCTCAGATCCTTGGGTTGGAGTTCAGAGTATGAGTAAATAAAAATCCAGTGACCTAATCAGTCTCTATTATTGTCTGTGTTTTCCAAAGAATTGAATAGCAGGACACTGTTCCATCAGTAAACTTCTGATTCCTGTACATCTCTGCCAAGGAAGCCAATGCATTTAAATTGGGATTGTTAATTACATTGAAATGATGACTTTATTTTACACAGATCAATTTATGAAATGTAGGATTTATTCATTCCACAAATACTTACTTTTGGCGCTGTTCTTTATGCTTGGGATACAATTGAGTGCTGCTCTCTTGAACTCCTCACGTTTTAGTTTGGACTAGGGTGGCTAGTGCATATTAAGGCTAAATTTTGTAAGTAGAGCCAACCGGGTTTGACAGAATGGTTGTGGGGTGTAAGTGAAAAGGGAAGAGTCATGGCTGGTGTTGCAGGTTAGCTCCTCTAGAGGCACACACTGGACAGAATTTGGGATACAAGGTGTTATTAGGAATCAACATGTGTGAGGGGAGAAGAAGGGAGTAAGACTGAGCAGAGGAAGAAGTCTACCTGTGAGCCAGACCCACAAAGCCACCAATGAGTAGGGAGCTCTGGAGAGAGTGGTAACCTCAAGAAATAGCCAGGCCCAGGCCTCTTTCAATCACTGGAAGCAGGTCACCCTACCCTGAGAAGGGTCTTACCTGCAGGCAGGGGTGCTGGGGATAAGCCCTCTGCAGCTGCTGCAGACCCCGAAGGAACTGACAGCTGGGGGGGCCATCTGCTGGCCTCACCCTCCACAGGTAGGCAACAAGTCCTGCCTGGAAGGGGGATGTGGGCAGTAAACCTCTGTGTCTACCACAGATAATTACAAGGTTTTTTTTGTTGTTGTTGTTTGTTTTTTGGCTTGAGCAACTGGATGGATTAAGTTTTTATCAACTATGATGGGGAAGAGTGTGGCTGAAGCCATTTTTGAGAGGAAGATCAGCAACTCAATTTTCAACATGTTGAGTTGAGAGATTTGTTAGACATTCCAGTATGATGTCAAAGATCATTGGTTATCCAAGTCAGATAAGTACTTGCTTAATGGAAGACAACACGGTGTAATGCTTAAAGATAAGGGATCAGGAGCCCAGATGCCTGAGTTCCTATCCCAGGTCTGGTGGATACTGCCCGTGTGACCTTAAGCAAGCTATTTTATTGAACTGTCAGTTTTCTTACCTATAAATTGAGGGTAATAATAGGACCTATATCTTAGTGTTGTCTGCGTCAGTGAATTAATAATACATGTAAAAATGCTCATAGCAGTGACTGGCACATAGTAAGTGCTCGATAAATCTTAGATTTCATTATTAGTTGTGGAGGTGACTATTTGGCGGAAGATTCTTCCATAATCAAGAAATCAACACAATTAAAATTACTAAAGTTTTACTGATAACTTAAAAAAATAAACACATAACCTATAATTCCTATATGTTCTTAACATTATTACTGTCACAATAAACTTATTAGATATCTAATTCATTTAAGTTTAGAATAGCCTTTCCATATGCTTTTCCTTTAGTTACATGTCTTAAACAGGTTTCTTCTTTTCTAACCTAACATTATTAAATTCCTAATTTTTGGCATCAATGGAAAAATCTGTTAACTTCCTAATTATTAGCATTTATGTGAAAATCTTAGGACCTATTTGTCTAACTAAGGTAGAAAATTAGTGGTGATTCTTTAATAATACCCCATCATGTAAATGTTTGCCCTGTGTAATGGGTACTCAGTAAACTTGTTTATTAGATGAGCATCCTGTCTTCACAATAAGATTGAAAACACACTGTGGGCAAGATTATGTTTCTAACTAGTTTTATACCAGTGATACTAAAAGAACATTAGGTCCCCCATACATTTATATGTAACATTTCTTGATAGCTAAACACTTAACATAAATTTATCACTTAATTGTTACAGTGTCCATATAAGATATGTTTTTTTCTTGTTTGTTTGTTTTACAGAAAATAAAACTGAGACTTATGTATGCTTTTTAACTTGCTCAAGTCAGAAGGCTAGTGAGTGGTAGTAACCAGGATGTGAATCTAGTATGTCTGACTCTAGAAGATATTTCCAACTTCTGTATTATACTGAATTCTCACAGGTAGAGCTTAATGTGGTTAATCAAAATTCAACAAAACTTGTTCTACGATTCTTAGTTTATTGGAACTACCAGAGAAATTATATATGTAACCCAGTCCAAAAGATGGCATAACTTTTTAGTGAAAAATTATTTTTTGGGTACCTGGGTTATTTAAGTAGAAGTAGTCTGTGTATGAGGAGTGACTAGTATTGTGAGGTGAAATTTGTAAGAGTGGATAGATGGGATTGTGTATCACATTTTTCATAGTACTAAACAGAATTGTATCAGGTGATGCTTGTATAAGAGGTCCAGTTTATCTCAGACACCTTTTTCTATATTCTTAGGATTTTAGAAGAAGATAAAAGATTTTGAAGTTGTCTTCCTTCAGGGACTTCTCTTTTCTCACTTTAGTTGAAAGTGGCTGCTGCAGACAAGAAATGGCAGTGGTTGGAGAGGAGGAGAAAGTGTGTGTCTGTGTGTGTCTTTGTGTGTCTCTGTGTGTGTGTAGTTTTGATGGGAGTGGGCATAGGCATAGTGATAGAGTCTTCCCTTTTGTAAGATAAGTTGCTGACTCCCTTCTTCTTATCAAGGCAGGAGGGAGTTTCAAAGATATTATCCAGAAATCCCAATACTGTCTCAACAACCTTTGAAATTCAGTTCCAGTCAAAGTTAGGGATAGAAAGCTGGTACAAAATGCCTGAATTTTATATACATTTTTATATCCAAGTTACAATAGCTTCTGAGGTTGTCTGAACTAGATAAAGCAGAATTTATTGAGCATTTAGCCTTTTTAAATGATTTTGTAAATTAAATCGTTGCACTTTTCTTTACTTACAGGAAGCTTATTGGTAAAGGATCCAAAATAACCTTTGCTCTATCTTGCTTCTGCAAATATAATACTATGAAATAAACTGATGTAGTAAATACTCTGTTGGGAGTAAGTCTCATTAAATGTTATAGTGTAGAAATTTATCAGAGCACTTACTCAACAACTACCAAGCTGAAGCATCATTAAATCTTTCATTCTGGTCCATGTCTGGTTGTTGAAATGAAACCTGAGATTTATTGTTGGAGAAAATAGAAGTTGAATTAGAACACTGTATGGGCTAAATCAATTTCTTTATTGGAAAAGCTAATGTGAAGTTTAGAGTGTTCTTTCGCATTTGTGACTGAATGAGAGTTGAGAAGTGTCCCAACTATGGATTAACAGAATTATGAAAATATCTTTAAGTGAGAAACTTTGCCAGTGAAAATTGCTTTGAAACTCCAAGTCTACTAAGGTATATTTGCTCTTGTTTGGAAGGAAAACACAGCTTTTATAATCACAGTCTACAGAATTATCCAGATCCTCTTGTGATAATGATGATAATAACAAAGGAGTTTTGTAGTATTTTGTCATTTTCAAAGAGCTGTCATGTTTATTTTCTTATCTTCTTTTTATATATTCATTTATGGTCATCATTCATATATTCCTTTATTCAGTGTTGTATCCCCAACACCTAGAACAATGCTCTATACATAGTAAATGCTAGGTAAATATCGATGAATGAAGGAAGGAAGGAAAGAATGAATATAGGAATGGTGCCTGTCGTTTTGCAACAATGGAGTGAAGAGCATTTTCCCTTTACCCCTGTTTTTTCTCCTTTCTCCAACTTGTAGTGTACGTACTGGGGGTTTGTATTCTACTTTATCTAACTTTTAACTGGGATGCAAATTTAAAGTGAGGGAAACCACAAGGAAAATATCTGAGTGATATGCTGCTCAGATACCTTTCTGTGATAAGGGAGCACAAAGAGAAAAAAAAAAAATCTTTTCTCGGTGGCTATCTAGCCTTAGTTTAGGTTCCCTGTAACTGCCATTCTATGCTGCCTTTTACTAAGAGTACTAGTTTTGAGGTATATGCAGTCCTTATATTCTTCTGTTTTCACCTGAAGGAGAAAGCAGGACCTCTATTAATCAAATTAGCATTTAGGAGGTAAAGGAAAATAGGCATCAGTGATATCTAGAAGCAATTTAATATGAAAAAATGGTTTGGTTTTTAGAAATATAGTGAACTAGAAAAACTAAAAATAATGGATAAAATATTTTTAACTACATGCATAATCTGATAGGTGAATTAGGGAAATTTGTTGGGGCTAGCCAGGTACAAAGAGGACAAATCCAAACTAGCATGCCAGCACTAGCATTGTGCTAGGCGATATAGGGAATTTGTTTTTCATTATTGCCTGTAGCTTGGATTTTGGAAGAACATGAACTGAGGACAGAAGACAAAGCTTGTCAGCTGGAAAGTCACATGAGACCCTTACATGAATCTGAGAATCCTTTTATTTGACCACCTCATTGGATAAACAAGAAAAACACTAGCCTCTACAGCAGGAGATAGTAGGAAAACTTGGCTGGCTTAAATTGGCCATGGGTAGGTCAGAAAAATATACAGAACATCTTGGAAATTTTCTAACTATAAGTCTGTTCTTATCTGGACTTTGGGTCAAAAGTCATATTATCTGTGTAGCCTCTAAGACTTTAACTGAAAATTTAAAATTGTCCTGTCTTGGCAATATCTCCAAGTAACTGCCAGAAGTAAACTCAGATTCTCTCTGCACCGTACACTAAGTCCACAAAAAATTCTCATACAACTCCAAGGATAATAAGTTCTCACAAGACACACAAATAAGCAAGCCAACATTAATGAAATTTTGTAGAAAGAGCAAACTGCAGAATCAGATCTGCAAATACTGCAGATGTTGAAACAGTAAGGTATTAGATGTAAATTAGTATGCTTAATATATATTATTTCCTCATCTACTCAGTAAAGTATGAGGAGTATGATGAAGGAAGAAAAGACTATCAAAACTGACCAGGCAGAACTATCTAAAATGAAAAACATAATTGTGAAAAATCCAATGGTTAGGCAAAACAGGAGGTTAGATAGCAAATTAATGATCTGAAAGATGTGTTTGAAGAGGTTACTTGCAATGCACCACAGAGGCACAAAATAAGATTTTTTTGTAAAAGCAGTTAAGATACACGGAGAGTGGTGTGACGAGTTCTAAAATATTCTGATATAAGATACAGGAGAAGAAAATCATAAAAATATACTAAGAATTTCCTGGAACTAATGGAAGATAGCAATCTCCATAGCTAAAAAATCTAATAATTCCCAAGCAAGATATATAGAAAGAAATCCACATCTACACATATTGTAGTGAAACTGAAGAACAACAAAGGCAAAAAGAATATTTTAAAAAGAAAATAGGGATAGATTTATTCTCAGCAAGATGGCAGAATAGGAGGCTCCCGACTCTTCCCTCTACCCATAAACACACAGAGTAAACAACTACACATGTATCAGTTGCCTCTGAAATCCAGAAACGAGTTGAGCAATTCCTCCAAGTTGGTCAACTAAGAAAATGCCCACCTCAAAACAGTTAGTAAAAACTGAGATACACTCTCACCATAAACTCCATTCTTAACACAGCATCATACAGTTGAGAGGGATCCCCCATCTCCCAGCTTCTCCTTGAGGAGAAAAGGTTTTGATACATATCTAACACTCCAACTTTTATGGCTGCTACCAGAGGGACTGTCTACTAGCTTGCCTATCTTTGGCAGCTGACAGGGCCCTATATTTGCTAGTCCCTTGGGGCCGTAGAGAACAAAGAGGTAGTTTTCAAACAATTTCTATAGCTTTTTCCCCTGGCTCAGTTCAGAATGAGCAGGCAATAAAGCCCAGCTTCCAGCTTCTTCTTGGAAGGGGTTAGAATGCACATTTACCTATTAAATTTTCCAGTTGCTGACCAGGGTCTGACTTCTAACTCAGCTGTCTTTGGGAGCTGATGGGACAGGCAATCACTAGTTTCCTAGGCATTTGAACCTGTGTGTGGGCACTTCCCATGGCTTTTCCTCTGGCTAGCTCCAGTTAAGTAACCGAGTCACCATCTTAGAAGGAGTTGGACTACACATCTAGTACAGTAGACTTTTCTGACTACTGCCTGAAGATCTAGCTTCTCACTCGCCTGCCTCTAGGAGCTGATGGAGCCATGCATTCTCTAATTTCCTGGGGTCTACACAGAACAAAGTGGCAGTTTTGAATGAACGGAGCCTCTTCCTACAACTCCTTTCCCAGGCTTGCTCCAGCAGTAAAGCCCAGCTACTAGTTTCTCCCTGGAAGGGGTTATGCTGCACATCTAGTGTCTAGTGTCTAACTTTTCAAGTTAGACTAGCAAAAACATTTGAGAAGCATCTGGAGTAGCTGGATGGGCTGATTATTGGAGTTCATCACCCACTTGAGGCCAGTCTCTCAACTGGGGAGGTGGCTATTTTATCTAATGCACAGAAAAACACAGAGAGAGTCAAGAAAAAAACAGGGAAATATGTTCCAAATAAAAGAACAAACTAACTCTCCAGAAACGGACCCTAGTAGACTAGAGATATGTGATTTACCCAACAGATAATTCAAAATAATGAACAGGAAGGTGCTCATTGAGGTCAGGAGATCAATTTATGAACAAAGTAAGAATTTTAACAAAGACAAAATGTTAAAAAAAATCATAGAGCTGAATAATACAATTGAATGGGGGAAAAAATCCATAGATGGAGTTTAGCTCAGACTAGATCAGACAGGAAAGAAAGGATCAGTAAACTCAAAGACAAGTCAGTGGAAATTATACAGTCAGAGGAGCAAAGAAAAAAAAGAAAAAGAGTGAAGTCAGCTTAAGAAACTTATGCATATGTGTATCATCATGTGGATATGTATGCATTATGAGAGTTCCAGAAGAAGAGAAAAGAAGGGAGCAGAAAGCTTATTCAAAGAAATAATGTTTGGAAATTTTCCAAACCAAGAAAGAAAATAGACATCATCCAGGAAGTCTAAAAAACACCAAAAAAAAAACAAAAAAAAACCTGGAGAGACCCACACCAAGACACAGTATAATCAAATTGTCAAACTTAATGACTAAGAGAAATTTGAAAGCAGCAAGAGAAAAATGACTTGCTACATACATGGGGACCCTCCCTTCCCCCATAAGATTATCAATGTATTTTTCAGCAGAAACTATGCAGGCCAGTGACAAATGTGGTGATATATTCAAAGTGCTGAAAGAAAAAATCTGCCAACCAACAATACAGTGCCTGGCAAACTGTCATTCAAAAATGAAGGGAAGTTAAAGGCTTTCTCAGACAATCAAAAGCTGAAGGAGTTCATCACCCGTATTCCTACCTTACAAGAAATGCTAAAGGGAGTTCTTTAAGTTGAGATGACACAACAATATGAGAGAATAAAAAGTATGGAACTCATTGGGAAAGGTATTACTATAGAGAAAAGAAAATCAGCTGATACCCTTATGGGAATTCCTTTGTATGTTATTTTTTGTTTTTCTGTTGCTGCTTTTAATATTTTTTCTTTGAATTTAATTTTTGTTAGTTTGATTAATATGTTTCTAGGTGATTTTCTCCTTGGGTTTATCCTGTATGGGACTCTCTGTGCTTCCTGGACTTGGGTGACTATTTCCTTTCCATGTTAGAGAGGTTTTCCACTATAATCTCTTCAAATATTTTCTCAGACCCTTTCTTTTTCTCTTCTTCTGGGACCCCTATAATTCGAATGTTGGTGAGTTTAGTGTGGTCCCAGATGTCTCTGAGATTGTCTTCAATTCTTTTTATTCTTTTTTCTTTATTCTGCTCCTTGGCAGTTATTTCCACCATTTTGTCTTCCAGCTCACTTATTCGTTCTTCTGCCTCAGTTATTCTGTTTTTGATTCCTTCTAGTGTATTTTTCATTCCAATTATTGTGTTGTTCATCTCTGTTTGTTCTTTAGTTCTTCTAGATCTTTGTTTAATATTTCTTGTATTTTCTCAATCTGTGCCTCCATTCTATTTCTGAGATTTGGATCACCTTTACTATCATTACTCTGAATTCTTTTTCAGGTAGATTGCCTATTTCCTCTTCATTTATTTTGTCTTGTAGGATTTTACCTTGCTCCTTCATCTGTGACATTTTTTGCTGTCTTTTTTTTTTTTTTTTTTTTGTGGAATTGTGTTCCTGTTTTACTGGTTGTTTGGCCTGAGGCTTCCAACAGTGGAGCTGGTACATGGTTCGCTTGGGGGTTCCTCCCATCTCCTTGGGCATCGAGGTCCCCCACCAGTGTCCGGCAGGCACCCTAGCTGTGGGGAGACGCAAACTCCACATCTTCCCACACCGCCATCTTGACTCTGGCTCTGTACTGATTAAATTTAATAAGTATTTGTTAAATCTAGTCTGTGTGAGGCATTGTGCTAGGTACTGGCTTAATACTAACGCCTTATATTTGCAGTAGTTAGCATGTTTATCTGCACATTTTATTATTAGGACCAGATTGCCTTGTAGAGCAAATAGTTTAGAAATTATTATGTCCTTTGTAAAGCAGCAAACTGCTCTTCCATTAAGCTGTATAATTTGTCTATGTTCAAGAGAAACAAGAATTAGAAGACTTATAACTTGAGCTTGTTTCTCATGACCATCTCCCCCTAGTAACTGCCCTTTCCAAATAAGACCTCTTGTGAAAAATGATGGCCAGTGCTGGAATTCAATTAGATCTTGAGTTTAATACATTTGTTTATGTATCTTCCTTTCCCTAGTAGATGATGAGTTTTGTGAGTAGAGGAATGATGTCTTATTAATATTTATATCCCCCACTGCTTAGCACAGTGCCAGGGATGTAATAATTGCTTAATAAATATTTTTTGAAAAGATAATGAATTGCTGACATTTGAGAACCTGGTGAGAAATTTTAATGCATCTAATAAATATTTATCCAATAAGAGAAGGTTAAAATCTCTTACATCTTGATGATTAAAAAGAAAGGATTGAGTGCCTTGTAAATAAAATATGTGGATAATAATGATTTCTAGAACTTGTTTGCTCTTGCGACTATTAAATACATGCTGTACATGATATTACAGAGAATGTTCAACTCATGATCCATAAATTTGATATCAAACTTAGAGATACCTTCTAGGTGGCTAGATAAAATCATGATTTTATTTTACTTTTCCAAAACTTGAGAAAGGTAAAGCTGAAATCTAGAGCAGAGTTTAAAACAAGTTCTTATGTAGTATTTATATAATATCATGAGTTTCATGTCAGCCGGTTGATCATCAATATTTATTAGGTAACTGTTCTGTATTCCCACATTGTCATATGCTTCATAGAACTAGAAAAGAAGTAAAAGAAATAGTCTCTGATTCTAATAATTGCATGCCTATTTAGGAGATGAGAATAACATAAAGCAAACTACTAGAGTTCAACACAACACTCTTCCTTCAAATCCTCACTCATGGGTCATAAGTTGGGTTCTCTAGGGAAACTACTCTGGAATGAAATCTAGCACTAGGTAGTGTTAGTTTCATGTTAATTAGGGATTGCCCTAGTGAGAAATAAGAATGGGAAAAATCAGGGAGGAAAAATAAATATGGGAGGTGATAAAGAGACTTATGTAATAGGAGTGGACAATTCACACTTAATATTGGTTGGAATTCAACTTAGGAAAGTTGGTTTAAGGCATATTATAGAAGACCTCAAAATAGAGCAGTTTTTGTTTTTATTTATTATTTGTTGACCACCCTGGACAAAAATGGACAGTTTGCAACTTGATTTGGTGTATAGGACTTTATATACAACTAACACACACCTTTCAGATATCTATGGAGCATTCACAAAAATGGATCAAAAGAAAAAAAGAAAAGTTCAATAAATTCTGCAAAGTAGAAAAGAGTCAACAAATGAACAGCATTAGGAAAATGTGTCTTTTTTTTTTAGCCTAAATTTTACAAATCTGACTTCTTCTATTTTATTCTCTGTAAAGATTTCTTTTGGTAATTAAGATTACTGTTAATTTTTTAAATTACTTAATTTCTGTTTTTATCTTTATTAACTCCTACTTTCTAATTCCCGAGTTAATTTTGCCATTATTTTATATACTGAGTACATTTATTTAGTTTATTTTTAGTCTTCTTCATTTTTTTCTCTTAATGTCTTAAATTTATTTATGATGTCACTTTTTTCTCTGGACACCTTATATTTGAGGGGCAGTACTTTTTACTCTTTTTCTAAATAGGCATAAATTTTAGTTAATATTTTTCTCTTTTTTGGCCTAGGAGTCTTAGAAGGGTATTTCAAAATTTTAAACTTTGTTTTTCTCATCCTATAAAATTAATACCTAGTTTCACTGAATTTTGGTAACAGTATAGGTTTTATTTTGGAAACATTTTTGGATTTCTTTTTTTTGGGAAAACTTTAGGGATTTTCTTTGTAGCTTAATTCATGGGTTTTTTTTGAAAGTTGCCTATTTGAAAAAAATGTGTATTCTGTTTTTGTTCATAGAAAATTCTAAAAAAATAACTTTCTTGAACTTCTTAATTGTAATAAATGAATTATCTTCATTTTTACTCTTGTCTCTGCCTCATTTATTAGAGTTGAAGTCTCCCACATTACAGTGGATTTCCATTTTCTCTTTGTATTTTTAGTGGCATTTTGTTCCATACATTTACTTATTTTTTATTTTTATTATGTTAAATTGAAATATAGTTGACATACAATATTATATCAGTTTCAGGTTTGCTACATAGTGATTTGACATTTGCATACATTTTAAAATGATCACCATGATTAGTCTAGTAACCATCTGTCCCACTACAAAATTATTACAATATTATTGAATGTATTCATTATGCTGTATATCATGTCCCTGTGGTTTACTTATTTTATACCTGGAGGTTTTTACTTCTTAATCATCTTCACCTATTCCCTCCACCTTCCCCCCACCCTCCCCTCTGGCAACCACCCATTTGTTCTTTATATCTGTTTTTGTTTTGTTTTTTAGATTCCACATATAATTGAGATCATATGGCATTTGTCTTTCTCTGACTTCTTTCACTTAGCATAATACCTTCTAGATCCATTCATGTTGATGCAAATGGCTGATGTGATTGTTTTTTTAATGGCTGAGTAATATTCCATTGTATATATGAACCATATCTCCTTTTTCTTTTTACATTTTTTTATTGAAGTGTAATTGATTTACACTATTATATTAGTTTCAGGTGTAAGCATAGCGATTCAGATTATACTCCATTGTAGGTTATTTCAAGATAATGATTAATTCCCTGTGCTATACAGTATAACCTTATTGCTTATCTATTTTATACCTAGCAGTTTGTATCATTGCTGCAAATGGCAGTATTTCATTCTTTTTTTTTTAATGGCAGAGTAACATTGCATTATATATATATATATATATATATATAGGTACCACATCTTCTTCTTCTTCCAGTTGTCTGTTGATGGGCACTTGGGTTGCTTTCATGTCTTGGCTATAATAAATAATGCTGCTATGAACGTTGAGGTGCATGTATCTTTTCGAATGAGTGTTTTCTTTTTTCCAGATATATAACCAGGAATGGAATTGCTGAATCATATGGTAGTTCTATTTTTAATTTTTTGAGGAAACTCCACACTGTTTTCCATTGTGACTGCACCAATTTACATTCCCACCAACAGAGTATGAGAACTCCCTTTTCTCCACATCCTATACAACATTTTTTATTTGTAGACTTTTGATTATAGACATTCTGAAAGGTGTGAGGTGATATTTCATTGTGGTTTTGATACACATTTCTCTAATAATTTGTGATGTTGAGCATCTTGTCATGTGCCTGTTAGCCATTTATATGTCTTCTTTGATCTATTTAGGTCTTATGCCCAGTTTTTGATTGGCTTGTTTGTTATTATTTTTTTTTATTGAGTTGTATGAGCTGTTTGTGTATGTTGGGTGTTAACCTTTTGCCAGTCATATCATTTGCAAATATTTTCTCGTATTCAATAGGTTGTCTTTTTGTGCTGTTGATGATTTTCTTTGCTGTGCACAAGCTTTTAAGTTTGATGTAGTCCCATTTGTATATTTTTGCTTTTATTTCTTTTGTCTTAGGAGACTGATTCAAGAAATTATTGCTATGATTTATGTCAGTGTTTTGCCTATGTTCACTTCTAGGAGTTTTATGGAATCCAGTCTTCCATTTAGGTCTTTAAACCATTTTGAGTTTATTTTTGTATATAGCTTGTAATGGAATATTCTAATCTCACCATTTTACATGTGGCTGTCCAGCATTCCCAGCACTCTTGCTGAAGAGACTGTCTTTTTTTTTTCCATTGTATATTCTTGCCTCCTTTGTTGTAGATTAATTGACCATAGGTGCATGGGTTTAATTTCTATGCTCTCTATTCTGTTCCATTGATCTATAAATCTGTTTTTGTGACAATACCATAGCACAGGTTGTAGGCTTTTGATTTGTGGTTATCATAGGGTTTGTGTTTGTTGACCCGTACTTATATCTACTTGATTTAAACTGATAGTCACTTAAGTTCCAACATATCTAAAAGATCTACATTTTGGGAATTCCCTGGCAGTCCAGTGGTTAGGACTCTGCACTGTCACTGCTGAGGGCCTGGGTTCGATCCCTGTTTGGGGAACTAAGATCCCATAAGCTGTGTGGCATGCCCCCCCCAAAAAAGAAGTACATTTTTTTATTCCCCTCCCCCACATTTTGTGTTTTTGATGTCATATTTTACATCTTCCTGCTTATCCCTTTACTGTTTATTATAGTTATAGTTGTTTTTACATTTTTTTGTCTTTTAATACATGTACTGGCTTATTTAAGTGACCTTCAATCCTTACTATATATTTGCCTTTCCTAGTTGGATTTTCCCTTTCCTATAGCTTCTTCTTTTTCTTTTTAGAGAAGACCCTTCAACATTTCTTTTAGGATAGGTTTAGTATTGCTGAACTCTTTTAGTTTTGTCTGAGAAGTTGTCTTTCCTTCTATTCCACATGATAATCTTGCTGGGTAGAGTATCCTTGGTTGCAGGTTTTTCCCTTTTGGCATTTTGAATATATCATGCCACTCCCTTCTGGCCTGCAGAGAAATCTGGCCTGTAGAGAAATCAGCTGATAGCTTTATGGGGATTCCCTTGTATATGACTCTTTATCTCTTGCTTCCTTTAGAATTCTCTGTTTATCTTTAACTTTTGCCATTTTAATTATGATATGTCTTGGTGTTGGTCTGTTTGGGTTCATCTTGTTTGGGACCCTCTGTGCTTCCTGTACCTGGATATCCTTATTCTTCTTTCAATTTGGGAAAATTTTAAGCCACAATTTCTTCATATACATTTTCTGTTCCCTTCTCTCTCTTCTCCTTCTGGAACATTTATAATGCAAATGTTGGCACATTCGATGTTATCTTAGAGAACTTGTATGTTGTGCTTTTTTTTTTTTTTTGGTCTTTCCTTCTGCAATTCTGATTAAGTGATTTCCAATATTCTACCTTCTAGATCACTTATGTGTCATTTAGTCTGCTACTCATTTCTTCTAGAGTTCCTTTTCTTAAAAAATTTATTTAATTAATTTATTTTTTGCTGTGTTTGCTCTTTGTTGCTGCATGTGGGCTTTCTCTAGCTGTGGTGAGTGGGGGCTACTCTTTGTTGTGGTGCGTGGGCTTCTCATTGCGTTGGTTTCTGTTTGTTGCGGAGCACGGGCTCTAGGTGCATGGGCTTCAGTAGCTGTGGCTTGTGGGCTCTAGAGCGCAGGCTCAGTAGTTGTGGCACACAGGCTTAGTTGCTTCGCAGCATGTGGAATCTTCCTGGACTAGGACTCGAACCTGTGTCCCCTGCATTGGCATTGACAAGTGGATTCTTAACCACTGTGCCACCAGGGAAGCCCTAGTGTTCTTTTTTTTCTCAGATATTGGGTTCTTTATATTTTCTAGTTCCTTGTTAAAATGATCTGTGTTTAGATCAATCTTCTCCCCTTATTCAGTTTGCATTTTTATTACCAACATTTTGAATTCTTTGATAAATTGCTTATTTCTGTTTCATTATTTATTTTTTCAGAACTTTTCTCTTGCTCTTTCAATTAAGAGTAGTTCCTCTGCCTTTTCATTTTACTTAACTTTCTCTGTCTCTATGAATATAGGTAAAACATTTACCTATTGTGGCCTTGAAGAGGTGTTGTTATGTGAGAGCATTCTTATGGAAATTGCTATGCCCAATGCCTTTGGTGGGAGGGCTGGAGTTGTTTATGCCTGTCATATCTTTCCACAGGGTGTGCTGGCCAGTATGACCTTAGTAGTTGGTGTGGCTGCTGATGGAGAAGCTAAAGCCTGTACAGGATGTGAGGTGGGAATTCCTCTCTGCTCAGTGGCTGTCACTGCCCTGTCCGGGGCAGGGTCTGCTCCTAAGTTGCTAAGAGTGGAAGTCCTGAGGGTCAGGCTCCAGCTGGCTCTGTTCGCTTTAAGTGTGTGTTTTTCCTTCTCCCCACACTGGGGCCTCTGCCCCAAAGGAGGGGAGTGCTGAAGCAAATGGAGCTTATGTGCCTACAGGGGTCTGATGCTCTGCCTGTGTAAGCATCTGTGGCTCTGCTCAGATGCAGCCCATGGTTGTGGGTTTTACACTGTTGTGGCTGCCTTAGTTCTAGTGTTAGGCTGTGGAACGGAGTGGGCAGGACTGAAGCATTTGTTCAGCTTGGGCTGGGGTGTACACTGAGTTGGTCATGGGAATTTGGGTGCTGTGCTGCTTTCGGAAATCTGGACTGTTTCTGATGTGCAGTTTGGGTAAGTGCCAACAGTGGCTGCTGCTGCCCCACCCGCACTATGCCCTGGGCTCCTGGATTGCCTCTGTGTCCCTAGGTAGAGTCTTTTCTCAGGTCCTGGCTGCACTAGATCCAGTGCCAAGCTGTGGTGTGGAGTGACTGGGGCCAGGACGTTTGCTTGGCTTGAACTGGGGAAGTGTAGGGAGGTGGTAGCTACTGGGGCAGACCTCTCTTTGCCTTGCCTGGGGGTAAGCCAGCACCATGCCCTCCTCGTGAGTGGAATCTAGGCTTCTCCAGCCTTTCTGTCTGTCCCAGCCATTCTCTGAGCAGCCAAGGGCCAGGACCTGGCCTAGGACACGCAGTCTGTGGCTTGACCTGCTGACTCCCCAGAGTGAGTTTCCACCCCAGGGATCTCTCTTTTCCTCTTAGTCACCTGCCAGGGGTACAGGTCCCCACCTGATTCTTTTCTTCCAGTGCTACCTGATTTTGTGTGTATCTGTCTTGCAGCCTTGGTTGTATAAGAATCCTTCTGTCAGTTTCCAGTTAGTTTTCCACGAGAATTGTTCCACATATAGATGTATATTTGACGTGTTTGTGGAGAAGGTGAACTTCTTGTCCTCTTGCTGTGCCATCTTGATCCCTTCCCCTACGTCTCCTTTATCCATTCATCTATTGACGAGCACTTGTTTCCATATGTTGGCTATTGTAAATAATGCTGCAGTGTACACTGGTGTGCATATATCTTTTTGAATTAGTGTTTCTATTTTCTTTGGGTAAATACCCAGAAGCAAAACTGCTGAACTGTATGGTAGTTCTACTTTTAATTTTTAGGAACCTCCATACTGTTTTCTATGGTGGCCGCACTAATGTATCATCTCATTAACAGTGCATTAGGGTTCCCTTTTTTCCACATCCTCACCAACACTTGTTGCTTGTTGTCATTTTGATGATAGCCATTCTGACACGTGTGGGGTGGTATCTCATTGTGGTTTTGATTTGCATTTCCCTGATGATTAGTGATGTTGAACATCTTTTCATTTGTCTGTTGGCCATTTGTATGTCTTCTTTGGAAAAAATGTCCATTGAGGTCCTCTGCCCAGTTTTTACTTGGGTTTGCTATTTTGATGTTGAATTGTTTGAATTATCTATATATTTTGATTACTTATCCCTTATTGGATATATCATTTGCAAGTATCTTCTTCCATTGAGTAGGCTACTTTTTCGTTTTGTTGATTGTTTCTGTCTTTTTGGAAAAAGCCTTCAGTTTGATGAAGTCCCATTGTTTATTTTTGCTTTCGTTTTCCATGCCTGAGGAGACAGATCCAAAAAAATTTTGCTAAGACTGATATCAAAGAGTATCCCACCTGTGTTTTCTTCCAGGAGTTTTATGTTTTCAGGTCTTACATTTAAGTCTTTAATCCCTTTTGAGTTTATTTTTGTGTAGGGTGTGAGAAATTAGTCCAGTTTGATTCTTTTGCATGTAGCTGTCTAGTTTTCCCAGCACCATTTATTGAAGAGGCTGACTCTTCTCCATTATATATTCTTACCTCCTTTCTTGTAGATTAATTGGCGATATAATCATGGTTATATTTTGGAGCTCTCTGTTCATTTCCATTAATCTGCATGTTTGCTTTTATGCTAATGTCATATAGTTTTAATTACTATACATTTATAATATAGTTTGAAATCAAGGAGCATGATTTCTCCAGCTTTGTACTTCTTTCACACGATTTCTTTGGCTCTTTGGGGTCTTATGTGTTTCCATGCAAATTTTAGAATTATTTGTTCCAGTTCTGTGAAAGATGCCATTAGTGTTTTGATATGGATTGCATTGAATCTGTAGATTGCCTTGGGTAGTATGATCATTTTAACAATATTTATCTTCCAATCCATGAGCATTGTATATCTTTCCATCTATTTGTGTCATTTTCAATTTCTTTCATCGATTTCTTATAGTTTTCAGAGTACATATCTTTCACATCCTTGGTTAAACTTATTTCCCCAGGTATTTTATTCTTTTTAATGCAATTGTAAGTGGGATTGCTTTCTTAATTTTTCTTTCTGATAGCTCATAATCAATGTATAGAAATGGAACAGATTTCTGTATATTAATTTTGTATTCTGCTATTTATTTTGTAGGTCTAACAGTTTTTTTGATGGAGTCAATTTTACCTCTTTTTTTCCAATTTGGATTCCTTTTTAATTTATTTTTCTTGTCTGATTGCTGTGGCTAAGACTTTGAATAATACGTTTGATAAAAGTGATGAGAGTGGGCATCCTTGTCTTATTCCTGGCCTTAGAGGAAAAAAATTTCAGCTTTTTACCTTTGTGGATGTTTTTGGCTGTGGGTTTGTCATAGATGGCCTATATTATGTTGATGTATGTTTCCTCTATACCCATTTGTTGAGAATTTTTATCAGAAATGGATGTCAGAGTGTATGTCAAAATGCTTTTTCTGCATCTATTGAGATGATTGTATGATTTTTCTTCTTCAGTTTGTTAATGTGGTATATCACATCAATTGATTTACAGATATTGAACAATTCATTCATTCCTGGAATAAATCCCAATTGATCATGTTGTATGATTCTTTTTTTTTTTTTTTTTGCGGTACGCGGGCCTCTCACTGCTGTGGCCTCTCCCGCCGCGGAGCAACAGGCTCCGGACGCGCAGGCTCAGCGGCCATGGCTCACGGACCCAGCCGCTCCGCGGCACGTGGGATCCTCCCATACCGGGGCACGAACCCGTGTCCCCTGCATCGGCAGGCGGACTCTCAACCACTGCGCCACCAGGGAAGCCCCTGTATGATTCTTTTAATGTATTATTTGCTAATATTTTATTGAGAATTTCTGCATCTATGTTTATCTTGTAATTCTCTTTTTTGTTGTGTCTTTGTCTGGTCTTGGTATCAGTTTGATGTTGGCCTCAAAGAATGAGCTTGGAAGTATTACTTCCTCTGCAGTTTTTTGGAATAGTTTGAGAAGGTTAGGTGTTAACTCTTCTTTAAATGTTTAGTAGAATTTTCCAGTGAAGCTCTCTGGTCCTGAAGCTTTGTTTGTTGGTAGTTTTTTTATTACTGATTCAAGTTCATTACTAGTAATTGCTCTGTTCATATTTTTTTATTTCTTCCTGATTAAGTATTGGGAGATTATATATTTCTAGAAAGTAATCTGTTTCTTCTAGGTTTTACAATTTGTTGGCATATAATTGTAGTAACCTCTACGATCCTTTGTATTTCTGCAGTGTTGGTTGTAACTGATGAGTCTGGCTAAAGTTTTATCAATTTTGTTTATCTTTTACAAGAACCAGCTTCTAGTTTCAGTGATCTTCCCTATTTTTTTGTTTTTGGTCTCTATTTCATTTATTTCTGCTCTGATCTTTATTATATCCCTACTTCTGTTAACTTTGGGTTTTGTTTGTTGTTTTTTTTTCTGTTTCTTTTAGGTATACATTTAGATCATTTATTTGAGATTTTTCTTGTTTCCTGGAGTAAGCCTTTATCACCATAAACTTCCCTGTAGAAGTACTTTTGCTGCATCCCATACATTTGGCCTGTTGTGTTTCCATTTTAATTTGTCTTAAGACACTTTTTGATTTACTCCTTGTTTTCTTCAATTACCCATTAGTTTTGTTAGTAGTGTATTGTTTAGGCTCCATATGTTTATGTTTTTTCCAGTTTTTTCTTGCAGTCAATTTCTAGTCTCATACAGTTGCAGTTGGAAAAATGCTTGCTATGATTTCGATCTTCTTTAATTTACTGTGATTTGTTTTGTGGCCTAGCATGTGTTCTATTCTGAAGAATGTTCCATATTCACTTGAAAAGAATGTGTATTCTTCAGTTTTTGGATGGAATGTTCTTTATGTATGTGTTAAGGCCATTTGGACTGTTGGGTACTTTAAGGCCAGTGTTTTCTTATTGACTTTCTGCCTGGATACCTGTCTATTGATGTAAGTGAGGTGTTAGAGTCCCCTACTTTTATTTTATTACTGTCAATTTCTTCCCTTATATTGTTAATATGGGCTTTGTGTGTTTAGGTGCTTGTATGTTGCATGCATATGTATTTACAATTGTTATATCTTCTGGTTGGATTGATTCCTTTATCACTATGTAATGCCTTTCTTTGTCTTTTTTTATAGTCTTTCTTTTAAAGTCTATTTTGTCTGATACAAGTATTGCTACCCCAGCTCTCTTTTTGTTTCTATTTGTATGGAATATATTTTTCCATCCCATCACCTTCAGCCTGTGTATGTCTGAAGAGAGTCTTTTGTAGGCAACATACAGATGGTTCTTGTTTTCTTATCTCTGTGTCTTTTGATTGGAGCATTTAGTCCATTTTCATTGAAAGTAAGTATTGATAAGTATTTCCTTATTGCCAAATTGTTAATTGTTTTCTGGTTGTTTTTGTAATTCTTCTCTGTTCATTTCATCTTCTCTTGCTCTCTTTCCTTGTGATTTTTGACTACCTTTAGTGTTATGTTTGGAATCCTTTCTCTTTATTTTTCATGCATCTAATATAGGTTTTTGTTTTGTGGTTACTATGAGGTTCATATGTGACAACATAAGTATATATATGCCTAATTTAAGTTAATGATCCCAAACACATTCTAACAGTCCTACATTTTTATTGCCCTGAGCCACATTTTAGATATCATATTTTACATCTTTTAATTTTGCATATCCCTTATAGTTGATTTTACTCTTTTTTTTTTTAAACCTTCCTACTAGCTTTATAATTGTTTGGTCCACTACCTTGACTATATATTTGTCTTTACTGTGAGATTTTTCCTTTTATAACTTTCTCATTTCTAGTTGTGGCCTTTTCTTCTCTGGTTAGAGAAGTCCCTTTAATATGTCTTGTAAGGCTGATTCGGTTTTGATGAACTCTTTTAACTTTTGCTTGTCTCTAAAACTCTTTATCTGTCCTTCCATTCTGAATGATAACCTTGCTGGGTAGAATATTCTTGGTTGTAGATTTTTTCCTTCAGCACTTTGAATACATGTGGTGCCACTGCTTTCTGGCCTGCAAAGTTTCTGCTGAAAAGTCAAACAATGGTCTTATGGGAGTCCCCTTATATGTATTTAGTTGCTTTTCTCTTGTTGTTTTTAAGAATCTCTCTTTATCTTTAATTTATGACATTTTAATTAGAATGTATTTTGATGTGGGCCTCTTTGGGTTCATCTTGTTTGAGACTTTGTGTGCTTCCTGGACTTGGATGTGTGTTTCCTCCTTCAGATTAGGTGAATTTTCAGGTATTATTTCTTCAAATAAGTTGTCTATGTTTTTATCTCTCTTATTCTTTGGGGACCCCCTATAATGCAAGTATTAGTATGCTTGATGTTGTCTCAGAGGTCTCTTAAACTATCCTCATTATTATTATTATTATTTTTCTATTCAGCTTGGGTAATTTCCACTACTGTTTTCCAGATCATCGATCTGTTCCTCTGTATCATCTAGTCTACTGTTGATTCCTTCTGTCTTATTTTTAAATTTCAGTAATTGTATTCTTCAGCTCTACTTGATTCTTCTTTATACTTTCTAACTTTTTGTTGAAATTCTCTGTTCATCCAGTCTTCTCTTGAGTTTGATGAGTATCTTTATACTGATGAGTATCTTTATACTCACTACCTTGAACTCTTTATCAGTTTGATTGCTTATACCCATTTCATTTAGTTCCTTTTCTGAGGATTTTTCTTGTTGCTTCATTTGGAACATACTCCTCTGTCTCCACATTTTGTCTAATTCTCTGTGTTTATTTCTATGTGTTAGGTATGTTGGTTAGCTTTCCTGTTATTGGAGAGTGGCCCTATGTAGGAGATATCCTGTGTGGTCTAGCAGCATACCCCCCTTTGGCCATTAGAGCTGTATGCTTTAGGGGTGTCCCCTATGTTGGCTATATGCATACTTTGTTGTGGCAGGGCTGACTACTGTAGGTGCACTGGTAGGCAAGGCTGGCCCTCGGCCTGGTTTGCTGTGAGGCCCTGCCTTGTATTGTTGCTACTGGATTGCTGGAGGGTGGAGTAGACTTCCTGTACTGCTGTCTGTATAGCCAAGGTAGCATGTTCATGGCTGGTGCTGGCCTGCTTGTGGGTGTGACCTAGACCCCACAAGTGTTTCATATATTTAGAAACTTATTAAGTTCAGAAATGTTCTTGACTATCCTGTCTTTCTGATCAATTCCTTTTTATCATTATAAAATATTCCTCTATCTTTCTTAATATTTTTTGCTCTGAATTTTATTTTGCCTAGTGTTAATATTGATATTTGTGGCTTTCTTTCTATTAGCATTTTCCTGATGTGTCTTTGATATTAATTTTATCTGTGTACAATTAATAAACCAATTTCATAAGGAATGTGTGAATTTATTCTTGTAAAATGATCATACAATTGCAGAAATATGTTAAGGAAACATTAATGTCACTTTTCTCTCCATTTCAATTCCATTTTTATTGCCCAAGATAATTGCTATTTTTGTGTGTATATTTTCCAGACCCATTTATAGGAAGAGACACTTCTTTTTTTCTATTTTTTTTCTCTCTTATGAAACTCTTGTTAAGGTGGATGTTGGTCTGTCTGGATGAGTCTCCTGGATTTTAATTTTTTTTTCTTTTCATACTTTGCATTTTCTTGCCATTTTCTCATTCTGGGAGAATTCTTTGGCTTTCTTTTTTCATCATTAATTTGTGTTGTTAGTGTGTTTATGTCTTCAGCTATGTAGTTTTTGTATCTGCAATACCATTTTTAATTTCCAAGAATGCCAGTGGTTTTATTGTGGTTCTTCTTTTTATAGCTATATAAACATTTAAATATCTTTGAAGATATTAAGTATACTAATTATATTTAATTAAGAGTTTAGCTTTCTGTTTATTGAGTTTGAGGCCTCTCTTTTTTTTTTTTTTTTTTTTTAAGGTATGCAGGCCTCTCACTGTTGTGGCCTCTCCCATTGCAGAGCACAGGCTCCGGACACGGAGGCTCAGCGGCCATGGCTCACGGGCCTAGCCGCTCCGCGGCATGTGGGATCTTCCCAGACCGGGGCGTGAACCCGTGTCCCCTGCATCGGCAGGGGGACTCTCAACCACTGTGCCACCAGGGAAGCCCTGAGGCCTCTCTTTAATTCTTTTGGTGTTTCTTAAATGTTCGGCAGTTGTCTGCTTGGATAAGAATCACTTTGGGTGCTAGTAGAAGTGAAGATTTCAGTTCCCCATTTAGAGCTACTTTGATGATGAGGTTGTAAATCTTTTTCAAAAAACAAGCTTCCCAGGTGATTTTTATGCACACTAAATGTTGACAAATATTCAACTAGATTGTACAGTATTAGTAGCTGTAGTGTATTTTGTAGTAAACTCAATATTCATGTAATTTATTTGCAGTCATTGTAAGGT
Organism: Phocoena sinus; assembly: GCF_008692025.1. Lineage (NCBI taxonomy): Eukaryota > Metazoa > Chordata > Mammalia > Artiodactyla > Phocoenidae > Phocoena > Phocoena sinus. The sequence goes on along the minus strand of NC_045778.1, from coordinate 20,040,762 downwards.
TCTTATTACAGGAGTACTAGGTCAAGTTATACTGGAGTAAGAGAGTAAGGAGATTTAGGTGCTCCTTAGACCAGGAAAGTGGTTTATCTTCCTGGAGTAGGAACTTCCTGTCCCTTGTGGTGTATATTGCCTAGATTCTTTGATCACAGAAGAAACATTCTGGGCTCTAAAGTTACAACCCACATGGGGCTTCTTAGGCTAAAGTCTAAAGAAATCCATCTATAGAATCCAGGGGTCTCTGGACTTGGTTGAGAAAAAAATTAGAACTTTATTTTCAAAGTTCTATCTCAAATTTAGCATTTTGTTTATTTATTAATATAGGCGACAAACCACAGTAGTGCTGGCAATACCTAAGACTTTTTCATGAATAGAAATTACAGATATTTTCATACCACAATACAGATATGCAAAATATCGTTTATGATTGCACTACCTCTAAATTATGGAAGTTATTAGATCCACTGCTAGATCTTGTTATTTCATGTTTGTTAATACAACAAATTTAAAAATATTTTTAGAACTGTCAATGTAATTGTTTTCCTTTTAAATCTATGTTTTTTGTTTTATGTATTATGGTCATTGTTTTGAGAAGAGCTTTTATTTTTCACCAGACTGTAAATGGAGTCCAGGACAAGTTTAAGAACTGCTAGACTTGACTTGACTTGTGACTTTAGTCTGGGTCAGTTGCTGAGTAAGTTTTTTTCTGAGAGTGGGATATTAGCTTGATTGTTCTGCCCTTTAATTACTTAAAATACAATATGTTCAACTTATAGAGCCTTTGATTCTAGAGTATTGCTGGAAAGTCTTCATTATTTTTGAAGTCTTTTTTTTCCCTAAGTGGAATTGCTCTTTTTTTGTTTTTTATCATTATCTTGTTTTTTTTCTTTCCTTCCTCCTTCTCTTCTTCTTTTCTTCCTTGCTCTTTACCTCCCACACTTTGCATCCCTACCCCCTCTTTTCTTAATTTGTTCTTTTCATTATTTATTGAGTAGTTAATATATGCAGATATGTACAAATTCAAAAGATACAATGATGTCTAGTGATTTGGGGGTAAATAAGATTAAAAACAATATATCCTGAAAACCTCTTCACAAAGGTAGAAGAGAAAGGAAGGTTTTATTATTGAGTAAGCATTAAACCAGAATACGACACAAATCACAGGCAAACCGCTAAAGAGATTGCAGATACAGAAGGAAGTCTCACCATTTTATATAAGTAAGCAGATACAACCCATTACATACATGTTCTCAAGAACAATAACTAGTCCTCAAATAAGAGTACTTGATAGTACTCTTTTGCCTGCATAATTCACCATAAATTAATCAGGTAATTAGAATGACAATCTGTGTTAGGTAATTGCCTTTATCCATAGTAAGGTTAAACTTCTTATATCTGTATGACAGGAGATAGGTTTGTAGCTTGGAGCCACATGCCTATAGAAGTTAGGCTCCCACATAAATTGGGAGATAGGGTGCTATCTTCTTTGATGAGTACATTTCAAAGAGATGGCTCTCATGTCCTTGAGAAAGACATTCCTGGGTGAAAAGCTGGGAAGAAGTTTATTTACATATATTTCAAAGAGACAAAGAAAAAACAGTGACAAGATTTCTAAAGTAAATGATAAAAGAAAAAGGGTGGGGGCAGTCTCTTTCCTTTTTTGCCCCAGGGAAATTATTTTTCTCTTTTTAAAATTTATTATTTATCTTTACTTTTTCCCCAGAAACAATCATTTTTGAACATTCTTTGTGTATTTTTCAGAGGTGCTACCTGTATTTACAAGTGTGGGTATAACTGTGGGATAAATTCCTAGCATGGTACCAGTTCTATAAAAGTCTTTTGAATCAGAAAATTTCCAGGCTCTGTTTTCAAGCCTCTTAGAATCCAGTGTCAACTGAGAAAAAAATGTGCTATCTCAAAGTTGAGAATTATGTTTTATTTGGTGGACTTTCTGAGTACTTAAGCCTGTAAGATGAACTCTCAGATAGCTCTGAGCGACCTTTCCAAAGAAGCCAGGGAGGAGCCAGGATATATCGTAGTTTTTTTTAAAAAAAACAGGTAGTCGGAAAATCAAAAAATTACTGTTAATTATGGAATATTACTCAGCCATAAAAAATGAAATATTGTCATTTCCAGCAACATGGACGGACCTAGAGATTATCATACTAAATGAAGAAGTCAGACAGAGAAAGACAAATATATGGTATCACTTGTATGTAGAATCTAAAAAATAATACAAATGAACTTATTTACAAAACAGAAACAGACTCACAGACATATAAAACAAACTTATAGTTCAAAGGGAAAACGGTGGGGAAGGATAAATCAGGAGTATGAGATTAACAGATACACCCTACTACATACAAAATAAACAGCAAGGACTTACTGTATAACACAGGGAACAATATTCAATATCTTGTAATAACCTATAATGGAAAAGAATCTGAAAAAGTATATATATTTATATATAAATATATGTATATATGAGAGAGAGAGAGAGAAAATCTAGCACAATATTGTAAATCAACTATACTTCAATTAAAAAAAGAACAAAACAAACAAAAAAGCCTAAATCACTATTTAAAGGCTTAGAAAACAAAAAAGATTACTGTTGGTTAAAGAAAAACCATACATCTCAAGGTAGTGAATTTAGTACTTTTCTATGTATGGGAAGATGCAAAAGTGTGGGCTCATTGAAATCATTTCTTTGATATGCACCTTAACTATCTAGGGCCAGTATCCTGCTCTTCTCCATCCTGAATCCCCTCAAGGTGCACAGTTGTGGGTGGCTGCAATGACTGATAGCCTGATGGCTGGAACATCCTTTGTTTATTGATATGGCAGGTGACATTCTTCATCCACAGTGCCTCCTCTTGGTCATAAATTCGACAAATGTTTGGGAGGTATTTCATGACCAATTTTGTCCCACAGTGCTAAGAAGGCTTATTCCTAGATCAGATGAAGATTCTGTTGATAGGCCACTCAATGTGTTAATTTTTGGATCAGGCCCTGTTGATAATCTAAACTTCTCTGGATCACCTGTCTTACTAGTCTGTTATGATCCAGGAAATGTTTTCCCTTGTTGTTTCTTCCCATATCTACAGTTGTGCTATTACAATAGTCTATGTAGAGTTAAATATATGATCTACTGTCTTAAGATGTTTATCCGTTTTTAATTTTGTCACAGGCCTGATTACACATTGAGTAATGTAAGAGACAGCAATCTTATAAAACAGATAGGATATAAGTAATATAGCTAGTAACATTAATGAAGTCCTGGTGCAGCAGAGAGGGGTATAAAGCATAAATAATTTGAAAACAAGAAGAAAGAACATATTAAAACAATGATTAGTATAACTGGTTGTAATCTGATTGCAATAAGCCACCAAGTTCACAGGTGAGCCAGCTGGAAAAGCCAAATTCTGGAAGGATCAGGTAGAGAGAAAAAGATAAATGTTTCATCTTTGTTTACAAAGGTGTACTTTATCAACGTGTTATAGGTTATAGTGTAAGATGAAAGGTTTTTCTGGAAAACAAAGATTGAAAGCCAGTATATTTCAGAAAAAGTCAAATTATAAATCATATTTATCAATTCATTCAGCCCCATGTAATTCCTGTTGATCTGGATGAAGTTGTCAGGTTTTCCATTAGTGTTTTGTAATTTCTTAACCAGTTCAGTGGTATGATTTAAAACTTATCAGAAACAGACTTTTCAGAAAGTCAATTTTATGACTCTTTTTGGAGATCTTCATTTTATAAAAGCATCAGAGTAAAACAATGATTGCCTGTAAACAAGACTTCAATGCCTGAATAAACATAAAGATTTGCAATTTGGGCGGATGTATGAGGACTCTTTATAAGACGGTTTTCCAGCAAGAGAATCTATTTATGTGGACTGGCAGAAAAACTCCTCACAGGAACACACCATTAAGGATGAACAGCAAAATGAAATTAAGGTTAGTCTTATTTGAGACTGTCATATCAGTTTGATTAATCAGTAAATCAATGTACTTTAGTTTCAGAGCTTATAAATTCGCTTTCTTATTAGCAGTGATTAACACATTTCATAGTACTTATCTGGGAGAGAAAGTGCTTTTGGCTCTAAGAGATTTGCTTTAATTTTTTTTTTATTAAAAGCTTGTTTCCTTCTTAGGGGAATCATATTCCTAAGTCCATATTTTCCTCTTTTAAAGAGAGGGCTAATACTGCTTCTTTTCTGCAATAATGAAATTGGAGTTCCCAGCCCATGCTTTTAAGCACTATGCTATAGAGTCTACAGCAGGAGAATGGTGGACAATCTGGTTTTGAAACTAAATTTGGAGGAACCATACTGAATACCAAGCTAACAAATTTGGACTTTATTGAGTGAGGAATATTTGATTAGGGAGGGAGAAAATCAAATAGATTTTGTGGGAAGATTAATCAGTTGTGATGTGCAGATTATTTTGTAGGGCTCGATATTTGGAGGCAAGAAGAATCAAGAGGTTTTTTTTTAACATTTCCAGTAGAGATAATAAGGATTAAAACGAGGGCAGTTGAAATGGAAAGGGAAGGGATAGCTATAAAGAAGGAAGAATTGACAGTTGTAGAGACTTTAAAGGGTGAGAAACGAAAATGGCCCAAGATGGCTTAGATATCAGACAGACCTGTGCTTGGAAGAATGGTGGCATAATACCCTCAATAGAAGGATGAACTGAATTGGGAGAAGGAAGATCTGATATGAAACAAGGGAGATAGCGAAAAATAAATTATTACAAGCTTCTGAGTATTCAGATATATATATTTTGGAGTTAGTCTTATGAGGGGGAATCATTTGAACACATGTAAATATGGTATGTGAACTGAAATAAAAAAGTTACCATTTCTATAACTATTTCTTAAAGAATATTAGTTACAATTATTCCAAGTCCAGAAGGTTCGCTAGCCTCTAGCTTTATTTAAGTAGAGATGTCCATGGTTCCCTCTTCATATAGCCATAGATACAATTAGTAACCAGATTATCACAAAGCCTTTGGAATGTTATCTTTACCATGTAAAGTGATCAATTATGGTCACTTTGTTTCTGCTAAATGTAGCAAACTTTCTAACATGGTCAATCTGTTGGACAAAGCACTTTGCTCAAAATGGATTGGTGCTTACTTGAGAGATATCCTGAGAATAAGCTGAGATCAAGAAATGTGAGGTAGCCTCAGTTACTAATCTACCCTTACCTTTAAAAAATTTCATAAAATATAATTTTATTGGTGTTTGATACTGTGAATTCCAGCTTTAATTTATAGAAATCTGTTTTTACTCTAATAAAAGTATGAAGGGTGGAGAATTTTAGAGTTCTTTGTTTTTAGGACACAGTTTGATAAAATTTGGTTAGTGATGTGGGTCATAGTAGAGCTCCGTGCTTTCCTCCTCAGGATGTTGATTCCTGCTTTATTACAGAGAACGTTGTACAGTGGCCACGTTGTTCCTAGACTTTGGCGCCTATAGCTTTTGTTAGTGGCAGGTGCTCACTGCTAAGTTTAAGATTTAGGGTTGCCTAAATCCGGCCATAGGATCTATCATTTATAAGCTTTCTTTGCACATTTTAGTATTTATAGTAGATTTGGAAAGGCAAGAGAGGTGGCAGGCAATTACATTTTGAAACCTCATTACACTTTATGCTATGAGTAGAATTTCAAAGTTTGTTTTCTTAGAACAGTTGAAAAGAAAAAAACAGCCGTTGTAAAATCTAAACAGAAACTTTTGTTGAAAATACTATTGATTGTGAAGAAAATATTGCCAACATATTAGTGTTTATAAGTAGCTTAATGTTTGAAAGAAATGGCAAAATAGCTCATGTTTTCTTCCACATATCTGGGGCTGTCTTCATGGTTGTACAACCTGTGCAGTTACACAGGGCCCCGTGTTTGGAAGTTATCTCACATTTATTTTAATTATCTGAAGTTGCTGTCTTGAAATTCTGAATACATTTTGAACAAAGGGCCCTGCATTTTCATTTTGCATTGAGCCCCCCACTGCCCTGCCCCAAATTATGTAACTGGTCCTGCATAAATCCCTTGGTTACTTTCAGATTAACTTGTACCCTGTTTAGTTCCCATTACTGTACCTGATCTCAGCTCACTTTTTTTTTTTTTTTAAACATCTTTATTGGGGTATAATTGCTTTACAATGGTGTGTTAGTTTCTGCTTTATAACAAAGTGAATCAGTTATACATATACATATGTCTTCCCTCTTGCGTCTCCCTCCCTCCCACTCTCCCTATCCCCCCCCCCAGGCTGTCACAAAGCACCGAGCTAATATCCTGTGCCTTGCGGCTGCTTCCCACTAGCTATCTACCTTACTACGTTTGTTAGTGTGTATATGTCCATGACTCTCTCTTGCCCTGTCAAAGCTCACCCTTCCCCCTCCCCATATCCTCAAGTCCGTTCTCCAGTAGGTCTGTGTCTTTATTCCTGTCTTACCCCTAGGTTCTTCATGACATTTTTTTCCCCTTAAATTCCATATATATGTGTTAGCATACGGTTTTTGTCTTTTTCTTTCTGACTGACTTCACTCTGAATGACAGACTCTAGGTCTATCCATCTCATTACAAATAGCTCAATTTCATTTCTTTTTAAGGCTGAGTAATATTCCATTGTATATATGTGCCACATCTTCTTTATCCATTCATCCGATGATGGGCGCTTAGGTTGTTTCCATCTCCGGGCTATTGTAAATAGAACTGCAATGAACATTTTGGTACATGACTCTTTTTGAATTTTGGTTTTCTCAGGGTATATGCCCAGTAGTGGGATTGCTGAGTCATATGGTAATTCTATTTGTAGTTTTTTAAGGAACCTCCATACTGTTCTCCATAGTGGCTGAACCAATTCACATTCCCACCAGCAGTGCAAGAGTGTTCCCTTTTCTCCACACCCTCTCCAGCATTTATTGTTTCTAGATTTTTTGATGATGGCCATTCTGACTGGTGTGAGATGATATCTCATTGTAGTTTTGATTTGCATTTCTCTAATGATTAATGATGTTGAGCATTCTTTCATGTGTTTGTTGGCATTCTGTATATCTTCTTTGGAGAAATGTCTATTTAGGTCTTCTGCCCATTTTTGGATTGGGTTGTTTGTTTTTTTGTTATTGAGCTGCATGAGCTGCTTGTAAATTTTGGAGATTAATCCTTTGTCAGTTGCTTCATCTGCAAATATTTTCTCCCATTCTGAGGGTTGTCGTTTGGTCTTGATTATGGTTTCCTTTGCTGTGCAAAAGCTTTGAAGTTTCATTAGGTCCCATTTGTTTATTTTTGTTTTTATTTCCATTACTCTAGGAGGTGGGTCAGAAAGGATCTTGCTGTGATTTATGTCATAGAGTGTTCTTCCTATGTTTTCCTCTAAGAGTTTGATAGTTTCTGGCCTTACATTTAGGTCTTTAATCCATTTTGAGCTTATTTTTGTGTATGGTGTTAGGGAGTGATCTAATCTCATACTTTTACATGTACCTGTCCAGTTTTCCCAGCACCATTTATTGAAGAGGCTGTCCTTTCTCCACTGTACATTCCTGCCACCTTTATCAAAGATAAGGTGTCCATATGTGCGTGGGTTTATCTCTGGGCTTTCTATCCTGTTCCATTGATCTATCTTTCTGTTTTTGTGCCAGTACCATACTGTCTTGATTACTGTAGCTTTGTAGTATAGTCTGAAGTCAGGGAGCCTGATTCCTCCAGCTCCTTTTTTTGTTCTCAAGATTGCTTTGGCTATTCGGGGTCTTTTGTGTTTCCATACAAATTGTGAAATTTTTTGTTCTAGTTCTGTGAAAAATGCCAGTGGTAGTTTGATAGGGATTGCATTGAATCTGTAGATTGCTTTGGGTAGTAGAGTCATTTTCACAATGTTGATTCTTCCCATCCAAGAACATGGTATATCTCTCCATCTATTTGTATCATCTTTAATTTCTTTCATCAGTGTCTTATAATTTTCTGCATACAGGTCTTTCGTCTCCTTAGGTAGGTTTATTCCTAGATATCAGCTCACTTTTAACATGTGAAATCCAAGATAGAATTGCAGTTAAAGTGAAGTCTGTTGATTTAGGTTGATTACTGGCATTTATCAGTTTGGACTCAGTGCAAGTTACATGTTCAGAAAATCTTAGCTTTGTTAGCCACAAATGACCACTTGAAGTTAAATAAATAATTTAGCAGGCAGGATCCAAAAGATGAAAGACCAAAAGCCCCAGAGCAAAGGGAAAAAATGAAAAGCAATGAATAGACATGAGGTGCCTTCCAACACTCTCTCTGGCTCTTCTCTAAGCCTGCAATAAGCCAGTCAACTGGCATATGTCATATCCTGCAGATGGGAAAACAGCCTGTGGAAATGTATACAAGTGCAGATGCATGGATCTGTCATGCAGCTGCCAGAGGTTATATTTGTTAAGCAGCCTGCCAGTGGCCATGATTTTTGAAGAAGAGTAGCTGCTTTGTGGGTGGCAGATTATTCTTATTTGTTCTATATGGAAACCATGCTGTCTCTAATAGGCATAGTTGCTTCTTCAATGCCTGGAATGAGTCTGACCATATTTTTCTTCTTACATTACTCAGTTATGTGACTGTTGGGCTAGTATATGGAGTCAGCCCTACAGAGAGGGAGGGAGGCCAGAAGTAGAGTTGGAATTCTGGTGGTAGATGAGGCAGTGTAATAAATAGATTCAGCCATCGGGTCCAGAGACTGAGGGAGCATCAGTTGAGGTCAATTGACATCTTGATGTAAAACAGATGAGACATATCCTACTGTGACGCATCATACTGAAGGTAGTGAGAATAGTCTGTTTTATTTGACATTTTCTAATACTGGAGAATTTCTAAGCTTGCATATTTCTAATTTAAATATAGGGCTTAAATAGTTGTACGAAGTTGTAATGTGTGTGGTGTTAATGTTACAGTTTTATTGAAAAGGTGAATGAAAAGTGTATACATGACTGTTTCGGGCTTGGGGAGATTAATGAGGAAAGGGCAATAGATTGAGAATCGTTTTCTATCTGGTACATGACCTGTGGGCATCTTTAGGGTCATGAAACAGCAAGAGTGGCGTGAGCTGGGGAAGGCATGAGAATTTTGACCTGCTGTAGACCCCCACTTACTGATCCTCAGTATATGTGGATTTGGAGAAGGGGTCACCTTACCTCTAGCAAACAGACTACAATTTACCAGAGAGCCTCCTTGGAACCACTTACGTTTAGAGGGAGAATCACATTCAGTGCTAATGTAGATGTTCTGACAACAAAGGATCCTGGCGCTGAAGGATCTTTGTGCTCTTTTGGGGGAGCAATCGCCTTACTTTGAGAGACTCCTTAATTTGAAATGTTGGGTGGTCTCCTCTTTTCATCAATTGTAAGAGTTTCCATTTCCTGTTGACTTGTAATCACTGAGGATATTTTGAAATTTCCACACACTTTTTTCCCTGCCAGATCTTCAAATATGGAACTAGCAGGCATAGTCACAATTAAGTTAAACTGAAAACTCTCTAAATTTAATAATTTCTCATCCAGACTACAGAAAAATAACCCTGACATCCTTACCTAAATTAGTTTTCATTGGCACCTGATACTTCTTTCCCATTAGTTATCTTGATATGTACCCCTGCTAGTCTCTCTCTAGATAAGATGATCCTTCCAAGCACTGCTTTTGGCCTTCATATTCAATTACTTTTAGGGAGAAAGAGTCCTTACTTCAGTTTTGCTTGGCAGTCATAATGGTAAACTAGTGTATTATGGCTCCCTGATTAGAAAAGTCTGAAATAGAGTCCAATGATGAAATTTTTCTTCATGGCGTTATTTATTGCTAAATTTAAAGTATATAGTTTATGCTCTATAATAGCCTATCACACTGCATAAAATCAATATCTAATTGAAAAATAGTCTGGATATGTAGATGCATTCTTTTAACATTAATTTTATTTTTAATGTTGTTTTGCATCCTATTTACCAAAGCTATGAGAATATTGTAACATTCAGAAAGGGACATACTGGGCACCTGCAGTTTATAATAATATAAAAACCAGTAGCCTTTTAGAGTGTTTTATAATGATGAAAGCTGGATTTGGGGGGCTGAATTGTTAAGAACTTTTGTAATCATTCTCTTATCACCTAAATGTTCTGCTGAATAATTAAACACAGTAGCTGGTTGGTTTCATTACTGCCAATGTGCATGACACAGGAGGTTTTAGCAAACTGCTTCTATTCCTTCACTTTCTTTCTTCTCATTTCCTCTGCTTTCCTCTATCCTCCTTCCCTCCCTCCATTCCTCTCAGTCCCTCCTCAACTTCCCTTTCATCTTTCCTCTCTTTCCCTCCTCCTTTACCTTATTTGCATATCCCTCCCCTCTCTTTGTCCTTCTCTCCTCCTCCTTGTATCTCACATGTTCTTGTTTATTAAGAGAATTAAATACATAAATCAGATTTATTAAGCACTTAAGGAAAACATAAAGCCTTTGGTAAAATCTCTAAAAGAGCAAAGAATAGCAGAAGGAATGATCTTGTTTTAACATTTTTCTGACCAACTTTTGAATATATCATTATGTATCTAGTAAAGCAAAAAGATCTGAACAGAAGTAAGTGCAAAATCAGTTGATTTTTCTATATGTTTTCTTAACTTGGAAAAGACGTTAAGCCAGGAACTGATGTTTCTTGTTATACATCCATACCCTATAATGAACAGCACCAGCAATATCTGTCTTGAATTAAACAAGAGAAGGCTATAAAATGAAGCATCATGGATTAAACTGTGGAATAGGTGAACATCATCTTTGGTGGTCCTTCCCATCCTTCCTGTCAGAATTCTTTTTTCTCAGAGCATCTGTTCCCTCTTTTCCCACTGATACCCAGTGTCTGTATCCTAGCCACCTAAGACTTTCTTCATGCCCCTCCACACTGTGATGCATATACTCTTCAGCTGCCTGTTTTTCTTTTATTTTAACTAACTTATTTTTAACTAGTCATAAGGGAAAAGACCTGATAAACTAAAACCTTGATGACATAGAACAGCTTAAAATTCTGTCCTCTCCCAGTGCTTTCTCCAAAGATACCTGCCAGTTTAGGGAAACAGTGCTTTTAATCACAATCAATCAACCACTTTTAGTGTAGATAATAGGCACCAATGGTGGTTCTATATTGTAAGGGAGGTTTTCTAAGCAGCAAATGATAGTACAGAGGTATCGATCTCTTCAACCTGCTACATGGGAGTCACCACTACCTTTTATCTAGTGAAATTCAGCTAACAAGATATCATAACAAAAGAATTTCACATCATGAAAAATAAAACGAAAAGCAATTTCTAGAGCTGTGTTGTTCAATATACTAGCCGTTTGTCAGATGTAGCTATTTGAATTTAAAATTAAGCCAATCACAATTAAATAAAATTAAAAATTCAGTTCCTCAGTTGTGCTAGCCACATTTTAAGTGTTTAATAGCTATATGTAGCAGGTGGCTACTGTATTGGCCATTGTAGATACAGAAAATTTTCATCATCGCAAAAAGTTGTTTTGGACAGCACTCTAGAGTGTACTTTGGTGTGAATACAATTTTATCCCAATTTCTTATCAAGACTGCAGGCTTTATGGAGAATCCAAAATGATAATTTTGGTTATCTTATAGGTTAATACATTCTAAATATAGATTTTCAAACACAATGACTCAAGCAAATTATTTTTTTCCCTAGCCATAGTTAACTAGAAAATTATTTAGAAATATTTGAGTTAATTTCTATTTAACTATATATTCAACTTGAGGCACAAAGTCCAATTCTTAACGTTTTTCATGCCAAGAACATCTTTAATTGTAGTTTAAAAATATTCAGAATATTATCTCCACAATTTTTAAATACTGTGGCTCTAGAGAACATGAGGAAGGAGTTAGGGACCACACCAAGAGCATCTGGAGGATGCTGTTATTGAGAAATTGTTACCACCTAGCAGTCATGTTTTCACTCCTCTTTTTCCAAGGGATTTTAGGGCAGACATGACTTTTAGAGTCTTACAGTTACTTGGTATAACTGTGCCACACTGGCTACTCTTTTTTCTGTGCTCTACTATGCACAGTCCACTCATGAATCTAGAGCTTGTACTTAATCTGTTATTTCTCCCAAAGGACATAATTATAGACAGAAATGGAAGGTGGAATCAAATAGAGCACAAATGGGATTATTTATTTTTTTCAGTTGCCCCCTCTGTACCTTTTCTCTCCTTTGTTGATGAATTTCTTTCTGGGAGAACTCCACAGACATAATAGCTGGCATAAACCTTGGACATGGCAGGAACTATTCAAACTTTTGTTTAAATTTTACAGGTTTGTATTCAATTAGGTTTGCAATCAATTTGGATCTAGAAGGTAGGAAACACATGACATTACTGAGACAATTAAGAAGAATTAACACTACTTAAAAATTTTGGAGCATCTGTAATATTTTTAGTGACATTATTGTATATAAAAATTATCTGTATTGTCTGTATGTTCAATGTAGACAGAATAAGGTAATCATCATTGCTTATATATTTTTAGGATCTTCTATTTACACATCGTTTAAAAACAGACTATGAGTAGAGATAAAACAAACATGTAAACACGTATTTCCAAAAAATAATCAATAACAAAGACTTAACTTGCTCCTTCATTAAAATATGTTGCCTTAGTCAGCAATATTCTGTAAAGAATATATACTAAGAGATCGGTTCAAGATGGTAGAGTAGAAGGACATGTGCTAATGGCCTTTTGCGAGAACACTGGAATCACAACTAACTGCTGAACAGTCATCAACAGGAAGACACTAGAACTCACAAGAAAGATACCCCACATCCAAAGACAAAGGAGAGGCTGCATTGAGACTGTAGGAGGGGTGCAGTCACAATAAAATCAAATCCCAATACCGGTGGGTGGGTGACTTACAAACTGGAGAACAGTTATACCACAGATGTCCATCTACGGGAGTGAAGGTTCTGAGCCCCACGTCAGGCTTCCCAACCTGGGGATCTGGCAATGGGAGGAGGAATTCCTAGAGAATCAGACTTTGAAGACTAGTGGGATTTGATTGCAGGACTTCGACAGGACTGGGGGAAACAGAGACTCGACTCTTGGAGGTCACACACAAAATAATGTGCACATTGGAACCCAGGGGAAGGAGCAGTGACCCCATAGGAGACTGAACAAGACCTACCTTCTAGTGTTGGAGGGTCTCCTGCAGAGGTGGGGGTGGCTGTGGCTCACCATGAGGACAAGGGCACTGGCAGCAGGAGTTCTGGGAAGTACTCCTTGGTGTGAGCCCTCCTGGAGTCCTCCATTAGCCCCACCAAAGGACCTGTAGGTGCCAGTGCTGTGTTGCCTCAGGCCAAACAACCAACAGGGAGGGAACTCAGCCCCACCTATCAGCAGACAAGCGAATTAAAGTTTTATTGAGCTCTGCACACCAGAGCAATCCCCAGCTCTACCCACCACCAGTCCCTCCCATCAGGAAACTTCCACAAGCCTCTTAGATAGCCTCATCCACCAGAGGGCAGACAGTAGAAGCAATAACTACAATCCTGCAGCCTGTGGAACAAAATCCACATTCACAGAAAGAGGGACAAAATGAAAAGGCAGAGGACTATGTACCAGATGAAGGGACAAAACAAAACCCCAGAAAAACAACTAAATGAAGTGGAGATAGGCAACCTTCCAGAAAAAGAATTCAGAATAATGATAGTGAACATGATCCAGGACCTCAGAAAAAGAGTGGAGGCAAAGATCGAGAAGATGCAAGAAATGTTTACCACAGACCTAGAAGAATTAAAGTACAAACAAACAGAGATGAACAATACAATAACTGAAATGAAAAGTACACTACAAGGAATCAATAGCAGAATAAGTGAGGCAGAAGAACGGTTAAGTGACTTGGAAAACAGAATGGTGGAATTCACTGCTAAAGAACAGAATGAAGAAAAAAGAATAAAAAGAAATGAACACAGCCTAAGAGACCTCTGGGACAACAGTAAACACACCAACATTCGCGTTACAGGGATCCCAGAAGGAGAAGAGAGAGAGAAAGGACCCAGAAAATATTTGAAGAGATTATAGTCAAAAACTTCCCTAACATGGGAAAGGAAATAGCCAACAAAGTCCAGGAAGTGCAGAGAGTGTCAGGCAGGGTAAACTGAAGGAGAAGCACACTGAGACACATAGTAATCAAACTGACAATAATTAAAGACAAAAAAAATTACTGAAGGCAAAAAGGGAAAAATGACAAATAACATACACAGGAACTCCCATAAGGTTAACAGCTGATTTCTCAGCAGAAACTCTACAAGGCAGAAGGCAGTGGCATGATATACTTAAAGTGATGAAAGGGAAAAACCTACAACTAAGATTACTCTACCCAGCAAGGATCTCATTCAGATTCGACAGAGAAATCAAAAGCTTTACAAGACAAGCAAAAGCTAAGAGAATTCAGCACCACCAAGCCAGCTCTACAACAAATGCTAAAGGAACTTCTCTAAGTGGGAAATACAAGAGAAGAAAAAGACCTAAAAAGCAAACACAAAACAATTAAGAAAATGGTAATAGGAAAATACATATTGATAATTACCTTAAATGTGAATGGATTAAATACTCCAACCAAAAGACACAGGCTCGCTGAATAGATACAAAAACAAGACCCATATATATGCTGTCTACAAGAGACCTACTTCAGACCTAGGGACTCATACAAAATGAAAGTGAGGAGATGGAAGAAGATATTCCATGCCAATGGAAATCAAAAGAAAGCTGGAGTAGCAATCGTCATATCAGATAAAATAGACTTTAAAATAAAGAATATTACAAGAGACAAGGAAGGACACTACATAATGATCAAGGGATCAATCCAAGAAGAAGATATAACAATTTTAAATATATTTGCACCCAACATAGGAGCAACTCAATACATAAGGCAAATGCTAACAGCTATAAAAGAGGAAATCGACAGTAACACAGTACTAGTGGGGGACTTTAACACCTCACTTACACCAATGGAAAGATCATCCAGATAGAAAATTAATAATGAAACACAAGCTTTAAATGACACAATAGATCAGATAGATTGAATTGATATTTATAGGACATTCCATCCGAAAACAGATTACACTTTCTTCTCAAGTGCACATGGAACATTCTCCAGGGAAAAAATCACAGCTTGGGTCACAAATCAAGCCTCGTTAAATTTAAGAAAATTGAAATCATATCAAGCATCTTTTCTGACCACAACGCTATTTAGATTAGAAATAAATTACAGGTTAAAAAAAAATGTAAAAAACACAAATACATGGAGGGTAAATAATACATTACTAAATAACCAAGATATCACTGAAGAAATCAAAGAGGACATCAAAAAATACCTAGAGACAAATGACAACAAAAACACGACGATCCAAAACCTATGGGATGCAGCAAAAGCAGTTCTAAGAGAGAAATTTATAGCAATACAATCCTACCTCAAGAAACAAGAAAAATCTCAAATAGACAATCTAACCTTACACCTAAAGGAACTAGAGAAAGAAGAACAAACAAAACCCAAAGTTAGTAGAAGGAAAGAAATCATAAATATTAGAGCAGAAACAAATGAAATAGAAACAAACAAAAAAAAACAATAGCAAAGATAAATAAAACTAAAAGCTGGTGCTTTGAGATGATAAACAAAATTGATAAACCATTAGCCAGACTCATCAGGAAAAAGAGGGAGAGGACTCAAATTCATAAAATTAGAAATGAAAAAGAAGTTACAACAGACACCGTAGAAATACAAAGCATCATAAGAGACTACTACAAGCAGCTCTATGCCAATAAAATGGGCAACCAGGAAGAAATGGACTAATTTTTAGAAAGGTATAACCTTCCAAGACTGAACCAGGAAGAAATAGAAAATATAAACAGACCAGTCACATGTACTGAGATTGAAACTGTGATTAAAAATCTTCCAACAAACAAAGTCCGGGACCAGATGGCTTCATAGGTGAATTCTGTCAAACATTTAGAGAAGAGCTAACACCCATCCTTCTCAAACTCTTCCAAAATATTGCAGAGGAAGGAACACTCCTAAACTCATTTTACGAGACCAGTATCACCCTGATACCAGAACTAGAGAAAGATAGCACAAAAAAAGAAAATTGTAGACCAATACTACAGATGAATATAGATGCAAAAATCCTCAACAAAACACTAGCAAACAGAATCCAACAACCCATTAAAAGGGTCATACACCATGATCAAGTGGGATTTATCCCAGGGATGCAAGGATTCTTCAATATATGCCAATCAATCAATGTGATACACCATATTAAGAAGTTGAAGAATAAAAACCATAGGGTCATCTCAATAGATGCAGAAAAAGCTTTTGACAAAATTCAACATGCATTTATGATAAAAACTCTTCAGAAAGTGGGCATAGAGGGAACCTACCTCAACATAATAAAGGCCATATATGACAAACCCACAGCAAACAGCATTCTCAGTGGTGAAAAATTGAAACCATTTCCTCTAAGATCAGGAGCAAGAGAAGCATGTCCACTCTTGTCACTCTTATTTAACATAGTTTTGGAAGTCCTAGCCACGGCAATCAGAAAAGAAAAAGAAATAAAAGAATACAAATTGGAAAAGAAGAAGTAAAACTGTCATTGCTTGCAGATGACATGATACTATACATAGATAATCCTAAAGATGCCACCAGAAAACTACTAGAGCTAATCAATGAATTTGGTAAGTTTGCAGGATACAAAATTAATGCACAGAAATCTCTTGCATTCCTATACACTAACAATGAAAGATCAGAAAGAGAAATTAAGTAAACGATCCTATTCACCATAGAAACAAAAAGAACAAAATACTTAGGAATAAACCTACCTAAGAGGTAAAAGACCTGTACTCAGAAAACTCTAAGACACTGATGAAAGAAATCAAAGATGACACAGACAGATGGAGAGATATACCATGTTCTGTACTGGAAGAATCAACATTGTGAAAATGACTATAGTACCCAAAGCAATCTACAGATTCAATGCAATTCCTATCAAATTACCAATGGCATTTTATACAGAACTATAACAAAAAATCTTAAAATTTGTACAGAGACACAAACGACTCTGAATAGGCAAAGCAATCTTGAGGGGAAAAAAACGGAGATAAACCCACACACCTCTGGTCAACTAATCTTTGACAAAGGAGGCAAGGATATACAATGGAGAAAAGACAATCTCTTCAATAAGTGGTGCTGGGAAAACTGGACAGCTACATTTTTGTAATGAGGTGGATAGACCTAGAGTCTGTCATACAGAGTGAAGTAAGTCAGAAAGAGAAAGACAAATACCGTATGCTAACACATATACATGGAATTTAAGGAAAAAAATGTCATGAAGAACCTAGGGGTAAGACAGGAATAAAGACACAGACCTACTAGAGAATTGACTTGAGGATATGAGGAGGGGGAAGGGTGAGCTGTGACAAAGCGAGAGAGAGGCATGGACATATATACACTACGAAACGTAAGGTAGATAGCTAGTGGGAAGCAGCCTCATAGCACAGGGAGATCAGCTTGGTGCTTTGTGACTGCCTGGAGGGGTGGGATAGGGAGGGTGGGAGGGAGGGTGGGAGGGAGGGAGACACAAGAGGGAAGAGATATGGGAACATATGTATATGTATAACTGATTCACTTTTTTTTAAAAAATAAATTTATTTATTTTAGTTTTTGACTGTGTTGGGTCTCTGTTGCTGCGCACGGGCTTTCCCTAGCTGAGGCGAGCGGGGGCCACTCTTCGTTGGTGTGCGCGGGCTTCTCGTTGCAGTGGCTTCTCCCGTTGCGGAGCACAGGATCTAGAGCACAGGCTCAGTAGTTGTGGCGCACGGGCCCAGCTGCTCCGCGGCACGTGGGATCTTCCCGGACCAGGGCTCGAACCCGTGTCCCCAGCATCGGCAGGCGGACTCCCAACCACTGCGCCACCAGGGAAGCCCCTGATTCACTTTTTTATAAAGCAGAAACTAACACACCATTGTAAAGGAATTATACCCCAATAAAGATGTTAAAAAAAAAAAAAGGAATGAAATTAGAACACTCCCTAACACCATACACAAAAATAAACTCAAAATGGATTAAGGACCTAAATATAAGTCCAGACACTATAAAACTCTTAGAGGAAAACTTAGGAAGAACACTCTTTGACATAAATCACAGCAAGATGTTTTTTGACCCACTTCCTAGAGTATTGGAAATAAAAACAAAAACAAATGGGACCTAATGAAACTTAAAAGCTTTTGCACAGCAAAGGAAAGTATAAACAAGACGAAAAGACAACCCTCAGAATGGGAGAAAATATTTGCAAATGAATCAATGGACAAAGGATTAATCTCCGAAATATATAAACAGCGCATACAGCTCAATATTAAAAAAACAAAAAGCCCAATCAAAAAACGGGCAGAAGACCTTAGTAGTCATTTCTCCAAAGAAGACATACAGGTGGCCAAGAGACACATGAAAAGCTGCTCAACATCACTAATTATTAGAGAAATGCAAATCAAAACTACAATGAGGTATCACCTCACACCACTTAGAATGGGCATCATCAGAAAATCTATAAACAACAAATGCTGTAGAGGGTGTGGAGAAAAGGGAACCCTCTTGCACTGTTGGTGGGAATGTAAATTGATAGAACCACTATGGAGAACATTATGGAGGTTCCTTAAAAAACTAAAAATAGAAATACCATATGACCCAGCAATCCCATTACTAGGCATATACCCAGAGAAAACCATAATTCAAAAAGACACATGCACCCCAATGTTTATTGCAACACTATTTACAATAACCAGGACATGGAAACAACTTAAATGTCCACCTACAGATGAATGGATCAAGAAGATGTGGTACATATATACAATGAAATGTTACTCAGCCATAAAAAGGAACGAAATTGGGTCACTTCTATAGACGTGGATGGACCTAGAGACTGTCTTACAGAGTGAAGTAAGTCAGAAAGAGAAAGACAAATATTGTATATTAAAGCATATATGTGGAATTTAGAAAAATGGTACAGGTGAAGTGGTGTGCAGGGCCGAAATAGAGACACAGATGTAGAGAAGAAACTTATGGATACCAAGGGGGAAAGTGGCGGGGGCGTGGCGGGGGGCGTGGCGGGGGGGGTGGCGGTGGTGGTGGTGGGATGAATTGGTATTGACATATATACACTAATATGTATAAAATAGATAACTAATAAGAACCTGCTGTATAAAATAATAAAAAAATAAAATAAAAAATATATGTTCTAAGATTTATTTAATATTATATTCAGTATTACAGTGAAAGCGACATCTTCTTGGAAGTACTTACGTTAAAATTCTTTTAAACAGAGGTTTTGAAAATAGAAGAATTCTTGAAGTTTATTTTATTTTTGATATAACCAGATAAAAACTGAAGCAAACAATCCCTGATGTGGTACTGTGCATAGATTGAATTGCTGAACTCTGACAGAAATGTATCTAGGAGAAAAGGTTACTACCTCAGGTGAAATGAATTAGATAATTAGAATTTTTTATTGGTGTTCTGGTAAAACTACCTTCTTAGTACTCACTGAGCTATTCAAATGTTCTATACCTATAATTTAGAGAAAAAAATTTAAGGGAGTATGTACATATTTAATTTGTTTTATAAGCATGTTGAATGACTTTCTTAAATATTTTCTAGTCTTCTGTTTTAGCAACTAATATACAACAGAATGTGAGTTAAATACATTTTGATTTTATATAGCTGAATATGTAAACTTTGTGTAAGTTACACTCATTTAATAATTTACTAGTAATAGTTATTGATAATCTTGCTAATTTATAGTTTATTACTGACGTTTTGCCTTCCTTTACATTTTTAATATCTGAAGCTTCCATTCTTTAGATTATTTAGGTGGAAACATTACAATAAGAGATATACCAGACAAAGGAGAGCCTGTGAGTTCTGTCAATAGCATTTTCTGTTGATAATCATAAGGAGAATTTTGTTCCATTTTCATCACTCACTCTGAAGATTGATAATGTAGTTGCTTGAGAAACATTATTTATGCTATGTGGTTATTATTTCTGCTGCTCCCAACTTGAAGCACTGCATGTGTTTTTGTGAAGAATGTTGGTACTTGATTATAATCATAGCTACATCTCTTTTGATAGGCAATTTCACTTTGGAGAATAGGTGTAAGACTTTTAGGGTTTTGAATGTAAATTGGATCAATCGCATCACAGCATATAGAGTGTGTGAATGAATAGGGTTTATTATATCATGTTTATTAACATACAGAAAACTTTTTCCAACTTGTTGGTTTTATGCTTCAGCTTGCTTAAATGACTTTTTATAACTTCCTACATGTCCTGGTAAGGCATGACCAAAGCCTTGCTCAGGATCTGAAGTGTATTAGATGATTAATAAATATTTGTGGAATGAATGATTATCTGGTACATATCTGTGTGGTATATAGAGAATTCTGTTTTAGCAAGTGTAGCTTCCTTTGCAGCATTCTATTCACTGATCATCAGGAATAGATGGTAGTGCATGTAAAGGTAAAAACTATATTAACAAGAAACTGAGGTGAGACCTGTACCACCATTTATTAAAATGTGTTATAAAGCTACATTAAATAAAATCCTATATGAAAGGTGCAGGTTTTATTTTCCCTACTTTACAGGGGTGAAATAAAGGCTTAGGCAGTTTAAATCACTCTCTTAATGTGAGTGAAAGGCCAAGATTCACACTCAGGTGTTCTGACTTCTAAGCTGACTGAAAAAGAGTGCCCTGGTACTTTGAGGTCATGTCTTTATTTTTTAAAAGACATGTATTAACCAAACACATTTGTAATGATGAAACCCAACGTAACAAAATTAAAATCCTTCAAGCTAATTAATATGAAAACTTAATATCATATTTCATTCTGGTAATTAATGGAAACATATTTTTCTGTTATGGTTCCAAAATAGTTGATTAATATCTAGAATCCAAAATAATAATGTGTTTGATTCATAATTGCCATTTTCTTTTTAAAATTTTAAGAATTTTAATTTTTTTAAATTAGTTTTAAGTTTCAGAAGTAATACACAATTAGGCTATAATCATAAAATTAAAAATTTGACCACCACTCCAATCCGGTTCTTCTCAGAGATAGCAATTGTCATGGCACTGGTATGTTTTCTTAAACTTTTTCCTAGGCTCCAAAATACTTATATGTACTCAGAGAAAATCTCAAGTATTATAGTATGCTTGTTCTTTTAATATATATGATGTCACTGCACATATCATTCTGCAACTTTTTTTTATTCTACAATGTATTCTGACAATCTTTCCAACTTATTTTGTATAGATTCACCTTACATTGTTCACTTCCAAATACATGAGAGCCAGGATCTCAGTCTTCTCAAAAGTTAACATTTCTGTGTTTCTCAAGGCCACCGGATTTTCTTTCATGGTAACTCATATTGAATAAAATAACCCTTACATTGTAGTTCTTTCCTGATAGATATGCTTTAGTGGGCAAAGAAAAAAAATGATCAGCAATGATGATTTAAACTACAACTACTCCAGTAAAAGATTTAGTACATATTAAGTTATTCCCTGTATCATTATTTGGGTTGGTTATCACACTCTCAGTCCTGGGTCATATACATCTTTTATATTTTAAAATACCTATGAGTATGCATATGATTTTACAACTTTATCACTCTTTCACAGGATCTGATTTTCCTATAGTCCTGTTCTATAGATAAATGTAACATATATTCTCTTTCTGATTGAACAGCCCTTTTCCTTGCCTTTTAGACAATTTTCGGTGTCTTTTTATGTTCAGATTGGATGCTTTAACTATATTATTTTAGGGGTAGAATCCGTCTCTTCCCTTTTGTTTGTTTTTAGCCTTCAGAGTATTCTGCCTCTTGGTTTAAGTTTCACATAATTATAACCCAGACGCCTGTTCAAGTTGACCTGATAAAATAAGATCTGGATAAGATTAACTCCAAAATTTCAATTCCATGTTCTGTCGAAATCCAAAGCCCTCCCTGAGAATCCTGTGAGTTCTCTGGAACTTAACATCTGCTTTGCCTTTAATCATCTTGATTATGCACCAAATTGCCCAGAGCTATGCCTGGTTAATTTATAAACTTTCATATTCTTTTTATTTATATCACACATCTACATTATAGTTAAATAGTGATATTTATGTGATTATTTGGTTAATATTTGTCAGTACCTCTAGGCTTTGAGCCCTGTGAAGTGAGCAGGGATGCTCTCCATTTTATTACCCATTCCTACTATCTGGTACGTAGTAGGCTCTGAAGATTGACTCAAAATATAAGAAAGGAATAACTGAAGAAGGCTTGACATAAGAGCACAGAAAGAGAAGTTAGCCTTGAAAAGAAAGTGGTGGTTGGGGGGGAAAAGAGAGAGAGGGAAAGGGAGAGGGAGAAGGAGAGATCTTCCTTGAAGGCAGATGAGAAGAAAAAATGGATGGAAAAGCATATTGAGATAGAAGTAAATGGAGAGGTTTCCCAGGTGGTCTCATCTCAGTTTCCCCAGAGTAGTAGAAAGTGGGTGGATTGGAGGTTATATAAGATTGGGAATATGGAGGATGATAACAGCATAGATAAATTTTCTCATAGCTAATGAGCCAGGATTCAAACCCATGCTAACTGCTCCTAGATCTTGTAATCCTTTAACTATACTGCCTCCTAAAATGCAGCAATCCAATAGAAGATAATGAAGTTAGGATTCTTACTTTTTTGAAAAAATATTTTCTTGTCAGCAATCAAAGTGTTAGGGAGGTAAGTTTATATTGGGCAGAACCTAGAGAAAATATGTTCTACATTCATTAGAGTGGGATCCTGAAAATAAAGCATCCAGTTGTTTGTCTTTCATGAAGTTAATGCCATGAAAACATACTGAAAGAGTGTTTCAACACACTGCTATACTAGTTCAGAAGAGATTATTATTTTATTAAGATGAGCTTTGTTTCCTTTTTATAAACTACTTTATTGGAGTATGATTGATATGTAAAAAGCTGGTCATGTTTAATGTATACAACTAGATGATTTGGGGCATAAGTATACACTTGTGAAACCACCACCACTATCAAGGCCTTCACCACCCAAAGGTTCCTCTGACTCCCTTTATTATTATTGTTTTTATTATTATTATTAATAGTTTATGGTAAGAACACTTAACATAAGATCTTAGTAAATTTGTGTGCAATTATCCAGTTTTATCGGCACCATTTATTAAAGATATTATACTTTCCCCATTTTGTGCTGTTGGAACCATTGTTGAAGATCATTGACTGTAGTAAGCATGGGTTTATTTTGGGGCTCTCTCTCCTGTTATGTTGATCTATGTGGCAGCTTTTATGCCAGTATCATACTGTTTTTATTACCACAGCTTTGTAATATAGTTTGAAATCAGGAAGTGTGATGCCTCCAGCTTTGTCTTCCTTCCTCAAGACTGTTTGTACTATTGGGGGGTCTTTTGTAATTCCGTATGAATTGTAGGATTGTTTTTTCTACTTCTGTGAATAATGCCTTTGGAATTTTGGTAGGAATTGTATTGAATTGGTAGATTGCTTTGGGTTTTATCGACATTTTAACAATATTAATTCTTCCAATCCATGAACATGGGATATCCTTCTATTTATTTATTTGTTTATTATTTTAGTTTATTCTTTAGTTTCTTTAATCAATGCTTTACAATTGTCAGTATACAGATCTATGACCTCCTTGGTTAAATTATTCCAAAGTATTTACTGAATAATCATTATTAGTATATAGAAATGCAACTGATTTTATATTGTTGATTTTTATCATGCAATTTTACTGAATTTATTATTAGTTCTAACAGTTTTTTGGTGGTATCTTTAGAGTTTTCTATATATAGGATCATGTCATCTGCCGAAAGAGACAATTTTACTTCTTCCTCTCCAATTTCGATGCCTTTTATTTCTGTTTCTTGTCCAGCTGCTCTGGCTAGTACTTCCAGTACTATGTTAAATAAAAATGGCAAGAATGGACATCTTTGTCTTGTTTTGGTCTTAGAGGAAAGGCTTTTAGCTTTTTACTGTTGACTATGATGTTAATGGTGGGCTTGTCATATATGGCCTTTATGGTGATGATATACATTCCTTGTATACCTAATTTTTTGAGAGTTTTTATCATGAAGGATGTTGAATTGTGTTAAATGCTTTTGCAGCACGTACTGAGAAAGTATGATGTTTATCCTTCATTCTGTTAATGTGGTATATCACATTTATTGATTTGCATAGGTAGTACCATTCTTGCATCCCAGGGATAAATCCACTTGGATATGCTGTATGAGCATTTTGATATACTGTTGATTCAATTTGCTAGCATTTTGTTGAGGATTTTTGCATCTATATTTGTCAGGGATGTTGGCCTGTACTTTTCTTTTCTTGAAATATCCAAATCAGGCAGCTTTGGTATTAGGGTAATGCTGGCCTCCAAATGAGTCTGGAAACGTTTCCTTCTCTTTAATTTTTTGGAAAAGTGTGAGCAGCATTGATATTAGTTCTTATATATTTGGTAGAATTCACTAGTGAAACATCTGATCTTGGTTTTTTTCTTTGTTGGGAAATTTTAAATTATTGATTCAATCTTGATCTGTCCAGATTTTCCTATTACTTCATGATTCAGTCTTGGTAGCCTGTGTATTTCTAGGAATTTACACATTTCTTCTAGGTTATCCAATTTGTTGCTACATAATTGTTTATCATAGTCTCTTACAATTCTTTGTATTTCTGTGGAATCAATTGTAGTGTCTCCTGTTTCATTTACAATTATATTTATTTGAGTCTTCTCTCTCTTTTTTTTAGTTAGTCTAGCTAAAGGTCTGGCAATTTTGTTTATCTTTTCATGAAACCAACTAATTTTTTGTTGATCTTTTCTATTGTTTTTCTACTTTCTATTCCATTTATTTATTTTCATCTTCATTATTTCCTTCCTTCTTTAACTTTGGGCTTAGTTTGTTCTTCTAGTTCTAGTTTCTTGAGGTGTAAAGTTTGGTTGTTTTTTTTAGGTCTTTCTTTTTTTCTTAATGTAGGCATTTATTGCTATTAACTTTTCTCTTAAAATTGCTTTTGCAGCATGTCAAGTTTTTGTATGTTATTTTCATTTGTCTCAAGATATTTTAAAATTTTCCTTTGATTTCTTCTTTGATCCATTGGATGTTCAGGAATGTGTTGTTTAGTTTTAATATATAGGGGAATTTTCTAATTTTACTCCTATTATTGCTTCCTATTATTATTGCACATATCATGTGGGTGAAAAGGATACTCGATATGATTTCAGTCTTAAATTTAAGACCAGTTTTATGGCTTAACATATGATCTATCCTGGAGAATGTTCTGTGTATACTTGAGAATGTATATTGTGATGCTATCAGATGGCATGCTTTGTATATGTCTATAGTCCACCATAAGTGCTGTAGGCTTTATTAATTCTTTTTAATTGTTTTTCCTTTTTGTAATTCGCCTAGATAATTTCAAATGATCTGTCCTTGAGTTCGCTGATCTTTTCTTCTGCATGCTCTAGTCTGTTGTTTAGTCTGTCTACTGGATTTGTAGTTCATTCATTATATTCTTCAGCTCCAGGATTTCTGTTTGGTTCTTTTTTACGGTATCTTTTTCTGAAACTTCTCATTTTACTCAGGTATTATTTTCCTGATCTTGTAGAGTTGTCTGTCTGTGTTCTTTTTTATCTAACTGAGCTTCTTTAAGATGATTATTTTGAATTCTTTTTCAGGCAATTAATAAATCTCCATTTCTTTGGGGTCAGCTACTAGAGTTTATTTTGTTCCTTTGGTAATAGCATATTTCTTTGAGTCTTCATGTTCCTTGAAACCTTGTATTCCTCTCTTCACATTTGAAGAAGCAGTCACTTTCTCCAGGTTTTACTGACTAGGTTCAGGGAGAAAGGTCTTCATGAGTCAGCCTTGCCAGAGATACTGGGGGTCTCTTAGATTCTTTCTATGGATGCACTTGCTCCATTCCTCTTGTTCCCTGTGAAGAAGTCTTAGACTCTGTGCCTTCTCTTGATCCCACAAAGCCAGGCCAGGTGTTGAGAGCCTCCTATTTATTTTCTCTAGGGCAGTACCCTGAAGTGTTTGTTCAGCATTGTGCCCCTTTTCCCAATCCAGCAGTTTCAGCTGGATGCCTCTGTGTGCTGTCTGTGGGAGCTCGCACGCATTGTCTGCAGGGGAGCATGGAGTGTTGGCTACAAGAAGGGACTGCATGGAGCACTGCATGGTGCACAGTGGCTAATCATGGGGTCTGCAGGTGGGGGTCCTACTGGGTTCATGGTCAGGGCTCTTATTAGAGTCCATAATCTGGTTAGTAGGATCTGCTGCTGGTTGTTGATATCTGTATACTGGTTTCTATGAGCTCCTACCCTTTTTCTCTACTCTTTGCTGTCCCCAGATTATTTAACTACTTCAGTCCTCTCAATGTTCTGGGTGTGGAGCGATGGAAATGGGACTCTTGGACACCTTCCCGCAGGGCTGGGGAGCCAAGTGTTCACTTTGTTTTTGCTTTTCCCAATGGGAGAAGTTGCAGGCCAAGGTGAGTCTCTCTTGGTCTGAGCTGTGTTGCCTTGGGAGAGAGGTGACATGGGTAAAATGAAACTGTTCTTCTTATCCTCTTCAGTGCTTCTGTTCTTTGATGTTTTTGTTCCACGTGGTTACTGGAACCTCTCAGTTGTTCTCCCAGGCTTTCATAAAGGTATTCTCATTATTGTTATTGTTAAAATTGGTATTTCTTTAGGGGTATGACATATGGAACTTCCTATTTCATCATCTCACTGATGTCCAGAAGAGATCATTCTTTATTTCAGTAGGTCTCAAATATCCAGTGATATTTCATAGAACATTAAAGTTATTTAAGTAACCTCACCTTTTAATTGACTCAGTGACAAAGTTAGTGAAAACTTCTATAGGATATGAATAGGGTGACATTAGATTTAGGCAGAATCAAGAGGCTGCATGTGAGCATCAGACATCAGAGCAGGCAATGGTTTGAGTTTAGATGAGCTTGAAGAATCTGAGTCTTAAAAGTCTTAGAAGTCAACAAACAAGTAAAAATCCAAAGGCTAGGATAGTTTGGGGAATGGCTGTGGAGAGCAGGAACTGGGGTGAACTTATTCCTACAATAGAGGATGTTTTCTGACATGAAATCACAGCCAGAACACCTAAAATTACTAGTTTCTTCTTGTAATACTTATAGGTGTATAGATTTCAAATTTAATCAACTTTTCCTATCATTACAATGCTGGAAACAGGTTAACTGTCCCTATCACATCTACTAATTGCATTTGAGCAATCAAAGAAAAATTCTCTTGCCCTCAGTGTCTCTTCTTAATGATGATGTCACATTGGAGGGACATTTTCAAAAAGGTTTTAATTGGTCAATTATTGTTATGAAAATTGGAGTGGAATGTTTGTACTAAATTAGTGAGCCAAAGAGGACATGGTAGAAATGGCAAATGAAATAAGGAGGTATATTTAGATGTAAATGAATCCTTGTCTGATGGGAAAGCCCATGGTTGGGATTATCGTCTCCCCCAAAAAATTATGCATTGGATAAAGAAAATGTTAAATTTAGCATTTCTAAAATTCATTTCTTTTTAAAAATTTGTTTCCATCTAAAAGAGAAAAATGGAGATACTCAGTAGAGAAGTAGAAAAATAGGAAGGAAATAGAGGCATGAAAGGAAGAATTCTTCTGAATAATTTTAAGATATTTAAACAATTTTCTATAAGATCTATTTCTAGTTTACATTTTACATTATATCATATAATATGTGAACATTACACAGTACTATTTTTTCTTTTTGTATAATTGTTTTAATATTATTTTTCTTTCCATAATGATTTTCTCTCCCTAACTTGGCCTAGAGCTGTAGCTTTTAAAATTTTATCCTGGCTACTTTAGATCCCCTAATATTTATCATAATATGATATAACACAACCATCAGTGTAAGATCATATCTATACACAATATACACACACAATATACATATACCTCTCTATATATGTAAATATATATGATTGTGCACTCTGAAAATCAATGATTTTCAGTGTGTATATTTGTGTGTAAAGACTCACACATGCACACACATTCTGAAGATCACTATATGATTTCATTTTATGTTAAAGGTTCTACAGAGAGCTTTCATTTGATACTAACTAGTTCTCCAATTATGACATTATGCTCAAACCTTGAAAGGCTTCCTCTCTTACTGTATTTTAAGAAAGGATCCTTAGAGCCTCATATTCTCCACCTTTTCTTCAAAGTCTGTAGATTATCTTGACTTCTGTTGCCTGAAGACATATCTAAAGGAAACCTTAAAACTACCATGTCAGATTTCAATGGTGGGAAATGGCTGGAAGTTATAATCAACAGGAAGATGGAATTTTACTTTTAAAATGAATAATTAAAATTTAGAATTCTATTTGATATGTTAGTATTAAGGTTAATTAGATTGTATGACTTACAGTGAGGCATAACGAAAACAGTATTGAATTAGGTATTATAAGACCTTAATACTTGTTTGAGCTTCACCATTTAATAGCTTAATGACCTTGGGCAAGACAGTCTCAGCCTCACTCACCATCAATTGAAATGTGTGGTTAACAATATCTTTACTGCCCACCTCTTTATAGTGTTGTCAAGATGAGATAATATATGTGAAAATATTTTGTAAACAATGAAGTGCTAAATGAAAATTGTAAAGAACTGTTAATATGTGCCAGACACTGTATTAAGCATTCATATCATTCTTACAGCAGTTTTATGAGATAAACAATGTTAATATTCCAGTTTTACACATCAGGAAGGTGAGGCTTACAGTACATAAGACACCTGAGTGAGCTCACACCATTAGTGAATGGGAAGGGCAAGATTTGAATACAGATTTGGCTGACACTAGAATCAATGCTCATAATTTCACAATTTTTGTCACTGCCCTGAATAATAATTGCTTTATAGAATGATACATGAACTGGGTGAGGCAGTAAAAGCACAGTTGTCTTTATCATCACATATGAATTCTAAATGTGAAAACAAAATACTAATTATTTTTTCCTAAAAATAGAATATCATGGAGTTCTAACCATCTAAATGTGTTTTTCCTTTAGAATTTAATTGTCTTGGATCCACTCACAGTGACTGAGGAGGAAACAAGACCATCCCTAGAGAAACGCCTCGAAGCCATTATCAGTGGGGCTGCTCTGTTGGCTGACTCTTCATGCACGAGGGATTTCCATCGGGAGCGAATTATCGCAGAATGCAATGCCATTCGCCAGGCTCTCCAGGACCTGCTTTCAGAGTACATGAACAATGTAGGTAACTGGTTTTCCCCCACCCCATCCATTGGGTATATGCTGAGGTTCTTTCGGTGTACAAAATCTGATAAATTACAAATGAGTACCTGATTTTACGTGGATTGGCCTTTTGGGTGCATTCTGCACAGGTTGCTCTCAGAGTGCAGCAAGGAGACAGGAGTTTCTAGGGATGGAATTCAACCAGAAGGTTATTTATACATGATCGTTTTGCTTGAGACAGTATCTAAATACTAGTTGAAGAAGGCAGTCACGATTGGAGAAAGGAAACTGGAGTTGCACACCAGTTTAAAGGATAAAAAGTAGACAAAGAAAAGGGCAGGTTGCTCCGGATTATGTTGGTGAATAACAAGGTTAGAATTTAGATGGTATTGGGATAAAGTCAATGCTGTAGGGATCGAGGGCCATTTTTGAAGGTGTAATTTGGATCGCTTTCAACCTTTTTCAAATGTGATAATGTCATAGATTTTTTGCAATTTTAGCCATCTCTCAGGAATGTTAGAAACAATGTCTAAATTTAGACAAATGCAAAAGTATTTGTTTCAAGGTCCTTTTGATATAATTTCATATATATATATATTTATGATATATTCTTTTTGTATATATATCTACATCCATCTATGGAGTATCTATGACTACTCTTACATTCAAAACTTAGTTGTATTTTTAAAATAAGGAAGACATTGTCAGTTATATATTGATCATGAATATTGACTCCTTAAATAACAGAGGTAAAAAAAGAAAAATTTATAATGGGAATATTTTGTTCATCTGCTTTATTATAAATGGAATAATTCAAGAGTTATGAGGGTATATTTTGAAAATGATTAGTTACAAAGCATACTATTTTTTAGGCGTGAGATTGAAGATTTAGGATTTTTCAGTATAAGTAATTTATGTGAATAATTCAAATGTGCTAAAATTAGTGAGTTTTAGGCTTCTTCAACACATTTGATGTATCTCCACACTCTTAATATTTGATGACTTTGGCTTCTGACCAAAAATCTCTTGCCTGTCAAGAAATCACAGTTGTAAAGCAGATTTTGTTAATAAGAGGGCCATATTAGTAATGTCATGTCCTGCTTCTGAAGCTGGAATATCACAATTTTTAGCATATAATATATTTTTAAAGATTTTTAAAGAGAATTCATGAGTTACAAGAAACTCAGAAGGTAATATTCTGTTGGAATTCCTTCTCCCCTGATCTGTAAACTATTAGAATTAGTTTCATTTTATAGATAAAATATGGTAAAGTTATACATAAGTTTATTTTATCTATAAATTATAGATCAATTTACTTTATTAACTATAGAGAAAGTTATGCTATTCTTTTAAATACAAACATAACACATGCACCTGCACACACTCACCCACATACATAGGCAGGGATGGCCACGTAATTGTGGAGCCCAGTGCCCAGTGCAAAATGAACATGTAAGGCCTGTTGAAAAGCGGGGAAAAAAAGAAAGTTTTTTCCTTTTTTTTTTACAGTCTTTATTGACCCAAGAAAGGTTATTTTTATTTGCTATTTAATGTTTGGTTTTTGGTTCTCTAGGGTATAGGGATACTTTCGGACTTTTGGGAGCACATAGACCCTCACAGATTTCTTTAGCCTTACTCCATAACCCCCAGCCATCCTGCCTTGTACCAAGGGCCCCACCAGGAGTGGAGGGTGGCAGCAATTGCTGGGCTGTGGAGCAGGTGGCTGAGGACCTGTCGCTTGAAGGCACTGGGAGGCAGGACTGCATGTTAAGTCTAGGGCGTATGCTTTATTGCCCCATCAGACTTCACTTATCTACACAAATTGAAAGGTAAAATTGTTAAGACTTTCAAAACTGTGATAGCGGAGCATTAAAAGCCAAACACAGGGCTCCTTTCTGAGCGTGCTTCCTTTTGCCCAGTGGCAGGACGCTGAAGTTGCTCTTGTATGTAGTAAACATATACCATATAAAAATAATGGTGATTTTATGGCTTTCTTCAACTTTGGGTTAAAAACTGTTCATACAAAGGGTGAAGTGATGGGCACATTCTGCCCTGGGTGCAATCATTAAGAAGATGCATTGCCTCTAGAAATTTATAAAAAATAACAAAGCCAACTAAAAGTTGGTCTGCACCAGCAATTCTCAAAGTCAGTGATAATGTTTTTCATAAATTCGTTTTTTCTCTAAATCCTAAATAATTGCTGTAGTTATTGTTGAGTTTTAATAATATATGTGTATGTATGATTCAAATTAACACATTTTTATGACTAACCTTTGATAAACATTATATTCTTTATGGATTTAAACAGCAGATTCAGAATAAACAATGATGACAGTGATTGTAAAGACAGAGAACTAGAGTTACTTTAATTCTGTTATTGCATGTGATCACTTGGAATTTAAATTTTAAAATTATAACAGTGAAACAGTGTGAATTGCAGGGGGTAATATTTTTGTTAGGTAAATGTAAATTTCATACATGAACTATTTCATTCAATTTGAATAGTAACTTTGAAATTTGTTTTCCTTCTGAAAATTGTCAGTTGCTTTAAAGAACAAATCAGGAAAATAATGATTATCACTGAAAAGTAATTTTGTCATATAGAGGACGGGGGCATTTAAAAATTATCTGGGTATCAAATATGCTAAGTGAGGCACTGAAAATATGTATGCACTTTTGTACATTTACTGCTTTTTTTCTTAATGAGGTTTTAATCTGATGGTCAGTTTCAAGGCCCATTTGTCAAGTATACAAAACTTATTTATGTTACTAATCCTTCTGTTAGATATTTTGGTTGATAAAAGGTAAGTTCTGTGTTAGAAGAGTGAAGTGGAAAGACTCTTCCAGCTATAACATCCAAATAATTGAGATCAAAGGTAAGTAGCTTTTTTTTAGCTTGTCCAGATAATTATTCTAATTTTAATTTTTTAAGGGTAGACTTAATTGTAGGAATTCAAATATTTCTCACTTATTTAATTGATTAGATTGCACTACTCTTCATGCATGATGGAGACTTTCTTCTTCCTTCCTCTCTCCCCCATGTTTCCTCTTCTCTCCTTCCGGCAAAGGAGTACAAACATCCCCTGAAATATCTCTCCCTCATGGCACTTTCCCCTTTATGACTCTCATTCCTGGTGGAATTCCTGTGTTGCCTTCTCCACTGGTCAGAAGCTCTAGGAGAGCGAGGGCTGTGTCCCTGGCCCTGCCACTGAGCCTTTCAGGTAGCAGGTGCTCAGTAATTACTATTTGGATACAGGTAAATTGAATTAGCACTTGCTTCTTCTCAGTTTTTAAAATTAAAATGGCAATGTGCCTGAAGCAATTAATTTGTAATTATTTATTTATATGATAACTGTGGAGAAAATGTAGGGAAGGTTAATAGTGAGAACAGGAATACAAGAAAGAGCGAGCACAGAGGTGAGAAAACTTGTTCTGTGGGTGATCTAAGAATATTTATATATTGCTTTTTCCCAAGGCATAATGTTAAGTACTTGTTGAGGAAGGCATTTTTCTTCAGGGAATGAAAGACTTACCATGTGTGTGGGTAATGTCTGGTGACCTGCCCTCATGTTGGTGGAGAGATGAGAGCAGGAGTTAAGTTATACAGCGGTGGTTCACAGGATCAGAAACCCATTTATATATTAACATTTTATTGATAAGTACAACCTATTAATAAACAAAAATATGCACTTATATCATTATGAAAAGCACTCAAAAAGCGGTATAATAGTTCCTTTTTATATAAAAGTGCAGAATTTTAGGCTTAATGTGACTATCTGACCAAGCCAATGAATATTGGAATTAAAAAGCAGGAACCAATCTGGAAAAACTGTGGGGTGGGTGTATTATCAGAACACATTTCCAGGTTTCTTTTTCCTCTAGGTTTCTATCACCAATAATGCTTCTCTATAAGTGTTTCTTCAGCTTTAACGGAAGGGAATGTACTTCCCTGAAACTAGCTGAACTCAAAACTTTCTCAGTTTGCTCAAAAATTTTAGGACAACTCTCATACCTAAGTCCTCAACTTCCTAGTTTAAGGAATGTTGTGTCTCATTTGGTGGGCCTGATTTGCTTTTCACATTAGTTTGGAGCTTTTGTTATTGACCTATGTTGATCAAGTAAATGCTTAACTATAATTCAGATGCAGTAAAGATAACCAGGAGAAGTTAAAGCACAATTAACTCTCATCAGGATCTGTGGATCTTTTATGTGAATGTGACTTCAAGGCTTCAAATTTTGCAAGTTTATTGAGTCCAGAGCAGTTCAGTAGTGGGGAATAAACGCAGTTTATGTTGTTCTCAGGCTCAATTCATATGACCAGTTTGAGTCTAAATAACTTTACTTCCTTAAACAGATCAGCAAGTCTCGATCATTTTTTGACTGAAGCTCTAGGTTCAATAAGTTCAATGTCTTGTCACGTTAGTAAGAAATTAGCAGGATGTGAGTCCAGATGGGTCTATAAAAAATAAAACAGACAACCACCTAACCATATGATCATATATGTGCTCTAATATTTTCATTCTAAATATACATATATATTAGTTTAAATATATATATGTTTTCTATTGCTGCTGTAACAAATTATCACAAACTTAGTGGTTTAAAAACAACACAATAATTATTTTACAACTGTGTAAGCCAAGAGTCTGACACAGGTGTCAATGGGTTGGAAATGAAAGTGTCAGTAGGGCTGCATTCTTTTCTGGAGACTGTAGGGAGGAATCCATTTCTTTGCCTTTTCCAGTTTCTGGAGATCACCCACATTCCCTGGCTCAATGCCTTCTTCCTCCATCTTCAAAGACAGCAGTGTCACATTGTTCTAACCTTGCTTCTGTCCTCACATCTCTTTTTCTGACCACAGTCAGGAAAAGTTTTCCACTTTTTAGGACTCATGTGATTAGATATGGCCCACCAATATTATTCAGGATAATCATCCCACCTTAATTACTTGTGCAAAAGTTCCTTTTGCTATGTAATGTAACAGTCACAGGTTCTGGGAATTTGGATATGGGCATCTTTGGGAGGCTCATGGCCATATACCTAGTACTAGTCTTTCCTAGTCTCTTCTGTGGAATCAGTATCAATCTTTACGTTTCAAATCCATTGTAGTTAGTATCCTTTACTCACTTTATGTTCTATGATGGCAGATCACGTCTGTTTTATTTACTGTTTTATCCCCAGTCCTAGGCACAATGCCTGGCATTTTAGAAAAGGCTAAATTGTAGTTTTGAATGAAAGAATGAATAAAATTATTACATATTGTATATAGCAAGTAATGGAGAAAAAGCTTCTCCGATATTAAATGGAATGGGTTTCAAGCATCTACTAAATTTATATAATAGACTGCCTGTTGTAATAAAAGGTTTTATTTTGCAAAGTATAGGTCTCTTCTAAAAATCGATGTGAATATTCAGCAACAAAATTTTCTCATCACAGTCTCTTCACTTGAATCTACCTCTCGCTATGGTTTGAAACAGGATTTTTATTCATTGAAAAAATATACTCCAGGGAACATTCAGAATCAGAGAAAGTTTAACTTTTGTATTTTAAAACTTAGAAGTATATTTTTCTAAGATATTTCTGCTGATTTTGTTATGCCTCCAGGATTGGTTAGGTCTAGTCCATCTTCTCTGATGTACAATATAGTTAAGAAATTCTTCATGTAGATGGGGTGGAACAATGAGACTCTCTGAAAAAGGAAGGATCTTAGAGGGAAATCAGTTATTTTTAAATGGTGGTTTCTCTATAATTGGTGAAAATAGAGTTGGAGATGGGTGGCCATCATGCTTTAGTACTAAGAATCAGCAGACATGAATTTTTCCTGGGGGTGGGTTGAAATCATGTCAATGTTAACTTTGGATGTGTTGTTGAAGAGAAAGGAACTTCAGGTGATGTAGAATTATTATTGAAGATAACACTCAGGTTGGTATTTTACTATAGGGGGATGTTAGAGGGCTGAAGGAGAGATGGCATTGCTAGAGTAAATGAGTCAGGCCTGGCCTGCATGAAAGGACCAATTGGTATTTGTAGACCTCACTTGCCCAATATTTTCTTTTGGTGTTTTATGTGAAAGCGTATTGTTGGTTCTCATTATATATTTGTTGAGTGAATAAAAAGCAAATGGATTGGCTTTTGTCATTCAGAGACCAATTTCACTTGTATGTCTTGGGTTTAATGCGTTCCCAGTCTTGGGGAATTATAAGGATCCAATGAAGAAAACAAAGAGATGTTATGGGGTTTTTCTTGCATATAAGGCCTCCACCTCTCTCTTGAAAATCCATTTTGAAATTAATTTCAGCCTTATTTCTCATGATGTTGGGCTGAAGCAGTTAGGATGATGTATATGCAAATGACTATTCAAATACTAGAGACAGGTTAGAATTAAAATTCTAAAAATGTACAGGCAACTTCCACATCTATTTCCTTTTCTCCATTTCTTTGTTCATTCATTTGTTCTTTCCTTCCTTCATGGACTGCATATTAGAACTGATCCATTATTGGATCAGGTACACTGTATTAGACGCTTTACATTTTTATATTCTTAAATTTGTCAATTACACCATAGTGGTGGCCGATTTTTGAGTGGTTGATTATGTTGGAGACCCTGTGTTTTAGTTTATAGATCTGAATTTTACAGCCTCAGTTAATGAAGAAGTAAGAGGAGGAAGATAAGTAAATAGTATCCAGTACAGGTTTGTACAATATTAGATATGCCAAAATCAGAGAGATGAACCAAACTCAGATTAGAACATGATATCGGGAATCTAAAAAAGAATGGGTATATGTATATGTATAACTGAGTCACTTTGCTGTACACCTGAAACAAACACAACATTGTAAATCAACTCTACTCCAGTAAAAGTTTTTTAAAAAAGAACATGAGGTTGAAATCTAAGAACATACAAAAGAATTATCAAAATCAAGGAGACTGGAGACAGATTTTGAAGCTGGGATATAGGAACCAAGAATTCAACAATTAGGGAGATGAGAGGAATAATAAATGGTGGGGGGGGGGTCTGGTTAAATGGGCAAAAATTGGTTTTTTCTTCCTTGCTTTCTTTTCTGTGCCTGTTTTAAGGACTAGATAGTGGGCAGGTATCTAGTCTATCAATTGTTTTGGAAATAAGGTGGTAAAATACTATTGTTTCAGCTGATTTGGGGTCTAATCTTATTCCTCTCCTAAAGGTTCCTGAGTTCCTTCGAGGACTGATTATTAAATAATTACTCTGAGTCTTTCTTAACAAGCTAAATCGTGCTAATAATGATCACTTTGGGATTTAAAAGGAGCTTATGCAGTGCTCATCGGGGAAAAGGAGGCATCTAGATTCCTCTTTTGAGGGAATGAACCTTTTCACGGATCTCTTATTTGTGATCTAATGTTCTAATTTCTCTTAAAAGTAAAAGTTAATCGAGAGAGCCCTACAGAGATGCAGGCTACATGAACACATGATTACTGAATTAATAAGAAAAGCTAAAATAACAAAGGTAGGCAGCTATAATTATTTTTAAAAAGGGGAAGGGGGACTAGCTGGATAGAACCAGAACACAGGAAGAGAAAAAGGTAATTTGTGTAAAATAAAAATAACTAGAAATTAATAGAGGATATCCTAAAGTGGCAAGACAGTCTGTGCCAAGAACAGTAACAGGTGAAAGTCCCTAAAGGTTATATCCTCTAGGCCAGACAGCCTGAAGGCTGAGAGTCTTTTGTTTTCATCTTTTGCTTTCCAGCAGAGACAGTGATGATTTCTAATATTTGTGGTGCACGTTAGTCATTCACCTTGGAATTTTCTAAGTGATGAGAGTAGTAAAGATGTCTTTTGTTATGTTTGAGGTAACGCTTGGACCTAAGGATGGGGCCTAGTTGCCAGGAGAACCAACCATCTAATTAGAGGATTGGAACTTTCAGTCCCACCTTCCAGAACCCCAGGGAAGGGAGAGGCGCTGGAGGTTGAGTTCAGTCACCAGTGGTCAATGATGTATTCAGTGATGCCTATGTAATGAAGCCTCCATAAAAACCTAAAAGGACAGGGTTCAGAGAGCTTCTGGATTGATGTGGATGTGGGGAGTCAGGAATAGTGGCGAACCTGGAGGGGCATGGAAGCTTTTCCCACATACCTTGCCCTGTGCACCTTTTCCATATGGCTGTTCTTGAGTTAAACCTTTTATAATAAACTGGTAGTCTAGTAGGTAATAGTTTCTCTGAGTCTGTGAGTGGCTCTAGCAAATTAATTGAACCTGAGGACAGGGTAGTGGGAACCTGTGATTTATAGCCAGTTGGTCAGAAGTATAGGTAACAATCTGAACTTGTGACTGGCATTTGAAGTGGGGTGACATGGGGGAGGCAGTTTTGTAGGACTGAACCCTTACCTGTGGAATCTGGTGCTGTCTCGAGGTAAATAGTGTCAGAACTGAGTTGAATTGTAGGACAGCCAGCTGGTGTTCTGAGAATTGCTTGGATTCCCACCCCACCTTCTGTGCCCCGCCATACCCTGCCACATTGGAATTTGTACTAGAACCTTTTATTGTTGAAACATATTCAATATTTCTTAATGAATTTGTAGGCAGGCTCTGAATAAAAAGTTATCATACCATTGTAAGTGTAGGATCAAAGGCCAGCTTGTAGCTTTATTTCTGTGCTAAAGTAGGTTTAGCAGGGTCAGACACAGATGAGCAACTTGTGTAGTTGATTTGCTTGGCTATTGACTACACTTAATAATTAACTGGAGAAGACTGTTAGTGATCTACAACTTGCCCCACCCTATTTGGGTCCTTTTTTTAAAATCAGAAATTTTAATATGTTTTAAAGTCTTGTAACCATGATGAAAGAGCTTATTGAATTTTGACATGAATTTATTTGCTTGTTTTCTTATGGGAGATAAATTGAAACTAGATTTGCTTATGTTTTCTTTAGAGATAACTATCACAGTTTGTATATGAGAAACTCAACTAAGGTTGTTGACTGACAAAAGTTTATTACTCCAGAATTGTTTGCTTTTATGTCCCAGAGTAGCTTTTAAGTATTTTAGTTTGATACTCCTATAAACTTGAAGTAAATCTCTAGTTGTCCTAGTGGATTTAGGTTATGAATATGATTCAGTGTGAGGGCATGGTACCTCATTTGCAAAATACTTTCCTTTCATTTACATATGGCAAGGATATATCTGTAAACATTTTTATCTCCCTGTAAAAAGTTGTCTCCTATGTATGGTAGGCAGAATAATGGCCCCCAACGGACGTCTGTGCTCATCCTTGGAACTCATGCATACTTTACACGGTACAAGGGATTTTGCAGATGTGATTCAGTACAGGGATTTGTGATTTTCCTGGATTAAATGGGTGGGCTCAATCTAATCAATTAAATTTTTAAACCCAGAGAACCTTCCTTGGCTGGATCAGAGAAAGATGTGATGGAAAAAGGAGAGATTCAAAGCATGAGAGTCAGTTTGCCATTGCTGGCTGTATGGTCAGGCCACTCAAGATGGCTGTTCTCTTGCTCTCTGTACATCCCCTTTGCGACCAGTGCCTGCTTCACCTATATCTTACCCACCTGACTGACCTTCCTACATACTTATTCCAGGCCCCAGCTGGTGATTGTTCTTATCAAAGTGGTGGTGAGGGGCGTGACTGTCTGCTGCTTTCCCTGGTAATTAATGAGCCCACCTGATGTCAATTCCCCTATAACTGGCAATCTGCCCTTTCCCCCACCCTCCCGCAGTGAAGACTGACGCCATGTTTTGCTGGCCGTCTGCTGCACATGGTGGGGTGTCCTCCAGGACCTTGCTTCACACAGGTAAGCTCCCCTATCCATTAAACTATTGATGTCTCTGTTGCTGACTCCAGGCTCTTTCTTTGGTCTTGAAGCTGGGCAAGTACAGGGCTTGTAGGCCTGTCGGGTGCAGCCCAACAATTGGCAGAGTCAGATAGGAGACTGAGGAAAATCCTGTGAGCACCGAGACGTGGGGAAGTACAGGACGGGGAATGGAAAGTTACAGGGGCCTCCACTAACATGTGGGGCTCCAAAGTTGCAGGGGTAATCCTCAAAGTTGCAGGGAAATCTGGGGTGGCTATCTAATGGGGGGCCTTGTGGTGGCTGTCCTTGATTAATGGGGCTGCCAAGAGATCTGGAGAACAGTGGCCTCTAACGGCTCTGCTGTTGTATCAAAATGAGCCTTCTGTAATTGGTTAAGCTAGCTTTCTAAAGGAATTGTGCTTTTGAGATGTAAATGATCTACCTGGCCTCTCTGGACTTTAATCTTCCATGATCTCTAGAAGTATAGGAGAAAAAAGAGCTTTTAGGTAAACTCTATAGAAATAATTATGTTTTGGGAATGTCTGTCTAAAGTAGTCCCTCCATATTTTGGTAACTTGAAACTAAAGTTGAAAGAAGAGAATTCGTGGGCCATTTCAAATAGGATAAAATATTGGAACATTAATTGCTGGGAGGGTCTAAGTTTATCTACCTCTACCTGCTTAAGAGAGGGAGACTAAAGCATTGTTTTCCAATCAGGAAATGCACAATTACTTGCTTCTTGGTTTTTGCCAGAGATGAAGGTTTTCAAGGGTTAAGATTATAATCAGTCATAATTCTTGTAACCAAGTTTCTTTATTGATTA
This sequence comes from Phocoena sinus, assembly GCF_008692025.1. Lineage (NCBI taxonomy): Eukaryota > Metazoa > Chordata > Mammalia > Artiodactyla > Phocoenidae > Phocoena > Phocoena sinus. The sequence continues at coordinate 20,000,785 of NC_045778.1, read as the reverse complement.
CATTGTGATCAGGTGTTTAACTGTGCCTTTTAAAGTTTTTGTCATTTATAGACAGTTATTGTTTTATTCTGATGCTTTTTTGCAAAAATGCTTCATCTTCAAGAAGATTCATAGGAAGGACTTTTTTTTTTTTTTTTTTTTTTTGCGGTACATGGGCCTCTCACTGTTGTGGCCTCTCCCGTTGCGGAGCACAGGCCGCGGACGCGCAGGCTCAGCGGCCATGGCCCACGGGCCCAGCCGCTCCGCGGCACGTGGGATCCTCCCGGACCGGGGCACGAACCCGCGTCCCCTGCATCGGCAGGCGGACCCCCAGCCACTGCGCCACCAGGGAAGCCCCAGGAAGGACTTTTTGAGAAGTATAGGTCTCTGATAAATTACCACTGAACGGGGTAAGAAATTAAAGAATCCTAATGGAAAACCTGATGGCTTCGTAAAAAGTTAACAAAAGGATTGGTTACTGAGTGAACTGGTGGATATGGTAATAATGTTTATGGGGTTTGTCCAGAATGTCACTGGTTTTGATCTGTGTTTTCCAGGTAGAGGGAAACCCTTCTGCACAAGTTAGTTATGACACACAGCAATTCGGTAAACTATACCTGTGGGTAGAATTGAAGCATTTTTTCTTTTCTCTCTTCCTGGTTCCTCCAGAAATTGGAGACTCTTGGGCTCTGAGCAGCCTTAGCAGGTGAATGGGAAAGACTGTCTCCTGTCCTGTGCAGGAATCTTGATATTTTGGGGACCTCTGGAAGAGAGAAATCCACTGGGGTGGAGCCTGATAGCAGGCCTTTGGCATGGCTTTCCCGTCCTTGAGAGGCCTTTTGAGAATTCAGTCTGACACTCCTGAGGAGTTCTACCAAAGTCAGTTTGGAGGAGCCTGTATGGTCAATTGACCAGACTTGTTTTGCAAACAGATTAGTCTTGATTTGACTTGTTTGGTGGAGATGAGGGTAATTTTAGAGAGAACAATATTATGTTTCAGTGGATGTTAAATTCTAGTTCTATTAATTGAGGTCTGTATTTATGAAAGTTACTGTGTTAGTCATACTTCTGCCCTCATATTCTGGATAGAAAGAAAATTATCTAGTGAAATGGTCACAGAGTATAATGACTTATGAAATGTCACACTGCTTGCTTTAAGTTTGCTGCTAAAAGCACATGTACTATGCTTGTATGACAATTGGGTATAAGTGATAAAATGTATAGCCTATAAAGTGTTTCCCCATTAATATACCTCTCAGCATATTCACAAGATCTGAGTAGTTTTCCCCCAATGTGAATGACTAGGCAAATATAAAGGAGGCCTAGCTTGGACTATGGATCATGAGGGACATGATCTGAACCTGGGGTAGGAGCCAGCACCGCAGAATTGATGGATGGATATTTTGATCATCAGTGCTTTTCTGTTGAACGATTTGCAGTCAAAAGGGGAAATGATGGGAAAATCTGCATATACTGAGGTATGGGGAAGTCATTCTGGCTTATACATGGTTTAACTTAAACTTTACTGACCAGAGCAGCCTGTTTTGTGGCCTTTCAGAAATGCATTGTACATATGCTTTGGCCATTAATGAAGGGAATGCATTTGAAAGTCAAAATGGAGTAGCTGTAGTTCGGACATCCAAGGTAAAACTAGGTGGCCATTGTATATGTGATTTTGGACATGTTCTTGTATTACAGAAAACTTGAGTTTTCTGAAACTGCACTGCAGACCAGGACAGAAACCACAGGTGGGTGTGGTATTATCTCTGAATGCGGTTACCGCTTGTATTTTGCTTAACTGTCATGATCTCCCCTGTGTAGTACCTGTTAGTTGTCTTGCGTTTCCTCCCGATGAGGGAGGAAATCTGTTTGAGGAATGAGCTGCAACACTGACCTCACAAGCCTCAAGTGAGTCTAATTGCTGGGTCTGCAGCGAGATGCTGTGCTCACCTCCTCTGAACTTCCATGAGAAATCAACCCAGCTAATGTGACTAGGTGGGGACTACTGACAGTGGGGTGGGGGGGGGAGCCACCATCTTCCAGTCCCATATGCTAATATGTCAGAAGCACCCCCCATTGGTAAATGGTACTGTACAACTGCCTGCCCATGAGCCCCCTGGGCTATGCTGTGTGGAGTAGAATAGGCTGGCTTCTGGACACACAAGTCCAACTAATGGGACTAACTTTTTTGTTTGGAAAGACCTAATGGGTTCACCCCTAATGTCACTCAACATAACATGGGGTGGCAGACCTGTACTGTGACTGCTGAGTCATGACTAGGCCAGGGCCTGCCCCTCCTTGGGGGTGGCTCGGGGTTTGTGAAAATCAGGGATGGCCTGTCTGTATTGTATTTGTGGTATATGGTTGCAGTGTCCCTCTACATACCTGACCCCAGGGATATTGTGGAAGAGGAGCCGGCCAAGATTGTAAGGGTTGTGCAGGGTATGTAAGGGTGGAGTATATGGCCAGGCCACTCACGATGGCTGTTCTCTTGCTCTCTGTACATCCCCTGCCTGACCAGTGCCTGTTTCACGTATATCTAACCCACATGACTGACCTTCCAGGTGAAATAAACTCTAGTTTAACATACTTCCAGACCTCAGCTAGTGATGGTTCTTATCAAAGGGGCGGTGAGGCATGTGCTTCTCTGCTGGTAATGAGCCCATCTGACATCAATTCTCCTATAACTGGGAATCTCCCCTTCCCCTGGGAGTGAAGACTGCTGCCGTGTCCTGCACCGCACACAGTGGGGTGTCGCTCCAGGACCTTGTTTCAGATGGGTAAGCTCACCCATCCATTAAACTGTTGATGACTCTGTTGCTGACTCCCGGCTCTTCCTTCTTTCTTGAAGCTGGGAAAGCACAGGGCTTATAGGCCTGTGGGGTGCAGCCCAACACTGGCTTTAAAGTTGGAGGAAGGGGGACATGAACCAAGGGTGGCTTCTAAACCTGGAAATAGCCCTTAGCTGACATCTAGCAAAAAACAGGGATCTCAGTCCTACAATTGCAAGGAACTGCCTCTTCCAATAACCCAAATGGTCAAGTAAGCAGATTCTCCGCTAGAGCCTCCTGAAAGGAACATGGCCTTGTTGACACCTTGATTTTAGTCCAGTTTCATACTTCTGACTTATATAACTGTAAGGTAATAAGTTGATGTTAAGTCACTAAATTTGAGGTAATTTGTTACAGCAGCAATAGAAAATTAATACATGATCTTAATCAGGGGTCATATAGATACTATGTGAGCAACTTTGAAATCTTATGTGAGACGAATTGCTGCCGTTATATACTAAACATGTAGGTATATTAAATATGAACCGTGTATAAATCTCAGGAAAGGAAACCAGCTTCATAGAAATACCAAAATACTGATTTTGAATGTGCTTGTGTATCTCACATAGGATTTAGCATGAAGTAATTAAAATGACTGAAAATCATTTAATGGTGTAAACACCATGAACTGCTGTGGTGCTACACAATGGAAAATATGATTTAGTTTAATTTCTGAGCCAGTGCTTTCAATGGAAATATTATGCAAACTAGAATAATAGGTGAATCCAATATAATTGAAAACTTTCTAGTAGCCACGTAAGTAAAAGAAACAGGTGAAATTAATTTGAATAATGTATTTTTCAGGATATGCCAAATATCATTTCAACATATAGTCAACATGAACATTATCAGTGAGATAGTTTACATTCCTTTTTAGTACTAAATCCTTGAAATCTGGTATGTATTTTATATTTATAGTACATCTGGATTAGCCACACTCTAAGTGTTCATTAGCCACATGTGGTTGTGATATTGGACAGAACAGCTCTATACAGAAAAGTCTTCTCCACTACAGAGTTTCTGATACTTAACCACTTCCATGTTTCTGCAGCTTTAATAATGCTACTCCTGTTAGGAAAGGTAACAAAAGAAAAAAGACACAGAACACTTAGGGGCACTAAGAGCTACCGCATCATGCTGTCATTTCTGTGTTAACCGGTAAAGTAGGCAACTGGTATTTTATAGTAGCATATTGGAGAAAAACAAAACTTTCCATATGTGGTAGATTATATTTTCGCAAAATGAACACCATAGTATCTCCCATTTTGCATATTCTTTGGTATGACTTTGTCTTTCCTCCATGATTAGTTGGAGTTTAATACCCTTCTTCTTGAAACTGGGCTTACCTTAATGACATGACCAATTAAATGTGACATAAGTAATGTTCTGGAACTTCTGAGGCTATGTCACAAAAAGCCTTGCCTTTCAGAGTCCAACTAAGCCTCTTGGAATGCTCAGTCTTGGAAACTCCCTCTCAGAATGCAGTTGCTATACCATAGGAAGCCCAGCCCACCTGGAGAGGTCACAACCAGGTAGGCGATCTGGTTGATAGCCTCAGCTGAGTTCCCAGATCAACAGCCAGTCCTGTGACTGTGCCATCTTGGATGTCTAGCCCATTCAGACCTTCCTATGGCTGCAGCTGAACCTTGACTGCAGCTGCATTGAGACCTGATGTGTGAAATCCTGGCCAAGCCCAGTCAAACCTCAGAACCATGAGAGGGAATAAAAAGTTGTTGCTTTTAGCCACTAGGTTTGGGAATGTCTTCTTGCACAGAAATAGATGATACTCTGAATAGTACAGAATTTGATTGGCAAAGACTTTATTTTGAGAAAAGCATAAAGAATCAAAACTGCTCTAACACCGAATTTGAGGAACTGCCTAGAAGGTACAGAGGATGAGTCAGACTGTCCCCTTAGCCGTAGTGGTCAAGGGTTCTTAACAACAGCTTTGTAAGGAGGAAGATAAAAACTGATATAGTACAAAGTATAGATTTAGTTAATCTCCACAAATCTTTAATATTAAGTCCTGTGTTAAAAATAAAACCACTAAAGATATCCTCATAACAGATTTGAAGTGGGTAAAACTTACCTGTTAGAAGTCAAGATTATAGTGCCCAATGTGAAAACAAAACAAAAACCTAGGAAAGTGACCTTTTGCAGAATTTCATTTTAACAAGGCTTATTTGTGACTGGGTGCATTTTAGCTATAATGATGTATATAATTGCATTTAAGAAGTGACTTTGAAACGTTTCCAGGTGATCCACAATTGATTTTCCCAAAATGTGCATGATGATCACCTGCTCTCTTCAGTGACATTGAATCAGAATCACTGAATACTGAGTGATTATATAATTTATGCTAGAGAACTGTCAGAGGCAAATGTTTATTCAGCCTCTTATGGTTACTAAGTCTTCCTTCCTTCTTGGCAATTTTAAGCGTAGTAGCAGGGGCTCAGAGAAAGAAATATGCAAACCTCCACAAAGTTGGCAGTACTGTAAGTATGGCAGTTGGCTTACAACTGGGGAGAGAAAAATAATTCTTTGGTTTGGTGCATCGCAGAGATATGATAATCACTATTTATGATAATCATGTTGTCTTTTGTAAAAACAGAAGCTCTTTCTAATTTTATAACTCCTTTAGAAGAATTGGCTGCTCATTTTATCTTGTTTCTGACCTTTATATTAAAACCTAGAAGCTTGTATGGTAGAACTAACTGAATCTACTTGATGGTTACTTTTATATTGAGCTGTTTAGACAGTATGGGGAAACCCACCCATCTTCTATCAATTTGGGGTTATTACAGTGTTCCTCCTTTGGGAGGAATGCCTCCCAAAGACTTGAAATGAAGATTAAAAAAAAAAAAACAACTTTTATTTGGAAATAATTATAAATTGAAAGGAAATTGCAAAGATAGTCCAGAGAGTTTCTGTGTACCCTCTGCCCAGTTTCCCACACTGGTAATATCTTATGTAACTGTAGTGTATCAACCCCTCACCACAACCCCTGGCATCCCACTATCCCTAACCCCTGCAAATACTAATGTGTTCTCCATTTCTATCGTTTTATCTTTTCTGAAATGTTTTATAAATGGAATCATACAGTATGTGATCTTTTGAGACTAGCTTTTTTCACTCGCCATGATGCCCTAGAAATCCATCCAAGTTGCGTGTATTGATAGTTTATTCTTATACCCATGGTATGAATATACCACAGTTTATTTTGCTATTCAGCTATTGTAGGACACTTTTGTTGTTAACCAGTTTTGGGCTATTACAAACAAAGCTTCTGTGAGAAGTTGTGTACAGGATTTTGTGTGGACATAAGTTTTCACTTTTCTGAGATAAGCACCAAGTGTGATTACTGGGTCATAATGGTAAGTTAATGTTTAGTTTTTAAGAAAATCCCAAACTATTTTCCAGAGTGGCTGTATTATTTTACATTTTCACCTACGAAGGGTGTAGTTATTCTGCATCCTGACCAGCTTTTGGTATATTTAATATTTTTATGTTAGTTGTTCTAACAGATGTGTACTCATTGAACATCATGGTTTTAATTTGTGTTTCCCTAATGGCTAGAGATATCAAACATCTTTTCATATGCTTATTTGCTACCTGCGTATACTATTCAGTGAAATGGTTCATCATGGGGTTTTTTTTGCCTATTTTTAAGTTGGATTGTTTGTATTCTGTTATTTTTGAGAGTTCTTTATGTATCCTAGATATGAGAAATTTTTCAGATACGGGGTTTGCAAATGTTTTCTTGCCGTCTGTAGCTGATAAAGGCAATTTTATCAGTTTTTTTCTTTTATGTATTGTAGTTCTGGTGTCTAAGAACTGTTCACCCAATTCTAGGTCCCAAAGATTTTCTTTAAAAGTTTTATAATTTTATGTTTTAAATTTACATTTTACATTTATGATCCATTTTGAGTTACTTTTTTTATGAGGTATGAGATTTTTCTCAAGGTTAGTTTTTAGCACTATTTGTTGAAATGGATTACCTTCTTCCATCCAGTTACTTCTGCATCTTTGTCAATGCTACTGAACTATTTGTCTATCCATTGGTTAATACTACAGAGTATTGATTACTATAGTTTTATAGTTAGTCTTGAAATTGATTACAGTTATTCCTCCTACTTTATTCGCCTATTTCAAAGTTGCTTTAGTTTTTCTAGCTCCTTAGTTTTTTCATGTAAATTTTAGCATAATCTTATCTGTATCTACAAAAACTCTCTCTGTGGTTTTGATAAGAATTATGTTAAACCATGTATCAGTTTTGGAGAATTTGCATCTTTACTATATTGGGCCTTCCAATCCAGGAACACATGGTATGTCTCTGTTAGATCTTCTCTGATTTCTTTCGTCAGCATTTTGTACAAGTCCTGAACATGTTTTGTTAGATTTATACTTACTTGTTTCATTTTTTTTCAGGTACTGTAAATGATATTGTATTTTTAATTTCAATTTCCACAGATTCACCACTAGTATGTAAAGATACAATAGGTTTGTTTGTGTTTATCTTACATCCTGTAACCTTGCTCAACTCACTAGTTCAAGGTTTTGTGGGGTTTTTTGTTCTTGTTTTTAGATTCCTTATTTTCGATATAGATGTTCTTGTCATGTACACGTGGATATAGTTTTGTTCCTTTTTTATTGAAGTATAGGCTAGGACTTTTGATACTATGTTGAATAGAAGTGGTGAGAGTGGGCATTCCTGTCTTGTTGCTGAATTTAGAGGAAATGCTTTCAGCTTTTCACTGTTGAGTATGTTCTTACTTGTGGGCTTGTCATAAATGGCCTTTATTATGTTGAGATATGTTCTTTCTATATCCACTTTGATCAGATGCTTTTTCTGAATTATTGATATGATCTTGTGATTTTTATCCTTCTTTTTGTTCATGTGATGCATCACATTGATTAATTTGCGAATATTGAACCATCCTGTGTCCCTGGAATAAATCCAATTTGATCATGGTGTATGATCCTTTTTTATATATTGTTGGATTTGGTTTGCTAATATTTTGTTGAGGGATTTTGCATCTATATTCATCAGAGATATTGACCCGTAATTTTTCCGTTTTTAAAGTGTCTTTGTCTGGTTTTGGTGTCAGGGTAATGGTGGCCTTGTAGAATGAATTTGGAAGTGTTATGCCCTCTTCAGTTTTTTGAAATAGCTTGAGAAGGATAGTTGTTAGTTCTTCTTTATATGTTTGGTAGAATTCCTCTGTGAAGCCATCCAGTCCTGGACTTTTGTTTGTGGGTAGTTTTTTAAAATTATAAATTCAATTTTACTGTTACTGATCAGTCTGTTCAAATTGTCTTTTTTTTCTTGATTCAGTCTTGGCAGGTTGTATGTTTCTGAACATTTGTACATTTATTTTAGGTTGTCCAATTTGTTGGACATATAACTATAGTATTTTCTGTAAATTTTAGTTTCTCTGTGGTACCAGTTGTTGTTTTTCCTCTTTTCTTTCTTATTTTGCTTATTTGGATCCTCTCTGTTTTCTCTTTGATGAACCTAGCTAAGGGTTTATCAGTTTTGTTCATCTTTTCAAAAATCCAGCTCTTGGTTTCATTGATATTTTGTATTGTTTTCTTTTTTGGTCTCTGTTTTATTTATTTCTTCTCTGATCTTTATTATTTCCTTCTGTCTGTTGACTTTGGGCTTTGTTTGTTCTCCTTTTTCTCATTCCTTTAGATGGTAGGTAAGGTTGTTTGATTTTTTTCTTGTTTTTTTGGGTAGGCATGTATTGCTATAAACTTCCCTCTGAAATGCTTTTGCTGCATCCCATGGATTTTGAAAAGTTGTGTTTCCATTTTCATTTGTCTCAGGGTATTTTCTAATTTCTTCTTTGATTTTTTCATTGACCCATTGGTTTTTTAGTAGCATGTTGTTGTTTAGTCTCCACGTGTTTGTGCTTTTCCCATTTTATTTCTGTAATCGATTGCTAATTTTATACAGTGTGGTCAGAAAAAAATGATTGATATGCTTTCTATCTTCTTAAATTTGTTGAGACTTATTTTGTGGCCTAGGACACGATCTATCCTGAAGATAGATCTTGAACTTGAAAAGAATGTGTATTCTGCTGTTTTTGGATGGAATGTCCCATAGATGTCTATTAAGTCCAACTGGTCTAATGTGTCATTTAAGACCACTGTTGCCTTTGATTTTCTGTCTGGATGATCTAGCCACTGATGTCAGTGGAATGTTAAAGTTCCCTACTGTTACTGTATGATTGCCAATTTCTCCCTTTATGTCTGTTAATATTTACTTTATATATTTAGCTGCTCCTGTATTGGGTGCATGTATGTTAACAAGTGTAATGTCCTCTCTTTGATCCCTTTATCATTATATAACTCCCTCTTTATCTCGTTATAGCCTTTGTTTTAAAGTCTTTTGTTGTATGAGTATTGCTACCCTTGCTTTCTTGTTGTTTCTGTTTGCGTGAAATATCTTTCTCCATCCCCTTACTTTCAGTCTATGTGTATCTTTAGCTCTGAAGTGAGTCTCTCATAGGCAGTATATAGAAGGGTCTTGTTTTTTATACAATAGCCACCTTATGTCTTTTGATTGGAGTATTTAGTCCATTGATATTTAAGTTAATTATTGGTAGGCGTGTACTTATTGCCATTTTATTACTTGTTTTCCAGTTGTTTTTGTAGTTCTTCTCTGTTCATTTTTCCTTTTCTTTTGGTTTCCTTGTGGTTTGTTGATTTTCTTTAGTAGTATGCTTGTGTTCCTTTTTAGTTTCTGTGTACCTATTGCAGGGTTTGATTTGTGGTTACTGTGGGGTTCATATATATGTTGATGGATAACTATATCTACTTGTTTTAAACTTGTAGTCATTTAAGTTCAAACGTATTCTAAACAATGTACATTTTTTACTCTCTTCCCCCACATTTTGTGTTTTTGATGTCATATTTTACATCTTCATGCTTATCCAGTAACTGTTTATTGTAGTTATGGTTGCTTTTATTGTAGTTATGTTTACTTTTACAATTTTTTGTCTTTTAGTCTTTGTTCTGTGGTTGATTCTCAGTCCTTAGTGTATAATTGCCTTTCCTAGTGGGATTTTCCCTTTCCTATAGATTCTACTTTGAGAATACTCTTTAACATTTCTTTTATGGTAGATTTAGTATTGATGAACTCTTTCAGTTTTTCTTGTCTGAGAAGTTGTTTGTGACTCTTAGTCTAAATGATAGTCCTGCTGGATAGAGTATCCTACATTGCAGGTTTTTCCCTTTCAGTATTTTGAGTATATCATGCCACTTCCTTCTGGCCTGCAAAGTTTCTGCAGAGAAATCAGCTAATAGCCTTATGGGGGTTCCGTTATATATGATCATTCGTTTTTCTCTTGCTGCTTTTAGAATTCTGTCTTTAACTTTTGCCATTTTAATTGTGATATGTATTGGTGTGAATCTGTTTGGATTCATCTTGTTTGGGACCCTCTGTGCTTCATTTACCTTGATATCTGTATCCTTCTTTCGGTTTGGAGAGTTTTCAGTGATAATTTCAAGTATGTTTTTCATCCCCTTCTTTGTCTCTTCTCCTTCTCGGACCCTGTAATGTGGATGTTGGTATGCTTAGTGTTATCTCAGAGATTTCTTAAGTTGTTTTCTTTTTTTTTTAATTTGTTTTTCTTCTTACTACTCTGATTGGTGATTACCATTCTATCTTCCAGATCACTTATGCATTCTGATGTGTCACTTAGTCTGCTATTCATTCCTTCTAGTGTTTTTTATTTCAGCTTTTGAATTATTCATTCATTAGCCTTTTTCGTATTTTCTAGTTCCTTGTTAAAGTCTTCTCTGTGAATATCAATTCTCTCCCCTAAGTCAGTTAACATTTTTATTACCAATGCTTTGAACTCTTTATCTGATAAATTGTTTATTTTTGTTTCATTAGTTATTTTTTCAGAGGTTTTCTCTTTACTCTTCCAATTGAGAGTGGTTCCTCTACCTTTTTATTTTGCTTAACTTCATCTCTATGAACTTAGGTGAAACAGTTACCTTTCACAGTCTTGAAGGTGTTATCCTGTGTGGGAGCTTCCCTTACAGATTGTGTACACCCAGTGCCTTTGGTGAGAGAGCTGGATTTCACATGGATGCAAGTTATATCTTTCTTCAGGGTATGCCGGTAGCTCTCACCTTGGTAGGGGGAGGAGCTGGAGATGGAGGGGCTAGAGCTGGTGCCAGGTGTGCAATGGAACTACCCTTCTGCTCAGTGGCCATAACTGCTCTCTTGGCAGGTGGGGCCTGATCCCAAGTTGTTGGAGAAGAAGCCCTGAGTGTTGGGCCTCACCTGTCTCTGTTCCCTTTAAGTGTGTGTTTTTCCCTCTCCCTGTACTGGGAACCTTGCCCCAGCCAGGGTGGGTGGGGGTGGTCCTCAAACAAGTGGACCTAGGTGGGCTCTTGGCTTGTGTTGGATATGGACAGAGGTCCAGTGTGCTGCCTGTGAAGGTGCCCATGGCTCCTCTGAGACGCAGCCTCCAGTGCAAGTCCCCTTTTTTCCTCACAGCTGATCACTGCCCCCAGCCTCTGCTGCCCCTGCCCTTTTGTGGAATAGCTATGCAGGGCAGGCGGGGCCTGTGTGGCCTCTCAGCGTGTATCAGGACGTGAACTGTGGTGGAGCAGCTTCTGTCAGAAATCTGGACTTCTTCTTAGGTACTTTTTGAGTAAACACCAACAATGGTCACTGCTGGCCCACCCAGGCTCCACCCTGGGACCAGGTTGCCTCCCCATCCCATGGTCAAGTCATTTCCGCAGCCTTGGAGGCCCCAGATCCATTGTAGTGCTGTGACATGAAGTGAGCAGGGCTGGAGTGTTTGTTTGGCTTGGGCTGGGCTGCATGGTGAGGCAGGGTCATGGGAAACCTGGCAGCTGCTGGAGCAGACTTCTCTCTGCCCTGCCTCTGGGGCAAGCTTGCACATGCATGTGCCTCAGGAGTGGAGTCCAGGTTTCCCACAGCCTTTCTATTAGTCCCAGTGGTCCTTCCACCAGTGAAGAGGCCTTATCTCCCCTTCATGGGACCCTAGGACTGGGGTATCCAATCTGTGGCTCCATCTGCTCACTCCCGCAGGTGGTGTCTGCCAGTGTAATATCCCTTTTCCTCTGAGTCCCTTTCCCCAGACACAGGTCCCAACCTGGTCGCTTTTCTTGCCTTCCTCCCTGATGATGTGTGTATCTTTCTCACAGTGTTGGTTGTACAGGAGTCCTTTTGCCAGATTCCAGTTTTCATTGAGAATTGTTCCACATTTAGATGTATTTTTGCTGTGGTTGTGGGAGGAGGTGAGCTCCACGTCCTCTTACTTTGCCGTCTTGATCCAAAGCCCTCTATTCTTCCTTTTAAAGCTGTTTCCTTTTTATTTCTTTTTTGCGCCTCACTGCACTGGCTAGAACTTCTAGCCTTATGTTGAATAAGAGTGGTGAGAGCTGATATTCTTGCCTTCTTGAGGATCTTAGGATGAAAGCATTCAGTCTTTTAAGTATGATGATAGCTTTACATTTTTTTAGATTAAAAGAAGATATAGAAGTTGCCCTCTATGCCTACTTTTCTGAGTTTTTATCATGAATAGGTAGGTGTTGAATTTTGTCAAGAATATGCCTTTTCTGCATCAATTGACATGATCATGTGATTTTTCTTCTGTAGCCTAGTAATATGGTGGATTACATTACTGATTTTCAAATATCAAACTAGCCTTGCATTTCTGGAATAAACCTTTCCTGGTCATGGTGTATAATTTTTCTATGTCACTGAATTCTGTTTATTAATATTTTTGTTAGGAATACTTATGCCTATATTGATAAAGCATATGAAATTTTGCTTCTGGGCATGCTGTCTCAATCTATATCTCATCACCTGAGGAATAATACTTATCCCATATCATTAACTCTTTGGTCCTCTCCCTTCCACTTTTTTTCTTCACCTTCTCTTTAGAATAACAGATTCATTGCATTTTCTTATGCATAGCCACTTAACCATTCTTCTTTTGTTGCACCTACTTTATCTGATGTTGCTTTTCTTCCTTTTACTCTAAAAGGTTTATTTTAGTATTTTTCCAAGCATAGAAAGTTTGCACTTTGATAGGAATTCTGGTATAAGTTAGTGAAAATATAATTTTCTACTATTTCACTAACAGCACTAGTGATAATTAAAAACTGAATTAAGATTAATAATAGTATAGTGTACTATTTATGCTGATGATATGTGTATGTATGATAAATGACCTAGAGATTCCAAAGTTTGCAAGTCCTACTTTAAAATAGGAAAATTTAGAAAAAAATTGTTGATAAGGGAAATAGAAGCCAATCACAGGTAATCTATATCCCACTATATATTATGGAATTATTTGGTTATGAAAACAATAAATGGAAAAATGCACATATGTATGCACATATAAATATAGATTAATGTGCATTCACATATGTACACGTATATACATATAGATGCATATATCATTACATATATACCATAAGGGACAAATGAAATATCACCTGTCTCCTCATAATCATTAATGATAACTAATATTCATTTGATGCCCTGTGATAATTTACTTATCATGTAATCATTACAACAAACCTATAAGTAGCTACTGTTACAATTCTCTTTTTTAGAGGTGACAATTGTTAACTACTGTGTAGTTGAACCAATGATTGAAATGAGACAACTGGCTCCAGAGCCTCTGATCTTAACCAGTCTCTTTTAGTGTCCAGTTGATTCATTCATTTAGTATTTATTGAGCATCTGTTATGCACCTGGTATTGAAAAAGATGAGGATATAAGGATGAATTAGCAGGATGTGTTCCACGCTTTCAGGAAACCAACAACCTAGTGGTGACACATAAATAAAATAATAGTCTCCCAAATTAATAATGACAAATGGGTATAGAAATGAAAGAGACGTACAGGGTACTTAAGAAAGAGGATTAACTTTGAAACTAAAGGAGGGGAGATGATATGGAAAGCCTCTTTATGTTAGGGACCTAAAGGATAGGTAGATTTTAGCCAGGCAAAGGGAGAGGTGAAGATGAAAAAACACTTTTCAGAAAAACATAATTTTTTTATGCAGATACCCTGCAGTGAGAAAGACCTCAGTCCCTAGGAAGACCTAAAAGAAGGCCAGAGTAACTTCAGTCTTGAGATTTCAGGGAATAGTAGTGTGTGATGATGCAGAGCAGGGATCATACTAGGCATCGAAGCACTTACCAACAATTTGGTATATTAAGTGAAATGCAGTAGGTACAGGATTGGAGGGGGTCAAGAATGAAGGGTGGATAACTGCAAAAGCCTTGTAGGTGGTTTGTATAGTGAAAAAGCAGGATTAAATGACTTGTATGCTTGTTCATTTGAGCTAAAGAAAAATTCCTAAGTGTTCTATTCTAGAAATCTCCAAGCATCCAAGGGCTTTCCCTTTTCTTACAATACCTTGATTTAATCTTTGTAGTGCTAGTAACTCAAAGGCAAAGCTCTTATTGGATTTATAATCCAATGAGAAATATAGCCCTTACATATGTGCCTGACTTAATGACTCCTGCTGAGGTTGAATTGTGAGATGTTATCCATCTCCTCTCTGAAATATGAATTCTAGTTTAGTGGAATTCATTGCCCATAGGGAGTTGGTAATATCACTTTTTGGTATGACTTTTTTTTAAAGCCCATCGATAATATATTTTAAGGTGGAAAGCAATAGAATGCACACTATATATTTTCAGCTAGCTAGATGGAATTACACGCTAACCTTTTACTGTTGTCATAAAAGTTATCAAACGTTCGTAAATTAGCTTACAAAATGTATAGGCTTGTTAAAAGTTAAAACAAAATGTTGATATGTATTTGTATTTTTACATGCTTATATATAGTATATATTTTGAAAGTATATTTTTATTAAGAATTTTGTTCAAGTTTAGCTGTTGTTTAAAAAAACATGATATTTTAGGGCTTCCCTGGTGGCGCAGTGGTTGAGAGTCCGCCTGCCGATGCAGGGGACGCGGGTTCGTGCCCCGGTCTGGGAAGATCCCACGTGCCGCGGAGCGGCTGGGCCCGCGAGCCATGGCCGCTGGGCCTGCGCGTCCGGAGCCTGTCCTCCGCAACGGGAGGGGCCACGACAGTGAGAGGCCCGCGTAACGCATAAAAAAAAAAAAAAAAAAAAAAAAAAAAAAAAAAAAAAAAAAAAAACATGATATTTTATATCGAATACCACCTTTCCCTCTGAAAGGTGATAGACAAAATAAAATGGTTGACTAATATAATCTATTTTATGTTTCTCAAGTCCTTTTATATTGCATTTTCCTTTTTATCTTTGATAGGCAATTCTAAAATCCATAATTTTAAAACAGTTTATGAAATAAAACCAGGAATATTTTGAAAATCAGAAAATATACCATACCTTAATGGCATAAAATACAAAGCAACTTCATCTTTTGTGGCAATTTAATTAGTTCGATTAAGCATGCCACAACTAAAAGATCCCACATGCTGCAACTGAAGATCCTGCATGCCTCAACTAAGACCCGGCACAGCTAAATAAATTTTTTTTTAAAAAAGAAAGAAAATGGTGTCTTGCATACAGATGGCCAGTAGGCAGATGAAAAGATGCTCAACATGACTAATTATTAGAGAAAGGCAAATCAAAACTACAGTGAGGTATCACCTCACACTGGTCAGAATGGCCACCATTAAAATGTCTACAAATAACAAATGCTAGAAGGGGTGTGGAGAAAAGGGAACCGCCCTACACTGTTGGTGAGAATGTAAGTTGGTACGGCCACTGTGGAAAACAGTATGGAGATTCCTTAAAAAACTAAAAATAAGAGTTGGCATATGATCCAGCAATCCCACTCCTGGGCATGTATCTGGAGAAAACTCTAATTCGAAAAGATACATGTTGTCCCAATGTTCATTGCAGCACTGTTTACAATAACCAAGGCACAGAGGCAACCTAAATGTCTATTGACAGATGAATGGATAAAGATGTGATATATATACACAGTGGAATACTACTCAGCCATAAAAAGGAATGAAATAATGTCATTTCAGCAACATGGATGGACGTAGAGATTATCATACTAAGTGAAGTAAGTCAAGAAGAGAAACACAAATATCATCTGATATCACTTATATGTAGAATCTAAAATATGATGCAAATGAACTTATGTACGAAACAGAAACAGACTCACAGACATAGAAAACCAATTTATGGTTACCAAAGGGGAACAGGGATGGGGGAGGGATAAATTAGGAGTATGAGATTAGCAGATACAAACTACTATATATAAAACAGATTAACAGCGAGGTCCTACTGTATAGCACAGGGAACTATATTCAATATCCTGTAATAAACCATAATAGAAAAGAATATGAAAAAGAATATGTATGTATATGTATAACTGAATCACTTTGATGTACACCAGCAACTAATACAGCATTGTAAATTAACTACACTTCTGTGAAAAAGAAAATGGTGTCTTGCTAGCAAAGAAAGGTAAAAGAGTCTTCATTCCACTTTCTGTGAGCCAGGAGTAAAATGAAATACAGATATCCACTATTAATTCATAGTAGTAATTCTGGTGTTTTGAATTTGACAAAGTGGGGCTTAAAAAGATCATAGTAGTCAGAGAAACTTGGGTTTAAATTCCAACTCTAATATTTACTTTCTTATGCCCTAAGGCAAATTTCTTAACCTTTCTGAAATTCAATGTTCTAATCTTAAATAAGGGATAATAAAATTAACTGGTCAGATTGTTTTGGTGAAGACCTGAGCTAAAGTATATAAAACTTATTTTCAATCCTAGCTGCATATTATGATCACCTAGAGAGACTTAAAAAATCCTTAAGTCAAGGCCACACCTCTAACCAATGAAATCAGAATCTCTGGGGGGCAGCACTCATGCATCAGAAAATTTTTAGAAAGATCCCTGGGAGATTTTCTTCTGTAGCCAGAATGAAAACTGCTGATGTAAAAGCATGAGAACAGTGCCTTGCTTATGGTAGACGTATTATAGATGTTAAATGGAACTAACTGAAACTAGTTGCCTTCGATTTATCTAAAACTTTTCCCTCCTGAAAAGATAAGGTGTAAGGTATATATAAAGTTTACTGAAAGATAGGAAAGGGTATAATAATTCTTTTTGGCACAGAAAGATACTTAATAGAAAATTATAAGTAGCCTCTTCTCTTTAGACTTAAATGTTGAAATTTTATTTAGCTTATCGTATTATATATCAACAGAAAGTTAATTAAAAATATGTGTAATTATAATTGTGGGAAGCATAGGTGAATATGGACATTAATTATTCATTCTACAATGCTTGAGTTTTATGATAAATGCATTTAGAATTAGTTGTCATTTTTTTTTCTTATTTGGCTGTGCCCTGCAGCTTGTGGGATATTAGTTCCCCAACCAGGGATCAAACCCATGCCTCTTGCAGTGGAAGCACGGAGTCCTAACCACTGGACCACCAGGGAATTCCCTATTTATCATTTTATAAGTTGCCATCTTTATGCTCATTTCATTAAATTGCATTATGAAAAGGATCTCTGTATTGTTCACAAATTATAACACTAAAAGTGATGTATACTTTCCCCAATTTGTTTATTTCTAGCAATGGTATTATCCTTCTTTCAACGTAACATGCACATAAACCTCAGGTCAACCTTGACTCATTTTTCTCATTTCTTAAATACAATCAGTTAACAAATTCTGTAATTTCTTCTTGTTCTGGATGAAATCCAGTATTTGTCAAACTTGACTATACATAGATCTTGTCTTCCAGTGAGATGTGTCTGGGAGCCATTAGACCTGAGAGGTGGAAAATGAGGCCAAAGGAAAGAGTCTCAGGTCCACTCCCTGCCTCCGCTTCAAAGAGCAGCTCTGCTTTTAGTCATGTTAGGGTTCTTTGTATATGTGGTCTATGTATGTGTCATATAGGAGGGTTCATTTGAAAAAAATGATTCCTCTGTTAAAAGGAAAGTTTGACAATCACTGATTCAGACTATATGGAACAATGCTAAAGAGTACATCACAATGAGAAGGAAAAAATTTATGTTAACTTGTGGCTTCAGACTTTCTCTTGGAGAAGAAATTGTCTTTGAGAAAATATCTTGATAAGTGATTTGGAGAGCATGAGTGAGCAGGAGATAAAGCACAGAAGAGAAAGCTAAACTGCTGTCTCTGCAGTTTGGGAGAGAGCAGAGAAGGGGAAAAGGTTTGTGGGAAGAAAGGAAGGACAGAAAGTGGATGGCATAGTGACATGCTGGAATGGCTCAAATGACTTTTAAGAATAGAAGTTGTTGGGTTTTTTTTGTTGTTTGTTTTTTTGCAATACGCGGGCCTCTCACTGTTGTGGCCTCTCCCGTTGTGGAGCACAGGCTCCGGACGCACAGGCCTATCGGCCATGGCTCACGGGCCCAGCTGCTCTGCGGCATGTGGGATCTTCTCAGACCGGGGCACGAGCCCGTGTCCCCTGCATCGGCAGACAGACTCTCAACCACTGTACTACCAGGGAAGCCCAAGAATAGAAGTTTTTAATGAATAATCTTAAATTTGCATTCTGTGATTAATTTTTTTCCCTCAAACCTTCAATGAAGTTTACTAAACACCAAGTTTTATTTTGTGAATCATAGAAAAGGGCTAATTTCTACATATGGGTCCTGCTCTGCAGAATGCTGTGGTAATCCATAAACTGACCGAATGTGAAGCAGGAACTAAAATATGTGCCTGAGCATATAAGCCTCTAGTGATTTGCAGAGACCTTGGGAAGAGCATCAGGCTTTATACAAGTCATGGAAAGGGAGTTTGAACTACTTATTATCTAGACTGAAAAGGGAAGGACAACTCTAGTCGATGAGTTAAAGGATATATGAGGAAGATGAAGCTTGTTTTATTATTGATAATCTGAAAAAAAGTCTTTTTCTGTTTATAAACATACTGGAAATATTTACTTTTAAACTTTTCTGTGTGGTATTTGGTGTCATGGATGGCTAATAACTCTTTCCCTTGGTTTCTGAAATAATAAAGGAATGAAATACATTACCTTATTTTTCTTTGGTTCACCAAAAGGTCACACTGTGCTGGAAAATTTGATGTTATAATTCTTTTGTGGTTCTACTCAAAGATAAAATTTAAGCAAACAAGGCAAAATGACATTTGAGGATTCTTTCTACTGTTGTGTATTCCTGGTTGAGTTATTTTGGAGAAGATATCCAAAGGAAGGCCTTTTTCCTTGCTTTGTCTAGACAGAAATATTAGAAAAGCAAGCCCTGTCAGCATTATGGTGTTGAAAAGATAGAAAAATGTCATTTTGACTTTTAGGAGGAACTGGAGAAAAATATTTGTGTTTTGAAGACAGATTTTGGAGTTAGCCATCTGTGTATCATAGAAAAAAAATTCCGTTAGATATTGAAGGCAATTTTCTTGAAGACGTTTGTAGAGCTGAAACTTGGGGTAGGGAGATACTTGTTACCACCAGTTTATGAAACAGAAGAACAAAAAGGTTAGCCATGTAGATTGAAAATGAATTTCAAGTAAATCTTTTCTTTATTCTTTTCTTCGCACCAAATCTCAAAATAAGGTTGATAAATCCGCTAAATATGATGTGTTGTTGGCCTTTTTACATCTCCCCGTAATGCAGTGCATGCAGATAATGGAACCTATCCATAGTCTTATTACCCTATTTATCACTGGCTTTGAGCTTAGTAAACTCTCATAAGTTTTGCATTATGCGGCATCATTTAAAAGAGAATGGTGTTATAGTTGTTGAGGACATCTAATGATCTCAACCTTGATACTGTTGTGGATCTTCTTGACTCTGTTTTCTAGCTTAGAAGCTCAAATTTGTAATTGCTTAATAATTGAATTAGTTCTCCTTTGGGGAATCTCCAAGATAGTTACAAACATGATCTTTGCAGTATGAGGGGCAGTGCATTAAAGTGGAGATGAGAATTATTTGTTCCTCAAATAAATAAGTTACTTAGTATTTAAGCAAATAGCCAAAATAAAGTCATATTCTGATTATTCATTTTCTAAATACAGTTAATCTCTTGAGTACATTAACGTTTTAAAGTGAGTTTATTTCAGACAAATGGAGATATTTAAGAACCTTATATTTGAAGTTTGCAAATCAAAATTCCATGGAACTTCCAAATACACTTTTTAGACATTTATAAAATTAGCTTATTGAAAAAAGAGATTGTTTGCTATTCAAAATTTAGTTATTAAAAATTTTTGTCTGGAGATTAAGTAGTATTAAACACCAGCAACATATTACTCAAATGCATAGCTGATCTTGAGTAATTTGATAACTTCTCTACTCAGTGTTTTTGATAAGGTCTTTTGAATAATTTGTTTTAGTGAAGCCATTGTGAATAAATGCAATGAAATATTCTGATGTATACAGTTTGTGGATAATGCCAATAATTTACTAAAATTCTAAGTAAAAATGCTTTATTATTTGTTGTTTCCTGATTCTCAAATTCTGAAAAGGTGTTATCAAAATGCCATAGTATGTTGATAGAATATTACACCAAAAAAGGAATTAGGGAGTTTCTTCAGGGGCAGTATCTGCATTCTCTCGACATTAACTATGGGGACAGGCAATGTGCTGGGTATTTTACATACTTTTATTTATTTAATCTTCACAGGAAAGTCTCAGACTGTAGCGTTTACTGTGTGATGTTAGGCAAGTTACTTACCATCTTCACATGCAAACCAGTTGTCTTTCAAGGGGAGATCAGTCCCTTGAAAGATATTACTATCTTTCTTTTGACTTTTTGTTCAGATTGTTCCCTCACTCATGGTTGAAGAGAAAAGAAATTTTACTTTCAAGCTATGACTAGTACCTTGTAGTAGATCAGTGACAGCTCACCAAGATATAGACATGTGGAAAATATGTAAGCATCGTGATAGCCTAGGAGTAAACTGGGGATAGTGTATGGATTTTGTGTTGAGTATTTACCTTGAAAAGCAAGGTTTAAGTCAGGCCCCTGATTTTCTTGCCTTTCACGTTACCTACATGTTAACTATGGCCATAGTGGGGAGCTGGATTAGGATTTGATTTAGCTATAAGGACAATTTACCCTTTAAAGAATAAATTTAAGCTTCATTTTTCATTACTTAATATGCTGAAAATTGGAGGATTCAAAATGTGAAACATGGGAAATTTAGCTTAAAAGTATAAACTATTTATTACAAACGCAGTTCTTACAGCTCTGATAGAAGTCCTATCATGGATTTGCTCCATTTCTTGGCAATAATATTTACTGCAAGGTTTATACAAATTACCCATAACTTTCTACTTTGTTGGAGCACTTTAATCTTTACTCAGAAGATTTTGGCGTGGGGTGATATTAGATGTCATACCAAAGGAGAGTGCAGTGCATTAGATGAGGAAGTCTTGACATAGTATGTTTGTCAGTAAATGTGTCTTATCTGAATATTATTTCTTTATCCTTATTGTATGTTAGAGATATTTTTCTGAAGAAGGAATTACAGTGAGGATAAGCCTGCATTTTCAGGCAAGCTAGGATTGAAATTGGGAGAATCAAAGTCATTTTATCAAGGCCCTGTTAATCTGGTAAAGAGAAACTCATTCTTTCACCTGCTCCAACTTATACCAATTTATAAATGATCATATTACTCCCATGCATGTCACACTGGAGGTAGAGAGCCAGCTTTTTCCTGCTGTACTGGCTTGGGCACCCACTGGAGCAACATGTTAGTTCCTGCAGGACCACAAGGAGGATTCTGGCTGCTCAGGAAATATAATATTCCCCTGTCCTGAAGCTAGGTTTATCTTTAGGAAGATGGCTGAGTGGAATGAGAATGTTAGTTTATAAATTCTGGAAACAATGTATGTGAGGATTTTTGTGTTTATGTATGTCCTGAAGCCAATTTTTCCCCAATGGGGTTTCTCTTATTTTGCTGGCTCGTAGATAGCCTTCTCAATCCTATGTTTTCTACTCATTGTCATCTCACTGAATTGTATGACTTTCTGTTACTCTTTTGTTTGTTCACATGTCAGTAATTTTATATTGAAAAGTGAGAGTTCAGTTTGTATGAAGTACTTATGAATCATACAGATTTCTATGAAAAATTCGTCCTGGTCACCCTAGCCCTTTTAATCAATAAACCACTGTTGAATATTATTAAGTTTCCCAAAAGCATTAACAAGAGAATTGAAAATAAGTCCATTTGTTGATAAACACCACTTTGCAGATCAGTAATGTTAATGCTATATATGATGGGAAATATATGGCTCTCTTATAATTACTTTTTTTCCTTAAAAAAACTGAAGAAAATTTTTGGTTGAACCTTCCACATTCTGGGCCCTTCTTGCACAATATGACTTAGTAGGAGTCTTTAATCTCCTTCCCCAGTGAAAAGAGCTAATGTAGAATAACATTTACATTTACCAATAAAAATTCAGTTTGAAATGATATAGTGTACCTAGTCCATTGGTAAAGCTAAGATTAGAATATATCACATTGTAGGTAAGCTCTAAGACTCTGCTGCCATTTCTTTTCTTGGTTTTTGATTTCCTTAACTCAAAATCTTTCCTGTGGCAACCCAAGTGCATTGTAGGGATATAGGCTTTAGGGAACTCCCAGAATTCCCTGGTTGCTTAGAAGTAATACATGGCATTCTAAAGAACTCTGTGTCTTTACATTTTTCATTATTAAATAATTACCTTTTAAAAATAATGGAGCACAAGCAAACAAAATAATTTTAGACCCCACCGTTCCTATCGTGTAGTGGATTCTTCCATTAGAAATATCTTTAAATCTTTCAACAAATGATCAGATTCTCTGTTAGTATGTTCAGCTGGTAATATTTTCTTGGATTCAGTGTTTGAATATAGTGGATCTTAGTTGGTTGCTTTCAGTGTTGCAGTAAATTACTTGGCTGTGTGAGGATTTTTTCCTGTTTGTCTTTCCTTTAGCGGTACTACCTGTTTGTTCCTGTGCATCTGAATGATAGAAAATTCACAGCCCTCTTGTTCTGTGATAGGATGTGAATCCTTCTTGTTGTCCCCTCTTGTTGATATCTATTCTTTCTTACTCTTTCCCATATCACTAAATGGCACCTTCATCAACAAACAGATGAAAATCTAGGATTGATCCTTTGAGACTCCTGTTGCATTTATCCCACATTAATATACCATTAAATCCTGAGGACTCTAACCACAGAATATATCCTGAGGGCTACTTCCCGCCTTCTGTACCGCTGCCACCTTAATCTAAGCCACCATCATCTCTTGACAATTCTACTAAAACAGCCTTCTAGCTGATCTCTCTGCTTCTGCTTTTGCAGTAGCAGGATTAATCTTTTCAGTCTACCAGATAGTGTCCTGCTTAAGACATCCCAGTGAATCCCCAGGACACATACCATAAAGTCAAAATTCCTTATCAAGGTTTACGAGGCCCTATACCATCTGGTGCCACTGATCTATTTTAACACATCTAATAGCACTAGTTCCCTTTCCAACTTAGCTCCAACCCCACTGGCAGACTTTGTTTCCTGAGCAGCTAAGCCCTTTGCCTTCCTAAGGACTCTACATTAAATCTCATTCCTGGAACACATGGAATTAGAAATATGCAACTGTGGTGTGGCAAGAACTTCTCTATGAGGTAATAAAGTGGACTCTTGAGTGTTGACATTCCTGCTCCCAAAGTGTAAAAGGCAAGAGGCTTACACTTGGTGAATTCTTTGCTCTATGTTGACTTAAAGTATTACACATAGGCATCCACCAAGTGGAAAAAAATACTATTTGTATCATACATTTGTTTCATATTTGTATCACTCGTTTGCTTCTTGGGTAGTAAGAGGAAATGAAAGCAACCTTACATATATACACTAATATGTATAAACTGGATAACTAACAAGAACCTACTGTATAAAAAAATAAATAAAATTAAAAAATATATATATAATGTACCCTCAAAAAAGAAAAAAAAAGCAACCTTAAGTTCAGCCTAAGTCATAATTACCAAGTGTTTAAACCCAGCAGCCTTCACGTCTGGCCTAGTTCAGTTCCTCTGCCTCATTTTGTCATAGTTGGCTTTGTCTTGTCATAAATACCACATCCACAGAGAAGACTTCTCTAATGCCCAATCTGAAGAAGTCACTTAATCATTCTGTTGCATCAACCTGTTTTTAGTATTCTACATGACACGCATTTCTGAGTTTTTCTTGTTTGTCCATTTGTTTAGCTAACTATCCATCCATGCTCCCATACATTCAACTACTGTCTTCCTTCACTAAAATATAATCTCCAAGGGAGCAGGGACCTGTGTGTCTTATTCCTAGCACCTAGAACAGTGCATAAAATATTCAGGAAATATTCGTTGAATGAATTTTTTATTTCAGCAAGTAATTTCAGCTGTTGAATAGTTTATGTTCCTGAGATATTTAAGTAAAAAATAGCAAAAAGTTAGAATATTGCTACAATGACCTCTTTATAGGGGATTCTGGAACTAATGATTGAGTTATGGTTTGTGCTTCCATTTCATACAATAAATAAATTATCCTGTTTAATTATTTTCAACTGACAAAAGTTTGTCTCTCTGAGGATATGTTTTTCCTAAATCGGATTTTATGTACACTAACAGTAAAATAAATTCAGGTGTAAAAGTTTTAAGGTTTTCTGAATGAAATAGAAATAAATTAGTTCTATAGGAGCTGAGAAAGGAAGTGGATTCCTCTATTTTGTAATTCATGCTGTATTTGTTACAAGGACAATTTTAGTATTCCATTAAATACCATAATTACAAAGACTTTTTTGTGTTTTTAATTTTTGACCTAGTTAGAGTGATCCTTGTAACTGTTGTTCCAGGCATGCTTCTAGGTTCCTTATCTACCAATTTTGCATGTTGTATGTGTGCGACAGTCACTACCCTCAGTGAAAGGATTTCAAAGATATTCAGAAAAGACGTTCTCAAGGAGTTCATTATAGAGCAGAAAGACACACAGATAACTAATCATGACATTACGTGTTGTGTTTTCTTTGTGCTGTGAGTTGAATGCTGTGGAAAAGTAGATGATGAAGTAACACCTTGCTTAGGATCTTTGGAGAAGTCTTCATAGTGAATGTTTGTTTTAATGATATCTTCACATTTGTATACCACTTGAAGAAAAAAATTGGACACTCTTAAAGAATAAAGTATCTTTATGATCCAAATAACTGTATCTCTAATGGTGGAATTTTTGATAGGTGATAATCAATGGAACAAATAGTTTGGTAATTAAGTCTTTTCCAATGTCCTTATCAGAAGGACCAGTTTCAGATATTTAGTGAGGTCCTAGTAACTTCCTGACGATGTTAACCATCTGGCTCATGCACCCCACTAATTCTGCTTTCATTTTAAGGTTAGTGAAGAAACAATGGCAATTTAAAAATATATTTTTCATGCTTACCTTGTTGATACAATATCAGGTTGTAGAGAAGTGCAGTTGATATCCAAAAGGTCAATGTACACAGCTTCAATATTAGCAAGCTACAAAGAAGAGTTAGTAATGTTCTCACATTTTTGTTCCTCACTTTTGTACTTTGAGATCAGCATTGAATCAAACTTGAAATTTCCTGGGGACCAGTGAAAAAGAGAGCCTTATTAAGGGAAAAGAAGAGCAGAACAAAAGAAAAATACAATTGTAGAGTAAAATGTGCTGTTTTGATTCAAAAGCCCATATATACTGAAGACCAGGATATGATGAGGACAAAAATATGTTGCTTTTCTCATTTATCTTTAAAGCTGTTCATCTCTTGCTGTTATATCCAGCAGGCTCTTTGAAGAGCTATTATTGTGTTTTGACTTCAGAAGCAAAGGATACATTTTGTGCTTTAGTGCGATATTTATTTGGTTGACAAATACTTATAGAGTACTTAGTTCTGGTTACTGTTTTGAGAGCTTGACATGTCATTTAATCCTCATAACCATTCTGTGAGCTAGGTACTATTATTTTTTGTTATTAAATGAATTCTTTTTATTGATTTGATAAAAAGTTGTTTAAATATTTGCAGTCATTAGGTTAAATTATGTCCTTATACTATATGGTGATTTTAATTACATTTTCTCTCCTTAAGGTATTATTAGTATTCCGGTTTTTCAGATGAGAAAAATGAGACACAGAGAGGTTAAATAACTTGTTCAAGGCCACCCAGTGGTCTGCTCCAGAACCCAGGATCTAAGATTCCAGGCTCTGTTGCCTTTCAGTGCTGCATTCATTCTACTTGAGTTGTTTTAGTTTAATGGACTGCAAATTGCAATTTGAACAAGTAACAATTTATATGTAGATTTTTAATTTGGTAACGAGAAAGTTTTAAATGCAGTAAGAGATGGATATATGTAAAAATTATAATACACATATTTCTAGAATTTTCTGGACGTAAAATATTTTGTTTAAAATTTGGGGACATGGCCCAGATTGAGCTGACAAAAGCCCAGGAAAGTGTAATCTATGAAAACACATTTGTTTTAAATCCCACAAATTCTGTGCTTGCCATTCTACAGAATTACATAATTTGCAAGTCCTAAATGGTTACCAGCTGATCCGCTTGAATGATTTTGTTTATTCTCTGAGAGGATTTATGTAAGTGCTGTGATATGTGTAGCTATGATACTCATGGGCAGAGTCGTCTATATATTTTTGTCTGAATGTTCATCTATATTTTCAAAGTAAAGAGAATGCGAGTGTGCTTTTTTGTTGCATCTCTTTGCTGCTCTGAGAGACAGATACATATATAGACACGTAGGTAGATTAGATAGGTAGGTAGGTAGACACTTAAAATATTCTTCATTAGATTGGAAAATTAGCACTAATGACTTCATTATCACTTAAATCTGAGGTAGACAACAGATAGAAGAGGTCTTTATACGTTTGCAGGGAATGTCACAGAGGACAGATGGCAGGGAGCCATCCATGGGGACTGGGATTCACTATCAAGACTCTAGTTCTTAGAAATTCTTAAGGAAGAATAATGTATTACAGGAATTGGGATGCCAGATAGTAAGGAACTAAGACATGGGACCAAAGATCCAGTTAGTAGAATAGAACAAAAGTCCCCTTTTTTAGAACTAAGGTAAAAGGTCACGATGGAACCAAGGTGAAAGGCTGGATATTCCACAAGTTTGACTTCCCACACTTTCCCCAAATAGGGGAAGCTTGATTTCAGAATTAGGTGAGATGTATAGGTGAGATCTAGAGGCCCAGTTTTTCAAATTTAAGAGGATCTGGGGCAGAAAGTCAGGAAGTTCAGTATATTTCCTTGCAGAACATCCCTTTCTTCTTTCATCCATTTTAAAGTAGCATCAGATGAACATTAAATTATTTTCCTTTGGTTTAACAAACATTTTGTTTTTCCCTGATTTATATAAGGATTAATTTTATAACAGATGAATTTTTGCTTTGCAAAATATATTTGGAGGGTCTAGCAAAATAAAATGAGTGTACTTTTTGACCCAGGAAGTTCACTGTGTAACAGAAAAACTGAAAGTGGCTGTATACACTTTCTCTCTCTCTCTTATTTTACATACGTATATGCTGATATTTTCATAAAACATTTTTTTCTGGAAAAATAATTATTTTTCAGGACAGAGAGCTGTGGGGGAGAGGAGGATGTACCTTTACTTTACTAACCTTGACCATGTTCTACTGTTAAAAACAAGCCGTCATCTGAGCAAAGAGATTATGGAATTTGCTTCTTTTTTTTTTCCTCTTATACTCTCTCTCTCTTTCCATATGTATTTACAAAGCCTTAATAAATGATATTTTTTTTCTGGTATATAAACATTTTTTTAAATTTTGTAAAGATTAATTTTGTATAAGAAGATGAATATTTGAAGAATATAAGTTTTTTCATAAATCAAGCATATGGAAAATTTGTACCAAGCTATTGCTGTAAGTACTACACTGAATTACCAGCCTCCTGTCATTTTTGCTATATTTTATACTTGAAAATACACAACTATGCAGTTTATTAAGTCACCAATTGGCTTGGGGCCTGGATTTTATATGTGTCTAAAATCTATAAATAAGAAAAAGCGTAAATGTATTTTAGAATATATAAAATGCTTTTCACTTAATTTAGTGTTTTATATAAATTTTGCCTGTATTTATAGTCATGACCTCAAATATCCCATAAAAATAGGGAAGAAAAATCAAGACCAAGGCAGCTGCGTTCATATTTTTGGTGGATGTTCACATAGAAAGAAAATAGCTGCTTTTGCCCTAAGTCTCAGGCACCAAGTTGATATCAGTAATTTAGGGCCATTATCAGTCTAAAATGTCCCTCGCTATGACTGCTCTGCCGAACCCAGCAGGTCTTCTCAGCTCTACATTCTTAGAGGCTGAACTCTTTTCCAAGGGGGTAATTTTGTCTTGGTCATAGACATCTAATGTGGGTATTACCGTACATGACCACTCTTCCCAGGGATAATGGCACACAGCTGGTCTGTCAATTGTACTTAGAAGTATGACGTCAGGTTTATTTTGCTGCCACCAGTACTGGGAGGCCAAACCTTGCGTTGGCTGGGGAGACGATAGAATAGTAATAAATATTTTGCTGTTATATAGCACTTGTTTGTAAAAACCTTAGAGTGCTTTTGCAAACATTAATTAAGCCTAACAACAGTCCTCTTAGGCTGGTGTTATTACATGATGTACGTGATGTACATTTTAGAAAATTTGTTTACAGTAATATCCAGAGTTGGCTTATTAGACTATGGTTAAATGACAGAGCTGACTACAAAAAAAGGTAGTTTACATTCTTTGGCTCTGATAACCAAATATTCTCTTTGAGAAGGCAAGGGAGCATGCCTCTAGGTTGAAGTGATGTTACATTTTAAGCTGCTTGAGAGCAGGGATTCTTTCTCCATTTTCTTAGCTCTTGATCTCCTCATGAATGATATCATTTTATTTTTCTTCCTATGTATGTTCCTCATTCTCTGTTATGTCTTTCTTGACATATGGTCAACACCTCACACATTAAATAGGCCTAAAGATGAAATGTCATATAACAATGCTTCCATGGAAGTAGAAGGTGTTGTTCATGCATGCTACTGCTGTGGCCTTTTGGGAAGGAAAAAACAAGGTGTTCCCCCTTAACATGGAGTATAAAATCAGATAGGATCTGACTCACTCTTAGAATATTAGTATTTATATTACCAAAAAGGGCTTTGTTATACCATTTTCATAAATATCAGAGTGTTTGTTATTGGACTACATTGACATTAGAAACTAAATGTGTTTGCTTTTCATACTTTGTAGTTAAGCTTTTTTAAATTTGTACTTGTCCTTTTCAAGTTTGTAGGTCATATTTCCTTGTACATATAATTAGTATATTTGGGTTTAGGGTTATTTTTATTTTTAAAAGATACGTACTTTGAATTCTCCTAATTATATGTATAGATCTGGGTGGTATTCAAATAATTCATAAATCAGTTGTGTATAATTATTAGTATAAATTGAATGATATTTTTGTGTGTGTGCTAGAGTAGACTATTAATGTAGCCCATTCTGATACTAAAACAAAATAAATATGAAATGCTGGTAGTTTGTTCAAGCTTTCAGATGAATTTAAATCCTTAAATATATTATTAACAAAGCACTCAAGAGAATTTTAACCATCTTATAGGGAAGTGGGAGATTACCAGTTTTAAGACATTTGCTTTTTATGGCTATTTACAATAGCAGTTTGAATGAACAGGTGTAGATACATGTTGTATAATATGCCAGAAATAAGGAAGGTTTTCAAAGATAAGGAGTAAAACATTCCATCCTTTCTACTGTATCACTTTAGTCAGAGTTTTCCTAATATATTCTCACTTGGAGGCTTCTAAAAAATTGTTCAAAGAATTAAAGCACTCTGTAAACAGATCAAAGTCTTGAGTGTCTAATGTAGGCTTAGAAATCCCATAATGTTCATTAGGTAAAATAAATACAGTTTCAGAGATTTCCCTTTGAGTTAATAAAAATTTTCTATTGGGACAAAAGTTTAAGCATTCAGTTTTTTCTGATCTTTAAAATTTTGTACCATAATGGTATTCTGTTTTATAAACACAGTGATTATAACATTCTGTATCCCCTTATTTCAACATCCACTAAAGTAAGAGTTTGCACTGGCTTTTAAATTTATTATATTTTTGAATTGAATTAGAAATATTGTGAAGCCATAATGTCAAATTTAAAAATCACATAAATTTATACTCTTTATTTTATACTCTAGCTTGTTTTATTAGTGTACCTGAAAATCTGTAGGAGCATAATGTTGTTATTTCATATTTATATTAAGCACATATCTATCAGCTAAATATATCAAAGCATCCCAAGATCAGTGCTTATCTCTGGCCCCCAAGAAACATCATTTAAAAATGCTCCTTCCATTCTTCCTATCCCTACAGATAAATAACTTAGGAAATTTAAATTCTATAAAATCTCTAGGATAACCCACAATGGCAAATACATGGATACTAATAGACCAACATACACAATAGAGTAAATAATAAGGCAACTAATTTTTTTTCTATATATTTGACACATTTATGATGACCCAGTTTGGGTTAGATGCTCAACCATGGGAAAATCATCTGAGAAGATGAGCTGTCATTTGAACCCTTTGATTGGAAGGAGTATTTGCTAGAAATAGGGGGCTGAGAGACAAACCAATATCTATTATGAATACCTGTCATTTAATGAGCATATATGTGTGTCATGTCAGGCACTGGGCTGGGCACTTAATATCCATTCTTTCTAAAGAGGAGAAAAGAAACAAATGTTAAGGCTGATTAAGGAATATCTGGTATACCAGTTTATGTGAGCTATAGGTGTGGGCAGCAAAGTTTCACTTCTTTTTCAGAGGACTGGGATCTATGAGTCGCTTATTTAGTTTGTAACAAGTTATGATCTAAAAAGGGTATGACTTACAAATGTGAGGTATTTCTATTAAATCCTGGGAAAGTTTGTTTCCAATGCCCACTTATACTGTTGTTCTTTGATGCTGAAGGATCCATTGCTGCCTGTGTGTGAGTGTGTGTGTGTGTGTGTGTGTGTGTGTGTGTGTGTGTGTGTGTGTCTTAATGGGACTTGGGTCTGTGCTTCCTAGCTATGAATCCTTATTAATTCTAAGACTACTTATGGATTTTAACTCTTTTACTTTCACTACAGATTTCACAAACTTTACAACACACAACCACATACATACATGCATGTATATAAATCAGTGTTTCTTCTCAGAGGTGCATCTGAAGGGGAAAAAGTAAATAATCTGAACTTTGGAATATCTTCCTGTTATAAAGTGCATTTGCTTATTTTTTAAGCAAATGAACATGCCCAGAATATTACATATCCAGAGAAATTACATAATTTATGAATAAGCTTGAACCTTAGGATCTTTTATTCTGGAGTTATATTAATATCTACTTATATAAATAAATAAATTATAGTGATGCACGTCATGATTACTCATACCAGTCTTCCTCTTTAACAGATATATACCCACTCAATTGGCAGGGCAAAGGTGGGTGACAGAATAATACTGTTTAAACTCTTTTCCATTTTTTTTTTTTGGAAAAGGATTTAATTAAACACATCTGTTCCTCTGCAATTGGTCTTACCAAGCCTACACAGTTTCAGGACTTCTGCTGGTTCATTCTGTTCAGTAGCTATAACAAAGAAATATTATATATAGAGAAAAGATGTATGTATTACTGCAAAATTGGTTGTGAGAGTAGGACAGATTTTTGGGGTGGCTAGGGTCAGATGAGTTTTATGCTATGATTTATTATAAAAATAAAACCTGGGGCTTCCCTGGTGGCGCAGTGGTTGAGAGTCCGCCTGCCGATGCAGGGGACGCGGGTTCGTGCCCCGGTCTGGGAGGATCCCGCGTGCCGCGGAGCGGCTGGGCCCGTGAGCCATGGCCGCTGAGCCTGCGCGTCCGGAGCCTGTCCTCCGCAGCGGGAGAGGCCACAGCAGTGAGAGGCCCGCGTAACGCATAAAAAAAAAAAAAAAAAAAAAAAAAAAATAAAACCTTTTCTGACTTGCATGTAGGAGCAGGGATTTCTCAACCCTGCCTTGTGCCCCTAGTAAGAAATTTAGAAACTTTTAAGAAAATAAGTTGTTGGGTGAAAAATCATGCCTCAAAGTGTGAAGATTAATACAGTTTGTGAGTGTAATGAAATTAATAAATTTGAAGCATGATAGAGGGAATCAACTTAATTGTTGAACTGTGTAAGAACAATCCACATGTTTTAATTTTTTTTTTAAATACAGCAAAGGCAACAAAATTGTTTCCTTCAAATCCAACATACAAGCTTTGATCACAACCGCTAAGAGACTTTCTCACTTACCTGTAGACACCATCTTGACACTCCCAGAGAGATCCTGTGCCACCTGCCATTCGTGCCACACTGTTGTCATCGCTGCTGTGGGATGTTGGCCTGGCGTTCTCTTCCTGAACCTTAGGGTTTGTCCTACTACCTCTTCTCATCCAGCCCATGATGTTCCACCGTAGTGGCAGGACTGTTTATACCACAATGTTGGAGTTTTGCTTGGTGTCAGTCCTCGCCCAGTTCTAGTGCTAGCCCCCTTACCACCTCACCAAAGCTGAATTTATACTCAATACTTTTTCTTCTCTCAGAGTGAGTAGGACATGTCCTCCCAGTCATTTTGGTATTTACTTCCAAATTCGGGCAAATTGGCTTTTACTTCTTCTCTCTGCTAAGATTTCTCTCTAGAGTCTCACTCTAGCAAAATTTCCTCTGCTGAGTTTTCAGATTCAAGTTTCTTTTTTGAGGACCTTTAGTATGGTTAAAGGAAGCCTATGTCACCTTATAATTAAAGGCCTTTTCATAGAGTATTTTTTCTTTGATTTTTTTAAAATTTATTAATTGAAAATATGGTCAAAACTGGTGGGAGAGAGAAAACAACTCTTCTGATATATATACATATATATACATATATATGTATATATAATATACATACATATATATTATATATATACATATTACGTGTATATAATATCTATACATATATACATGTATGTATAATATATCTGTACATATATATGTGTATATATATATTTTCAAACTCTTCCTAGTATTGTTAATTAGAATATTGTTATCATTTCTTTTCTCTATGTGCACTATTGTTTTACTTGTTTCTCTTTCTGATGATTTCCTTTCCAGGGAGAAACTAACTTTCTAAAAATTCATATTACATAGAAATTCAATTAAACATATAGTGTAACCCTTCTTTCCTGGAAACAAATAAAGGTGGCAAGAACACAGTCTCTGCTCTTTAGGAGTTCTATTTTTGGAAGCAAACACATAAATCATTATACCATAAGGACGAATATATAGGAAAAATATTAATCATTATTTCATGTATGCTAGAAATATTCAGTGACTGACCAAACGAAACCCAACAAAACAGAAACAAAAAACAACAAACCCCCCTCCACGCCAGAAAAACGTTGTTTAGCCTGGGAAGTTGAAAGCTTAAGAAGGATATGATTGAAGACTAAATGATTACAAAGCAAAGGAGGAGTTAAAACGATCTTGTTCTCAAAATC
This sequence comes from Phocoena sinus, assembly GCF_008692025.1. NCBI lineage: Eukaryota > Metazoa > Chordata > Mammalia > Artiodactyla > Phocoenidae > Phocoena > Phocoena sinus. The sequence goes on along the minus strand of NC_045778.1, from coordinate 19,967,420 downwards.
TTGATACATGGATACAAGAACAATCTATGGCTGCTATTTGAACCTTGAAAGAGACACGACTGGGTCAATGAAAAAGAATACTTGCTTTAAGTTTTTTTTAATGCCTATGAAATTTGTTATGCTAACATATAGTAGAGTAGGAATACATATAATTGAGTCAAAAGAAATTTGAATGAGTTATTAATAGTAAAATCTATATTTACATGGAAAAATTGAAATATGTTTGAGATTGTGAGTAACCTTTGAGATCAAACCAATACTTTTGTTTTGGGGGGTTAAAAAGATCATTCCCCTATTCTAAAACATGTATTTCCATTGGTGTCACTGTTTATACCTGATCCGGTCTGTTATGATGCAAAAAATGTTTACTCTCTTTGTGAGATGGGAATTATACTCAGCTGAAAGGCTATATTTGCATTGTATCAGAGATATGGGGAAAAACCTGAAATTAGTTAGTACCACCATTCTTTTATTCCCTGCCATCTGGGGTAACATTACAAAATACAAGCTCCCAGGGTCACCCATGCTCACTAATAATCTTATTATACCACTTCATTCTTTGTACCTCTGTACTTATCCTCCCTTTGTTGTTCATTTCAGAACTCTTTCCATTATTCCCTAGAACTATATCACCTTGAAAACAAATTTGACCTCCTTAAAGAACATCCTTCCCCATCCTTTTCCATTAACCAAAAGATAGTTCTCTCTTACCACGATTTGCAGTGATGTCTGCTCATAGACCCACCCTCTGAATGTCATGAGTCTCAGTGGTGTTAGTGGGAGTTCATTCACCTTGCCCTTTACTACTAAATCCACAGAGTGTATCTTTTCTATTGTGTTAACATTTCTTTCTCTGAAGCTCATAACGTTTGGCTATTCCATCCTCTATCCTGAGCTACCATACCTCAGCAATTGTTACAGATTAAAAGACTACAGAATGATTTGTAGCCTTAGTTTAAGGTTACTTTCGATATGGCCTACCACCAAACTGGCAAGCAAAGAGTACACAGGATACTTGGAAGACTGAGGATAAAACTGACAGAATGCTGGTCCCAGTGCCTCCCTTGTCCTCTTGGTGTGTGCCCAAGGTTCAGTGATCTATATAACAAGCAGAGACTGAATAAGCCTCCAGATCCAGAGTAGCCCAGAACTTCTCTCTTTCTCTGCTTTTTAATGTGAATACCGGGAGAGTTGCTACATCAGCATTTCAGTGTCCACCATATTGTTGTATGAGGAAATTCATGATACATCACAGTAATATACATTCTTACTTACTGTGGTGCCAACCTACAGCAGAACTCACCAGGCTACCCAGCCCCTACTTATTACCACTTCTCTCATTTTTTCTCTATATTTTCTATATTTCTCTCTATCACTTCTCTATATTTTTCAGCGATTATGAAATTGACTTAGAGATTTTCCATTCAAGTTCAGCCATCAGGTGAATGACTTGTGTGTCTCTCTGGATTGCCCCATCCACTGCCTAGTCTCAGATTTCTTTCACTTACTCAAATCTAATAACTTTTGACCCACTCTTCCTTAGCAGCCTTCTTACATTGGGCAGTTGGTGTGTTATAGTGGAAAGAGTATATGCTTCAGAGTTAAATAAGTCAGATTTTACATTCCAGGTCTGCTACTAACTAGCTGTGCAAGGTTGGGCAAGTCATGTTAACTTTACTTTCTTTGGTTTCTTCATCTATAAAAGTACTCAGATAATTAAATGCAACGGCATATGTAAAATGCCAAGCACAGTGCCCACAGATTCTGAAAAATGCAAGTTTCAACTCCCCTTCATATGGCTATATATTAGATCTTATCCTTGTATAGAATTTTTAGTCTCTGACATCTTAAACTACAATATCTCATTTTATAATCATAGCTTCTTATCCTTTGGATTTACCTGCTATCTTTGCTCTCCAAGTTCATTCAAACTTTTAATCTCCTGATTCTTATTTTTTCACCAAGTCTGTTAAACCCCTCTCCAACTTACCTTTTTTCCCCTCTACTGGGCATAGTTCCATGAGTAAACGCTCCCCCTATAAGTATGCTTATGTATGAGTCCTTGTTGACTCTTTCGGTCAATACTTATTTTTCTGAATGGGTAATACCAGGCAGGAATCACCCCTTACAGAAGGTTTCTTATCAGGTCTAATTCTGGTGGGAATATGTTGCATTAGCACAGTTGCTGAACCCAAGTTCATGTGCCCAAAACACAGTGAGGCCAAACAAACCGAAACATCGAAGTTTGGAACGAAGAAAGGTTTATTGCAAGCGCCATGCAAGGAAAATGGATGGTTCCTGCTCAAAAGACCCGAACTCCCTGATGGGTTTCAGGGAAGAAGTTTTTATAAGCAAAATTTGCAGGGGAGGGCTGCAGGGTGTGTAACCCTCCTCTGATTGGTTGGTGGTGAGGTAACAAGGTGGTGTTCCAGGAATCTCAATCATCAACCTTCTGGTTCCAACAAGTCTGGGGTCCACATGCTTGTGCTCAGCCTGAAGTTACCATCCCCCGCCTGGATGGGGGCCCTAGTTTCTGTAGAAGAACTCAGAGATGTGTATCAGATTGTTATGCACGTTCTCCAAGGAAGGCCCAGGCCCAATGCTCTGCTGTTGTTTCTTGCTGTATCCCCCCACTCTCCTAATTAGTAACTGAATCTGCCCTATGGAACTCAGGGAAGGTCTAGGAGGCTGAAAGCCTTTTTCCTACAAACAACATATGGGAAACAGAAAGGCTTTGACCACAGGATCTTGCTTGGTTTCACAGTGATTGGCTATAAATAGTGATCAGTGAATGCTTGCTAAATGTGTGAATGTGAATGGGTCTCAGCCAGAGGTTTTCTAGTCATAATATTGAATGATTCTTTTTAGTACCTTCCTTTCTATTATGTTTCCCTGAGGCTGGTAAGAAAGTAAAGGAACATCTAAAAGTGGTAAAATTTAATGTACAGTAAATTTCAAGTGCTCTTTTTATTGTAAAATCCTACTTTTGAAGGTTTCTCATCTCTATAATACTAATTATTCATGTCTCATTGTGCACATTTCAAAGCTTCTTATATAAACGTGGGGAAATCCTGTTTGACTTTACATTTGATGTTTAATCGAAGGTTATATTCGATTTAGTCCACAACAGTTTTTTGTAGTTAATAAGCTATGGTGTCAGAATTGTTGGTCATTTAAAAGTAAATGACTAGAGACAATTAGTAGCTAAATTATAAAGTCGTTACTAAATTTGGGAACACTTTTTACTTCTTGCCCTGATTTAACTTCAGTTTAGTGAGCAAAGTAGTGACATTTGAAGTGAAATAGTTAATGTTCCAAGGCAATTGGGATGGCAAACACATCTTGTTAGTTTATTTAATGAAAATGGTTCCGTTTAAAAATCTGAAATTTTTTTATTATGAAGTACTGTCACAGGCGCAGTAAAGAGGCAAGTGTTGTGCAGAGATTAATACAAGAAGTCACAGTTCTTCCCTCACGGGGGTGACAGTCCAAAGAAGATAGAGTGCTTTTTATCAAAGGGTTCCAAATGAGTGAGAAGACTAATTTTCACTGTTCTTTTTTTCCCTCCCTTATATTTGCAGTCTTTTATAATTGGTATGGTCAGATATATCTTAATGTACATTTTTAATTTACGCTTTTTTCATGATCAGTCCAGTTCCAACTTGTATTACTTTTTCAATTTTCTATGTCTAGAAGGAAAAGGAAAAAAAATACCTTTTTGCTAGATGTAGTTATTTTACCAAGCAATAGGTAATTGTGTTTTTTCTTTATTGAAGAAATATCTTAAATTCTTGAGGCATTAAGGGTTTTGTTTTTTTCTTAAGTAGCTGTTTACCTATGGGAAAAAATACTTTGTGCTCAGGATACCTGTTTACTTTTATGGTGGACACTTTCCAGGGGCAAGCACTACGTAGAGAGCATTGATTTCTACCTGACTTAATACCCAAACCTTTGCCAAAGTAATACTGAAGAAGAAATTGGGAAAGTTAAGCCTGTGATTATTTAAAAATTTTGTCAAGAGGGTAAAACTGTTAAGAGAATGAGAGGCAAATGTTCCTGCCCAAGGCTACTCTAAATGTAGCTCTGGAGAGTGCAGCCTGCAAGTGATTGTGGTAGAGCAAATGGCAGAGGGCCTACTAGTTTTGTTAAACTGCAGGATAATATTTTATCGTAATTTTAAAAAAAGATCAGTTCATTTTGGAATTATTATTTCCCGATGAGAGATGTAGCAATGAAGTGAACCACTTTTAAAAGTGGGACTAGAATGGGGCTTCTTATGAGGGACTTGGTTATGGGAAAACCATGTATCCTTTCTGAATCATCCCTTTTTTCTCACCCTGCATAAATATTAAGCACTTATGAGGATGATTTCTACATTTTGAAAGGAGAATACTGAACAAATTTTAGAACCTGTTTCTCTTCTACTAACTATTTGAGCATAATTCATATGGTGAGATAGCTATTGAAACCTAGAAGCAAGATATATGTATCAAAGACAGAAATAAATCTTCAGAGATAATTATATCATGGGTAAAAGGAGGCTGCTTGATTGATTTTTCCCTGTTTTGATTTTATGATATCAGATAGGGCTCACATTATTCATGTATCTACATATAGCAAGCATGTAGGATTGGAATGAGGTCAGAGTAAATGAAAAACAACTTAGGAGGCCGTTGCAGTAGTCAGAGTGAGAGATGAAGAGAAATATATAGGGGGTTTCTTAGAGTTCTTCAGAGAAACAGAAGCAATCTTAGAGAGAGAGAGAGAGGGAGAGAGAGAGACAGAGACAGAGAGAGAGATATTTATTATTAGGAATTTGGATCACACAATTATGGAGGCTGGCAAGTCTCAAGAGCTGCAGAATGAGTTGGCAAGCTGGAGACCCAGGAGAATTGATGGTTTAGTTCTGGTGTGAGCCTGAAGAACAGAGAATCAGGATAGCCAATGGTGTAATTCTAGTTTGAAGGCTGGCATCTGGAGATCCAGGAAGAATTGATGTTTCAGTTAGCATCTGAAGGCAGAAAGAAAAAGCTGATGACCCAGTTCAAAGGCCATCAGGCAAGAAGAATTCTCTCTTGTTTGTAGGAGGGTCAGCCCTTTTGTTTTATTCAAGCCTTCAACTGATTGGATGAGGCCCACCCACACTAGAGAGGGCAATCTACTTTATTCTTTATGCTTATTTAAATGTTAACCTCATCCAAAAACATCCTCACAAAACACCCAGAATGTTTGGCCAGCAAATGGGCACCTCATGGTCCAGTAAAATTGACACATAAAAGTAACCATCACAAGGTTAAATCTGGATTTAGAAGACTTAGAAATGAATTAGATATAGGGGAGCAGGAAAAGGAGGAGTCAAAAATGACTCCCAAAGAGTGAGTCTGAGCAACTGGTTAGTCTTATTTGCTAGGCTGAGGATGTATGAGGAAAAGCATGAGTAGTAGTAATGTGGAGTAATGAATGTTAATGACTCAACCAAACTCTTTTTGATGTACCTAAATATATGTGTACATATATATAATTGTAAGCATTCTGATCACAGTCTCAAGTTCTTTCCTACTGACTTTGTAATAATCACTGTAAGTCAGAGGGTGGAGGAAATGTTTATTATTTATTATAGATATAAAATAAAATGGTGAGCATGGGTGAAATTAAGTCCTGAGGAGACACTGAAAGGGAACTGGACTGAACTTAGTGCAGCTGCACCTAGACAGGGCTCTTGATGCTCTCCACACAGTGTTATTCCTAGTTATATTCCCAGTGTTATAACTCAGATGTTGGAGAGTGATCTGAGGTCTGACTGTTTCGTCTGGGTTGCCAAGGATCAGACCTCAGAGTGTGGAAGTAGTCTTTCCCTAGAAGGAGTAGATACTCTCAATCTTAACCATCCTAGTGTGAATTCACTAGAGAAGGAAATGAAGACTGAGGACATGGATCTTAAATCCTGCATTATTATGCTTATTTTATATAAGTGAAGATAACTTGGTGAAGCACAATTCTGGTTTTCTCTTCAGTCAAGTACAAGCTTTGGAACACTTTGCATTATTTATCTACTGTATTTATTGTTTTTATCAATATTAAATGTGCATCATATAGGAAATCAATAAGTATACCTAATGTGTGTTTATAACGAGTTAAAATCTAAATGCAAATATGCAAAATGCATCAAAATAGAAGAAAATATCTGTTAGTTCATGAGACCTTAGAAAAAATAAACAGAAATAAATGTTTAGTCTTTGCTGGCTTGAATTGTCAGACAGGAAATATATGCTGCAGTTGTGTCAAGAGGACTGATGTAATCCAGTGGAGAATTCTACTAGAGAGGCTTTCACTTAATAGAAGAAAAAACAAAAACAGGGATAGAAAATCCCAAAACAGTGCCTGACTGGCTTCCCAATTTACTTGGCTGTCATTATGTGGCCTCCCAGAACATCTTTCTAGTTTGAACCATCCAGGAAGGCTCAGAGTGTTTCATTGTTAACCGTTTATTGACCAAGATGAATTCACCCCAAGGTATAGGGATCTTGTTGGGAAGTTTGTTTTGCAATCAGTCACTATACTATACTTTGTAAGTACGGTTTAGTTAGTATATATTAATTTAGGAGCTAAGATATGTTGAATAAATTGGCATGAAATTTTTATTTGAAAAGCTGAGTAATAATTGTATTTTTATAAGTGATTTTGGTTTTTCTTTTGGTCTGGTTCATCTAATTCTGTTAGCCATGTCAAAGATTCTTCACTTGTTAGTTTTAACTTCTCATGAAAGACACATAATAAAATTAATATTCTCTTCTTTGTAATATCCTTCTCTATGAAAGGCGCTTGTTTTCGCTAGCAGTGAAAGGGATTGCATGATATTATTGATCTGTAGAAAAGATCGTAGGTTGGATTCCAAAAATCAGAAAGGAAAAATACCAAGTATAGTTAAAATTACTCTTAAGAGTAAATTGGAAATCAATAGGCTATATTTGTAAGTTCAGCATAGCCAGTTTTCCTTCTAGCGTTTATCTGGTTGAGCATGAGAAGCAGCTGGCTTTCTTTCAAGAGGCATACTATGTGAAAATGCACATCTTTAAATCCCGTAAGCACCCTGGACAAGGCTAGTTGCTCATGTGCTGGGACGTATTGATACTTGGGACCTCTGAACTCTTGAGGGCAGAATAGATTAACATTTCTTATTTCTATCCAGGTCATACAAATTGGCTGATGGAATCTTTGGGACTGTTTCTTTTCAACTTACGTGATTGAGGTTGTGTAAGTTACATGTGTTTATGATTCAGTTCCACTCTAGATGTTTTGGTTCTATTTGGTTATTCTTTCCCTGTGATCTCTAATAGGCAGAGACACTGACATAGTCTGGAGAAAAGTTTTATAGTCAAACAATAAATTTTAACATTTGTATATTTAAGTTTGAGGAATGGTATAAGTTTATTTCATGATGCACTGGCTTTAGGAGCACTAAATATATTTGGAAAAAATATCAATTCTAATGACTCATTAAAAAGGGGGATGGGGAACAGAGTATTTTTCCAGAACTCATCCCTCACTAAATTATAATAAGTCTATTTTAGACAATGAAAGTCACACTCAAGTCCCTAAAATCAATACTTTAATTTTATTCATTGTTGCTGGGAAAATGCTAAGTTCTTAAGATTTGTTAATGTCACAGGACATTCAATTCTAGTTACTATAGTTTACTCACATATTATATAGTGCTTAGTGAAAACTGAATTAAATTGCAAAATGAAATTAGTTATATTCATTTCTATTCTACTTGGAGAAATAAACAGGTAAAAGCAACAGTCCGTGTTTTCTTTTGTAGCCCATAACTCAACTTGCTTCCTGTGAGGCACTGCAGTTCCAGCAGAGCTCTGCTCATCGATTACAGATTCACCTGGCTTAACTTGATAAGTGATTTTGCCTAAGCCTTCTGTCTGAGAGGCCTATTCAGATCTTGTTGATATAAAAATTTCACTGCCCCTTAGCCACTAACGCTAACATTACTGGTGATAATCTTTGGTTTGTATGTGTCAAAGTAACAGTATTTTGTTAAGCCCTTTGGCAAATAAGTTTATCTGATTTTGTGAAATTATATGAAGAAAACAACACTTTGAATTTAGCATGATTCATGACTAGTCTATTATAAGTAAGTTTTGAATGGGTTAGGCATGAGTTGTCTTGCTTTGGGAATGACAAATTTCTGGTAGCTTAATATACCGGTAAAAACGTGCAATACATTCTGTTATTTTGGAAGCCTTTACAGAAAGCCTGGAACACTGAATGGCTTATTTTTCTGGATACTACAAATTTTTCTTTTGAGATACTTCATCATGAATCAGTTCTAATTATAAGTTATGCACCCATGACAAGTGACTGGAAATTAGTTATTCTCTATGTGAGAAATATAACCTAGAAATGGATTTTTGCATTATTTCTACCATATGGGTTTTCAGATGATTGATGATAAAGAGTGTTTACATAGAATATTCCACATTCACGTAAACACGTAATGCACTTAACATAAATGCACTTAAAAACATACCAAAGCTCTACAGCTTCTAAACTAAGGACCAAACCCTGAAGAGTAACTTCTTTAAGAATCCCTTTCTCTTGATGTACCACAGGTATAAAGCTTTTTAAACTGAATGTTAATAAAATTTTCCACACTTTCACCTCCATCTATCAAAAATGGAGTTAAACTACTTGCTCCTTAAAGCCACGTGGAATCCATCTCCTAAGAACATGTGGTCTAGTGGTTTACCTTTTAGGATCTTCAAGGAAGATCTTCAAAACAGTGGAATGATCAATAGCTACCTAGACAAACTTTGACTTGTAGACTTGGTTTAACCAGTATTTCTTATATTTGACTGTGGGTCCCCTTCCATTTCCATTTTCATGTAATGCCTGTTAATACAGAACATTCTTCAAGGAAAAAATATATATTTCTATGTGTATGTGTATAATTGACAGCAGAGTTGACGCTAGATTCCAATTCCTCTCTTCTTGTCCTCAGGGCTGTGCTTATTATCCTTGAAATATTGTATTTATAATACACTCTAAAGCATTTAACATTCTGGAATACTATAGGAAAAAGAAGGAAGCATTCTAATGAGTTAAATTATCTGATTAATTGGAGATTGCAAAGCACACAATTTTTGGTTTCCTTCCTTGCAATTGAAGATCTTTTTGAAGTTTATATGTTGCTTTTCTTTGTCAATAAATAGGTCATCCTATGAAAGTTTACTTTGCCTGTTATAGTTGAACATTTTGCAATACTCCAGGGTCATTCCTTAGAGGTGGATCTTTTATTGTGTAAGGTGGTAGATTTAGAAGTGGAGATGGGTTAAGGAAGGTATTCGGATGTCTGGTAGTATTTTTCTGTTGTTGTTAATGATTTTTTGATGACAGTATTTTTGTCATAAAAATAAAATTAACTAGTGGTTTTGATTAACTACAGTTATTATTGTAATTGCATTATGTTGCAGTTGTAAATCAACTCTCCATATAGAATAGAGCCTATTGAGTTGGCATGAATTAACTGGACTTTCGCTGGAATAATTTTTTTCTAGAATTATCACCCATCAAGTGGTAGATATTCAATAAATATTTGTTTAAAAAAATTAAATGCCTTGTGTCCTGGTCCCTGTGGCCATAGCTTACCAGTTTTATTAAGGGAAGCTGAGTAAGGAGGGAGAGCTTTTTGGCTAATTTCAGCCTCTATGCTTTGTTCATCAGAATGTATGATGCTCACCCACTGATTTACAGGAGTGCGTCTTCATTACACATGGGCTGCACATCCTCTGATACTCTAAGAGCTGAGCCCTTCCAAATTTTATTTAATAGTCTGGATTTGATGTTGAAATTAGACTGGAATACACTAATGCCTACCACTGCTGATACTGCATCTTCCTATTATTTTCTCTCCTTTAAAAAAACAATCAGTTTACCTTGGTAAAGTGCTTACTTTTTATTAATGTAGCTTTTTAAAAAGAGCTGTACAATTCTGACGCATTAGGTTGGAATATTGCTGGTAATATATCCTGTATATAGCCTCATCAGACCGATGCTTCTGTAACTCACAGTGCCTTTTCTTATTGAAAAATCTTTCTCTTTCAGCCAAAGGAGTATAAAGAAATCTAAGAAGGGACCTGTTCTGCCCTCTATTTAGGCTCAGAAAGACAGCCTTTAAAAATAACACTTTTTTACTGTGAAAACATAGAATCTAGACAATCAAATTACATAAAATACTCCTTTATTCTGATAGGTGTTCATTACTTTATTAGTTATGAGCAAGATATATTCAGTCACATTGAAGACCAAACTGCGTTTTAAAAACAAACTGAACTTTGCAAAATAATGAACACTTCCTCCCCTCCCCGTGCACATAATAATCAGTTTTATAAATTAATGGCTTATGAGGCTTTTATTCTTTTGACTATATTCAGCATGCATTTGGTATACTTTATCTCATTTTTATTAACATCATTTCTTCTAGGTCTTCCATTCATAATTTATTTTAAATTTTGTCTAATTGCAAATTTGGTGACATTATCCTGCGTCTTTTCTTGCACAACACAGGGTAAAACTAAATAATGTTAAAAAGAATTTAAAGACTTTTTTTTAATCCAAATGTATATGCTTTCTAAAAAGGGTATGTGCTTGCGCATCACACATAGCATACTGCAGTTAGGTTTTTATGTAGACTCTGCTTGAGTACCTTTTCCCCTAGAAAAGGATGCTATCTAGTGCCCTTATATGGTCTCTTAATTAATAGCCTAGAACCCACCTTCATTCCACTTGAACCTCCCTTCTCTATGTTCTAGATAGGAAATTATCAACAGGTTGGCCAAACCTGTCCCTCAGCTATATCTGATTTGGGCTGAACACTGTTGACCCACAGGATATTACACAAAAAAATCGAATTAGTTTATAACATTTGAATATCAGAAATTTCCCACAAAAATTGAGATTTTTTGGTTTCTCTAGAAAAAACTGGAAGATATGGACCTATATTCCTGTTTGGCAACAGTCCTCTGGAGCTCAGTGGTAGCTGCCCCTTTTAGATGAGACAAGGGCTCTCTCATTTATTAAAACTTCAGTTCCCCCTACTCCCTATTTTGCAGACATTGAGGCTGATGATCAAATGACATTAGCACTCGTCTTGTTTTTTTTTTTTTCATGCTCAGCACCTGCCTGACCCTCTGGACACTTGAGATTGTGACTCCTTACATGTTTCTGCTTTACTGGAACTTACTTGTATTGTGGCCAGCACCCCTGGGCACTAATAAGGAGTTATTATAAACTACTTTGAAACGTGCTTTCTGTTCCAGATATGATTCTTTCAACTAAAATACTTTGTATTGCAGGCAGTATATGAGAGGAATGAATCTAATGGTTAGGAATTTTAGGTTGCATGATCTGTGGAGGAGATACTTTGGGGCTAACAATCCCTTTGGATGCCATTGCCTCACCCATGCACTGACTAATATACTGTCACTGTTTACAATTTAACTCCCTCGATTCCCTATCAAGTTGTCTATTCATGATTCACTCTGGTGTCTATCAGTGAGTCATGCCCCAGAGTGCCTGCCCTTTTCACACACATTTGTTTAAGAAATTGAGAGCAGAGGAAGATTTAAGGCATTTGAGGAAATGCTTTTGTGTGAGCTTTGGAATCTTGCTCAGGGATTATTGTTGCTGTGGTAAAATTGAAAGAGGTACAATGAAAATAGAGACCTTGAGAGTAGTTCTTTCTGAAATATTCCTATTCCTAGTTCAAATAGTTCCTATTTGAAATCTAGCAACTAGTGACTACTAGCAATAAGTGTGCTTCATTTGTACCCCAAGAGTACAGTATTATAACTCAATGCCCCCAACATCAGTTCTTCCTCCGTATAGTTGAATAACAACTTAAATGTCGTCTGTGTTTAGGAAAGACTTATGATACGTATTATCAAACAAGGATAACTTTTCTTTGTACGGTAGAGAAATCTCATCAGCCTGTGTGTTCCCACCGTATTCATCAAGAGAACGGGCAATAAACAAGATAAATGCAGTAGTTGGAATCTTTTTGTTCTCTTCTCTCTTGTAACTCTCATTGTCATGCAGGAGGTGCCCTCGCAACATCTCCAGGATTCTATTTTCTGGATGGTGCTCAATTTTCTTGACTGTTCCATTTGGGCATCACAAATTTCTTTCACATTCAGAGGGGTTTCACATGCCACATAACTTCTAGTGAAGTGCAGAGTAGTTTAAGATCCAGAAGCCATGGTACAGGGAAGAGTATTAACACTCATTCAGGACAGTCTTCTTTCCCTTAACTTGCCATTTGACCTTGAAGAGACGGTGTGTGTATTACATGAATGTGTACCCTTCTTCACCAGAGTGAGCTTGTAGAGTCAAACTGTGTGGGCTGGATAAGATGGCTGCTTTCAGTTGTAATCTAGGGTGATAAAGATGATCAGCCGAACTTGAGTTGTTCACTTGATTCAGGAGAGAAATGCGATAGGCAATGGATTATCCAAGTGAAGAAGTCATTTCATAGTAATTGGCTGACATTTAACAGCTGGAATTGAATGAAAGCCCATTAAATGTATTTAATCATTATGAACTCAGTTTTGAGAAGAAAACCAGATCTGCCTTCTCTGTGTAAATCAGTACAAAACTGTATCCTTTTTTTTTTTTTTTTTTTTTTTTGCGGTACGCAGGCCTCTCACTGCTGTGGCCTCTCCCGTTGTGGAGCACAGGCTCCGGACGCGCAGGCTCAGCGGCCATGGCTCACGGGCCCAACTGCTCCGCGGCATGTGGGATCTTCCCAGACCGGGGCACGAACCCGCGTCCCCTGCATCGGCAGGCGGACTCTCAACCATTGCGCCACCAGGGAAGCCCCCCCTTTTTTTAAGAAAAAAAAACAAAACATCTTTATTGGAGTATAATTGCTTTACATTGTTGTGTTAGTTTCTGCTGTATAACAAAGTGAATCAGCTATACATATACATATATCCCCATATCCCCTCCCTCTTGTGTCTCCCTCCAACCCTCCCTATCCCACCCCTCTAGGTGGTCACAAAGCACGGAGCTGATCTCCCTGTGCTGTGCGGCTGCTTCCCACTAACTGTCTATTTTACATTGGTAGTGTATATATGTCAATGCTACTCTCTCACTTCGTACCAGCTTACCCTTCCCCCTCCCCATATCCTCAAGTCCATTCTCTACGTCTGCGTTCTTCGGAACCATCTTTTTTTAGATTCCATATATATGTGTTAGCAAACGGTATTTGTTTTTCTCTTTCTGACTTACTTAATTCTGTATGACAGTCTCTAGGTCCATCCACATCTCTAGAAATGACCCAATTTTGTTCCTTTTTATGGCTGAGTAATATTCCATGGTATATATGTACCACATCTTCTTTATCCATTTGTCTGTCGATGGGCATTTAGGTTGCTTCTGTGACCTGGCTATTGTAAATAGTGCTGCAATGAACGTTGGGGTGCATGAGTCTTTTTGAATTATGGTTTTCTCAGGGCGTATGCCCAGTAGGTGGTTTGCTGGGTCATATGGTAATTCTGTTTTTAGTTTTTTAAGGAACCTCCATACTTTTCTCCATAGTGGCTGTATCAATTTACATTCCCACCAACAGTGCAAGAGGGTTCCCTTTTCTCCGCCCTCTCCAGCATTTATTGTTTGTAGATTTTTTGATGATGGCCATTCTCACTGGTGTGAGGTGATACCTCATTGTAGTTTTTTTTTTGTTTTTTTTTTTTTTTGTGGTACACGGGCCTCTCACTGTTGTGGCCTCTCCCGTTGCAGAGCAGAGGCTCCGGATGTGCAGGCTCAGCGGCCATGGCTCACAGGCCCAGCCGCTCCGCGGCATGTGGGATCTTCCCGGACTGGGGCACGAACCCGTGTCCCCTGCATCGGCAGGTGGACTGTCAACCACTGCGCCACCAGGGAAGCCCCCTCATTGTAGTTTTGATTTGCATTTCTCTAATGATTAGTGGTGTTGAGCATCCTTTCATGTGTTTGTGGGCAGTCTGTATATCTTCTTTGGAGAAATGTCTATTTAGGTCTTCTGGCCATTTTTGGATTGGGTTGTTTGTTTTTTGATAGTGAGGTACATGAGCTGTTTCTACATTTTGGGCATTAATCCTTTGTCAGTTGCTTCATTTGCAAATATTTTCTCCCATTCTGAGGGTTGTCTTTTCATCTTGTTTATGGCTTCCTTTGCTGTGCAAAAGCTTTTAAGTTTCATTAGGTCCCATTTGTTCATCTTTGTTTTTATTTCCATTTTCATGTGCTGTTTCATAGTGTTAGGCCTGATCCAGATTGTTTTGTTTTTACCATGACAAATCTGTTTACCTAGAGCAAAGATGTATTTTTAGAAACACTATTTGGTTGTTTTAAAATGCCCTGATTTGTATTACGGACATCATTACTTTCTGCCTGCCTAGGAAACCTAACGAGGGAAGTCCTTTTACTATTTTATAGTCAAGGCACATTCTAAAATGTTCTTAAAATTAAATATGATGTACCACATACCTGAAAGTATAAGTTTACTCCCCTAGAGATGGAATTAAATTTGCTGATGCTTAAAAATACCAGCATGATTGATAGACTGTTTACACTTGACCACCTGCTAATGAATTCTCTCATTCAGTACTTGTTTTCTTTTGCTATAATTATACTAAATCACACTGTAAAATAACCTACAGCTATTGAAAAATCCAGAAAGAAGAATTAACGTAACTGTCATCCCTCTAATATGTGAATTATTCTCCAAATTGTGAACTTTATTTTTCAGATATGTAGTTCCAAACCTTCTAGTAAATGTCATTAATAAGCATATTTGAGGTTCTAACAAAGGTTCATAGTCATTTAATTACCCAAAGTTTATCTTTTACCATGAGTCTTCAGCTTTATTAATGAGCTTTTAAAAAAATCTCTGGTAGTGACATGTCACATGGTACAGAGAAAATTTATAGTTCAAGCAATATTTGAATGAACTCTAAGGTCCCATTTAACATTGAGATTCCCAGAGTCTACAGATTCTTCTGAGACCATGGATGAATTATTCTATAGGTTCACATCTGAAACTTCTAATCAGGAATGTATACAGGATAGAGACGCCTGACCAAATCTTTAAAAAAAATCGCACTCAGTGCTTCACACATATTTCCATTTACTGATGGGTTATTTTGTAGAGATGTGTTGGAGACAGTTTGATGTTTGCATTAGTATTTGGCTTCATTCTATTTATATTGGTTTATCAGCTCAGTCTCACATAGGCTAGAAATCTTTTATTTTCTACTTAAATTTGAGGACTACCAAAGCTAACTTTTCAAATGAGAGAATTAATACCATAGATCAAGTCTTTCCCTGGATAGAAAAGATAAACGGTAGCAGAAAATAGTTTCTTGTCTTTAAAAATATTATTATATTCCTAGAGAAGCAGTACTGATTCTTATTAATTTTAATGTTTCAAATTTGTTATGAAATTACACATTTATATGTTTTCTATATAGGCCAGGATTGAGAAATGCTTAGTTCATGAGAGGGGTGATGTGGCTTTCTAAGTTCTCTTAGGACAGGCTCCATGTTTTGTTAGTTCTTTTCATTCATCTTATTACCACTATGCCTTAGATAAAGGAGGCACTCAGAAAATATTTTTGAATGAGTGAATTATAATTGAAACTATACTACATTTAAGATTTCCCGGTATGCACGATAATTAAATAACCTCAGGGCCGGGGAGGGGGGAGAATGTAAAATAATTCATGCTATTTTTGAATGATGGTGTGTTTTCTTATGAGAAAGAATTACTTTTAATTTTTCTAAAGCCTTGTGATCTTCAGTTTGGGAAGATAATGTATAAAGCTTAATATCAGTGAAGTCCTTCATAATAGAGCCATAAGGGGAGGCCCTTGTAATTGTTACTCACCTGAGAGGCATCTGGGAACTCCAGTAAATCACCAGATGTCAGAGAGGAGTGGATGATAATGGGAAACTATTTAGAACATCATCAGATTAGACACCAGATAACGTGTGGTTTTGGGAACCACGCCCCGCCCCAGCAGTAGAGCAAGGCTCTGGTGTGCAAAATTTTTCAGCAATACATATTGGTTTAAGTAACGATTCTCTTGCATTTTTCTTTATTCCAGGCTTTTTTTTAGTATGAAGACAGATGTCTTCTTAGATCTGCCCACTCTTGCCTGAAAGGCAGTAACTATTTCAGTAGCTCTTAGCATATTAAGAAAACTCGTGTAATTCTACCCACTTCACATTAATTTGCTCTTGTTGATTATTTGCTGTAATATGTTAAATAATTGCTCGTGAATGGGTCAAGAAAAGCAGTCATTCACCTGTTTTGATTGCTATAAATATCTTGAAGTCATCCAAATGTGCTTCCATATTATTCACAACTCTTCCAAGTCATTAATAAATATATTGAACACCTGTGCTAGCACTGATCCCTGAGGCACCTCATTATTAACCTAATTGCACAGCTTCATGATATTTCATTTAACCTTGATTTTACTACTAAACTTTTTTCAAACCAAGACATTTTCAAATTAATGACAAAACTTTACCTTTTATTCTGTGGTTGCCATGGTTTCATGATTGAATTTGCATATTAATTTTTTTGAATAAAATATCACTACACATTAATTTTTCTTAAAAGTTCAAACAAGAAAATAGTTATACACTTTTGTCTCCCATTTGTTTTCACTGACATTCTACTTGTCTATTCTTCTTTTCATTGTTTGTTTTCATCAACTATTTTCAAAACGTTAAGGTGTGGAAATAATAATTCTATAATTCCATAATCATAGTATCATGATTTTGGATGCAGTTCTGTCTTTTTGTGAATACCAGCTCCTCAGTGCTATTTTCTTCCTAACTGGTACCTCCATCACATTGGAGTCAGGAAAGGAAAAAGGAGATGGAATTCATTTTAGCTGACATTGCTGTTCATCAGTGAAGCCATTACAAGTGAAGAATGAGGTTTGCACCTTCTGGTTTAAATCAAGCTTATGGAGTATAGTTTTATCTAATGTTGGAGCTAGAGGGGACTCTGAAGATCACATGGTTAAATTTCCCTCATTTTTCAGATAAAGTAACAGAAGCCCCAAAGTGAATTGACCTTGACAAAGGTCACACTGATCAGAGCCAGAATTCTGCTTTTCACTCTGTTGTTCATTCCACTGCAGCCTGGCTTAGGTTTTTATCATCATTGTTTCCCACTATGGGTGATTAAAATTTTCTGTTTCATTTATTCTGAATTTTGACAGAATTCCTTTTTAAGCCTCTTTTAGACCATCATCTACATCTCTATTTTAATTCCTATCAGTGCCTTGAATATCTAAGTTCTCAATAAATATGTATTGAATTGATGCATAAATCTAAGGGCATACTGTATATCTAGCAGATTCAAATATATGTATTTGATATGTATATATATTGTTATACATATATACATACATATTAAAATTATGGCTATTTAGAGCATATTTAGTTTTTCTTTTATGTATTTCATGGATCCATATCAGTCATGAAAACAAGATCATAAGGGATAATATATATGTTAATTTCCAAAACTGATTTCTAAGTGGTTAGGCTTTAGGATGCACAGATTTATTTGAACTATTGTAGTAAATAATACTGAGTTTTTCTGTGATATTGACTGTTTGTTTCCTTTATGTAAACGTTAATAACACTTGCTTTGAGACTCTCAAATCCAACCAAATTTCCTCATGGGTATTTGAGCTATTTTGGAGAGCATAAGGCAAAGGGCCTTTCTACAAAAACTCAAGGAAGGGAAGCCAAGGTTGTTATTGCTCTTGGTGTCCAGCTTTCCCACCTCCCAAAGGAGGCACTACCAGAAAAACTTCTGTGTTTACCCACTTTAAATATTTATTTTAATTTATTTTTCATAGTAACATTTCCAAAGCATTGAAATGCTATTCATTGCTATTGGAAGGTCACCACTCAGATCAAATGCTCAGTGTTCTATCATATGGATAAGTCGCTCCTTGGAAGAATTATAAACACCTTCAAGGTGCATTACATATTTCAGGTTCATGATTCATCTGCTTTGGGGAAAAGTATTATTTCCTGGCACATGTTCAAATGCTGTAATTTAAGCCATTTATGGTAAATTATTATGCCACTGCAGCAAATGAAATTAATACAACTCCAGGAGTTATACCTAGGGAATAGTTGACTCATCTAGTCAAGATCTGGTTTAGTGTTCTTTAACATGCTAGGAAAAAGAAAATACCTATTTAAAAATTGTTGTCAAATACTGAGGAAACATATTAATACTGAGCAGGAATGTATGTTTAAAAATAATGGAGTAAGCAGAAAGGATTAAACTGCTAAATTTCTCTAGGTATTCATTTGAATATTTTGACCTAGGAAGTGTTAGATGAAATGTTATTAGAAAAAAAGAGGCAACTCTGTCTTAAAGAGAGGCTCTTTCTTCTTCTAGGATCTGAATATCCAGTTTTTCCTTTTCCCTTACCCTCCTTAACTCTATTTCCTATCATAGAATCCTTTAAAAGTATTGGTGTAAATCTGTTGCTGAAAAATGTGCCATCTATAGCATACTTCTGAATCTGTTTCTCTTTCCCTTATTTCCCCCATGGTCATTTTCATGATCACCTAGGTGACCAGAATTGTCTCATTTGCACTCTTGTCAGATTAATTGCTTCCAGGAAGCCTGTGGGTGAAGCCTAGATAGTTGGTGTTGCCATAATCTTGAAGTTAGTCAAATATCACACTATAGATGAAATCTATGGTGTATACAGACCAAAGTGGCTTCCAGAGAAATGGCCTGGGCTTTTTTGAGAGAACCATGGAGATTCTGAACTGACACCTACAGGATCCTCCAAGATAGATTATTATAGGCTTCTTAGATATATAAACTCATTTCTTGGATATCCACATATAAATTTTTACAGCTCAGATCTCTCCTTGGGGTCTTCTTGATTGGGGTTGACCCAAAGTTACATTATATTCTGTAGGACTGAGCTTCAGACCTGAATGAAGATATGCGATTTTTAAAAAATGGGGTAATTGAAGTACACACTTTAGGGTTGTTGCTTAGCAGAGAAAAGCCAAGAAGAAGCATAGAAGGTGGCATCCCTCTCCACAGCAGGCGCCCCATTCCCACCACACACATTAAACCACACACATATAATGCACACACATATACACATACACACACACCACTGAGCACGGCTGTTATGATGAGTTGCTGATGGTGTGTTACATGTTTAAGTATTTAGGATTAGAAAAAAAAATTAAGAGCCACTAATCCAAATTTCTTACCCAACTTTATGTATGTGCTGGCAGTAATGTATTGATAGTCCCAGTTGCATCCATATATATAGTATAACAAAACTTAATGGCATGAGAAACAAGAAAAAATACATGGAGACTCCAGAATAGATATATTTTCTATGAACTTGTCTTAATAATTTACTTAAATAAGACTTTTACTTGTATTTTTATATTGCACAGGTTTGTAAATTCATTTTACTCTATTTATGAAGAAGACACCTCTGTTTTTACAAAGTTGTACAAAATTGAAATGTAATTTACAACCTTGCCTGAGCGTAAGTCAAATCTATAAATGTAGAGGCCTTATATTCCAAAATTTTAATTTATTAAACATATTAGTTTTAGATATATAGTTAGTACATTAATACCCATTTATTCTTTAATTTTCAAAGAAATTTCGTGAAATAGGAATTATACAATAATTGGGAACAGAATGCAATATCTGACATACACTTTCTTGATTTTCCTTTTCTTGCATTTGATCTCTTTTCTCTGATTTTAAGGAATAGCAGGGCACTAGGACTTTCAACTAAAGATGGGATTTGCATGCCAAGTGAGAATTATTATATTTTAAGTTTGTCTTTATTGCATGCTTCATAAATCTGGCAGTTGGGCTAGTGTCTAACCGTATAAATACACATGAAATATTAAATGTAAATGAATTAATATATTTTGTGGACAAAATATTATTTTTCCTTTATGAATTTTTTATGATCTATGACTGAAGTTAATCATGATTAAATTTTGGACAAGATATGAAAACGACATTCATTTTAAACCCCAATTTGGGAGATTTTGTTCATATTTATTTCATAGTTTATTAACATGGTGCCTAAAACCTACATTTTAAGTTTCAGAATTTAACTCACATATTAACCCCAATTCTCTGAATGTAAGTAGAAGGAGACACTTAAAGAGGATCATGAAATCATGTTGAAGATATTTTCATATGGGTAAACTTGGATGTACCTGAAAAAAATAATTGTCTCTTTTTGATTTGGGGCTGGGATTGGAGGGATAGCTGGGCAGCTCAGAAAGAGGAGTTTAGGCTACAAAGGAAGTGAAGGAATGAATGTTTGGAATATAGTTATCATGGTTTATGGTCTACAAGCTATACCTAGGTTAACTTTAAGGTAAAATTTAATATTAGAAAATAGTTAAGAGCCACTTAATGACAACCTGTAGACTTTTGGCTTACTCTAAGAAAATACTTTTTAAAAATTCTTGAGAACTTCATTTTTAACCCTCATTAGCTCTTTTGATAATATACTTTGTTAGTGTCTTTAATCCAGCACCTGAGAATATGTTTCTGCTGGTGGAAAATATATTGAAATGTATGTCTTGCTTTGCTTAGTGATCTTTATATCTGAAGAACAGTATATGGGTGAAGGGAGAAGGAGTGTGCTGTGTGAGTGTGTGTCTATGTGTGTGTGTCTGTACGTTTGTTTTGTTTCTATAGCTCATAAGGAAGATAAAAATTAAGGAACGGGAAATCTAAAGATGATGAGATAGTGGAAAGTGGGCATGATGCTACAAAGAAATAAATGAGTATTCCAAAATTTAGATTATACCACTGTTGAAATAAGAATCAAAAATACTTTTAGAATAGCAATTCTATTTTATTTCCTTATACATTTTGCTCCCCAACAAATAATTTGAGCCTGCTTATAACAAAAGACATATGAAATAAAATGAACAAAATAGGCTTACAAAGAGGAAATAATATAAAAAAAGAAGAAAGCCAGGATGCTCAATAGGAAGGCTAACCTGGTTACCATGTTATCAGGTGTACCCTAGCTGTGGGTTCCTGAGCCGAGATGTAAAGATAGGATGTATTACAGGGCTCTAGCATTCGTTGAGGACAAAGCACAACCATATCTTCGGGGTGCCGGGGTGGGGGGGGTTCCCTCGACCTAATTCTGAAATAAAATTTCTCACATGCTCTTTTAAAAAATGTTTTATAATGTGATGAATATTTTCCTTTACAATAGTTCCAATTAAACGTAGACGCATATTCCCAAAGGCTTTTCTTATATGGACCTGTAGTACATTTTGAGGGAAGACTCTAGTGTATGTGGAGCATATTATGCAGCAAAATAGAAAAATGGTTGAATGTTGAATAGAATGTTGTTGAATAGAAAAGATAAAATTGATTTCAGAGTTAGAGATGAAAACTTCAAGGGAAATGTTTCTCTCTGCTCTAAAAATAATTGAAAAATGGGATGAAATAAGTCTTCTTGCCTTAATTCTTTTTTTTTTTTTACATCTTTATTGGAGTATAATTGCTTTACAATGGTGTGTTAGTTTCTGCTTTATAACAAAGTGAATCAGTTATACATATACTTATGTTCCCATATCTCCTCCCTCTTGCGTCTCCCTCCCTCCCACCCTCCCTATCCCACCCATCCAGGTGGTCACAAAGCACCGAAGTCTGCTTCTATTATCTTTCTTTACCTGCTCTGTTTCCCCCTATCTCAGAAAAAAAAAAAAATGAGGTAAACTTGATCAAGTAAATGGTAACAAGATTCACCCTACAGTGATTATATAAATGTATTCTGCATCTACTTAAAATTCAGAGTTCAGTTTCCAGTTGCATAAATTTAAGATATGGAGCAATTCCACAAGGGTTTAGGCAGGAAATGAAAAGAAAAAAAATAAGACAAGAGAACCAAGTCAGTTAAAATATTTTAATTACACCCCAAATCAAAGGAAACTATGGAAAAGCCTGGGAAAGAAGAAATTTTTATGGAAGCTTATGATTTTAGATCTGGTATGAAATAAGACAATTATAAAATATCTATAATATACTGAAAAGGGTGGAAAATGAAGGTGTATTATCATAATTACCAGTTATAAATAAATCAGTTGTTCATTATTTCCATCCAAAGAACAAACTGACAACAACATCTATTCAGTGAGTGGATGATTCAGTTAATAGTTTTTCATGTCTCATTTCTGACACTTTTTGGGGAGATAAAAATACTGAAGTGATTGAAATACACTGTGCTGGAGTGACTTGGACATAATTTATTACTAACAGTTACTCTTATTTCTAAAAAAATTTTTAATTTTTTCTCTCTGGAATGAAATAGCTTAAATGCTAGATGCTTCAGGGTTTGCTTTGGTAAGAACCTTACCATTTGGGAATTTCATAAGCAGTAACAGGTGAATAGTGTGGATATTTTTCACATATTAAAATTTTATACTGGTATTCCTGAGGAGATTGGTGTGTTCTCTGGGATACCATAACTCTAGACAGAAGAAGGAATGTCCTTCAGTGGATTTCTTTTTGTCTTACTGTCCATTACAGTAACACATGTAAATACACTCCAGATGACTTTGTATCACATAATGGTTTGGCAGAAATAATCTTATATTTTAATATATATATTTATTTTAGTAATTCTCATTAGCAAGCTTCTGGATCTTTCATAAATACACACATATAGTTACGTAAAGCCAAGTCATTGAATGTTCAAGGGATTCGTGGAAGTCCTAAAATCCAGCCACAAGCAAAGAGCTCCTTTTATGAAAAGTGTCAAAGGATCTTTTTAAAAGGGAAGCTTTGAGCCTTATCTGAATTTTTTTAAAGCACTGGGATATTCAATTTATTGAAAAAAAGACTTACTTTGAAAACTAGGTTTGGTTGTCAGATCTGGAACTAAGTTAAAATAGAACCGTATTGGTGCGCTAATAGAACTGCATAATATTGTGTAATTGGACAATTTATGTTGCAAGATAAATTAATGTAAACTTTTCCTCTTCAAGTCTTATCACCCTTGCTCACTATGTGAGCACACATATGCAATGAGAAATTTAATAGAAATAATAAAATGTAGCCTTTCTAGTGATCACTAGCTTAAAATATTTAATTATGCAGATGTTTTAGTCCATAAATTGTCACAGGTCCTTTTGGAAGTAGATGGGGTGGGTACAAGCCTGAAAAGGAGTGGTAGAAATCATCAAAGCCTTTTATTTTAGCTAGCGTTAAACCCTATGAACCTGGAATTTCCAACCAGCAGATGGAGGTCTAATAGTATTTCTCACAGCCTCTCTGGAAACTGTCCAATTATTTGCCATAACCATTCCACCCTGCTCTTATTGCACTCAGGAATGTAAGTGTCAGTATTTCACACTAATTGTAACAGGGCCGCATAAAATGAAAAGCAAATTTTCTTTGTAAACCAACTGGAGTTTCTCAGGCTAGATTTTGCTGCTCTTTGATAGGAATTAAGGACAGTCATAAAACTTCAGAAACCCTAAAGGCTGTTGTAATTTTATAGTCATTAAAAAATTATACAAAATTTTAAAAATGGGAAAAAATTATACATCCTACATATGTAACATTTCAAAGATAATATTCAACATACTCATACTAAGAATATTTTAGGTATTTAATATAGTAGATAGTTCCAGTCTAATGAACTCAGTTTTACGGGCTCATTTACTACAATATAGCATGGGCCACACTATAGATAACTATCTAGAGTAAAAATTTATATGTAATTTATTTTTGAAAAAAATTATTTGAATATAATATACATTTCATTTCCATATATAGGATTGTCATGGCTGCCCTTGCCATACTGCACACTCTTCATAATCCACAAGAATATTGTAGGAGACCACTAAGAAACAAGTTCTTTGGCATTCACTAAAATAGCATTCTTCATGATGAGCTCTCTTCATGTTAATATTGTTATATTCTGGAATTCTAACATTAAAATATATTCATTTTTGTAAGTGGGAAGATCAGAAAGCTGTGCCTTGAACTAGTTGCTGACTTCGCTTCAGCTCTTTTGCCTCAGCTTAATGTAAGTTGCATTCTTGAGAATTTAATAAGAAATTGCCTTAAGCACCAAACAGTGAAATCCTTTGGGAATAATGGTAGTCTCATAAAGAGAGGAATTTGTTAAGGGAAAAACATATTTAAAGAAATGAAAAGTTAATGATACTGAGCAGCTACCAGAGCAACAGTGCTCGTTGCTGTATCAGATGAACTGACCACTTTACTAATATTTTTCACTTTCTAAAAGAACTGTTTGATAGAATAGAATAGAAAAGACCCTATTTATAACCTAATTCTCATTCACTTTAATATCAGTCATGTCATAACCAGTAAGTGGTGGACATTTAAATTGCACAGGCAAATATACCTCTTCTACATTTTTTCACATATTCCTGAGGTAAGAACTGCAATATAGCCTTTTTGACACACACACACTGGATTTGCATGGGGCATGTTAAAACAAAGCAAAATAAAAACATCTGACAATCCATTACACTTATTTACTTATTATTTAACAAAATTCATATGTCCTGAATTTACCTTGGAATGGCTAAATTGAATACTTTTGATTGAAGGATTAAATTTAGAAGATTGTGGAAGGGGAAAATTAAAAAAAAAATCTTCTTTAGTATTTATACATGGAAAGAAACGGAGTAGCCAACTATCTGAGGAAAATACTAGACTCAGAAACTATCAGAGTTCTAGATTTCTAGAAGGTAATACTCATAAACATCTAAAATACCTCCCAACTTTCATTAGGAGTGGGGAGTGGATCCTGCAGGACAGGTATGAGTTGTGTGACTGGCAAACTTGAGAATCCAGAGTCTCAAATGGCATTTACTTTGAGGACTTCTCAGATTTTCTTCCAGCAAAATTAATTATTCTTTCTCCATCAATCCTATAGCATCATGCATATACTTCATTTTTAGAAATATCACACTGAATTGCAATTATTTATTCACTTTTAAGTATTTGGTCACTTTATCACCTATCTTAGTCCTTGCATGTTATAGTAAAAGCTGAATAAATACTTATTTGATTGAATTGAATTAAAAATGCCAAAGTAATTGATATAATATAAAGGATAATCCCTATAGAAAAGAACAGGCACTCAGAATAAATACCTGTGAATGAAAATTTATAACTATCAAGTGGCCACAGAGATAGCTGCAAGTTAATAGTCCAAATGATAAGCAAAATTTGATAGAGAATGTTTCTCAACCTCATTTGCACTTTTTAAATATAACAACTTTATTGACAGTTGTCTGTACTTTTTTTTTTAAGATGTTGGGGGTAGGAGTTTATTAATTAATTTATTTTTGCTGTGTTGGATCTTCGTTTCTGTGCGGGGGCTTTCTGTAGTTGTGGCAAGCGGGGGCCACTCTTCATCGCGGTGCGCGGGCCTCTCACTATCGCGGCCTCTCGCTGCGGAGCACAAGCTCCAGACGTGCAGGCTCAGTAGTTGTGGTTCACGGGCCCAGTTGCTCCACAGCATGTAGGATCCTCCCAGACCAGGGCTCAAACCCGTGTCCCCTGCATTAGCAGGCAGATTCTCAACCGCTGCACCACCAGGGAAGCCCTGTCTGTACTTTTAAGGCAGAAATAATTCTGCTTATTTTGTTAAATTTTGATGTGTTCATGAAATATTTTACTGTAGTGAAAATTAATATTGAGTAAATGTGAATTCTATTAGTGGGTCTGTTTTCTGTTACCAAAGTGATTTTGATCATGACCTTTAATCATATTCTACTTTAGTTTCTTTATTTGTGAAATGGAGCAATCAAAAGTAAAAGTTGTGTTTACTTTTTGGAATAAAAATTATGGTTAATATTTACCAAGGTTAACATAAAGACTGAAGAGGTTGTAAAAAGAAAAAGTCAGTCAATTTGTAGGCCATTTTTTCACCTGATGCCGAACAGTAATTTGACTAAGGATGTTATAATTATTAGCTTCTAAGAAATTATTTGATTTAATTCACATAATTATTTTAAATTAATAAAGTCTGAATCAGTCTTCAAAATGCATTATGAACATTTTAATGAAACAGATATAACATTTTCCACAAAGGATTAATACTATTTAACACCTCCCCGCCCCAAAGAAGAATAAAATACAGTGAATAAATAGCCATATAAAGAGAAATAGAGTTGAGGAAAAGTTGGGAAATATTTATGTCCATCTAGAAAGGCCACAAGTTTGCTGTGGCCAGAGTAAAAGTTGGGTCCGAACTTTTAGGCAATCAGGACAAAAATTGAGTTCGGTGTTTCTATGCCGGACAAGCACGACTCTAACAAATACTATTGGAGTAACAAATGTACATAAATAAAAACACAGTGTTCTTTCTTCACTTCCCTCTCTTCATTTTACCCATCTGAATACTGTTAGTCTTACATTCTATATTTCTATCTCAGTTCTCACTTTTGCCCAGAATTATCCCCAACAACTCTGCTAACTTTGATTTCATCTTCTGATTGCCGTCTGCACTTACAGGTATTCAATTTAGCTTGATTTTTTTTTCTTAATATGAATGCCTTTTCTCTTTGCTGAGACTATAAGTCCCTTGAGAACAAGGACTGTATTGTATACTTTTTTATATCTCTCGAAGATTCTTGCTTTCCATTTGACATACATTGGTTATCTGATAAACACATCCATTATATTGATGTCTTCAGTTGTAGCCTTAAGTGAATAGACTTTTAAGTATTTGGCTTATGAAGCGGACTTTAAATGGGCAGTTGGTAGGGGTCAGTTTGTATATCATCTGAATTTTAATTCTTGTTCCACAATTTAGAAGCTGTATGTTGTCAATACACAATCACTTTGAGCATCATTTTCCTTATCTTCTTAAGGGATAACAATAGTACTTACTTTATAGGGTTATTATTAATCCTGTTAACCATATTAATGAGTATTACGTGAATTAATACAAGTAAAATGTTTAGAAAAGTAAACATTAAGTGTTAATTATTATCATTTTGTTTTAAAGTGCTTAGTACTAAGTCATTATTTCTGGAAATAATTAAATTCTGGTGGCAATTATAGAGCACAGTCAATTGTCTGCCCTCAGAAAGTAAAAGTATATGACAGTAAAACTATGTCATCATTATAGAGGATTATGTTTATATTCAGAGTAGCTTGAAGGCATATACTTATCTGAAATCTATATTTGATTATTAAATTTAAAAGAAGTGACCCCAAACTACATGTTTTATATTACTTAAAGTATTTATCTGTTAAAAGACACTTCTTCCTATCCCTTTATGGTAGTACCAAGGTGTCATATTAGTTCACACATTTTTGTTCCATAACTGGAATCAAATGCAAGGAAAACATTAATAAGGGCTACTACCCCAGCCTTATGTTATTCTTCCAGAAAATGATGAAGTACGACAAGGGTTCATTGTGAAATAGGCATGTCTAAAATTCAGCAATGGTTCAAGAAACTCAAGTTTGGAATTTGTTAAGGAAGAACTGGCAAAGAGTTTTGAAGGATGTCCAGTACACTGATCTTAAGATTTCATCGAATCCAAAGGTGAAAAACTGTCCACCTCGCAAAGATCTCAGGTTTTTCTCCAGATAGCTGAAGTTCAGAGATATTCAGTGTCTTTCCTTAGACCTCTTTGTTATAAATGTAGTCAGAGTAGAGCTGGGATGGGTCTCTAGGCTCTTGTCTCAAGGCAATAATTTCCTTATTTTATAAATGAATATAAAATAACACCCATAGATAATGAATATTACAAGTGTCTTGGTCAAGAACTGCTAGAGAGGACTTTAGAAACCATATTTCCAGCTTCCGACTGCGGTGGACATGCTATTCCAGTAATTGCGTTATAGTAGAGCAGAACGAATAGGGTTGATCCAGTCTTTCACCATGTTTTCATCAGACTGTTTAGGGCATTGTCTTTATGTATCTGTAATTGAAAGCAAATATATCATTGATGTAAAACAGTAAGCACAGATGGAGTATATTTAAAACACAGTTCATTTCTCAACATCAGAATCTGACTAGGTATTTATGAATTAATGTAATTACTCATGGTTAAAAGCAGCTTATATTTGGGCTATTTCAAAATGGATCTTGAAAAGAGCATTTGGTATTTAGTTTGAATCTTTTATTCTGACTTTGCAGTTTTTCTCAGGAGAGATAATAGTGATAGGTAAAGTATTTTTTATCCTTAGTATTCTCTCTTTCAGTAGAATTAATTCTATCTATTTAATATGTATTGCCATCACAAATATCTGCTTGTTTTTATGTCCCTAATGTCAATATTGGTTTTTACTGATGACATTTGACGACATAAATGTTATTGTAAATTTTAATTATTAGTCTTAAATTTTAAAATTACTTGCAGGCTATCTAATGAGAATAAATCACATTTCTTTTACCTACCTCTCGGTATGTGTAGTTTTTTTTTGTCTTCTTCATTGTCCTTTATCACATCTTCAACCCAGATACAAGGAGCAACTTTGTTGTTCCAAATCAGAATTACTTTAGATATTTCAGTTATAATTTCTGTATGGTGGTCGTGGTGCCAGGATGAACAGATGTAATGTTATTAGATTCAGGATGCTAGAGCTTCTTTCTTTGCTGGATTTATTAATTGTTTTAAATTTATAGCATATAGTTTTATCACAGTTGTAGTAGTGGCAATTTTTAGTAGAATTTTGACTTACAGAGTATTTTACTGGCTCTTGAATCCCATGTGGATTATTAAAAAATGTGTTTTACATGGATGTTACATATTCAGATAGTGTGATGGAGTAAAATGATAATGTAACTTCCCAATTATATTACCTTGGGCTTGTGCAAGTTCAGGGAGAAATAGGAGAGATTGTTAGTCCAGTGGTTTAATAAAATGCTCCTAGAGACACTACTGGAATCAATAGTAACCACTATTTTTTTTGTTGTTGTTTGTTTTGGTTTTTTTTGCGGTACGCGGACCTCTCACTGTTGTGGCCTCTCCCGTTGCGGAGCACAGGCTCCGGACGCGCAGGCTCAGCGGCCATGGCTTATGGGCCCAGGCGCTCTGCGGCATGTGGGATCCTCCCAGACTGGGGCACGAACCCATGTCCCCTGCATCGGCAGGCGGACTCTCAACCACTGCACCAACAGGGAAGCCCAGTAACCACTATTTAATAATCATTTGTTAATAGCTGAAACTAAGGAAGATTTATTTGATGATGTGAATTTAAAAATAAATGTAAAAAAAATTATTTGGCCACCTGCACATAATGATAAAAACATTTGTATTACCTTCACAAGGAAAATTATATTTATTTTTAATTTAAACTATATATTATTGAATATGTTCTGAGTAACAGGACAAGCAGAATGTACATTGTTATAGAGGTTATCTTCCTGCCTCCTTTATGTAACATGCTCCTAGATCCCATATCATTTGTGTAAGTAATGATACTTCTACAAAAAATATCCCCACATAAAATCATCAAAGGAAATATTCTGCAACCTAAGCCATGTCATTGCCAGTCAACGTTTTCTGACTGTAGATGATTGGTCTTTTTTCACATTGTCATTGCACTCGTTACTTTATTGACTGTCTATATAGTTTTTGCTTCAATTGACAACCTTCCCTCCATCTTTGGCCAGTTGAAGTTTATATTATGGATATCTACTTATCATGTTTTTGTCATAAGTTTATAATATGCTAGAAAAATTGGAAATGAAAATAAAACATGAGTATTTGGGAGTATTTATTTATTTTTGCGGTATGTGGGCCTCTC
The DNA here is from genome assembly GCF_008692025.1 of Phocoena sinus. Lineage (NCBI taxonomy): Eukaryota > Metazoa > Chordata > Mammalia > Artiodactyla > Phocoenidae > Phocoena > Phocoena sinus. Next base: position 19,937,548 of record NC_045778.1, on the reverse strand, counting down.
CCGTCGCGGAGCACAGGCTCCGGATGCGCAGGCTCAGCAGCCATGGCTCACGGGCCCAGCCGCTCCGCAGCATGTGGGATCTTCCCGGACTGGGGCACGAACCCGTGTCCCCTGCATCGGCAGGCGGACTCTCAACCACTGCGCCACCAGGGAAGCCCTGGGAGTATTTATTATTTGAAGGATTTTTTCTTTCAAATGTTCATGCTTTTTAGGAAACAATGTATAAAACTTCAAGAAAATAATAGCTATTTCTTTCCATTAAGTTGTGGACTTGGGATATTGAAGGAAATCTCTACACAGTGTAAAATAGCTTATGTAATTTTTCTGTTTAGGAATAGGAAAGTACATTCTTTTCCTTCTGTCTCCACACCCCTTATTAAAATATATGAGCCTAATTATATTGATTGTGGTCTTTGTTAACATTTGAAAATGTGCTATTGGGTGGTAGGAGCACATCCTTAGAGTCAGGAGCGCTGGATTTGAATCCCCAACTCTACTATATAAGCCTTGGTAAATTATTCAGCTACCATGATTCTTATTTTCCTTTTTTTAAAATGGTGGTTATACCTGTTTCCTAAGATGGTTTGAGAATGAAATGAGGACAACACAATGCCTATTACATCATAAATTAGTCCTTCTCTCCCCACCTCCAGCTTTTCAACAGTTATTATTATCCATGAAAGCAAGTAATAAGTGAATAACCCAGCTGATTTAAGATAGTTTTCAGAGCTTTCTGTTGAAAGAGCTAGTGGGGAGCAAAATCTATAAATAACAGTTTATCAGGAAAAACCTGACCATTTTATGTATAGTTGTCCTTTGTTGCACATTCTTCTAATCAAGAAAAATGTTCATCCAGGCTTAGCAAACTAGATTCACATTGGAATAGGAAAGCACAAGAAGAATTTTAGACTAGAATAAAAAACAATTGAATGGCTTGGCAAAAGTAAATTCATCTGAATAATATTTTGCAAAATTTAGCATGCCTTAGAGATTAGCTCCAGAGATTCTGACTCAGTAAATCTAGTATGGATCCAAGGGATTTGGGTTCATTTTGATTTCTTAATAGTAGCTTTGACGCTATGATAGGTGACAATAGTTTAAACCAATAACTAGAAAAAATATAACTTGTCAACTTTATCCATTCGTATTATTTTAATAGTATTTTTCGTATTAGTCCAGATAAATAACTTCCCTAACTGAAACTGACTGAAAATGATCACTCTAGTGTCTATAGACCTTCTCAAAACTAGAGAGACCTTTCTTTTATACAGTCTGAGGTAAAGACTGCACCACAGAACCTTTAAGGCCGTGTGCTGCATTATGCAACACAAGATATGTGTAAATCAGTTTACAAAAGATAAATTAGTAAGTGGTGTTTCAGATGAGAAAACAAGAAGGATTTACTTCAAGGATCCTTTATCATATAGTCCCTTAATGTATTTGAAATGTTATTTGATTTATACAAAATAAAATTTCACTTAATTTTTTGGGAAGATACATATCATATAAAAGAAAATCTATAAATAGATGGGAGAAAGGAGGAAGAAATTCAAGAGTTCTCTAAGTCGTAGATGGCTGAGGCACTCTTTTGCTTTAAGGTCACTGTCTTTAATAGAAAGGTAAATAATCAACTGTGGACTTTTTTAAATACCAATTTTACCCTAACTTAAAAATATTACATATAAGCCTCTTATCTCATAATAAAATAATTATGTAAGCCATGAGAGATCTTTACAAATAACCCATCACCGTTTGGTATATATTTTTTAAATTTTCAAATATTTCTTCCCCATTACAGTTGATACTAAAATGAAGCACAATTGCTGATTGTCAGTCTACTCCACCCTTGTGGGTATGTCAGAGTTTTGAAAGCCTTGACCCTGGATCCTCTGCCTTTAGTACCTCTCTAGTTAGGGACAGCTGTGGTGAGTTGAGACGGTAATAAAGGTAGTTGGAGGCTCTTACTTACTGCAAGACTAACATACCTGGATTTCTTACTGTATAATCAACCCATCTGGACCTCGGGACTTTGTATGTGTTACGAGGTGGTTATACCATTACCCTGACTGATAAACTGTTAAGAGCTATGCCAGTGTAAGATGTTATTATGTCTACTCTAGAGATTTCTTATCCTTTTTCCTGAGGCTGAATATCTGCTGGTTCCGTTACTTTTTCCTTCATTGGCTACCATCTACCCAGCAGAAAATCTACATCTGATTTTCTTTCTTCCAGCTTACTAATCATTCACATCAGGTACCTGTTTTCATGCTTGCAGTTTCTTTACTTCTTTTTTTTTTTTTTTTTTTTTTGCGGTACGTGGGCCTCTCACTGCTGTGGCCTCTCCCGTTGCGGAGCACAGGCTCTGGACGCGCAGGCTCAGCGGCCATGGCTCACGGGCCCAGCTGCTCCACAGCATGTGGGATCTTCCCGGACCGGGGCACGAACCCGTGTCCCCTGCCTTGGCAGGTGGACTCTTAACCACTGTGCCATCAGAGAAGCCCTTTACTTATTTTTAATGTTGAGTTTGAGAGATGATAACTGTCTTCCAGTCAGGAGCAGAGAAAAACATATATTCTTAATTTCCTATACAGTGGTTTTATTTCAGAAAATATTTTTGAAAAAAAGATTCTATTTCTAAGCAGTTTGTGGAGTCATACTGGTCTGATTTCAAGTCAGGATTATGTCATTTGTCTTGGATGTTAAATTTGGGCAAGTTCTCTTTCCTTCTAAAAATATAATTTTATTAAAATCTGTCTGATTTTGTGGTTTTGGGAGTAGGGATAGAAACTTGATAAAATGAGCTGATCAAAAATATTATTTTCTTATTAGCATATGTTTTTGCATCTGTACATCAGTTTGGATGAATTACATTTCATTTTTATTGGAAGGAGAATAGAGAAAATTATTCTCTATTAAGATAGATGTAAGAATTCATGGTTCAATAAGTACTTTTGCTGAAACAAAAAAGGAAAAAAAAATTACAAAGGTTTTTCCAATTAGCTCTGAATTGAATGTGTGTTCAGTTGAACATGTGTTAAACATATGTTCAACCTCACACTGTGAATCTGTTTTATAACTCTATGCATAATCTTGATTTTGATGATCTTTGTTTTTTTGTGTGTTTTTGGTTTTTTTTTTTGTGCTTCTCAATTTTATTCTGGACCTTGGGGCCTATATACATCCACTTCTTGGAAGCAACAGTTCTACACATTTACAAATGATATGATTTGTTAAGAAATTTATGACTTGTTATACTTTTTGAATAAAGAGTTTTAATATGGGCTTCCCTGGTGGCGCAGTGGTTGAGAGTCCGCCTGCCAATGCAGGGGACACGGGTTCGTGCCCCGGTCCGGGAAGATCCCACATGCTGCAGAGCGGCTGGGCCCGTGAGCCATGGCCGCTGAGCCTGCGCGTCTGGAGCCTGTGCTCTGCAACGGGAGAGGCCACAACAGTGAGAGGCCCGCGTACCGCCAAAAAAAAAAAAAAAAAAAAAAAAGTTTTAATGTGAGAGCCCAGAGTAGCACACAGAAAGAGTCCATTTAGCCCATATATTATACAGATAGAGGAACTGAGTTAAATTGGGGATTACTAAACAACATGTCAAACATTTTTTCATTCTATTTACTATCTGGAAATTCTCTGGCCCTGATCAGAGAGGGAAGGCTTTTAGTATAGTGGAAAGACTAATAGGGTCTGAATTTTGAGAGTAGTTCAACTCCACCAATTATTAACCCTGTGTTCTTGGGCAAGTCTCAACTTCTTTGGTATTAATGTATCTTCATAGATTGGTTATGAAGGCAAAATGAGATAATTTATGTGGAATGTGGTTTGTAAGCTTCAAAACACCGCATAAATGTGTTTGCTGTAGCTACCGCTGTTATTGTAACCATGTTGGGCTGAACTGCATTTTTCAACTCCAAACATAGAAACATTTCAGTTGTTTAAAGAGGTGAGAAGTAGACAGGAAGGAAGACATGGGGTGGTTAGAAAGAGGAAATGGGAGATTACTGAATTCTGAAAAAGACAGGTTAGAAATAGGGATTTTTAGACACAAATATATGAATTGCAAATGTATGCTGAAGATTCCAGACACAGTCTCCTCTAGCAGGTTTTCATTTCCCCAAAGCCCCCACACCCCGAGACATGGCAGAATAAAAATTAAGCAAACAAGTAACTTAGCATCTTTTTTTTTCTTTTTCCTGTTAAAGATCCTTTGGGTTTAATTTCAAATATGACAAATACCAAAATTCTTAGTTTATTTGGCTCTTAATGTACGTAATAAGTCCTCCGATGCACAGAGCTAAGACCTCCCATGCACCTGGTTCCAAGGTGACTGCTTCTATTTATAATTGTTCACTTCAGATGAACTTAAAATGTTTAAGAAAGAAAGCAGTTTGCTTCAGGAAATAAAGGGCATATATTTGTGAGGCTCCCTGGAACCTTTAAAATTTCTAAAAATCATTTGTCAGTTTGAAAATGTCTGGAAAGAGAAGATATAAAATGCTTATTTACACAAATTAAAAGATATTTGAATCTTTGCAAGGACAACTTCTATGAGAAAAAATTGCAAATGACATTTTGGTTTACATAATAAATAAAATTTTGCATCAGATTTCAGATCCACACATAATAGATTTATAATTAACCCTCTATAGATTTGCTGACTGCAAAGCAAAATATCAGTGTAGAGGATTAAGAATACTCTGACAATAATACAGTGCAAGGAAATTAGAAATTGGAAAAAAGAGATTAAAATTAAACTAAAAATGACAATTTTCTGAATAGCAAATAATTTGTGCAAAATGTTACAAAATCTGGAATGCTAGATAGGTGATACAAGTACTGTGACATTTAGTTTCATTTAAATTAGTAAGAGTTTGCTCTTCCAACATTTTTTTTTTCCCTTCTGACAGTATATTTTCAACAAAAATTTGCTCTTGATTTTTTTAATCCATTCTCTTTGAACCTGTTCTTAAATTTGCCATGATAAACCTGCATAAAACTACACTTTTGAATTTCTTTGGAAGAAATAAAAAATTGAAAGTTTGACATTGGTTTTCACAAATTCTTTTCTTCATTGTTTTTGACTGTGTTTGATCCCTATTAGATTGACATACTCTCATCCTATTTTTGATGTCATGAATTAAAAATGACAACATAAAAAAAGCACTTCTAGTGTAACAGCAATTGAAACTTGCAGTTTTATATTTAAAAAAAACACAAAAGAATGTGTGAATACCATAGATAAAATAACAATATTTTCAAACAGCAACCTGTGTCAAGCAAACAACAAACAAGTTGATTATTTCAGCCTCTGAAAAGTCAGGTTTTCATAATTTGATTGAATTAACTTTATAATACAATTGGATAATCCATATATGATCTGGGGTGGTTTCAAATTACTCTGGATTATTTTTCAGATAATTTGGAGGTGAATCTCATTATGGATAGCAATATAAACAATTTAGAACATATTAAGGATGTTTACAGTCTACTTGCATGTTAAAGTTCCACCATGGCTCATATCTGTATTGAATCAGCTGTAGATGTTTTAGAGTTCTGTCCCAGGAGAAAATTGATGTAGCACACAAAGTGAAAATTTTCATATATTTCCTTTGAGATATTGCTAAAATATAGCCTCACCATTCTAAATGGGAAATTGTCTTAAAACCAGGCACATTTTGCACTGATGGTTATTTTTAGGTAAACCACTTTGGGTTAATTAAGAGAAAAATTACTACTGTACAATTATGCTTTATTCTCCCACCTTGGCCTGAAGTAATGAGATGTAACAGAGTTTTTCTTTGTCACTGGCAGCTGCACCTTTTAAGTATATCAAACTCTGTTGCTGTGGTTACGGCCTTTGTTTCCAGTGATGTTTTGTCCATGCTTCCCCCCACCCTTAACAATGGGTTACTCAAAAGAATGAAATAATGAGTCATTCATTCAGAAATACGTTGTTAAAATATCCCTCTTTATCATTACATTTCACTGCTTAGAAACTAGGCTGTAATTCAAGGCAACAGTTAAGTCTGAGAAGTGTTAAAAAATCTTTGATTTTTTTCATTTATAAGAAAGACCTGTCTATGTAATTGAAGAACTTCTTATAAGTCTCAACAAACCCTTTTTGGTTAATGTATTATTTCTGGACCAAGTAGATAAAATTCTACACAGTAAGCATGATAAAAATCGTGCATGTTTTGCACAGCACATAATTTGAGAGTCAAGGTTTCTGGGCACAAAAGCAGTAACAAAACAGTCCCTACAAAACTGAGTAACTCTGAATAACACAAGAAATAATTTTTGTTAATTTAAAATTTTAGAAACTGAAATACATAAAGTGTGTAAAGTAAAATGTAATTAAATTATGGTACTGTACATACGAGTTGTTTCTATAATTGAAACTTTACAATATGAAAAATACATTAGCTCTGTACAGTTTTTACAGGTAGGTAGGATGAGTTTTGAGAAAAAAGATTTTGTTTTTCAGGGTCATACTCTAAGTCAAAAAAATACTGCACAACTTAGCTAATTATAAAGTGTAGAGTTGAAACAATTCATGTCTTCTTTATTTCATGAATCAATCTTGGATTTTTGTTTATTTTAACAGGGGATTGTTTCGTTTTTAGAGTCCACAATGAACAAATCCTCCTCATTTTGTCCTTGAGGTTACAAAGTTTGATGGCAACCCATGGTTACCAATTAGCTCAGTTAAGCCAGCTGCTGTTTATGGTCACTGATTCGGCCAGCTGTTGTGATTGTGCTCAGGTCCAGCTCAGTCTCTAGGTGTGTTTCCATCGTATCTTCCTGTGCATTCGTTTCAAAGGATTTATGAGAGAGAAGTTCATGATGCACCCCACAGTAACTTATTGTGGGCTGGTCGTATGCCAGAAAAGTTGACACATTCATTGATAAAGGTATCTGGGGAAAAATGACACGAGAAAAGTCAGTTATAAAAAGACAACTTTGGCGGCAAGATTTGGGGAATGTGAAGTGCTGACCTGACTACCATGGGTACATCTGTGGCCCAAGAGTCCCCCGCTATCTCACCAATGTCCTTCATTCTCATACTAGCACGGAGAATGCAACAGTTCTAAAGCCTGAGATGGAGCTGCTCAATTCTTAACTAGAACCTTCAGATAAATAGGAACCTAAGCGATTCTGAAAATGCTAAAAGTTTTGTTAGAAAAGTCAGAAGCATGCTTTTCCTCAGTGAGGTAAATTTGTAGTTTTAGAACTAAGAAAAATATTATTTGGTTACTTATGGTATTGGAATACAATTGAACAGTGGTTCTCAAACTTTATCGTGCATAAAAATCACCTCCCCCTTCTTCAGCTCCAACATCCACTTCCCTGGTTTTTTCTTAATTTAGTAGGTCTGAGGTGGGACCTGTAATTTGTATTTCTTATAGTTCCCATATGATACTGGTGCTGTTAATCCACACACCACACTTTGAGAACCACTGCAGAAGAGAATTTTCTAGGCAAGTCATTCTGACTCTTCTTACCCAATAAGTTCTTTTTTTTTTTTTCCACATTTTAAAGTGTTTTTACCTATATGACCTGGATACTATAACTTAATATTACTTCAGAAAAGCTATAACATTGTAACATGCTATGAAATAGAGTAGGGTTATCTTCATGATGGTCTTTTTTAAAAAGCACCTTTTCTTCACTCCCATAGGTACTCTTTTGGACAGTAGCAATGATGGTGCCTGACTGTGCTATGATTGCCGAAATAGTCCTGTACACCTGTGGCTTTGTCACAGCTTGGCCACTGTCAGTAAAGATTGTGGCTATGTATCCCCTGTCAATACCTTCTTAATGTTTATTTTGCCATGAGCATTCTTTGAAACATTAATGTCTGTAGCTTGATCCATATATCTAAACTCTAAGGTTTAGAGAACTCCCAGGAAGAAACTCTGGCTTCTATGAAAGTCTAAAAGCAACCAAGGAAGAGGCTAGTTTGAAAGAATCAGCGATATATGTGTGGAAGGGACTCTTGCTAATTGCAGCTTAATGAAAGGAAGCAAGTTCTAAAAATAGGAAAAAGCAAGTGACCATTGTGAACAGAAGGGAAACGTGTTACAGACAAAAGGTAGTTTGAAATGTAATCAGATGTCAAAGTCTAGAGATTATTCCCATTTCTTTCAATAAGATTAAAAAAATTGTTCTAAAAAGTAGGCAGTTTTGAGGAAACTTCAGCGTTGATCTCTGTTTAATATCCTAATTACTAATTCATGTTGTTGAATTACCTTGGATAAAAACTTCCACCATTCTTATTTGGTGGTAGATAAAATATATTTCTCTTTGGTCACCTCAGACTAAATTCCTCTGATCTCAGCTAAGATTGGAGCCCAAAGCCCTAGATTTTATTAACTCCTTCTTTACTTTCTTAGTCCTTTTCTCCATACATAAGAATCCTTTTTGCCTCTTTCCATCCCTATCTTTCTATCCTTATTTAGTTTTCCTTTAGTAAAAATTAGTTGAGCTGTTATTTCCCTGTTTTCTCTTGTATTCACTTCTTTTGAGATTATAATGTCTTTTTAATGTGAACATTTCAATGTATCAAACATGTAAGGCTTAGTCCTTGGAGACAGAAATGTAATCCCCTTCATCAAATTACATTCCTGAGAACTCTTCCTATTTATGTGAATTTTTAAAAATTTGAAGCATGCTACCTGATGTGTGAATGAAAGACATCATACACTTTAAAAAATGGTCAAGGTGATTGGAAGATCATAAAGAAAATAATACGATGCTTCCAAAGATGCTCATTTAAAATAAGGAAGAACTATTGTTACAGATGAAATAGCTCAGATAACTAAAATACAATATATTATTATGCAAAAGTAATTGTGCAGCATGAATAGATTTGAGTTATAGGAGAGAATGAAAATAGAACTGTTATTGGGTGCGTGAGTTTAACATTAGCCTCTGGGAAATCAATGTTCTGCAATGTGTTATGGGTCATATATCTGTAGGATTTTATATACTTGTTCTTGTCATGGAAACTTATGGTTTATATATGCTATATCATTCCTGGCTTACTTGGAACTTACTGTGAATAATTCTTATGGTGATGATTTATGAAAAATAATAAACCATGATACATTTATTCTGTGTGTGTGTGTGTGTGTGCGTGTGTACACAATTTCCTGCTTGATTTAGTATCTAGAGGCTGCTGGTATCCAGAGTGCAAGTCCTAATTTGAACTATATCAGGTAGTTAGTGCTCATTATTTATTTAAAAATCCCACATATTTTCTTTATAGAGTTTCTTATTTGGGGATATGTTTTATTTTAAAACTCCTAACCCCTTGGTTATACTTTTTTAATGTCAAGTCATATTTTTCACATTTTAATCTTTCTGAAATTGGGATGGTACTTATAATTAGTGTGGATGTTTAACATGTATTTTCTTCCCTGCAATTAAAAGTGTCTTAAAGTTGATGATGTCTTAATATCAAGAAAATAACATACTAACTTGTATTTGTAAGTAGAATTTAACAGCTAAACATATCTGAATACAACATCACAGCAGATTTCTCCCAGGTTGACTTAAATGATCTTGCAAATCTGAAAGTTAACATTAGTTATATTCACATGTATATTCATAGGAATATACACATGTATTGACATACACATATACACAATATATAAAGACATACATAAATACACATATATATAATATATATATAATCTTGTGGCCAATTACTTATGATTTCAAAATTATTTAAATCTGGTATAGAAAGTGCAAATTTTGGTGATATATTAGTTTTGGACAACTATTTCATATTTGTTGTATAAAATATATACATAGATGTATACTGTATATATAGACATATTATTTACACTCACACATGCACACATAGTGGCTGGGTAGTGATGGAGAGGCTATCCACTGGCATTAAGCAAATATCTTGAGGCTCAGATACAATCCATGTAAATCCATTCTTGTCACCCAGTCAGTAAATATAGCAGCCCTTTCTCCTTCCTCACATAATCGTCAGTCATGTGACCTTGTGCCCTATGTTTTCTCTTCCCTTTCCAATCTGACCTGGGTATTCTCGATTCATCCTCTCTGTCTCTGTCCCTTTCTCCATTGTTACCTGATTTATATTAATGTGCAGGAGAGGCACACAGCCATGCTCTCCCCTATGGATAGAGTATTCAACAGGACAGTCCCAGTTTATGCTTATTGTCCCATTTTGGAAAATAAATCACTTTAGTCAACCTACCTGAAGATGACCCAAATATGTTTTTTTGTTTGTTTGTTTTTGTTTTTTTGCGGTACGCGGGCCTCTCACTGTTGTGGCCTCTCCCGTTGCGGAGCACAGGCTCCAGACGCGCAGGCTCAGCGGCCGTGGCTCACGGAAACAGCCGCTCCGCGGCATGTGGGATCTTCCCGGACTGGGGCACGAACCCGTGTCCCCTGCATCGGCAGGCGGACTCTCAACCACTGCGCCACCAGGGAAGCCCCCAAGTATGTTATTTTATAAAATGAAAACAGCAAGGACAGTAGGAGATACAAAGCTAATAAGCCTCTGCTTCCCCAGACCTTTTGTTACAGGGCTCTATTTAAAGTGTCCATAGAGTTTTCTTGTCCTTTCTGAGAGAACAGTTTCTTTCAGTGAATTTTAACCTGATAAACTCCTATTTATAATTACTTATGGTTTCCTTCGATACTTTAGGTCAGTATTTTTCAGGTGAGTTAATTATTCTTAAGGCATAACTTATAGAGATACAAGAATATGAAAACTTAACTCCCCAGAAAGCAATATCATCTAGAGTCTGAACTAAGAAATCATTATATGCTATTCTAATGATGAGAGGTAGAAGCTGACATTATTTAGGAAATTCCCCTCAGGAAAAATTTCTACTCTGCTAAACTAGTTACTGTCTTGACATCAATGATATTTGCCTAAGCAGTAATTTTCCAATGTCTGTCTCAACATCACATATATGTACCTTTCATATACACAAATTTTGTAATGTTAGATGAATAAAAATAACTCATTATTAAGTCTTTTTTTCCCATTCCTTTAAAATGTTCGAGCTTGTGACTTTAAGGGGAAAGAATAACTTTTTAAAGTTTCCAATTTGTGATTAAGTAAAAATGGTCATTTTAATCTTATATTCACTGCAAAATAATATGTATATTTGTACACATATATATGTGTATATATGAATATGCATGTGTATTGCTCATATTCTAATTAGTTGGTTACAGGCCATTTAAACATCTTTTCCGTAGGATAGCAAGGATTATTTTAAGTACAGTAAGTACTCTGAAGAACAGAAAATGACAGTCCACTTTTGAGAGGGAATAATAAAAAGGTGGTTTTTCCCTCTCTAGAATTGTAAAACATAGGAAATATTTGCTTGTTGAATGTTATTTCTGAGTAGAGTTTTTCTAAGTATAAATATTTCTATTGATTATCATTGAGGAGAATGCCCATGCTGTTCCCATATATCACGGGCAAAATCTTCTATTTTTATAAGGCCAATGTTACCTAGCAAGTATTCTACCTCTCTAGGCTATTGAAAGGATGTTACTTTAGGGTTTTTGTAGCTAACAGCGTTTTGTTTTTCAGTATTCTGCATGTAGTGAAAGAAACAGACTTGCTTCATGAAGGAATTAATTTTTTAAGATGTAGCCTTTATCAAGACATTTTGCCCCATTTTATGTTGTAATTTAGAGGCCTATTATTTTACATTTGTTTTTCATCTACTAAATTTAATGAATTTTCAGTTGAGTTTATTTCTACCTATTGATATATAAAATTAAAAACAGGCATTATAATATTTTTCCAATTAATAGTATTTCTCTAGTTTGTCTCTAAATTTGTCTCAAACTGGGCTCATTATCTCTGGATCCAAACTAAGTTCTTCCCATGGTCCTTTTTCTGTTTTGGGGGAGCACCAAGTTAAGTCAGCTTTGCCAGTCCCCTTGAACACTTCCTTGTCCCTTGTTCCAAATGTCCCATTTTTTTGTCCGTTACTTTGTTGACATCAATGACATATATCTTTTACATGCATCCGCTTCTCTCATTTCTGTTGCCATTATCTTGGCTCAAAATATTATTACCTTGTTTACTTTAGTGATTGCATGACTGGCATGCCTAATCAGTAGAGTCAAAAATAAAACTAAATATTTGTAAATTCATTTCTCGAGATTAACTATATTTCTATTTAATTAAATGTAAGCAGCATGTAGAAAATAGTGAATGCTTTTTTCTTTTTTATCATGTCTGAATCATTACTCTGTCTTTGCAAAGAAGTGGGATTTGAAATGTACTTTATTCTGGGAAATTAGCTTCCTTAAAAACATTATTTCATATGTACATATAGATATATGTGAGTACACACATGTACATATCACACCACTGCTTGTAAATTTCTCAATCTATTTAAAGAAGTGTTTTAATTTTTTCAAAATGCACTTGCTAATGACTTTATTCTTGTTTATCTTGATGCCTCTACTTTCTGTTTCATTTGTGTAGGTTATGTAAATTTTCCAGACTAGCCTTTGGTTGTGTTAGAGTATGTGCAACTTTATGTGTATTGGGGATTGGTTAGAAACATTTGTTTCAGTGCTACCAAACATGAGTTTTGTGTTGTACAGGCTGGTAGTTTTACTGATGGTAAAAATAGAAAGTTGTGTCTTTGGTATTACTTGAGTAATATTAAGAAACTTGATGGAAAATATATTTTCTACTGACTTGATTCTTGAAAATCATGTTACTAATTAATATTTTGTTTTCTAAGTATTGAGGCAGTTGGTAAAATGTAAGTATTATATAAGGAAAAATAGTGTAAGAAATTATCACACTGCAGCTTGGTTCACTGGAAGAGTGTCGAAGTTTGCCTAGATGTTACCTCTGGTCCTACCTTAATTCTTTAGGATTTCTGCAGTGATTTCTCTTCTTAGCCACCTGAGCGGCTGTGGGCACTTGTTTCATCTCTTGGTCTGTCTGGACACCTGCCTGGACACGTCTCTAACATTCTCCTCATTATCATCACTGTCATTTATTGAGCATTTACTGTGTGCTAGGTACCATGCTACATGCTGCACTCAGGTCATCTTATTTAAGCCTCCCAAGGCTGTTGTAAGATAAAGATAATTATTCCCATTTTACAGTTGAAAAAAACTAAGACTTAGATGGTTTAAGTAATTAGTTAAAAATCATTTACCTGGTGAGTTGCAGAAGTGGTTGCCTGACTTCCTAAGCAGTGTGCTTTATTTCTTATTTATCACTTTATCTAACTCACACTGGCTTTGGAGCCTAGAGAGGTGAACACAGTATCATGTGTCTGATACTATTTAGACACCAATTATCAACATTGGATCTTATTTCCAGTAGGGTAAACACTATGATTTGCTAAGCTACACTTTAGCTTTCTGATACTGCTTTGCACTTTGGGTCCTCAGGAAAGAAACCTATCGTTGATCAGGGATTCACAATGTGGATGGATGGTGACAGCTTAAAATCAAAGCTCTCTTCTTCTTACTAAGCTCATATTGGCCAAATACAAAGTGTAAGGGGAAGGGTCTAATCTGGAGAACATTCTGGACTGGGATAGGAGCCTTACATATACTCCCAGATAAAATATGTGTAAGATTATTTAGGGAGACCTTTAGGGATTTTAAAACTAGATGTCTGTGTTGACTTGGAAATTGGTAGAAATTTTTCCAATTAAATGATGTTAGTTTTTCTTTTTAACAAGAAGTTTAAAAAGTTAGAAACCTCAGTTAATCTGATTATTTTGTTTTATATTAAATGATACTGTTTTGATTTCTTTCTGTACATAAAAGAGTTATAAGTAGGTGCTGGAGTACAGGAGGACTGGGGAAGTGGAGAAACAAACATGAATAAGGTATAATTTCTACTCCCTGACAAAATCATAGACTAGTGAAGGAGATACACATATAATGCAAGAAAGGAAAGGGAGGCAATGGATGGGGTGAGCTAGTAGGCAAGTTCTGTGCTTGTATAAGGATGTGTGTGTGTGTGTGTGTGTGTGTGTATATATATATATATATATGTAAGGGAGGGTGTGTGTGTGTATACGTATATATATATATATATATATATATATATATACGTATACACACACACACACACACACACTTTGCTCTGACTGGCTGATTCTACTTATTACGTCATTTATCCTTTGCAGGTGCAAAACAAACTAGCCATCTTCTTTGTTTGGAAATAGTGTTGTTATTTTCCAGATTTATTGACAAGAGTCAATATTGCTGAGAAGTGATTTAATGTTTACTTTTATAGACTCTCCCACAAAGATACTATATTTTACTTTGAAATTTATTTGTTTGAAAAGCAATCTATCTCTTGGAGCTCTTAAGCATTCTAATGGTTAATTAGTGTGAGTATAATAGACTGTTGGATCATCAATTTTAATTATCTTGATTCTACTAGTAATTTAGTTAAAGAAGCATTTTCAGGAAGTGCTTAATTAAGAGCCTGAATTTATGTTATGCTACCTTTACACTTATAAAACAAACTAGTTTTTTACACTTTTAAATTCTTAGATGAAATCAACACCTTAATACTCAATTTCAGTATTAAGATCTAAGTTGCCAACTAAAGTAACAATTGCTATCTATAACAAGTATAGGGTAATAAGACAGGAACTCAATATGATTTTGAAAAATTTCAGATGTCTGTAACTTGAGAATAATGTGAAAGAAAACACTATTTGCAGGAGGATAATAATTCTTCTAGTGCCTTTTGTGTGAAAAAAAATTTTTTGTGAACTCCTGCAGAGTGATATCACAAAGTGAAAAAAAAATGAGTTCCATTTGAAAGTTAATAGTTCTACTTGCATTAAAGTGCAATTTAAAATATGTATCTTAAATATTTAAATGAGTTTGCCCTTTGTGAGTGTATTTTCTTCTTTACGAACAATTTGTATTTCAGTTTTGCAACAAGAAATAACTAGGGGTTGGCTATATGAATTATTTTCATAAATTCATTTGCTTATGTCCACAAAACCAAATAGAAATATTCATTCAGTAACTTACTGACTTCAACAAAGACTTGCTGAATGCTTTCGCTGGTCCTGATGCTGGGCTAGTTGCTGGAGATACACCAAGTCCTTGGCCTCAAGGCTTCTGGATGGAACATAAACCCTTCTAACATACACTTATATTAGACCATAACCTTGAGTTCAAAAATCTATGTCTAACCACATTTTTCTATGCCTTATGTTGTTTCATGTGGTGGTCCCTTAACACACAGTAAGAACTAAATATGTATTTATTGAATGCATGAATGAATACATGAGTGAATTTAAGTAATAGACTAATGGGAACTTGGCATAGTCTAGGAAGAAATTAAAAATGTTCATCCCTGGATGACTGTGAGAACTATATGACTGAGGTAATAAAGTCTTATGATATCAAGGCCAGACCATCTTGACTCTAGGTTAGAGGTAGAGGGCTACAATGAATTTTCAAAAATCTACACTAATGATGAGGCACATAGCGCTGCATTGTAATGTTTGGGAACTTCTTCATATATTTTATATTAATTATTTACAAGTTTTTATTATTTTTATTTAAAATTTTTAATGTTATATTTTATCATGTAAAGAATTAGTTTAAATTTGAAATATATAAAACTTTAAAAATCAATATTGAAAATAAAATAATTATTTTTAATTTGGTGATTTTACACCTATAAATTTCAGAATGTTATGTCTGTGCTTTGTCCTTTAATACCTTTTGTACCTACATTTTTCAAACTCTTTAGTGCTCCCTAGACTCATGGCCCATGATGTCCAAAAGTTTGGTGCACCTGCCAAATTAGTTCTCCCTGTAATGGACTCTGCCCTGGATCATTCTATGTTAACTTGTTTTATTTTCGGTGCCAGTGAAAAGTTATATTTATCTTTTACTGAGGGAAAGCAAAATGCCCCAAAATGTTTTCATTTACATGAAAATCTTCTGCACAGCCTGATGCCTGTTAAATTGGCACTATTGCCAGGTATAGTGATGGGAATCCAAATTGAGACTGTGGCTCAAAGGCCCCACTAATCTTGATGCTATGTTTCCAAATCTGTTTCTTCATACAACTGTGCAGTGAGGTACAGTTGCTAATCAGTTTGAAAACAATCTCATTCTTTTTCTTTTTCCTGGAAATTGTGGTTACAGCAGTCCACTTAAGGATCTTATAATGATGATACAGCAGTTGAAATTTTTAATCTTCGTTTGTATAAATATGCGAGAATGAAAATTAAACACTACAAAGCAAACAACATATAGCGATGTTTGTATTGCTATAAGTAACTCTTGAAGTCTAGCTATTACTGGCAGTGTACTTTAATCTCATAGAGAGGCTCTATATGGGATTTCCCTCATCACTGGCATTATATTTGGTTTTTCTGTCATGATTTTTGATATCCTGTTTGCTTTCCAACTGGCTTTTTCCTCCTCAACAGCTTACTGGCATTTTGGCATTCTTCATAAAACAGGCTCTGCATTTCTGACATACCTTAGAGATTGTCTTGCATTGGCAGGACTTTAATATTCCAACTTTCTTAGGGGTTCTTATTTCTGTCTAGGACCTAGAGGGCAGCACCTCAGGATTACATGAATCCTTGTAGCTGTCTTCTAATTAAATAGGCTTTCAAATGATGCAATAATTTACTGGTTAGCATTTTCTCTTCACTTTATTATTAAATTAATTCAGATTTTGGTTGAGATGTTTCCATACTAAATGAGATGGTACTATATATACATCTGCTAAGTTGCATAAAAATCCTGCACTTGAAGATTTAGTTCAAATAACACTTCTTTGATGAAAACCCCTCAGATGAATTTGATTCTGTAAGGATGAGCTTCTGCTGTGAATTTCTTCAGAATTTATATACACATAAGTATCAATGCATACTGTTTCTTCCATCCATCCATTCATCTATTATTGAGTACTCTCAGGATCCTGAGTAAACAAAACCAATTGCCTAGCTTCAAAAGTAAGCAGTTGTAAAACACTACTTTTTTCCTAGATGTATGTGTAGGATATGGTGGAAGTTGTGGGAAATACTTGCCTTTGCTGTGATGCTTTATATAGATAAGACCATGTTTAAGCTGGCCTGGCTGGTTGTATATACATATTGCCATTATTTCATTTATATTAACATTATCTAACTATCTAGACTGTAAATTTGATAGAGAATAAAAATTTCTCATGGGTTATACAAGCTATGTATTAGAAAAATTTTGAAAGTTCTTGTTAGTGGAGACACTGGCAGGGAACAAAATTGCTTCTCACAAAGTTTATGTTTGTAATGATGATATCAGATCTTCAGATAAGGATGAGCTAATATGTATATCTAATTTATTATTAATAAATTATTAGTATAAGTAATTATTAATATAATATCCATTATTCTCTTGTTATTTCAAATTTTTATACGATACAAATATTAGGAACTTTAAAAAAGGTAAGTCCTGACAATATAGCTTTTATTATAATGCAGTAAAACACTTCTTATTGACATTTAAATAAAGATCAACTTCCAAATTGTGTTGGCACATATACATTACATGAGTGGTGACTATCATTGGACTGACCGGAAGTAATGTTGGGGAAGGGGAGTATCTAGCTCTTCTCAGTGTTTTACTTATGTTGTCTCACTTAATTTTACTGTGTCCTTTTTTTTTTTTTTTTTTTGCACAGTTCTACCTAGCATTTACAAACTGTCATTTTCTAGCGTTGATTTTCTGTTACTTTACTTCATAGAATATAGTATGTCTGACTTTAGTTTCTTAGTGATAATGAACAAGTTAATGATGGTTGAATCTATGATCAGTGTTATGTGATCAGCCACATATATATGCAGATATTTTTTCAACCATGGCTCTGATCAGACTAATTAAAAATAAGCTACATAAAGAGAAAATGTGAGGTGTTATTTCTTAATGGTCCACTTTGTTTCATTAACAATATAATGATTTGGTTTCAGCTCAATGTTCAAAGTAGATATCAAATGCAATTAAAAAATCAAAATGTTTTAGGCCATATTTGGGCAGTAAATCTCAAGCCTGAGGTTGCATAACAGTCTTCACTATCATCAGTATACCCTACTGAGAGAATACGCTTTAGCTTCTTTTATCACCGCTGGACATTCAGGGATATAGAAGGCACAGATAGAATATAACATGAGGGAGTTTAAGAGTTTTTATTATTGGTTTCTTATTGTTAGGTTGTATTATTTATACTCCTAGTCAATAATCTGAATGATATAAGATCAGTGATGAAGAAAAAGATGAATCTTTATATATAGATATATACTTTAGTTAGATTCTCTATAGCTTCTCCGTGAAAATGTTTAGTCTTATATCATTATGAATAGTATTAACAATTCACCATTTTTCATTCTATTATTTAAGTATCTATTATCAAAGTATTGTAGTATCTATAATATAACCAAACTATCAAGATTCAAAAAGAAGAACTAATCATAAATTTTGCAGAAATATATGATTAAAGAAATGTAACGTAAAGGTTAGGAAATCTAATCTAGGGGGTCAAAATGATTTTTGTTTTCTCATGGCTACTAAGGAAGATGTCCCTTGAATGAGCCTTAGAGTAGAATTATCAATTAATTTTTAAATTAATATACTCTTAATATCTGGTTCTCTCCCTCTCCCTCAGATTTAATTTTAAAATCTATTAATAGGGTTCTGATATTATATGAGATAATGAGCATATTTTATATAAGTATAATATGTAATATATGTAATTTATAATATGTGTAGGCATGTTATGTATAAAAGCATATTTTATGTTTATATAAATATATATATATAAATGTTTCTTCTGTGGAAAGAAGTGGATGGCTGAAACCATGGATGGTACTGAATCCTATATATATTGTTTTTTCCTATATGTACATACATAGATAAAGTTTAATTTATAAACCAGGCACAGTAAGAGGCTATCCGAATTGCCAGCATCACTGCTCTTGTGCTTTGGGGCCGTTATAGAGTAAAATAAATGTTACTTGAACACAAGCATGGTGATACTTATAAAGCTGATCTGTTAATGGAGATGGCTGCTAAGAGACTAATGGGCGGGTAGCATATGCAGTGTGGATACACTGGACTAACATGTGATTCACATTTCTGGTGGTACTGAGCTGGAGGGCAAGTGATTTTATCACTCTACTCAGAACGGCACCCAAATTACACTTATGAATTGCTTATTTTTAGAATTTTCCATTTAATATTTTCGGGCCATGATTGACCACAGGTAACTGAAACCACAGAAAGCGAAACCAAGGGTAGATAAAGAGGGAGTTCTTTGTGTGTGTATATAAAACGTGGTAATGGTTAGTGACTTTTTCCTAATAGGAGAATCTTTGGTATTTTCTTTCTATTACCGTTCCTCACTTGTATTTGTGGAATTTTCACTCCATGCACAGAATTGTGCCAAACATTTGAGGATAATTCAAGGAGCCATAGAAATGAGAATAGATTGCTTACCATCTCTGGGCTTCTATCATCATTTAGAATATGTGAATAAAAAGTTAAGAAAATAATAGGTAAATTGTACTAGTTGTGAGTATAGACGGAAAGGGAGAGGGCTTTCCGCATATGACATTTCATGCTTGTTTATAAGGAGACACTAGAGCCCAGAGATTCCACCCACTCCCTGAGAAATTTTGTCAAAACAAGGTAACTCTTCTTTGAACTGGCGTTGTCCTTGGAAAATGGTGATATTCCAACCAAATTTACCAAGTCCCTCTCTCATTCTAATAGAGAACTGATTAGGTTTTCTTACCTTTTATTTTAATTCATCTCTCATATGCTTTTTTATTTGCTTCAGTTGCTTACATTTTAATAAAATATTTATGGCTTTATAAGTAAATCAGACTCTCCAAAGAATGTGATGGGAATCATCCTAAGTGCCTTTGGAGAGAACTAAGGTATTTTGAATGGCTTATTTTTAACGATTTTATAATTTTTTATTATAGGACATTAAATTGAGACACACAGAAGTGACAGGGTAGAACAAAAGCTGTGCATTTTCTTAATAAATGTACTAAGTTCTTATTGTTGAGCTGTAATCACTATCCTAGAATCTGAATAATGCAGGTTTTCTTAACTTCTTCTGAAGGAGAATTTAAAAATACAAATTAAGAACAGAAAAATTCTAGAAAATAAGAACATTTCACATATAATTCAAATGTAGTCAAAATTCCAAGAACATTGTTGAAATGTTGTGTTGAGGTATACAATGAAAAGTAACACAATGGGATGAGGTCCTTCTGTCTGAGGGATGGGAATGGCAGGAAAAATAAGACTATAGTTTTAGCACTGAGACAGCATTTCCTAGATGGTAGCCCCATGAAAGAACATTGAAAAATGTATTGGGTCTGTTTGCTAACCATTTTGTGATTGCTTATTTCTCACAGGGTGTTCAATGTAAAGACAGCTTTGTGGCTTATATTCATGTCATGGTATTGAGGCTACCTCTTAGACCCTTTCTTTTTACTTGAGAACATTAGCAGTATGGTTTTGAAGAAAGGAAGGATCTTTCTCTAATGTTGTAAATTATATAGTTCCTGTGGGTATTTAAAGGGATTCAGAGTTCAAGAAGTTTAATAAGGCAGAAGTCTTTATACCAGAATGCTTAGTGGTCCCCTCATCACACTTGCCCCTCTTTGGTGCACACCTGCTTTATTGTCAGAACACACAGGTGGCTTCTGTCAGGATGCATGACTATAGCAGAAATGCCTGCCTGATTCAGCATCCCAGTTAAATTCCTACTTACAAGCATTTAATTAATATAGGTGGTAGATGGCTCCTAGTCACCGAAATCTGGTCAGTCTCTTGACTCAATAATATTGTGGTCTGTACCGTGGACAAGCCAGGTTAGAGGGTGCTTCTTCCAGTTCCAGGGCTGATGTCTGATCTGTAAGGTCTCTTTCAACATTCAAACTTGGAAATTTTCTCCTCTATGCTGATCCTAAATTGATATTTTATATTTTAAAAAAGCATGTGTTTTGGAGAGGAAAGGCATTTCCTGGAAATAATATATTCCCACCTCATTCCTTCAGGGATTTCTTCTCTGGGCCAATTGAGTTATTGAGAGACTCAGTGTGTCCTTAAGAGGCCTGTGGAGTAATAGAGAATTGGGAGGAAAGAAAATGATTCTCAACTTCATGGTGCAGTAAATGCATTTCTAGAGACTGGGGCCTTGAATGTAGCCATTTTCAAAATCTGCTTGGGGATTTAGGGTTTTAAACTTATGCCACGAATGATATTGATTAAGCATTTTCTGCCTCACCCATCAGCTCTCCCTTCTGCCCAGTTCTGTAATGAAATCACTCTTTGTGCCGTGGAAATCACCGAGGCAATAAATCCAACACTTACGACTTCAATGCATTATTGAGAAGAGAGCACAGATGCACTGTGGGGAGCAAGCAGTTGTTCACACCAGCTAATATCTTTGATAATTAATAACTGTAACGGGAAATGCACAGCAAATGGAGTACCTGATCTAATTTTTAACTAAAATATAGCATGAAAAGTCACTGGTTTGTAATTAACAAAAATTCTCTCTATAGCACTGAAGAAAACCTTTTGATTCTTGAGTGCTGACTGCAATATCAATGACATTGTAATGGGTAAAGGATGAACATACTCCATGTCATTTGCACTCACTTTGGGTCTAGCTTAAACTTCTACCCAAGGTGGTATAAATATTCTATTTATTGAATACCAACTAGGTTTCAGGAACTGTGCTAGGCACTGGTAATTCAAAGATAATTGAAGCATTGTTTCTGTTTCCAAGGAGCTTCCAGTCTCTAGGAGGCCTCCAGGTATATAAACATAAAAATGAGTAAGCTCAGCCTTTAATAGGGTCATTTACTGGCTTCAGAGAAGGGCATAATCAGCTCTGCTAGGCTGAGATCAGGAAAGGCCATAGAGAGAAGACTCCTGAGCTGAACCTTGAAGAGAGAATAGGAACTCTTTTAAGAGAAAAGCAGAAAGACCATTCCAGGCAGAGGCACAGAGGCATGAGACACAACATGGTGGTCCATGGGACTGGAACAACTCAAAATTGCAGTACCAAATGACACATCTGGAGGAGCAGCAATAGGTATACATGCAGGTTATGAGAATACAGTGAAATGGTTGGTGAGAGATGATGAGGGCCTGAGGTCGGGAACCAGGTTCTCCCAATAAGGATAGGAAAAAGGGTCAATCTCCATCACTTACTAGGTGGGTAACCTTGGGCAAGTTAATGAACCTTTCTGAGCCACAATATTGGTGTTTGTTAAATGGATATAATAATCCCTACCTTATAGTTTTGTTGTTAGCCCTGGAGATAATACATGTGTGTTCCCTGGAATAGTAAGTTCTCAGTAAGTAAAATGGATGATTATAATATTATTCCTGATTGACTGAAACACTCCATCATGTCCTCTGTTCTTTTTCTACATAGTTCACTGCTTGTCACTCACATATCGCCGTTCAATATGTAGCTGAAATGAGCTTAGAGAATTAAGCTTTTATTAAATGCTTCTGCCAAGTCATTTTTTCAATAATTATTACCATTGCCACATTAATCTATATTGAGATGCAATCAAATTGAAGTGCTCAAAAATTTATAACTTCTGTCTATCAGAACACGAAGGAGAGAGAAACATTTGGACATTATTAGAATTGTTGGCTTATTAGTGGAAATGTCATAATTAACTAAGTAAAAAGACTGAGAATTCTAATTCTAGTATGGGATATACTGATTTACTGTTTAGCTTTAGGCACATCACTTCACCTTTTTGGTGCATATCTGTAAAATGAGATAGATGATGCCTGCTGATTAAATACCAATGAGCAGCCTTAAGCATAAGAATGATAAATAATAAAATAATAACTTTCCCCTCTGAGGATAAAAAAAAATTGTGTCAGCAGATCTATTCTTATGTTAGGACTTAATAAAACACTGTAAGTGGGAATTAAAAACGTAGTCCAGATTTTTTTTATTAACATCGGTTTCATCATATGTATTTCTGACTTCCACAATTTTGTTCCATACTTCAATAGTTTTGTTTTAAATTATAAAAAACAAAATCTCTGTGAAAGGTAGAGATTAATCTGCTGATGCTTTCCTTTCCACCCCCTTGTAGAATCTCTAAGTGGAAAAATACAGTTTCAAAGCCTAATACAGCAGAAAATGTCTCCAACCTTTTGTCTCCAGCAAAACAATCCACCAGTGTATGTAACAGGATGCTTTTTTTTGTCTTGAGAGAGGGGACACTTTATAAAGAAATGCAAGCATTTGAGGTTGTCACTCATCCTGGTTTCCTCTTGGAATTTCTTCCCTGCCTCTCTGGATCCTGCTGGTTAAATTCTACCTACTGTATGAAGACTTTGGAAAAAACAAAACCCCAAAGCTTCTGTAACCATTCTTTTTTGTTTTTTTCCCAGCCCTTCTATTAAATTTTATTTGTTTTCCCTATTCTTTTGGCAATTGTATTTTTTTTACGTCTTTATTGTAGTATAATTGCTTTACAATGGTGTGCTAGTTTCTGCTTCATAACAAAGTGAATCAGTCACACACACACATATGTTCCCATATCCCTTCCCCCTCGCGTCTCCCTCCCTCCCACCCCCCCATTCTTTTCTGAACTGTTGCAATTTTTACTCCTCCCCTGGTACTTCATACATGCTGCTGTGTGTTAGTGACTATCCTATTATGAGTTACGTCTTATCTTCCATAATATCACAGACACTTGAGAGCAACTACTTTGCTTTCTCTGTTGTCTCGCCTGGTCCTGAGGAGAAATTTGTAGATTTATTGGCTTCTTCAGGACTTCCCAAACGTAGATATACAAGTTTTATCTGAGATTGCACTTCTCCCAGATCTTAGATTTAGACCCTGTCGTATCACTGTGTCCTTCTGTATCTGTGGCAGAAAGAAGGCAGTAAGCTGGGCCATGAACACTGGTATTTGTGTTTATGATGGTTTCTTCAATTCCTAGGATTCTTACCCTTGATCTATAAAGCTTATACAAGTGCTCATAAGTCAACCTCGCATATATCCCAACACAAAAGTTTTGGCCAACAGAGCATGAGGGAGACCAAACTGGGAATGCAAATCTTGTCTCTAAAACTTATAAATATGGATTATTCCTTGTCCTCTTGAATAGTATGAATTATTGGTGACATTAAATTCATGGTGTAGGTTCTAGCTGAAGAGGATTAAGAGTGTCTTAGAAATTGTGTCCCAATTTCAGAAACATCTTAATGGGAGCCAGATTATACCAGTGTTCTAAGTCACATAATCAAATAAAGTGCTCTACTGCATCGTGTTGGCAATTTTTGCCTCTCTCTGCTTTTGCACTCTCATAATTCTATTTGGCTTGATGGCTTCACCCTGAATTTTAAGGATTTGATGTTAAGAAGACATCAGAAAAAAATTATAAACCACAATAATTGCTTTGACTCTGTTTTCCTAAATAATTTAAGGGGAGTAACATTTTGTTGGTATCTCCCTCAGTCACTCCCCTGCTGATCATTTCCTTCTTCACCTTCTTAGAGACACAAATGCATACATACAAGGTTTATGGCAATCATGCTTTAGGGCTTTCTACATTGTATATTGGCTGGTTTGTAGGCACTGCAGCTATTGAATCTTGGAAGTACACATGAATCTTGCCAGGATTTGGAGTTTCACTGGAGGAAGGTCACTCTTCATGCCCATTTTAGGGTGTTAGCTGATCTAAGTGAAAAGTCCAAAAACGTGGGTGTGTGTGTGTTTAATATGGGGCTTTCAGGATACTCTTGTACGTGCTTGTTACCCCAAGGGAAAGCCCTTAAACTGACCTAAGTTTGCATAACTTGGATAGACTTGGTCAGACTGTGATTGTGGTCTATGACCTAGTATGTGTACTACCAGCCCACAATTATCCAAGCTAACAGGTAAGCCTGAAATGGAATTTTCACTCCTGTTCTCTTTTCCCTCCCTCCCTTCATTCCTCCCTTTTCTTCTTCTCTATTGATTTATTCATTCATTCAATAAATGATCATTGAACATGTATTACGTACCAGCTACAGTTTTAGGTGTTTAGTGGGATAAGTAAATAAATAGAAACATAGTAAGGGGACACACATTAAACAAATAGTCACACAAATATATTGTTACAAATTTTGATGTTGGTCATGGAGGAAAACTATAGGGAAGTAGTCTTTCAGGGAGGAACATCATGGAAGGTTTCCCTAAGAAAGTTTTATATGAGCTGAGTGAAGGCAGGAGGAAGCATGCTTCAGGCTGATGTAACACTGTGCAAGGGATCAGGGGCAGGCACAGGAAGGGGAGTCCAGAATGGCTGGACTAGAAATTACAGGATGAGACTGAGGTGGTGCTGGTGGTGGTGGGAAGAAGGCCCATTTGAGATGGGTCCAAGAGGCCATTAGGGACACATCATTAGTTGCTTGTAGGCCATCTTATGATACTTTGAGGGATTTTTAAACGGCTTGTTTGTTATAAAGCAGTTGAAGGCCAATGAAGAGTTTTAAGCGGGAAAGTGACATGAACTCATTTGTATTTACAAAAAGACAATTCTGAAGAAGAAAGAGCTAAAGTGGAGAGTAAATATCTGCAAAGCTGTTAGGAGGCTACTGAAGGAACCATTAGAGAGGTGAGAAGGCATTGTGGGTGGGACTGGCGGCCAGTAGGTAGAGGAGTTGCGTCCAGTTTCTAGAGAATTTCTGTAGAGGGACAGGATTTGGTGACGGAATTCGGAATGGGAGTGAGTGAGAACGTCTCAAGAATATTTAAGTTTCTGGATGCACAAGTGTCCTGATGTGTGCAAGGTATCCTGTGAACAGGATACAGTGCAAGGGTGATGGGTTCACAGTTGCTTTGGCCGTGAGACTTAATAAAGCTGTGGAGGTTTTGACATAACTTAATGGAGATGTTGGGGAGGGGTTTTGTTCAGTTCTGGAGCTCAGAAGAGAGGTCTAGGCTGCAGTCATTAGCATGGCAATCAGTGGCTATATTAACTGATTTTGTTAATTTCAATAGGGTGTTTTTCCAAAGGTAAATGAGGCATTCCTTTTTAAACACTTTTCTAGTTTATGTTGTAGCATTATTATGTTTCCTTAACCAAAATTTACAAGTCCAGTTTCCTATACTATGTTTGGATACCTGGAATTTCACTCCATCTATATTATCGATGTTATTATTATTACTACTACTACTATTATTATCACCATGCTGTACATTACACCCAATTATGAAACATGCTGTTTATATTTAACTTTTGAAGAAATACCCTTGGATTTTGAAAATCAGACTTTATGTCCTCAAATGAATCTGACTGACTTTAGAAGAATAAGGGCTTTCCATCCTGGTGGAGTCCTGGAAATGAGTTTTTGGAGATAGGGCTATGTGTTGGTCTTCATACATGTGGCTCCGTAATTGTGAATTGTGATGCAAGTGTACTTTTCTCAGCTCCCCTGCACTAACCAGCAAAGTGACCTTGAGCAAGTCACCAGCAGCTCAACACGACCTCCAAGATTCATTTTGGCCTTAAGAGTCTATGAAAAATTAGCATTAATCCTAAGAAAATGGGGTAAGGGTGGAGAAAGCACTTATTTTAAATACTGGAGAAGTTTTAGATCCCTGGAGGAATTAAATCTTCTGAAATTATTCAAGATATAGTAAATGGGAGGTTATAAGTTTTTTCCCCCTATCTTTCTACACATATGGAAAGACAGTTAAATTGCTGCTAAAAATGTGAAGTGGAGGTGAGCAGCATTTCCAGAGGCAGTAAGTAGTGTTGCATTTTACTGGTAAATTTTATCATTCTTTAAAAAAAATGAGAGAGAGGTTTATATAAAAGCGGGGAAAAAGGAAATTGCATGTGCAGATGAAAAATACCATCTGTGCTTCTGGATCCGTTCCATGCTCCACACCTTCGGTGAAAGAAACTGTTGATTGAAAGCTCAGATTTTGCTGGCTAGTTGTAAAAGCTTCCTGTGTTGCAAATCAGGCATTTTAAAAATAGATGGCTTTGAATTTGGGAGTTAATTTTTGGCCCCATTTGCTCAGGCCTCCTAACTCAGGAAGTATGCTTTTAGTAAACCTACAATTCAATTCATATTCAACTCAATTAATAGTAATGAGCACTTACAAGGTGCCAGCAATGTATCAGTTTCTCTGTTTTAACTCAAATTTCCCAGTATTTGTAATAGCTCCCTTTGCCTCCTAGTGGCAGTTTGAGCCTGTCTAATTTCCTGGACTGGAGCGCTTCATCTGTATCTTACTCAGAGAAAATATTAAACATTGGCAAAACTGCAAGTATGCAGTCCCATAAAGTTAGAGAAATTTGTGTTAAATGTCTTCACCTACACCTTTCTGGTCTCTTTCCCATCTTAATAATGGCACATGTCAAACCTGTGCCCAGGCTCAAGTCAATTCTGCTCTCATTTACCCCTTACCATGAATTTAAGTAAAAATGGCACCTCTCTCAGGGTTACTTTATTTCCCTAATCTCATCTCTAATTGTGGACTGAAATACTCGTTCCTGTTAATATAGTTTTAAATTTTAGACCATTACTGTTCCTACTTACAGGTAAAAGGGGGCTTTGACACTTGGTTTTTCTTCAAATTTAAGATTTTTGGCCATTGCATTTCACTTTAAACTTGCTCAGTTGAGAACGCTGTAAATGGTGTTTATATAGAGAAATTATTCGAAGCAACCCGAAACAGCCAAATTTATATCCCTCTTCTCTAAACCAGAGTAATTGCAATGAATCTTTGAATTATTCAGGCAACAACAGCTCTGGGAAAACAAACATATTATTAGAAGCTCAAAGTAACCACTTCAGGTGCCAAATGCATCCCTAAGTACTTAAAGAGAGGAGATCAATTACACAGATTTTTTCTTAATAGGTAAGAGGGAGGTGGAAAGCTGCATATTTTTAGAATTAAATCTACCTTAAAATACTAACCATTTTAGTTGTTAGTGGGTAGCTTGATTCTTAACTGTGAAATATAGATAGAGATATCTATATATTGAAATCCTCTTAATCTCCCTTCCCTAAAACCTTAATAATATTCAAATATGTATTTTGTGCTTCTATATACATGTCTTTAGCTACTATAGGAGAGAACTTACTATACATATTTGTCTTTCAATAATTGAATTGTCTGTGTTTTTAGAAGGTCATTCTCACTAGCTAACTTTTTATGGTAAAGTTTCAGTGTTTACTTGGCATTATTTTGATAATTCAGTAGATTGAGTATAGCTGTGTAATAAATATCTGTATTTGAACCAAGAAACTCTCTACCATTAACTATGTTCTTTAAAAAATTTATTTTATATTGGAGTATAGTGGATTCATAATGTGTTTCAGGTGTACAGCAGAGTGATTCAGTTATACATATATATGTATCTATTCTTTTTACCATTAACTACATTGTCGACATTGGGCAAAATTCTCCGAGTTAACTCATCTATTAAATGTGATTGAATTGTGAGAATAAATGGAGGTAGTCTGTGAAAAAAGGCTTTGAAAAGAATAAAATGTGTTTTTGGTTATTTTAGCATTTTTCATGAGCTTTTGTTCATTTGGAAGCTTTCATCCCATTCTTCCTATCTCCATTTGTATACTTTTTTCTTTCTGTCTTTGATTATGTAATTTTTTGCTCTTATTCATGTGATTTTAAAAAGAGCTCATCAGATAACTTCTTTTGTAACTATATTAATCTTTATATGATTCTCTTTTTTCCTTCATTGAGCTTAATGACAGCATCTAGTATATTTGTTCATATTTGCATATTAAGAGAGATACTGACAAACTGGAGTGTTTCCTGAAGATAATGACCAGGATGGCAAAGGATTTAAGTAGGAAAAATACGTTTAGAATTTGTTGCTATTTAGTGTGGAGAGAAAAAGGTTTAAAGGAGACAGTTCTTCAAATAGAGGAAGAAATATGTGAGGATAAAATATTTCTATGTTGTTCCAGATTTAAAAATTAAGACAAAGAGTGGAAAATGAAGGAGAGTCAATTTTTTCTCAGTATAAGGAGTTTTGAAAACCAACTAGAGCTACTAAAATCTAATTGCTTTTTCATTTCCAGGTAGGTTACGGCAGGCCAATTTTTCTTTCGCAGTACCTAGAACAACCCAAATAAATTAGCTATACTTCCTAGAGGTGAAGCAACAAGGATTAAATGAACTAAAATTAAAATTAAATGAACTAAAATTTCAGGGAGGAAAATCATTCTAAGCTGCTGTCAATTTTTTTTTTTCCCTGAGGGCATTTACTGATTCTGAGTGTGGTCTAAGGACTGGACTAGACCCAGGCAGAAGGTATCTTTTGGGAGTAAGAAAAGCCAGAGAAATTTTTAGTGATTGTACAAGGCTGGGATGACAAGTTGGAAACTTGAGGGATCTAAAACACATATCAGCTTTCTCCGCAGCGTTTGCTGTCTTCTGAGGCCACATAAGAAGCAGGGGGGCTAGGCTAAAAGATTCTAAAAGACAGAATGAAAGCTTCAGTGGACTTTTGGTATTTAGGAAACAAACAAATAAATGGACTTGGTGGGAGGGAGATGCTAAACTGAAACACAGGGCTGAACTCTTCTTTGAAGACACTTGCCAAATTTTTTAGCTGTTTTTTGGGCCTGAGAAAATAAGCTGAAAGCTTATGAAAAAGTACTTCTTGTGTTCTTTCAGGGTTGAGAAGATAAAGATCTACTAGTTTCTCAATCAAAGTCCAGGGAGTTTCATGGCTTAGAAATGGAAATAAACGAGGGACAGATCTCATATATCCTACTAAAACTTGATCCAAGCCCCAACCCAGCTGAATCCCAGATTAGTTTGAGATTATCCGCCTCTCATCTACCTAAAAATAGGAAGGGGAAAACTGCTCTGGTAGAAGAGAACATCATTTGGAGATTCTGAGGTTCCTCTAAACATAATTTCTGTCATATAATAAAAGAGTAATTAGACATACAAACAGGTGAAGCTACATGACCAATAATCAAAAGAAAAAAATGGACATTTGCAGCAAACAAGTAGATGATTCAGATATTACAGATAATTGACAAGGACCTCAAGGACCTCTGATTAATTAATAAATAAATAAATAAAATAAAAATAAAGGTGGACCAAAGAAACATTTGGTAGAATGAATAGGAAATTTTATCAGAGAATTGGGATACATACAAAATAATCAAACAGCTATTCTTGAATTGACATAAACTCTCTGAAATTAAGAATTTGATGGAGAAGTATAATATGCTGAACACAGACTACAAGATTAGTGAACTGGAAAGCTCCCAAAATAAAATAATAGAAAGAGAAAGAAAAGGAAAAATCAGATAATGTGTGAAAGACATTTGGGAAAAATCAGATAATGTGTAAAAGACAATTGGGATATGCTCAACAATTTTAACGTAAGTAAAATTGAAGTCCCCAAAGCAGAGGAGAGAACAATTGGAGGAGATACATTATTTAAAAAGTTAAGGCCAAGAATTTCCCAAAATTTAAGAAAGTCACCGCCCACAGATTCATGAAGTTTATCAAAACCCAAGCAATATAAATAAAATAAAAACATTCAGAGGTACATAATGGTAAAACTGCTGAAAACCAAAGACAAAAAGATCTTACCAACAGTCAAAGAAAAAGGACTCATTACCTCAAAGAGCAAAATAAGTTTGAGAACTAAGGGAAGCTAGAAGATAAACAGAATGTAGAGTGTTGAGGGCAAAGAACTGCCAACTTACAATTTTATAAATAATAAAAGTGAGCCCTTCAAAAATAAAGATGTTTTCTGACCAGAAAACTCACCCAAAGCACAAAAACAAAATAAACATTGAGGGAATTAATTACTATCATGCCTGTGCTAAAAGGAATTCCTATAAGTGGAAGAATGACCCTAAATGGAACCATGGAAATATCAGAGCAATTGAGGAACACTGGAAAGTGTTACATGTTAAATATAAATGATCATTAATTATATTAAACATTAAGTAATGCTTTATGGAGTTTAAAATACAGTTAGAATAATAGTAACATAAAAGGCAGGAAGGGGTAAGTGGAGTTAGAAACTTCCATGGTTTAGCAATATTGAGGATAATAAAAGTAATAATTGTATTACATTGATCTAACTCAAGAATGATCGATATAATTCCTCAGGTAAACACTTAAAAGAATAAAGTATAACTAATACATTAATAGAAATAAGGGGAATGATAAAAATTTGATTAATACAAAGAAGGTAAGGAATGATAAAAAGGAACACAGTAGAAAGGGCAATTAGAATAGCTGGAAATAGAGGAAAACAGAAAAAAGTCTTATACCTTGGAATAGGCAAGGATTTCTTAATTAAAACACAAAAGCACTAACCATTGAAAAAATGTATAGATTGGTTTATATCAAAATTAATAACTGTTTTTCATCAAATACACTATTAGAATGAAAAGATATTCACAGAGTGGGAGAGGATATTCTTAATACATATATCTGACAATACATATAATCGGACTCATATCCAGATTATATAAAGAACTCCTACAAATAAAAAAAAGACAGTCCCGTAGAAAAATGGATAAAAGTCTTAAACAAACACTTCATGTAATAGTATATCCAAATAGTCAATAAATATGGGAAAAGTTATTGCAACTGTATTAGTCATTACAGCAATGCAAATTAAGATGGGATTAGAACACATTCATTAGAATGGTAGAAAATATTATGAAAAGGTAGAAAATATTATGTGTTGGATGAAGATGTAGAGCAACTGAAATTCTCATGATCTACTGGTGGGTGTGTAATTGAAACAACCCCTTTGGAAAAATTTTGGCAATATCTACAAAGCATATTTTATGACCCAGCAATTCTACTTCAGGTGTACCTGCAAGAGAAATATGTATATATGTTAACAAAAAAACATGTAATAGAGTGTTCATGGCAGCCCTCTTTCTAATAGTGCCCAAAAGAAATGCCCATCAATAGGACAGTAGATAAATTGGCATATTAACACAGTGAAATATTTTACAGTTATGAGAATGAATGTTGACCACATATAACAATATGAATGAAACTCATAAACATAATGTTGAGTGAAAGAGACTAGACTCAACAAAGTGTATACTGAATGAATCTATTTATACACAGTTCAAAACCAAGCAGACCTAATCTGTATATCTAAAAGTCAAGATACTGGTTACTCTTATTTTATGCTCCTTTTAGCAAATTGTGTTAAAAGATAAAATGTGCATATAATCGTGTTTGTGAATAGGATGTTTTTAAGAAAAGAAAAAAAAAGATACTGGTTACTCTTAGCAGGGGTGGGGGGATGGTTGTGGACTTCTGTACTTCTTGTGATATGTTTTTCTTCATTTAGATATTACTTACATAGCTGTATTTGATTTATAAATATTCAGCCTCACTTTATGTGTATTTTTCTATATATCTTATACTTCAAAAACAAGCATAATGAACTATCTTTTGAGTTAATCAGCTTCCCATTCCTGGAAATATTCAAGCAGAGAGGTTGCACAATTACCTGTAAGGGAAACTTTGGAACGGATTTCTGCATGGTGTAAAAGGAAATGCACCAGATGCTTTCCCCAAATCTTTTAAATTCTGAAATTCTCTGATTCTTTAAAAAGTGTATACTTTCATTGCCATCTACAGGTTTTTCTTCTTTCTTTACTAATCAAGTTTGAGACCATAGCCTACTTGCTCTGTTTCCTGTTTACCTCCTACTCCTTCTTCAACTCATACCATTTCTCAATCACTGACCTCTCAATGGCCAAATCTAATGGCTTATTTTCTTCTTTTTCTCACATATTTGGGTCATTTGCTGGTGAGGACTCATTTACTTAGTATTCTCTCAATTTAGCTTTCCCGATATCACTCTCTTCTTGTTCTCCTATTGTCTCTCTTATCTCTGCTCATTTTTGAAATATTAGGACACTCCAAAGTTCTATTCTTAGTCTCCTTCTCAAGCTATAAAATTCTTTGTATGATTTCAGCCAGTCCTCACTCACTATTCACCTGTTACTGCCTTTCAAACACGTCTCTAAACTCAGTTCCATCTCCAAGTTTCCAGACTTACATATTCAATGGCTGAACAGAAAGATCCACCTGTATGTCCCCAAATTTACATGTGCAAGACTGAATTCCTGTTTCTTCCCCAAACTTGGTCCTCTTTTATTATTCCTTTTACCTGGAGATAGTGTCACCATCTCTGTTTCATGCAAACTTGGCACAGTTGTGGATTCTCCTATTTCCTCTCCTTCCTTTATCTTGCATCTAATCAGTTACCAGATCCAGTCGTTCCTTTTCTAAAAAAATGTGGTAAAAGCACTTAACATGAGATCTACCCTCCTAACAAATTTTTAAGTGTGTAATACAGTATTGTTAACTATAGGCACAATGTCGTATAGCAGCATATCTCTAGAATTTAATCATCTTGCATAACTGGAACTATACCAATTGAATAGCAACTCCCCATTTCCCCTGCCCTGACCCTCATCATTTTTCCAAATAGTCGCCAAAAAAGATCTGTTTTCTAATTTCAGACTCAGCCAATTTATTTTCCACAATGGTGCCTGCATTGGTTTCTCTTAGTAGGATATTCTTTCTTCAGTTCTTGCCTCAGTGAACGCTTACTCATTTTTGAGATTTGGTTCAACTGCTATTTTCTCTGTGAAGCCAGAACTGACCTTTACCTGTCAGATAAAATTAACAACCCCTTCCTTTGTGTACCCACTGCAACCCTGTACCTATTTTCAGTCAATAATTTATCGTATTTCATTGCACTTATTTGTGATACTGGGAGTATGTTTTATTTATCCTTATGATATACAGCACACAAGTGTGCCAAGGTTGAATAAATAAAACAATGAATTGATGACTGCATGAATGAATGAGTAGGCGTACTCAGTTTAGTCTGAATCTGTGTTTTCTCATTTTGAATCACTTGAATGATACTTAACATACTTACTCCTGGCCCCTACCCTAGACACTCTTTAGAAAAAGAGCTGGAAGTTTCTTTATATCAGGTTGGTTTGGGGAACATTGGTCTAAATTATTATCTAAATTTATTTACTTGAAATAAAATTAAACTTATCTTCCAAGCAGTAAGCATTTTCATGCACATATTTCCAACCTGAGATATGTCAAAATTTGTTGACCAATCACTGGTCTGGAAATGAATTATAGAAATGTTATTATAGGAAACAAGCAATTTTCTTTGAAGTATTGAATAATGAATAAAATGAACATATGCAAATGATTTGGGGGGTTTATTAAGCTTTTAGTGTATGGTCTATTGCTCAATGAATATTAAATAGGCAGTATTAAATCAAAATGATTTATTTATTTCACTTGTCGTAAAATAGTTCTACCACACACACAAGTGTGTAAATATACATATATGCTTAAATTTTGTTTCACTTCCATGGTATTTTGCTTAATATAGCTTGTGAAAACTGATTGTCATGCTTGTGTCTTATGTGGTTTTTATTCACAGTTCATGAATGCATAGTGATTTTCTGGGAAAAAATAAGCACTCAGATCATACAAATACACTCAAAGCATCTTCATTCAGAAGTGGTTGCCATTCAATGGTGCCTAATCACCTATATAAACAAAAATTTCATTTTAAAGAGAGGGTTTATTATTTAGCCAGGGAAGAGAAAGCTGTGGTACTTCTTCAAACATATTACCTGAGGGATTATGAAAAACAAACGTGGGAAGAAAAAAGTCTACATTTGAAGTGAGAGAGACTGGGTTTCCATGGTAAGTATTTCTTAATAGGTAAAGATGGGAAATGCTATTGTGGTTCTTGGTTAGATTTTAGAGAGTGTTCGCATAGTACTTTTAAAAAATATATATTTTAAGCATGCCTTTGAGATATTTGAATGCAGATCCATCTGAGTTCAGCGGACTAAATCAGAAGACCTCTAAGTAAAAAAATCTCCTATTACAATCTTTACAATCTTTATGAACATAATCCTTGTTCTTTAGAGACAAATACATGACACTAAATTACATAATTAAAATACCATAAATTATATTGTCTTCTTCTGTTGCTTTGTATTCTTACGGTATTGTTGGTAAACCAAAAGTCTGTACTATTGGTACTATGCTTCCTGGTTCAGTGGACTTTAGTCGTTTTGCCTTTAGGGAGAACTTTTCTCTGATTATGTAGTGTTTTCACTTATTGCTCACAGGCTTCTTGTTTGGGTAATTTTTTTTAAATTCCAATTTTACTGGTGAGTAGCTGTTTTGTTATATAATGTGACTTATTCACATTATACAACAAATCAGTGGAAGTCTTAAAACTTATGACATTATGAGCTCAAACTTACATGGGAAACTCCTGGTAGACTGCATTATTGTTTTTACATAAAGTTATTCCATAATGCAATAACAAACGTAGAGGCCTAACTTTACCTGTATGATAGAAATCTTTTATGTAGCATTAGAATCATCATTTGTGCCATGCTATAGCTAAGCTGAGCTTCCTGTTCAGCTCTTGTCCAGCCTATAGGCTTATGGTTGTGAAGTTCTTGGTTCTTGAAAGATAAAATCTTCTGTCTGATGCCATTCTTCACTTGTCTAAATCTTAGCTTAGGTTATAGCTCAGTGTCACATTAATAAATCTTACATTCTCTGTCCAAAGAAATCTTGGCCATGCCCAAACAGCCATATTACTTTACCATTACCCTTCATTTTAAAATTAAATTAAAGGAAGGTTTTCTATATTATAATATTACTATTTATTTACATATATCTCTATACTAGATGGTAGGCTAGAGGGGGTTCATCTAAGAGCTACAATAACATGTAATATTATAATTCACACACAAAATCTTTCCAAAATGAGAAAAAAAATAGAAGGCAGAAAGGCAAAAACGATGTTGCTTGCTTAATAAATATTCAAGATAACAAAACCACATTCGTGGTTTTTATTATTCAGTGATTTGAGATTTCAAGGTAACTGCAGATGTTTTAAGTCTAGACTTGATATTTTGGCTTTTTTAAAGGATGCTTTATATGGTTTGATTTTTGTTTATTTGTTTTTGTCTTTGTTTTGATCAAGAAATGCATGGCTAACTCTGTATTTTAGAGAACATGTGATTTCAGCAAGAACAGCAGTGGCTATAGGGAAAGGAATGATGGTATTGAGAAAGTTAGAACTTAACTCAGTCCCCTCATGATCCCCCAGGATGACTGAGAAAACTGAAAGTGTTCTACAAACCCTAAAGTTCCTCATAGACCATCAGTTCTCTAAAACAGGAATTATTATAACAATATTTGTCAAAACATGGCAGTAAGAGTTGACATCAGTATTCTTGATGGCATTGTTTCTGAATGGCATCTTGCTCCAGGGCAGTAGTTCCCCCCCCCCACCCCCAGCTATTATGAGGTATGAAGGACAAATTAAAATTGTGTATATTCTATGTTGTACAATGCCATTTTAAAAAGGTGTACAAAGTAATGATTTAATATACATATACATTATGAAATGCTTATCACAGTCAAGTTAATTAACACATTCATCATCTCACAGTTACCTCCTTTTTTGTGGTGAGAACACAATACTACTCTCTTAGCAAATTTCATATATACAATACAGTATTATTAACTACAGTCACCATGTCATACATTAGATCTCCAGAACTTATTTCTTTTGACACTTAACTTTTCTATATCCCTGTTTTACCTAAGGCACTACTAAATGATAAAAGTTGTACATGTAAAATCCAAAATTACTGTTCTTGGTTGGTAAGAGGCTTTCCACTTTGTCATTCAGAGATATACCTCCTTTTCCTTGTTGCTCAGCCATTTTTAGGCCCTTGGAGTCCTCTACACTTAGCACCTGGATGGGGAAAGGGCATGGAAAACCTGGAATGGGAAATTTTTATGGACTAAGACTGGAAGTATTCCACATCACTTCCCTCAGGTTCCATTGGTTAGAATGCAGTGATATGGCCATTTCTAACTGGAAGGGAACAGACAAATGTAAACTTTCTGTGAGCCCAGGAAGAAGATGAAACAGATTTGGTAAGGAGCTAGCTAGTTCCTGTTGTAATACCTTTCAGTATTTATTTTCTTTTCTGTGCCACAAGATTGAAAAAACCTATACCTATAAAGTGTTGAGAAAATAATCAATGCTGTTATATATAGCTTTATTGATTATGAGGCCCCCTCATTTTCATGATATCTTTTATTTTTATCACAACTCTAAGAAAATAGGAATTATTAGCCTTGATTTTCAGATGATGAAACAGAAGTTCATAGAAGTCAAATAGTTGCCCAAGGCCATAGAGCAGGTATATGGTCAATCTGGAATTGGAAACTGTGTCTCCTGATATGCCTCTGTTACCTTTTCCTTTTAGGGAAAAAAATGACACTTTCCAGGTGTGAGAGGGAATAGTAGTGCCTTGAACCTTGTACTTTGTGTTGTGGGATCATGGACAGTGCTCTGCTTTCTGGATGTCACATGTTCACTTAAGTTTTATTAGACTTGCTATGTAGGGGCATAGGTGCTGGTGGCATATGGAGGCTGAAAAAATTATATAGGTTTTCTACAACTCCAAGTAGTGTCTGCATAGTTACACTCATTTTCCTTATTGAAAGTCCTGCCTACCTCACATAATTTTCAGATCTAGCTGAAAATTGCCTGTGAATATGTATGTATGAATTTCCCAGAGAATTCATCCTACCCTCTGACTTCGGAGAAGTCATCTCATCATATGTATATGAAATAAAAGTGAGATTGGAATGACTATCATCTTCCATACCTAATTCAAGAATGTCATACACTCAGATTCCAATAAGCATCTCAAACACAACTCATTCTAACTGAATTCCTAATTCCCCATGTAACTTAGATAGCAAAACAAACCCTTAAGAAATACATTTCCTTTGGCTTCTGTGAATAACCTTATTGACATGCACAGAAATTAAAACATGAACTGTTGAGTAAGGAGAACAAGTCAAAATTCCTTTGTTATAATTAGGGATGTTATAGAGAATTACTATCAATAAAGCTTACACATTTAATTGTATGCAAAAATGCTGAGTAATAATTGAGGGACTATAAATGATAAAAAATTAAACGTGAACTTAAACATCCTTTAGTTCTCTTAAAAGTAATTTATTCTGAATCTCATAAATTCATAAAAATTCCCTAGAGTTTGGTAGCTTCAATTACACTGGCACTAGCAATAAATATGCTCTGCATATTTATTTATGGAGTTTAAAGAAACTATCATTTTAGAAAATGAAATTAAATGTAACTGGAATGCTAATATATAGTATAGCATTGGATACAAGGCAGATTCAGCAACCCAAGAGTTCAGACACTACAGGGCACAATCATGATGAAATGCATGGAATTTTAACAATTTAGATGTCAGAATGATATGAAGAAAAAGTAGTTATCCATACTCAAGAAAAAAACAAATTGATAAAGATTAACAAGCTTGGGAAGATGACTCAAAGGCTAAAAAGAAATAAAACTATTAAGTGAAAGGTTAAAATATCAGATATATTGTATATGATTTTGCTAATGAATGCATGCACAGTGCCATGTGACACTAGAGTTCCATCCAGATAGATGTGTTCTTTTTGGTATGTTGGTGTGTCGTGTATGTGCGTGTGTGTGTGTGTGCGCATATGCGGATGCAGGAACAGAGTATAAATGGATACATGAGTATATCGTTAGGTCACTTGCCTTCTAGAGGAGTCCGGAGTATTACATTGATTGCTAACATGATCCTTCTGGGACTTCCTTTTTAAAGGTCTTGTAGGATTCAATACCTTAGAGATCTAGCCTAAGCATCCTCCCAATAAAAATTTCTAGTGACACAAATTATGTAAGATTTTATATATCATGCAGGTCAACCTCACTTGGCTCATGCCAATTGTATGTGTGACTTTGTACATGCCAGATGCTTGAATATTTATTCTTGAAAGTCCTGCTAGGAGGGTGAAGACATGTTATATGTATTATCTAAAACTAAGGCAGATATTCATTAGTCACAATTCTTTCAATGGTGCCACTTTATATCTCCCTGGCAGTGATAGCTTCTCCTGCATTTAAACTTGGTTTCTGCCTGTTTACTTGCCTGTTTCTGCCAGCTAGAGTGATCTCTTTACCCTGCCTCTCTACTGGAACTTACAGTACTTATGCTCTTTGCTTTAACAAATCTAACTCCTTGATTGAGATTCCTCACTTTTCCAAATCATAAATATTTACTATATACTGTTTATCTGCTTAGATTGTCAGTTTTTTCCTGTTTTTTCAGATTACTGCTATTTCCCCAAATCATTTAATATACGAAGTGGCAACTAATATATCTTAAAAAAAATTGGACATGTAATTGGCAACAGAATTGTTATGAAGCACTTTTTACTTTGCACTGCTATATGGTATCTCATGCATCCACATTTTGTAACTGCTTTCCAGTAAGTCGTTGTTAAAATAAATCTACCTGGAGACCTTCAAGATGGCGGAGGAGTAAGACATGGAGATCACCTTCCTCCCCACAAATACATCAGAAATACATCTACATGTGGGAAAACTCCTACAGAACACCTACTAAATGCTGGCAGAAGACCTCAGACTTCTCAAAAGGCAAGAAACTCCCCACGTACCTGGCCGTGTGGCTGACAGGGTCTTGGTGTTCCAGCCGGGTGTCAGGCCTGTGCCTCTGAGGTGGGAGAGCGGAGTTCAGGACACTGGTCCACCACAGACCTCCTGGCTCCACGTAATATCAAACGGTGGAAGCTCTCCCAGAGATCTCCATCTCAATGCTAAGACCCAGCTCCACTCAACAACCAGCAAGCTACAGTGCTGGAGACCCTATTCCAAACAGTTAGCAAGACAGGAACACAACCCCACCCATTAGCAGAGAGGCTGCCTAAAACCAATAAGGTCACAGACACCCCAAAACACAACACCAGACACAGTCCTGCCCACCAGAAAGACAAGATCCAGCCTCATCCACCAGAACACAGGCATCAGTCCCCTGCACCAGGTAGCCTACACAACCCAGTGAACCAACCGTAGCCACTGCGGGCACACACCAAAAACAACGGGAACTATGAAACTGCAGCCTGCAAAAAGGAGACCCCCAAACACAGTAATTTAAGCAAAATGAGAAGACAAAGAAACACACAGCAGTTGAAGGAGCAAGGTAAAAACCCACCAGACCAAACAAATGAAGAGGAAATAGGCAGTCTACCTGAAAAAGAATTCAGAGTAATGATAGTAGAGATGATCCAAAATCTTGGAAATAGGATGGAGAAAATACAAGAAACGTTTAACAAGGACCTAGAAGAATTAAAGAGCAAACAAAAAATTATGAAAAACACAACATATGAAATTAAAAATTTTCTACAAGGAATCAAGAGCAGAATAACTGAGGCAGAAGAACGGATAAGTGACCTGGAAGATAAAATAGTGGAAATAACTACTGCAGAGCACAATAAAGAAAAAAGAATGCAAAGAATTGAGGATAGTCTCAGAGACCTCTGGGGCAACATTAAATGCACCAACATTCGCATTATAGGGGTCCCAGAAGAAGAGGAGAAAAAGAAATGGACTGAGAAAATATTTGAGGAGATTATAGTTGAAAACTTCCCTAATATGGGAAAGGAAATAGTCAATCAAGTCCAGGAAGCACAGAGAGTCCCATACAGGATAAATCCAAGGAGAAACATGCCAAGACACATATTAATCAAAATATCAAAAATTAAGTACAAAGAAAAAATATTAAAAGCAGCAAGGAAAAAACCACAAATTACATACAAGGGAATCCCCGTAAGGTTAACATCTGATCTTTCAACATAAACTCTGTAAGCCAGAAGGAAGTGCCAGGACATATTTAAAGTGATGAAAAGGAAAAACCTCCAACCAAGATTACTCTACCCAGTAAGGATCTCATTCAGATTTGACGGAGTAATTAAAAGCTAAGAGAACTCAGCACCACCAAACCAGCTTTTCAACAAATGCAAAAGGAACTTCTCTAGGCAGGAAAAACAAGAGAGGGAAAAGACCTACAATAACAAACCCAAAACAATTAAGAAACTGGTAATAGGAAAATACATATCAATAACTACCTTAAATGTAAATGGATTAAATGCTGCAAGCACAAGACATAGACTGGCAGAATGGATACAAAAGCAAGACCCATATATATATGCTGCCTGCAAGAGACCCACTTCAGACCTAAGGACACATACAGACTGAAAGTGAGGGGATGGACAAAGATATTCCATGCAAATGGAAATCAGAAGAAAGCTGGAGTTGCAATTCTCATATCAGACAAAATAGACTTTAAAATAAAAACAATTGCAAGAAGCAAAGAAGGACACTACATAAGATCAAGGGATCAATCCAAGAAGAAGATATAACAATTGTAAATATTTATGCAGCCAACATAGGAGCACCTTAATACATAAAAGGCAAATGCTAACAGCCATAAAAGGGGAAATTGACAGTAACACAATCATAGTAGGGGACTTTAACACCCCACTTTCACCACTGGACATATCCAAAATGAAAATAAATAAGGAAACACGAGCTTTAAATAATACATTAAACAAGATGGACTTAATTGATATTTATAGGACATTCCATCCAAAAACAACAGAATAAACTTTCTTCTCAAGTGCTCATGGAACATTCTCCAGGATAGATCATATATTGGGTCACAAATCAAGCCTTGGTAAATTTAAGAAAATTGAAATAGTATCAAGTATTGTTTCTGACCACAACACTATGAGACTAGATATCAATTACAGGAAAAAATCTGTGAAAAATACAGACACATGGAGGCTAAACAGTACACTACTAAATAACCAAGAGATCACTGAAGAAATCAAAGAGGAAATCAAAAAATACCTAGAAACAAATGACAATGAAAACCCGGTAACCCAGA
The DNA here is from genome assembly GCF_008692025.1 of Phocoena sinus. Classification (NCBI taxonomy): domain Eukaryota; kingdom Metazoa; phylum Chordata; class Mammalia; order Artiodactyla; family Phocoenidae; genus Phocoena; species Phocoena sinus. Next base: position 19,895,584 of record NC_045778.1, on the reverse strand, counting down.
ACCTATGGGATGCAGCAAAAGCAGTTCTAAGAGGGAAGTTAATAGCAATACAGTTCTACCTCAAGAAACAAGAAACATCTCAAACAAGCCACCTAACCTTACACCTAAAGCAATTAGAGAAAGAAGAACAAAACAACCCCAAAGTTAGCAGAAGGAAAGAAATCATAAAGATCAGATCAGAAATAATTAAAAAAGAAATGAAGGAAACAGTAGCAAAGATCAATAAAACTAAAAGCTGGTTATTTGAGAAGATAAACAAAATTGATAAACCATTAGCCAGACTCATCAAGGAAAAAAGGGAGAAGACTTAAATCAATAGCATTAGAAATGAAAAAGGAGAAGTAACAGCTGACACTGCAGAAATACAAGGGATCATGAGAGATTACTACAGGCAACTCTATGCCAATAAAATGGACAACCTGGAAGAAATGGACAAATTCTTAGAAATGCACAACCTTCTGAGACTGAACCAGGAAGAAATAGAAAATATGAACAGACCAATCACAAGCACTGAAATTGAAACTTTGACTTAAAATCTTCCAACAAAGAAAAGCCCGGGACCAGATGGCTTCGCAGGCAAATTCTATCAAACATTTAGAGAAGAGCTAATACCCATCCTTCTCAAACTCCTCCAAAAAGTTGCAGAGGAAGAAACACTCCCAAACTCATTCTGTGAGGCTACCATCACCCTGATACCAAAACCAGACAAAGATACTACAAAAAAAGAAAATTACAGACCAATACCTGATGAATTAGATATTCATCAGATTAGAATTAGATAGAATTAGATACTGATCAATATAGATGCAAAAATCCTGAACAAAATACTAGCAAACAGAATCCAACAATACCTTAAAGGGATCATACACCATGATCAAGTGGGATTTATCCCAGGGTTTCAAGGATTCTTCAACATACGCAAATCAATCAACGTGATGCACCATATTAACAAACTGAAGGAAAAAAACCATATGATCATCTCAGTAAATGCAGGAAAAGGCTTTTGACAAATTCAACACGCATTTATGACAAAACCCTCCAGATAGTAGGCATAGAGGGAACTTACCTCAACATAACGAAGGCCATATATGACAAACCCACAGCCAACATCATTCTTAATGTTGAAAAACTGAAACCATTTCCTCTAAGGTCAGGAACAAGACAAAGTTGTCCACTCTCACCACTGTTATTCAACATAGTTTTAGAAGTTTTAGTCTCAGCAATCAGAGAAGAAAAAGAAATAAAAGTAATCCAAATTGGAAAAGAAGTAAAGTTGTCACTGTTTGCAGATGACATGAGACTCTACATAGAGAATCCTAAAGATACTACCAGAAAACTACTAGACCTAATCAATAAATTTGGTGAAGTAGCAGGTTACAAAATGAATGCACAGAAATCTCTTGCATTCCTATACACTAATGATGAAAAATCTGAAAGAGAAATTAAGGAAACACTCCCATTTACCATTGCAACAAAAAGAATAAAATACCTAGGAATAAACCTACCTAAGGAGATAAAAGACCTGTATGCAGAAAATTATAAGACACTGATGAAAGAAATTAAAGCAATCTTGAGAAAGAAAAACTAGAGGAATCAAGTTCCTGGACTTCAGACTATACTACAAAGTTACAGTAATCAAGACAGTATGGTACTTGCACAAAACCAGAAATATAGATCAATGGAACAGGAGAGAAAGGCCAGAGGTAAACCCACGCACCTGTGGTCACCTTATTTATGATAAAAGGAGGCAAGAATATGCAATGGAGAAAAGACAGCCTCTTCACTAAATGGTGCTGGGAAAACTGGACAGCTACATGTAAAGAATGAAATTAGAACACTCCCTGACACTGTACACAACAATAAACTCAAAATGGATTAAAGACCTAAATGTAAGGCCAGACACTATACAACTCTTAGAGGAGAACATAGGCAGAACACTCTATGACATAAATGACAGCAAGATCCTTTTTGACCCACCTCCTAGAGAAATGGAAATAAAACCAAAAATAAATGGGACCTTGAAACTTAAAAGCTTTTGCACAGCAAAGGAAGCCATAAACAAGACGAAAAGACAACCCTAAGAATAGGAGAAAATATTTGCAAATGAAGCAACTGACAAAGGATTAATCTCCAAAATTTACAAGCAGCTCATGCAGCTCAATATCAAAAAAATTAAAAACCCAATCCAAAAATGGGTGGAACACCTAAATAGACATTTCTCCAAAGAATATATACAGATTGCCAACAGACACATGAGGGGATGCTCAATATCACTAATCATTAGAGAAATGCAAATCAAAAGTACAATGAGGGGGATTCCCTGGTGGAGCAGTGGTTGAGAGTCCTCCAGCTAATGCAGGGGACGTGGGTTCATGCCCCAGTCCGGGAGGATCCCACGTGCCGCGGAGTGGCTGGGCCCGTGAGCCGTGGCCGCTGAGCCTGCGTGTCTGGAGCCTGTGCTCCGCAACGGGAGAGGCCACAACAGTGAGAGGCCCACGTACCGCAAAAAAAAAAAAAAAAAACTACAGTGAGTTATCACCTCACACCGGCCAGAATGGCCATCATCAAAAAATCTACAAACAATTAATGCTGGAGAGGGTGTGGAGAAAAGGGAACCCTCTCTCACTGCTGGTGAGAATGTAAATTGATGCAGCCCCTACAGAGAACATTCTCGAGGTTCCTTAAAAATCTAAAAATAGAGCTACCATATGACCCAGCAATCCCACTACTGGGCATATACCCTGAGGAAAACCATAATTCAAAAGAGTCATGTACCACAATATTCATTGCAGCTCTATTTTACAATAGCCAGGACATGGAAGCAACCTAAGTGTCCATCAACAGATGAATGGATAAAGAAGATGTGGCACATATATACAATGGAATATTACTCAGCCATAAAAAGAAACGAAATTGAAGTATTTGCATTGAAGTGGAGGGACCTAGAGTGTGTCACACGGAGTGAAGTAAGTCAGGGAGAAAAACAAATACTGTATGCTAACACATATATATGGAATCTAAAAAGAAAAAAAAAATGGTTCTGAAGACCTAGGGGCAGTACAGGAATAAAGACACAGATGTTGAGAATGGAATTGAGGACACGGGAGGGGGGAAGTGTAAGCTGGGACGAAGTGAGGGAGTGGCATGTACTTATATACACTACCAAATGTAAAATAGCTAGCTAGTGGAAGGCCGCCACATAGCACAGAGAGACAGCTTCGTGCTTTTGACCACCTAGAGGAGTGGGAGAGGGAGGGTGGGAGGGAGATGCAAGAGTGAAGAGATATGGGGATATATGTATATGTATAGCTGATTCAATTTGTTATAAACAGTAACTAACACACTGTAAAGCAATTATACTCCAATAAAGATGTTAAAAAAAAATGGCTGCACAATTTTAGGAGTGTTGTTTAAGCACCAATTGGTGTGGTCTTACTGGCTCATTATTTTTCTTTGTAATAAATTAAAAATATATTATTTCTGATATTTAACCATATTTTATATTTTATTATTTGTGGAATAACCTCCTGATATATTATTCTTTTGATTCATTGTTGCATTCCATTAGTTTTTGTTTGTTTTGGTTTTGGTATTAAAATTATCTGGGATTCTTAGAAAAAAAGAATACAAAATTGTGAATAGAAATTTAGTTACAAAACTGAATGGTAGGAATATTACTGGAACCCATTCCTACACCATCAAGAGTAGCAATAACTATACACAGATGTGACGGCAAACCAGAGAAATATAGCCCTCTACCCAAAAAGGAAGTCCCAAACATATTCCCCTTAATCAGGCCCCAGTAGGTCCGCATGCACTCCTGTGCTACCCAACAGTCATCCTCCCCAAATGCCCAGTTGATACCAGTGGAAGTGCTAGCACATGTCTATACATATATCCTGAGCTAGATCTGTTGAATAATCTTGTGTAAACAGAGGCAGGTATAGTTGGTAATGTTATAAAATGTAGCTTTTTCTTTATGGCTCATGTTGGAAAGGATTAATTTTGTGGTATTTTTGAGGAAAAGTAAATTCTTATTGCTAAGCCTATTGAACCAATACTTATAGGTTACACATATACATAACATGGTTATTCTCAAAATTTAATTGATTATCAGATTAATATTATAAATAAGATGAACTGACTGGAAAATAACTTAAGTAAGCTGCTTACTTAAAAAGTTAAGGGCTTCCCTTGTGGCGCAGTGGTTGAGAGTCCGCCTGCCGATGCAGGGGACGCGGGTTCATGCCCCGGTCTGGGAAGATCCCACATGCCGCGGAGCGGCTGGGCCCGTGAGCCATGGCCGCTGAGCCTGCGCGTCCGGAGCCTGTGCTCCGCAACAGGAGAGGCCACAGCAGTGAGAGGCCCGCGTACCGCAAAAACAAAACAAAAACAAAAAACAAAAAAAAAAAAAAAAAAAAAAAAAAAAAGTTAAGAGACAATGTTGATTTTGTTAAGGAACATTGTATAAGTTTATGGAGTTTGGCAACTGTTAATAGTATGTTGTGTTGAAATACTATTATTTTCATATTTTGGAGCAACTTTCCTTCCTATTATCTGAAAATTTAGGGTGAAAAAATCTATAGTCATAATAAAATATTTTACAAAACTTTACTCAGCAAAGTGATTTTACTTTTCAAAATGTTGACCTTTTAAAGACATTTATTCATGTCACCTGTAATGTGCAATAAGACATGCATCTTTTCTCAAAAGCAAATCTATAAATTTACAGTTTGACCATTCTCCGGGCCAGTGTATCATTCCTAATTTGAATGTCGATTTTCCTTGAACATTTTAAGCTTGATTTAAATGAAGAATGTTTTCTTAATCTGGAGATTTTAGAATAAGTATTTTAGCTCATAAGACATGGTATAAGACATTTTATCTTGAATTAGAACTTGTATACCAATCATATTTTATGGCCACTGTTAAGGTTCAGATAATCAACTCTTATGTAACATCAGCTCTATGCATGGAAGACAGTATGTATTTTGCTGTCGGTAAGCTAACTTTTTATTTTCTTAGAGTACTTAAGAACATGATATTGTTCTTTCCAAAATTTTGCAAGTATTCTTCCATCCCCATCTCAACAATATAATACATATATATGGTGGTGATAGAACATAAGAGGGGACGTGAGAATATAGTAGTATACTCATGAGAAAATATATTATTATCAGTGTAAATAAAACATGAAAATATTCCTCCCTGACCATAATCCCCCACTAATAACTAAATCCATATTCATGACAGATTATAGAAAAACCATTTACAATCACAGTTTTGTCATTAGGGATATGGTAGTTGTTTGGGAAATTTAAGATACCCCTGATATTTTTATGGCTTCTAAGAATCTTTTCTTCTCTGCTCAGTGTTAGCTCTGAGGGCTGAAATTCCCAGGCCCCACTCCCACAAAAATGCCAGCAAATTCTTACAAAGAATAAAGCTCATGGTAATTGATATCCCATCTGTCTATTCTGAAGCATTGTCTGCCTTCAGAATGTTCTATCAATTAAATTTTGTGTCATGTTAAATTTTTATTGCTTAGAAATTGTCTGTAAGATCCTAGCTGGCTCACAGCATTGCCTCCTTTTCATCTTTGCAGGCTTCGTTTTCATTATCTTAGTCCTTTTGCTCAAAACAATACCTACCTCTTTGTTTTCTTAATTATTCCTTTGTAGTGGGAACTGTGAAAAGTTCTGTAATATATCTGTCCAGTCTTGCTTTCTGTATCTAGTAATTCCACCACTCTCTTCTTAATCTCCACCCACAAACCTTATGCTTTATTAGATTTATTCCAACAATATAACCTGATGGGAAACTGTGAGCAGCTCTAATACCTAAACTCATGAAAGCACTGTGAAAGGGAAAAGAACGGACTTATGTTCCATGCTGGGTGCCACACTTTATGTAGAAAGTTGAGACTCAAACGGCCTATTTCAAAAATACACAGGTAGGTAGAGGTGAAGCTGGAATCTGGACTCAGGACTTAGTAACTCTGAAACACAACTTTTCCCTCTATTTTTACTACTTCTATGTGATAAAATAAAAAATGTGACATCCTGGTTAATTAATCTCTTTATAACAAAGTCAACTATGTTTTAGTTTTTAAATGAAATTTAAAAAAATTATTGTGGTAATATTTTTGGAGATGAGTTATGTTATAAATGAAGGGGATTTGCCTATATGGTAGATTTTAACATTATAGTGAGGGTCATTTGCAAGATTTCCAATAGTTCCTATAAAGTCCCAACAGGTCTCTAGAGAAATATTGGTCTCTCTATCTCACAACAACTGAAAGGAAGTATTGGTGAAGAGTTGAGCCTTCTGGGTTGGCACCATTAAGAGAGATAAGATTGCTCCTAAAGCCATCTGGAGTATTGAAAAGTACTTCAACTAAACAGAAAGAAGGATGAATGGTGCCAGATATTATTCATAATGCCTCTCCCATTTGTCGCATTTTTTTCTATCTCCCACCATTTGGGAATATTGCATCCTATCCATCCTGGCGAGAAAAGTAGTAAGAAAGGCGTTAATCATATGAACATTGCCCTTTTCTATTAAGGAACCTATAAGCCATTAGTAGTCAATCATTCACTTTTTAAAAGTTATAATTGTTAAACCCCTGTTTGTATAATTTGAGGGGAATTATGCTGTAATGAGGCATTAGGCCAGAGATTGAAGAAAAAGCTCGGGTTGGCTTGGTGTATCAGTCGTGTGATTCTGTAGTCACTTAACTTTGCATGATAAAGGAGTTTACAATTAAAGACCCAAAGTGACCCTAGGTTTAATGTTTTTATTAAATTTCAATACTTTTATTCTATATATTCCTTCCTTATGTCTTGCAATGAATTTTTATACCTCAGCTCTGGTGACAGATTTACATCATTGGGATACATCCTCATCATTAACAAAGTTGCTATTATAACCATGAGGTGCTAACTGATCTTGAAGTACTTTCTGATTCATCACTACCTTCTTACGTGAGTATGTAGAATTACAAAGGGGCTGTGGATAGCGGCCTACTTACATTTGAAACTGTAAATATTAAGTGTCTAGAATCTACTAAAAAGGACAAAATTAAGCAACTTGGCCAGCGAATTCTTTTAGAAATATATAGGTCATATGGGGGACGGAGTTGCTATTTCTAAGATGTGTCATTAAGGAAGGTTAAATTCTCACTGACCTTTTGGGAGATGATCATGTTTATATAGCACTTTCTAGCAAAAGTCATAAATAAACGTATGCTCACTTAAATCTCTGGCCCCCAGATTTTGTTTTGGTTTTAAAAAGCTTAATCTCAATGGGAAACTGAGTCAGTTACTCTTTCAGTTCTTTGAATGGAATTCTTTTCACCCCTCTGGTTGCCACTACCATTGTTTTTCTATTTGTCTTTGCTCTTAGAGGACAGTTATCTAATTCTTCAAAGATACTGACTGGTAGCATTTCCAGGGAATTTAAAAAGTGCTTAAGAAGTAAATAAATGAATTTATGCTGCTTGTATTATAGATAATGAAGGAAATATTTTTAGTACTAGCTCTATTTCAAGCTCGTTCAAATGATATGCATATAGTTACTGACTGATGGGCAGCCTGGTAAATATAATCTAAAATTCTTTGCATTTGGCTTTGAATCCATTATGATAATTTTCTCCAAGCTTTCCAGATAGTAAGAATTTCTGGAGACACACAAAAAATTCAGACTCCTTATATCTCTTCTCAGCTCAATGTGATGAGATTTTTCCAGAGAATATCCTATGTATTTGTATTTGTATAGTTTTAGGATTGGCATATTTGGGAAGCAGTGCATCATAGTATTTAAGCAATCTTTTTCTTTCCTACTTGTACTAAAGTTAATTGTGTGAAAGTTGAAGAAACCTTAATATTCTAAGAGATGGTTGGTTCTCAGAAAATAGAATATTATGATAAAGAAGTTATATTATTATTGCTATAAAACATTATTACAAAGCTCCTGTTTTAGAGGATGGTATGTCTGTAACACTTTGTATGTGTCCCAAAATAAATTTCTATTCCAGATCTTTAATGTTATTTTTCCTTATACCTTAAACACGTAGTCAATTTAAGTATATACAACTTAAGTACACTGAACATCCTATTTGAGATGTTTTGCCCCATTAGGTGTGCCAAAGGAAATTTGTTATTTCAATTGCATCATACTTACAATTTATAAAACTTAACCTTGGAACTAAAATCAACATTTGAAAAATAGCAGGAGCAAAATATGAGAAAGGTTTGCTAACTTTGTTTTTATGTAGCAGCAAAACTTGTTTTCTGTCAGGCTGCACTATCACTTGTGAAACTTGAAAAATGTATCAGTTGAATTTAAGTAAAATTATGAGGGGTTGGTGTAGGAGAGTAGATGTTAAGTTCTTAAAACTTTTAGATTGGGAGAGAATTTAGAGATAATCTAGTCCAGCTTATGCATTTTAGAGATACAGACTGAGAACTAGAAGAATAATAAGTCACCCAGGTAATGAGATCTCATTCCTGTGAGGGCAAAATCTCCACTATGGTTTTGGCTTTGTGGCACTGCTTGTATCACTGTCTTTCCTTATTGGTTAATTGTACCTGTAAATATTTTATCTCCCTGTGTTATAAGGTTCTTGAGAACTGTAACTGTGTCTTATGTTTCTTTGTAGCTATTCCAAGAATTCAGTAAATAGATGTTTGTTTTTGTGGGGCTGATTTGTGGGAAAGACTCCCCTACCTCTGTAAGTAATGTTATTTGTGCTGTAACCTTGGTAAATAAAGAATAGTCGCAGTCCTGTAAGTAATCCAAATAAAGCTTTGCATAAGCATGCTAAGATACTAAAATATCAGAATAGATGAGACTGTTGAATAAAAATTAACATCAATCACAATCCACCCCATTCTTAATAAGCTAAAATCCAAGTGGATTATTTGATACAAGTGGTCACTTCTGCTTTCAGTCTGAGAAGAAGTCAATAAATTCCTCTTGCTGTTACTTACAAAAATAGTTTATATTCTGTGCAGGATATGAATCTGGGGAATCACGTCAGCCTCAGTGTACAGAGGAGCCTGGAGAGACAGCAGAACAATGTCTCCCCACTTGAGCTGCTGAGGGAAGGTGGTCTTATGTTTCACTGCAGGAACTGGCAGGCTAAATTTAATTCTCAGAGTCAGAGCTTGCCTTTTAAGCTCCCTATCCATTCTGCGATCTAACCTGAAGGTGCACTTTTTCTTCTTTTTCAATATTAAGTCATTTGGAGAAATGTAATATATGTGTTTTCAAATTACACCAGCTTAGCTAAAGATATATTTTCCTCTCTATAAAATTCAGTTGCAAAAAAAAAAAAAGTGAACCTAATTGCAAGAAAGGGAGGGAAGGAGGCCTAGAATATGTAAATTGTCTGATATTTGACAAATTAGTTACTGTGTATAGTGTGATATGCAAATTAAGGATAATGCTTCCCTCTTATCCTCATTGCAGATGCTTCGTGGCATGTGCTGCATGCATTCTGCATGCAGTGTATTCAACAGAGCATCATAACTTAGTGCAAAGAATTTAGGTAATGGAAATCAGAGGGAGAAAATGTATATTAATTTTATAATCTTTAAAATTTTTTTTTAGATTCCATATATATGTGTTAGCATATGGTATTTGTTTTTCCCTTTCTGACTTACTTCACTCTGTATGACAGTCTCTAGGTCCATCCACCTCACTACAAATAACTCAATTTTGTTTCTTCTTATGGCTGCATTAAAAAAAAAAAAGTTTCTGAAGAACCTATGGGAAGGACAGGAATAAAGAGGCAGACAGTAGAGAATGGACTTGAGGACCTGGGGAGGGGGAAGGGGAAGGCGAAACTGGGACAAAGTGAGAGAGTGGCATGGACATATATACACTACCAAATGTAAAATAGATAGCTAGTGGGAAACAGCTGTATAGTACAGGGAGATCAGCTCAGTGCTTTGTGACCACCTAGAGGGGTGGGATAGGGAGGGTGGGAGGGAGACACAAGAGGGAGGAGATTTGGGGATATATGTATACGTATAGCTGATTCATTTTGCTATACAGCAGCAACTAACACAATGCTGTAAAGCAATTATACTCCAATAAAGATGTTAAAAATAAATAAATAAAATTAAATTAAATAAAACAATGTGAACATTGGTTCAAGATGGCAGAGTAGAAGGACGGGTGCTCACTCCCTCTTGCGAGAGCACCAGAATCACAAGTAACTGCTGAATAATCATTGAAAGGAAGACACTAGAACTCACAAAAAAGATACCCAACATCCAAAGACAAAGGAGAACCTACATTGAGATGGTAGGAGGAGCACAGTCACAGTAAAATCAAATCTCAATACCACTGGGTGGGTGACTCACAAACTGGAGAACAATTATACCACAGAAGTCTACCCACTGGAGTGAAGGTTCTGAGCCCCACATCAGTATTCCTAACCTGGGGGGCTGGCCATGGGAGGAGGAATTCCCAGAGAATCAGATGTTGAAGCCTAGTAGGATTTGATTGCAGGACTTCGACAGGACTGGGGAAACAGACTCCACTCTTGGAGGGCACACACAAAGTAGTGTGCACATCAGGACACAGGGGGAAGGAGCAGTGACCCCGTAGGAGACTGAACCAGACCTACCAGCTGGTGTTGGAGAGTCTTCTGCAGAGGCAAGGGCCGGCTGTGGCTTACTGCAAGGAAAAGGACACTGTCAGCAGAAGTTCTGGGAAGTACTCCTTGGTGTGAGCCCTCCTGGAGTCCACCATTAGCCCCACAAAAGATCCTGTAGGCTCCAGTGCTGGGTTGCCTCCATCCAAACAACCAACAAGGAGGGAACTCAGCCCCACACATCAGCAGACAAGCGAATTAAAGTTTTACTGAGCTCTGTCCACAAGAGCAACACCCAGGTCTATGCACCACCAGTCCTTCCCATCAGGAAGCTTGCACAAGCCTCTTAGATAGCCTCATCCACCAGAGGGCAGACAGCAGAAGCAAGAAGAAGTACAGTCCTGCAGCCTGTGGAACGAAAACAACATTCACAGAAAGAGAGACAAAATGAAAAGGCAGAGGACTATGTACCAGATGAAGGAACAAGATAAAACCCTAGAAAAACAACTGAATGAAGTAGAGATAGGCAGCCTCCCAGAAGAAGAAATCAGAATAATGATGGTGAAGACGATCCAGGACCTCAGAAAAAGAGTGGAGACAAAGATTGAGAAGATGCAAGAAATGTTTAACAAAGACCTAGAAGAATTAAGAACAAACAGAGATGAACAATACAATAACTGAAATGAAAATTACACTACAAGGAATCAATAGCAGAATAACTGAGGCAGAAGAACGGATAAGTGACATGGAAGACAGAATGGTGGAATTCACTGCCACAGAACACAATAAAGAAAAAAGAATGAAAAGAAATGAAGACAGCCTAAGAGACCTCTGGGACAACATTAAATGATATATTTAAAGTGATGAAAAGGAAGAAACTACAACTAAGATTACTCTACCCGGCAAGGATCTCATTCAGATTTGACAGAGAAATCAAAAGCTTTACAGACAAACAAAAGCTAAGAGAATTCAGCACCAGCAAACTAGCTCTACAACAAATGCTAAAGGAACTTCTTTAAGTGGGAAACACAAGAGAAGAAAAGGAACTACAAAAACAAATCCAAAACAATTAAGAAAGTGGTAATAGGAACATACATATCGATAATTACCTTAAATGTGAATGGATTAAATGCTGCAACCAAAAGATGCAGGCTTGCTGAATGGATACAAAAACAAGACCCATATATATGACAGACCCAATTCAGACCTGGGCACACATACAGACTGAAAGTGAGGGGATGGGAAAAGATATTCCATGCCAATGGAAATCAAAAGAAAGCTGGAATAGCAATCCTCGTATCAGATAAAATAGACTTTAAAATAAAGACTGTTACAAGAGACAAAGAAGGACACTACATAATGATCAAGCGATCAATCCAAGAAGAACATATAGCAATATATATATATATATATATATATATATATATATGCACCCAACGTAGGAGCACCTCAATACCTAAGGCAAGTGCTAACAGCTATAAAAGAGGAAATCGACAATAACACAATAATAGTGGGGGACTTTAACACCTCACTTACACCAATGGACAGATCATGCAGATAGAAAATTAATAAGGAAACACAAGCTTTAAATGACACAACAGACCAGAGAGATTTAATTGATATGTATAGGATATTCCATCCAAAAACAGCAGATTACACTTTCTTTTCAAGTGCTCATGGAACATTTTTCAGGATCACATCTTGCTTCACAAATCAAGCCTTGGTAAATTTAAGAAATTTTAAGTCATATGAAGCACCTTTTCCGACCATAATGCTATGAGATTAGACACATGGAGCTATAGAGTATGTTACTAAATAACCAAGAGATCACTGAAGAAATCAAAGAGGAAACCAGAAAGTATCTACAGACAAATGACAACAAGAACACGCCAATCCAAAACCTATGAGATGCAGCAAAAGCATTTCTAAGAGGGAAGTTTATAGCTATACAATCCTACCTCAAGAAAAAAGAAAAATATCAAATAAACAATCTAACCTTACACCTAAAGGAACTAGAGAAAGAAGAACAAACAAAACCCAAAGTTAGTAGAAGGAAAGAAATCATAAAGATCAGAGCCGAAATAAATGAAATAGAAACAAAACAATAGCAAATATCAAACTAAAAGCTGGTTCCTTGAGAAGGTATACAAAATTGATAAACCTTTAGCCAGACTCATCCGGAAAAAGAGGGAGAGGACTCAAATCAATAAAATTAGAAATGAAAAAGGAGAAGTTACAACAGATACTGTAGAAATACAAAGCATCATAAGAGACTACTACAAGGAACTCTATGCCAATAAAATGGACAACCTGGAAGAAATAGACAAATTCTTAGAAAGGTATAACCTTCTAAGACTGAACCAGGAAGAAATAGAAAATATGAACAGAGGATGAGGGGAAGATGGCGGAAGAGTGAGACGCGGAGATCACCTTCCTCCCCACAGATACACCAGAAATACATCTACACGTGGAACAACTCCTACAGAACACCTACTGAATGCTGGCAGAAGACCTCAGACCTCCCCAAAGGCGTGTGGATGAAAGGCTCTTGGTGCTGTAGCCAGGAGTCAGTGCTGTGCCTCTGAGGTGGAAGAGCCAACTTCAGGACACTGGTCCACAAGAGACCTACCAGCTCCACGTAATGTCAAATGGCAAAAATCTCCCAGAGATCTCCATCTCAACACCAGCACCCAGCTTCACTCAACGACCAGCAAGCTATAGTGCTGGACTCCCTATGCCAAACAACTAGTAAGACAGGAACACAACCACACGCATTAGCAGAGAGGCTGCCTAAAATCATAATAAGTCCACAGATGCCCCAAAACACACCACCAGACGTGGACCTGCCCACCAGAAAGACAAGAACCAGTCTCATCCACCAGAACACAGGCACTAGTCCCCTCCACCAGGAAGCCTACACAACCCACTGAACCAACTTTAGCCACTGGGGACGGACACCAAAAACAACGGGAACTATGAACCTGCAGCCTGCAAAAAGGAGACCCCAAACACAGTAAGTTAAGCAAAATGAGAAGACAGAAAAACACACAGCAGATGAAGGAGCAAGATAAAAACCCACCAGACCTAACAAATGAAGAGGAAATAGGCAGTCTACCTGAAAAAGAATTCAGAATATTGATAGTAAAGATGATCCAAAATCTTGGAAATAGAATAGACAAAATGCAAGAAACATTTAACAAGGACCTAGAAGAACTAAAGACGAAACAAACAACGATGAACAACACAATAAATGAAATTAAAAATACTCTAGATAGGATCAATAGCAGAATAACTGAGGCAGAAGAACGGGTAAGTGACCTGGAAGATAAAATAGTGGAAATAACTACTGCAGAGCAGAAAAAAGAATGAGAAGAACCGAGGACAGTCTCAGAGCCCTCTGGGACAACATTAAATGCACTAACATTTGAATTATAGGGGTTCCAGAAGAAGAAAAAAATAAATGGACTGAGAAAATATTTGAAGAGATTATAGTTGAAAACTTCCCTAATAAGGGAAAGGAAAAGTTAATCAAGTCCAGGAAGCACAGAGAATCCCATACAGGATAAATCCAAGGAGAAAAACGTCAAGACACATATTAATCAAACTGTCAAAAATTAAATACAAAGAAAACATATTAAATGCAGCAAGGGTAAAACAAATAACACACAAGGGAATCCCCATAACTTTCTATCTAAAAATAGAATTACCATATAACCCAGCAATCCCACTCCTGGACATATACCCAGAGAAAACCATAATTCAAAAAGACTCAAGCACCCCAGTGTTCGTTGTTGCACTATTTACAATAGCCTGGTCATGGAAGCAACCTAAATGCCCACCGACAGACGAATGGATAAAGAAGGTGTGGTACATATATACCATGGAATATTACTCAGCCGTAAAAAGGAACAAAACTGGGTCTTTTTTAGAGATGTGGGTGGACCTAGAGACTGTCATACAGAGTGAAGTAAGTCAGAAAGAGAAAAACAAAGGTTGTATATTAACGTGTATACATGGAATCTAGAAAAATGGTGCAGATGAACCGCTTTGCAAGACAGAAATAGAGACACAGATTTAGAGAACAAATGTATGCACAAAAAGGGGGGAAAGGGGAGCGGGTGGTGTTGGTGGTGGGATGACTTGGGAGATTGGGATTGGCATACATACACTAATATGTATAAAATAGATAACTAGTAAGGACCTGCTTTATAAAAAAATTAAATTAAAAATAGTAAAAGGGTTAGAGAAGATACAAAAAAAATTACGTGAAATTGGTGTATGCCTAGTCACAATCAATGAGTTGATGAGATCATAGCCTACTAATTTATAAATGGAGATTGCATTAGATAATGAATTTAAGGTTAAGTTACAAGTAATACATCTATTAATTCTAAACATACTTAGCGATTTCTAAATATGAACGTGCTACATGCTAAGACTAATGTTTACAGTAATATGTACTAGTGCAAAATATGTGTATACATATTAATTACAATATGTATTGTGTATAACACATGCACATATTGATATTCTACCTTTGACCTTTGTACTGTAAATATTAATACATAGGATCTGTGCGGCATACATTTTCTATATAGATTGGGGCTGAATAGGCCATTTTCCGTGTGGGGTGATTTGAGTTTGTCAGGGATTATTTCTGTCCTGAGATTGAAATTCATGTTTTCAATTGAAAATTCATGGTTTTTTTGTTTTTACAATTGTTTGGGGATTTATTTTCCTTTTTCTTTAAGTAAAATGCAAAGCATCCTAGTGAAATAAACCCTTGAAATTTTATCACCTAAACTTTATGGAATTAATTATTGGTAAACTTGAGTGAGTGTATTTCTGTAGTAGGAAACAGATATATGTCTTGGGTCAAGAATATATTTTGATTACAGGGTAATTATACTGATAGTTTTATGTGGCTTATAGATTCAATTTATATTTTTTCTGTAGCTCATAAATAACTATTTTTGGATAATGGAGTTTCAGATTTAACACTTTTTCCTTGTTATTGGAGTTCTGTTGAATTTGTTGAACAATAATAACCCTGTTATCTCATCCGGCACAGTCTACATGATCAATGTGGAAATAAATAGCACTTGCTTCCTCTTTCTACCTTCATCTTCTTTTCTTGTCCTCTCTTTTGCTAAATGATGTTATCTCATTTGGTAGACTAACATTTTCCTACGTGCAATGATTATTGATTTTGCTTAATAGACCTCAAATTATGAATGCTATTTTCTGTTTTAACATGAGGATACAAAAAATACAGTTATGATCATAAAATTTTTTATACAGAAATATTTAACCCTCTTATAAGGAGAGATAGCATTAAAGAATAACTAAATATACCACATCTAGTTGTAGGAGTGAAACTTTAGCAGGATGATAAAATTTTTTAAAAGAAGTGCTTTAGAACATCATAAGACAGGCTAGAAACAACAGTGAGGCACTATGTTGTTAATTTTATGAGATGCTGCAATTTGGGGGAATGAGAATGTTTGATGACTGGCATTTTCTGTTGTGTACTCTACTTTGCTTATTTTGTCATATACCTCTTTTTGATGTTTAATCCTGGAATTTCATTGTAAGAGCTGTGCAGTTCTTCACAGTATATTCTGCAGTTCTCTCAGTAAAAGGTATCATGATTTTCAAAATAATCAATGATTTTCATTCTGAGTGTTATAATCACATGTATTATTAGTGCTCCAGATGCTTTAATTTTTTGCCTTGATTAGTAACTTGTGGTATGTTAGGGAGCTGTGTAATATTTTCTGGATTCTTAATTTGCATGTATTACTGCTTTTGTATCTCCTAGTGGATGAAAATCATCATTATTTATATCTCTGTTAAATGCAAGGTGAATGATTGATTTCCTTGGTGTTGATCATGTTGCAGGAAGTCTATCTACATACTGGCTTTGCTTCCTCAGGAATACTAAACATTAATTACTAAAGCCATGTAAAAATATAGACTAGCTTTTAGATGCATTTGTGGATACTCTTTGATTTGCTGGACTTTGGGGAAAATTTGCTTTTTTAAATAGAATTATTTTCCTTGGGTAGTGTCTTCCTGGTTATTCCTATTACTATATTTGTTGCTTGCTCCCCATGGGCATGAGGGAGGTGAACAGAGGTAGGGAAGGAAAGGAGACAGTGAAGGGATGCTGTTTCTTTTAAGAAAAAATGTATTTATTTTATTTTTTGGTCTAGACCAGGTTAACCTGATTAGAGAGGTAGATAGCAAATTGCCGAGTTTGTCATTTCTAGAAAAACATAGCCCTCGTTTCTCCTGACAGTCTGATATTCCCTTTGCTCAATATCACTTCACTATTTCAGACAGTTCCTTCAGTAACCCAGGATTGTCTTTCAATACCCAGGGATGTTAGGACCATTTTTTCTTGTTTGTTTTTGTTTGTTTTGTTTTAGGGTGACATTGAACTAAGGGCAGGAGGAGTGGTTGAAGCTTTTATTAGTAGGAGGATATGTTACCATGGAGGAGAAGGGATATGGGGATAACCACCTTTGAAAGCTAGAACAGGAAATAGTAATTTAATTTAATCAAATGGAATAACTTTTAAGCTGATTATTTTACCGTTTGAAAATATATCGGTATTTATTTCATGGATATATGGGAACTCCTAGGAGCACCTTGTATCTTTGGCACCATTTATTGTCTGTTTTAGAGCCTAAAATGAAGAAGGGGAAGGTATAAGAACTAGGTAGACAAGTGGCCAGATGAGAAGCAAGCATCTTTCTGGTTATTTATTGTTACTTTTTCCCTCTTGTGCTAAACTGGTTTAAATACTGAAGTAACACTTTTGCCCATAATTATATTTAAACATTTCCATCTCAACTCCTTTCCTTTATGGTGTTCTTTTACACACAGCACTCTGCTTTCATGTTTTCCCTCTTGCTCTGTATCTTTTCTCCTATAGTTTAACTTCAGTCATCTCCAAGCTAAGAGACACTGCCACAGTCTCCTCCTAGAGGTGCAAGAGAATTCCTAGAAAGAAGAGGAACATGTCTGTCCTTCATCCCAGTTGTCAATACCTTTCAGTAGAGGCATTCTGGCTTAGTATTTTACACATTCACAGCCTCCATAACTCTAATAAGACTCCAGGAAATTTTTAAGATATTTTCAGCAGAAAGGAGTGGAAGTATTTTACTGGAGATGCTATAAATTGAGAAAGGAGAAAATAAGTCCACTCTGTGAGCATTTTGTTTTCATTATCCTCTGTCTAAACTCTATTTTTGAATAAGCAGAAGCAGGAAATCAGATCTAGGCAGGGTTTCTGAATACATGGTTCATTGGGGCAGTATTTGCAGAAAGAGACTGTTTCTTTTCTCCCCTTTGTATTCTCCATCCCAATTTGTAATTATTTCTTCTTTATGCACTCCTGACCTCTTTTATCTTCTCCTTCAAGTCACTGATATCAAAGGAAGATAGCTCTCCAAAAGTCTTTGGTCCCCAAATTCCTATCTACTCACCCAAAAAGTCCTATTAAAGCTCCAGTGGACCTGATAATACTAGCTAACATTTATTGAGCACTTAGGAAAGGCCAGACATTACACTAAACATTTAAAATATATTTAATCCTCATGTTGACCTCGGTAAGGTAGGAACAATTATTGTACATATTTTACATCTTAGGAAACTGAAACTCAGCAAGATTATATAACTAGCTAATGTGTGGTGGGTCAGTGTTTTAAACCCTGTGACTCTGAAGCCAGTTCTCTTCAGCTCTACTCACTCTTAACCACTATTGTCTCCCTGTTCTAACAGGTGAACACACAAATTTTACTTCTTTCTTTTCCAGACGCACTTCTCTCTCCAGTGTATCTGGATTCCATTTCCATAGTTTTATGCCCAGTTTGTAAGTATCTTCAAGCCTCATTAGATCAACGTTTCTGTTGGGCTGTTTGTTTATTCTTGACTCTGATTCTTCCCCTAAATCCCTCTTTTGGAATGTCTCTTGGTTACATACATTAACCCAGTGGGTCATGCATTCAGGGTCTAGAAAACCTGCCAGGATTTGAGTCCCTGCTTCTGCTTATTCAGAAAAGTAGTTTTAAATGAAAGGTAATGGAGACAAAGTGCATTTATCTTCTCTAATCCCAATTTATAGTATTTCTAGTACAATGCTTCCAATCCTTTCTGCTGAAACTATTTAAATTTTTTTCTGAAGTTTTAAGAGGCTGGTGGAGGTTTTTGATGTATAAAATGTATAATGGAAGCTGATAGCAAAAAGTATTTACCACCGGAGTCAAAGACAGTTATGCTCTTCTTTCTTCTTTTTCTTCTTATGCCTCTACAAGGAGATTATAGCAGTGTATTAGCTTGGAGTTAACTAAAGTTAGGTTAGATTAGATTGCCTATGTGTTGGGAATCCCTGGTGCAGTTACTGTGGTAGAGATAACTGAGTGATCAAAAAGCTATTTTCTCACATCCACCCTTGTATGCTGAAACTTGAAACCTGTCATATTAGATTTGTGGTAGCAACAACGTCCTGAGATGACAGTTGTATAAAGCATATGTAAATTAGGGGAAAAAGGGGCAGACAATATTTCAGGCTATGAAAATGAAACAGGGTCTCTGGATTGAAAGTCCATTGGCTATTGCACAGTTCAATAAATATTGGTAAAATAATTTTAACAAGGCCACAGTCCAGGAAGGGAATAGATTTTTTTTTTGCTTTTTAAAACTTTATTTCAACATAATAACTTATAGAAATATACTCATATTGGTTAACAGAAATTTAACATCCTACACAATTTAACATCCTACACAATTTGGACCAAGAAACTTGGTACATGGTTTGCTTTAAAAAAGAAAGAAAAAGGGTTTGCAATCTGGTTTATTTTTCATCTATTGCAAATGTATATAAAAGATTCTCCATCAAACTCTGCTAAAGCAAACCGCATGAACCTTGAGAAATTAAACTTTGGTTTGTGTCTGAAAAATAACACGTATTGCACTGTAAACATTTATAAAATTGGTGCAACAAAACATTGTTTCAATGCCAGTTCACAAAATTCAGTAACTAATGGATGTTGATGAGGGTGGGAAGAGCCTATGTATACATGTGAAAATATAAATGCTATGTGATCTAGTTAATATTGCATGTTGATCACAGTCTAGTCAAACCAAGATTCAGATAAGTTCTTATTATCTGTCCAGGAAGGGAGTAGAATGCTTTTTCGTATGCTTCAATATTTACTACATCTAGGAATTAACTAATTAGTATCATATCTGGTAGTCTTTAATAAGTATTCACTTCTTTGATATTTGACACCTATGCTATTGGGGACATGGGGGAGGGGAACAAATTAACATTTATTAAGCATCTAATGTATGTTGTTAGCCTTTGTGCAAGGTGCTTTAGATATCAAATCTAATTTAATTTTCACAGGCTGCCTGGTGAGGTAAATCCAATTATCCTTATTTTGCCAATGAGGAAATAGAGGTTCCATTCCAAGAAGGTAAGAAACTTACCTGTGGTCATAAAAGTAGGAAATGGAAGAACTGAGGTTACTGAGAGTTAAATCCACTCCTTTCTTAACTTCAAAGGCCATGATTTTTCCACTGTCCTGAGGTGAATCATGCCTTTTACCAAGCATAATATCTATTATGTTACTTTATCCTTATGTGATCCCTGTGAGTCCCTTTAAAAAATTTGTGCAAGGCATTAAAAACAGAAGTTAACATAGCTTTTGTATTCATTTCACAGACTTAACGTAGTACAAGCTGGGTCAATGAAGAATAAGATAAACCCTGACTCTTGGCCAGAGAGGCAGCTGTCAGTTCTCATTATGAACACTCATAGAGATCTGCTCAATGGAGAATCTGGGAAACTTTCCAGATAGCATCAAACATGATCTTTCTAATATTGCATTTTACTCTTAGACAATCCATTTCAACTCCATTTGTCTTATTCTTTTTTTTTTTTTTTTTTTTTTTTTTTGCGGTACGCGGGCCTCTCACTGTTGTGGCCTCTCCCGTTGCGGAGCAACAGGCTCCGGACGCGCAGGCTCAGTGGCCATGGCTCACGGGCCCAGCCGCTCCGCGGTATGTGGGATCCTCCCACACCGGGGCACGAACCCGTGTCCCCTGCATCGGCAGGCGGACTCTCAACCACTGCGCCACCAGGGAAGCCCTGTCTTATTCTTAAAAGCCGGTTTTCATTAATTTCTGACAAGTTAGTGCTACTTTGTATTCCCATATCAATGCTAGATAATTTAAAAACTCTGTAAGAAATAAACATTTAAATAATGTTGAAATAACACAACTCTCTCACCCTCCATTAATTTGTAAAATAAAGTAACAAAACTGTGTGGGTTAGATTGGAATCAAATAGATTTCTGGGGTCCTTGCAAATAAGCTTTGCTTAATAAATATGCTGCAGCCTGTTTAGCACTTGGAAGTACCATGGATAAAGTTCTAAGCCATAGAACTTTTTTCTCTGTGTAAAAAATCAGATTAAGTATTACAGGTCAGAGAGATTTGAAACTAGTATTATCTTTGAACTGCTTTGAAAAATTCACCTACACTCTACTCAATTTTTAAGCAAAAGAGAATACTTATTCTTCAGGTTACTTTTACATTAAAATCTCCCTACACATTGCCTACAGAACAGAATGTTTGGTATTGCAGAACTAAACAGAGAAAGTAGTCTCCAATATATCAAAATTAACCTGTACTATTGAGTTGGCCTGCATAAAACTCAGTCACTTTGACTGAAAAGTGTCAGAAAGAACAAAGCACAAGTACCAATGATTGATGAAAGTATTGATTGATGAAAGTCATCAATTGATGAAAGTATTGATTGATGAAAAGACTTATAAAGATGGATGATTCTCTTTTGGAGTAGTGAGAGAGTGAAGGGTAGGCATCATTGCAAGAACTGGTGTTAACTGTTCTTAAAAAAAATCGTTGTTAATGATCTGGCTGACCGAGTCAACAGCACATCAATGAGTCTGATGAAAGATGTGAGATCCAGAGGTGTTACAGCATCAGGTTGAGAAGAAAAATCATTCAAATAAACCCTATGCTTGCAGAAATATGAAGAAAAGAGATAAATGACAGTCAGCTTGGGAGGAAAAGCTACTCAGGAAAATTTTTCTTAGACCATTTCTTCGTGTGGGATGCAAGAAGGGTTTCAACGGCATGTTTTGGCTAATTGAGCAGATGACCATTGTTACTATGGTTCTATAATTGTTTTGCTACTGAGCATAAGAAACTAAATGTCTACTGATCAGGGACTATACAGCTAATATAAACTCCTTGGGTTGTTTTCATTCCATTCACCATCTGTGGGATGTTGCCATATCTAGTGTCCTCGGTACACTTCAGGTATATGAAATAAGGGAGAAAGTTGGCAGTGCACCTGGGTTTTATTTCACAGGAAAAATATTTGAGTCTTGAGTTATGAAATCCTTCAACTCCTAGGCTTCACACCTGTAGGTAGTTTACACATGACTTTCCTGACTTCACTTCTCCTGTTTAACATTGATTAACTACTGTTTAAACTGTACTTCTGTGTTCTTCCACCAATTGCTGACTTCTCTGGGACTGGCACCTGGCTGCTAAGTTTTCACGGTATTTGGCTCCTTCTTTACAGCCTTTGAACATATTCAAATTTGTGACAGGAAAACACAGTCAAATCCTCCAGTCCATTCCTCTTTATCTACTTCCTGTTCCTCACATTCCTGTTTGAACTAAAGGCCTTAACTCCTATCTACTCTCTAATCACTGACAGTGGACGCCATGGACTTCTTGGTTTCTGAATTTAACAAACCCTTTCAGTTCTCATTCTTTTTTTCTTCCTCTGGCAACCAAATTTGCCGACCATTCCTTCCTTTCCTCTGGTAGTTTTCTGATTCATACCTTTCCCCAGCCTCTTTGCTCTTTCCTTCTCAGTCTCCTCCACAACATTTTTTCTCCTTCCAGCTACTGACAGTCCTGGGCATCCTCAGTCTTGCTCGTCACCTTTTCTCCCCTCACATGTTCAGACTATTTGATCCACTTCCATGCTTTAACTATGTCTTATATATCGATGGCTCCAGATCTCTCTCCTGAGCTCTAGACCTGAAAATCCACATGCCTAGAGGACATAACTCAACATATCTGCAACTTAAATCGTATGATATTCCCTTTATTTCCCGATATCATCACCTTCTAGTTGCTTAGCCAAGCTAGAAACTCGGGTGTCAAATCCTTTCTTTTATTCATGTCTCATGTCCAAATGATAGTTCTTTCCGTCTTACCTCTCAAACATCATTCTGCTGTGATTCTCATCACAAAGCCGCCCTCCTTGGTTCAGGCCCTCATTGCTTCTCATCTCCACTATTGAAAAGGTCCTCTGATTGACCTCCCAACATCTGGGTTTATTCTTTTTAAATAATATACCTAAAATGCATTCTAGGGTTTCTGTCCAAAAATTATTTCTTGTTCCCCTTTCATAGTTTCCTCTGTTTGTGTGAAAAGTCTAAATTCTTAATTTAGCACATAGGCCTTTTCTTACCTCTCAAGCCCATCTCTTACCATTGTCTATCCTTTAATTAATGTACTTTAAGTTCAGCTTAAGCCTCATCAGACAACTATGTTTGCCCAGTGCATCTTGCTGTTTTACCCTCACAAGCTTTTTGATCCCCTAGCACAAGCATTACTTCCTCAATGAAGCTGATCCTTTATCCCACTGGAGAGAATTAATTATTATAAGCTTATCTCCTATGATACCCCACACATAATACATTATATCAGCTACAGCACTTTATTGTGATTATTTGATTGTCTTTTTCTTCTTACTAGATTCTAAGCTTTTGGAGGGTAAAATATTATCTTATTCATCTGTGAGTCATCAAGGCCTCACACGTAACAGGAACTCAGTTTTATTGAATTGAATGAAAGAATTAATAAACATATGTAAATTTTAATAGTTTAGAGGCATTAGATAGCCAAAACCATGAGTCTGAAAATGGACATACAGCTGGGATTTCGTTTCTATAGTGTTTAAGAGTCATTAAGTTCCTGTATTTGTTTTCCAAACTGTGTCTGGAAACTATTCTATAAATGAAGAAAGAAGGGATTAGAAGAAAGCTTTAGGCATACAAAAATTGATGGTAATTACTTTTCCAGTATCCTTTCTGGTGTTGTATGCAAAATAAGTATACAGTAAATACTATTGAATGTTCAGATAATTTTTGGTATCCCCTAAGTAGTTTCTATTATTTATAATAACACAGATCCCCCTTGGCAGCCTGGGGAGCCTGAACTCTTCATAAAGCCATTGCAGTATCACATTAAAGTGTTAGCTCATCATTTCAGCAAATCTTTTCTAACAACTTTGGTTCATTTTTGTACTGTTTGCTCGGGCAGAGCATGCTTAGGAATCATTTTTGGCTAAACTCAGTTCTCAGTCAGACTTGTGTAATTGTGTACTGCCATTTTCTATTTATTTCTGCTTATCCAACTAAAAGACCTTGAGTATCTCCATGGCACAAATAACACTCATCCTTAGCATCAATAAAAGTCTAAATGTTGTCATTGTGTTTATAAAAAGATCAGCTGCTTCTTCCATGCAATATTTCTAAATCTAAAAAAATACGTAAAATGTTTATATTGTCTTATCTTTAGTGGCTTATTATTTGTCTCTTCAGAAGGACTGAAAGCTTCTTAAAGGCTCAATCTCGGTCTTCTCATATTTGTATCTTTGGTGTATGACATAGTTGTTCAGTGAATGTTAGCTGGGTTGAATTGATGTGTGCTTATAATTTAACATTACATGGTGTATTTAAAAAAATATGACAGGGCATGGCTTCTACTTTTATGTTAATGTTCTAGGATTAATTTTTCTCACCATATTGGTTTACCGTATTGGTTAACCCTTTCTATAACTGCATCCACTGAAGAGTCTCAGAAGTCTTAATTTGCATCACTGTTAATATTTTAATAATATCACAATTGTATATTGTTTAAAATTACAGATATATAATTTCTTTAATTCATTAAGGAAAATATTCCATCTGATCTTTTCAGAAGAGTTCATAAAAACTGAGGGAGGAAGGTGAAAGAAAGTAAACGTCACAGAGGAGAAGCAGCAGTATCCTGGCTTGTCATTTTCATGGTACTTCCAAATCAAATTTGTGATGGCAGGTAGGACACCTTGTATCCTAAATATTTTACATTTATGCAGTGGCCCCTATTATAAACTGAGAAACCAACACAATCCTTACCCAGTTATTAATGATGGTGTCTTTCTTGTTCCATCACACAATTTCATGCTATTTATCTGTGAGGAAATGCCTGACAACATTGACACATTAAAGCATCTTATCTGGATTCCTTAGGACCAGCTGTAGACCAAGAAAATGTCAAGTTCACAGACAGTGCCTGTGCCCTCAGAACGTTAAAGGGCACCAGTGGACATTGTTTCCTTTAACATTCACATTTTTGGCATAAAGTGGGGCTGAATACTGCTGTTGTCGTAATTAAACACTGTTAGAGTTATTATTGAACTCATTACACTACTTAAAAATAATGATAAATGAGCACAGAGTATCACTAACCTTCAACTTAATCAACTCATGGAAGACAGGGTGGTTTCCTTGAGGCACTGGCAACACCCTGGGCAGCTAGTATGTTTTATGCCAGAGTGATGGGTTAGCTGGCTTAAAGGGTTCTAGGCCATATATATTCAGATTGAGGTACGAGGTATTCAGACTTATCTTTAATGGTTCTGGATAAATTAATATATAGAATAGTCAATTTTCTTTTAAACAAAGAAGTGACAGTTGCTGAAACAGTGGACTAACCTCTACTCACTTGTTTAGATCTTGTGGGTGCATTTTTGGGAATGGATTCTTTAGCCTGACTTACTCAACTGTTTACATAGCTACCACTGTTCTAGTATGATTTTTAATTTTTCTGGTCTTTTTACTCATTTTTCATTTCTAACTTCTAGATATTTCTCTCATGATGCTGAGCTAGTTATCTTTTTTAAAAAACACACAAAATATTATATATCAGAGATCTCCTAATAAGTCTTTTGTGTCATACTTAGGTAAATAGAGACATGATTACTCAGTTATTATATCCTTAGATTAATTAAGTGGTACTATATATACTCCATTTGCAGTTCTGAACATTCAAATATACTTGTAATAGCAGGCTTTTCTAATAACTAGGCTATAATCTGATGCACAGGGAAATGTTTGTCTCCAGAAAAACTTCTTAGAATGAATAACCTGCTTCAGCATTTATGTTAACTGAAAGTATAATTTCATAAGGTATAATATTCAGGATTTCTAGCAGCTGCTGTAGTCTATACATCTGCTACACTTGGTATAACCTGTAATTTTCCTCTAGTTACAATTCACAAAGTTTTAATTTTGGCTATAATGTTAAGTATGGTAATAGTATAACTTATGGTTTCATAATAACCTCTCTGTGAGGCCTTTGTCCACATGTTACTGTAATACAAATGACAGGTAGAAATGCTATAAAAATAAAGGAGAACTTATCTGCTGATATAGCAACCTCTTAAATCCTCTTATTCCAGGATTTTCTGTACTTAGGATTCCAATTCTTGGTTATATCTGAAAAACTAACATTTACTGTGAGTCTTCTCAAAAAAATGATTTCAGATTCATGCTAAATGTTATTTGGACCTTTATAGGTAACTTGTTCCTTTTTACCAAATTTATATGTGTTATTATAGCATAGCATAGTATATGAAGACATATATTGATGTTTTCATTTTGTGCATTTACATTTAAAGACTTTAAGTATCAGAGAATATAAAGAGAGAAAATTTTAAAATACCTCCTATTGAGATCCTGGTTCTACCAATGTCCTGATAATAGTTTTCAAACAGTTAACCCTTTCAAAGTTTTCTCACCTTAGGAAATTAAAGTGAAATTTTGTAAGCACTTCTAGGTTGACAAATACTTTGCTGAAAGATCTTATAAGAAAAACATACTACTTGCTATTTATACAGATTTATATGTTCTTTAAAGCACTGGACTTTCATTAGTTTTATAATCCATTTAAATCCCCATGATTTCAGAATATATATTAACCTCATTTTCATAGATAAGTTGTGATTTTCAGAGCTCACGCAGTAGCCTGGGATTTTCAGATTCCTGAGCACATGTTTTCATTTTTTTGTAAGGCATGTTTTCATCTCCTTGAAGCACTGCTGCTTCTTTCTATAGGAAATGATATTAACTAATACGTAGTAACTTCTTTTCATAAACTAAAAATTTAAAGAACATTGAAGTGACTACTTTTGACGGACTGAAAGAACTTTACAATGTATTTTAATTTCAGGAGTAAATTTTTAGGATGATTAATCAACAATGATAAAATACATATACAACATATTTTAAACTCAGGAGGATCTATTTTAATTTCTGATAATTTTTATGAATTGAATAATTGGGCACTCTTGATCTGAAATGCTTCATATAAACAGTCCTATTAAAGCTAAATGAATAATCACGTTGAGTTTGTCACTATGGGTAGACACAGGCTACAATATGGAAAAACATAAGACTTATCCTCCCTATGGCTTCCACGAAAACCTTCTCTGTTTATTCATTTCAGTTCCTTCTATGAGCAACTCTTTCTTTGCCCACTATTTAAATGTTGGTATTCCTGGGGTTCTGTCCTTGACCTTCTTTTAATGGCGCTCTGTCTCCGGATTATCTCACTTATTTCCATGACATCAACTACTAGCTAATCATGGCTTACCAATATGTCTCAGGTTGTCCTAAACTGAACTCACTAACTGTAACCACCATCCTTTTAGTTGTTCATGTTAGAAAACTGGGAGTTATTCTTGATTCATCCCCCTCTCACACCACCCACACCTATTTAGTCATGAAGTCCTGTCAATTCTTCATTCTAAAAATGGCCTGCAACTTTCTACTTAGCTTCCCACCCTCTGCTAGTATCTTACTTCAGGTTTTATTCATTTTTGATAGCTTTCTAATTCATTTCCCTGTGTCCAGTCATGCTTCATTCAGATCTCTTCTACAGATTGATCTCTCTGAAATGCAAATATGATTATCACACCCCTCCCCAAACATTTTTATAGTTTCCTTTACCTAAAAGATAAAGAAGAAATATTTTAACAGCAAATAATTATTTATCTCTTTCACTAGACGGATAGTTATTTGAGGTTATGGACCGTATTTTTTTCCTTTTAATATTTATTTCATTTTATATTACCACTGATGACACATAGTAGGTACTTAACATAGTTTTGTTGAGTAAATGAATTAATGAATTAAAATGAATGCCATAAAACTAGACAACCACATATACCTAAAGAACAAATTTTTGCTTATACTTGTGAAAAATACATTACTTCCAATTAAGCATCATGTAAAAACCACCAATTACTATCAATATAAATGAGTAAACATCTCTCTTAATTTGCTTAATGAGTCAGATCCAGAGTCCTCACAATAGCCTCCACAGCCTTCATCCACCTGACCATCTCTCTTCCTCCCTCATTCCACTCCAACCACGTGGTCTCCTGCTGGCCTTTGAACAGTCAAACCCTTGAGACATTTGCAGGTGATAACTTGATTCTCTGCCTTGGGGATCTTCTCTCAGACAGCTGTGTGTCTCACTCTCTTTGGATCTTTAATCAAACGACATTTCCTCCTATTTAAAACCACACCTGTTCCCCGCTTCCTTTTCTGCTTTATTATTTTTGTCCATAACACAGCTTGCCATCCGATGTTCTATATATTTTGCTTTCATCCTATTTAATATTTATTTCCCACAGAATTAGATAGAATTATGAGTCACGAGGTAGAGACTTTTGTCTGTTAGAGCTCACTGTTGTATTCCTAGAATCCAAACAGATAATAAGTACTTGTTTAATGAATGAATAAATGAACAAGTAAATCCTCTATATTTAATCTTCAGATTAAAGAAGCAAATGCAACAGCCATAACTGTTAACATACTTGCTCTAATTCTATATCAAAGGTTTCTTTGAAGTTTCTTTTAGTCAAAAAAGGAAAGCAAGAAAAGTTACCTAGTTTTAGTTTTCAGAAAGGAGAGCAAAATTTTAAAGAAAATTCTAATGTTGGAGTTAAATAGGAATACAGAATAACTTAATGAACACTTTCTTTGTAAAATGCAGATGATGCTTCAGCTATGGATTTTTTTAAAGCAAACTTTGATGAAAGTTAAAAGAATAACATTAAAGCTCAATACAGTGAAAGCATTTCTGTGATATATTCAGCTGATATGGCTCAGGTCTGTAGCTTAATTTGAAAGACTGAATTTTGAGTAGTGAAGGAGTTAAACTGACGGCATATCTCCTAAGCTTTATTTTCTGACATAATTGCTTCTCTTGTCAAAGTTTCTGATAGGAGCTTAGGAATTGCATGTCAAAAAGTACTCCCAGCTGGAGTTTACTGATTCACACTAGAAAACAAGTGATGTTTCCCCATATTCTTTACTTTCTCTCTGACCTCTAATTTCCAAATAATTTTTTTAAAAAACACTAACAACTACAACAACAGCAATAAAAAAAAAACTGCAAAAGAACCTAACCTTAAATAAAGGACGTGAATATAAAGTCATTTCAAACTCCTTAGCTCCAGTTTTGTTTCCTTCTAAATCATTTACAAATGATACTTTTATACAGGAAATATGATAATGTTACACACATGCTTTTAGGAAATCTAGACACTCATGGCCTGAAGATTTTTTAGTCATAGTTTTACTTATTCAGATAATATTTAACAGACAGTTACTTTCTTTGCAGAGCACTATGCTATATACACCTATATACATATGGCTAAGGAAATTGCCCCTGTTCTTAGTGATATGACAGTCTAGAAGGGGAAATATGCACAGATAACGCAATACAAGTGAGCATCAGATGATGGGTAGAAGGAGCTATCACTATTAAGAGAATGGAGAGAGAGTACTTCTAGCTAGTGGGCTCAAGAGAGCTTCATGAAACAGGTGACTTCTGAACTGGGCCTTCCAAGATTTCTTAGTGCAGACATGGGTAGAGAGATTTCATGCCACGAAAAATCACATTTCCAAAAGACATGTCAACGTGATCAAGTAGTGAGCAGGTAACTGCAAATAGACCTCTTTTATTACTCTGGAGTACATGTGAAACAAATGGTAGGAGGCAAGACTGGTGTTGTGGGTTAAGGATCAGATTGTAAGCAGTGTTAATACTACATGAAGGAATTTTAGTCTTATTATACTGTCACTGGAGAATCAGTTTTATTGTCTGGGCAGTGGGTCGTGATACTGTTAACAGGTGCTTTAGAGAAAGGTTGGGTATAGAGAGAACAAAACACATGACCATTACAATAATATAATTGTGGTCTATTAGTAAAGACCTGAGTTTGGATGATGATGTTGAAGGAATTAAAAAGATAATCTAAACATGTTAGTGGAGGGAGAAAGATTGAAAAGATGCCTACATCCAGGGACCAGTAAATGAGGGCATAGGACACTAAAGAGTATAGGCTGGAAGGATTAGAAGAAGCATGATCAGCTTACTGAGGTCAACATGGGTTTATCTTATATTGGATGTTGCAACCTCATCATTTATCACAGTGTGAGGCACACAATAGGCCCTCAATTTATGCTTCTTAAGTAACTAAGTGTTTGCTTGGCAAATGACTTCATAGAATAAATTTCAGGGTGGGTAAAGAAAGTGATCTTTGTTGCCCTGGAGTTGACTTTACTGGTAAAGGATATATCCATTGGCAGTAGTTAGATAATTTAAAACAGCGGTGTGGCTTTAGATCTAACAGTATGTCAGCTTACTTTTCCTTTTAAGAAGTAGTATAAAGACAGTCCTGCTCCCTGTGGAAAGAAAACCACATTCACAGAAAGATAGACAAAATGAAAAGGCAGAAGACTATGTACCAGATGAAGGAACAAGATAAAACCCCAGAAAAACAATTAAATGAAGTGGAGATAGGCAACCTTCCAGAAAAAGAATTCAGAATAATGATAGTGAAGATGATCCAGGACCTTGGAAAAAGAATGGAGGCAAAGATTGAGAAGATGCAAGAAATGTTTAACAAAGACCTAGAAGAATTAAAGAACAAACAAACAGAGATGAGCAATACAATAACTGAAATGAAAAATACACTACAAGGAATCAATAGCGGAATAACTGAGGCAGAAGAACGGATAACTGACCTAGAAGACAGAATGGTGGAATTCACTGCCAAGGAACACAATAAAGAAAAAAGATTGAAAAGAATTGAAGACGGCTTAAGAGCCCTCTGGAACAACATTAAACACACCAGCAATCGCATTATAGGGGTCCCAGAAGGAGAAGACAGAGAAAGGATCTGAGAAAATATTTGAAGAGATTATACTCGAAAACTTCCCTAACATGGGAAAGGAAATAGCCACCGAAGTCCAGGAAGCACAGAGAGTCCCAGGCAGCATAAACCCAAGGAGAAACAGGCTGAGACACACAGGAATCAAACTGACAAAAATTAAAGACAAAGAAAAATTATTAAAAGCAACAAGGGGAAAACAACAAATAACATACAAGAGAACTCCCATAAGGTTAACAGCCAATTTCTCGGCAGAAACTCTACAAGCCAGAAAGGAATGGCATGATATATTTAAAGTGATGAAAGGGAAGAACCTACAAACAAGATTACTCTACCCGGCAAGGATCTCAGATTTGATGGAGAAATGAAAAGCTTTACAGGCAAGCAAAAGCTAAGAGAATTCAGCACCACAAAACCACCTCTACAGCAAATGCTAAAGGAACTTCTCTAAGTGGGAAACACAAGAGAAGAAAAGGACCTACAAAAACAAATACAAAACAATTAAGAAAATGGTAATAGGAACATACATTGATAATTACCTTAAACGTGAATGGATTAAATGCTCCAACCAAAAGATGCAGGCTTGCTGAATGGATACAAAAACAAGACCCATATATATGCTGTCTACAAGAGACCCACTTCAGACCTGGGGGACACATACAGACTGAAAGTGTGGGAATGGAAAAAGATATTCCATGCCAATGGAAATCAAAAGAAAGCTGGAGTAGCAGTCCTCGTATCAGATGATATAGACTTTAAAATAAAGACTGTTACAAGAGACAAAGAAGGACACTA
The DNA here is from genome assembly GCF_008692025.1 of Phocoena sinus. Lineage (NCBI taxonomy): Eukaryota > Metazoa > Chordata > Mammalia > Artiodactyla > Phocoenidae > Phocoena > Phocoena sinus. The sequence goes on along the minus strand of NC_045778.1, from coordinate 19,863,839 downwards.
CATAATGATGAAGGGATCAATCCAAGAAGAACATATAAAAATTATATATACATCCAACATAGGAGCACCTCGATATATAAGGCAAATGCGAAGAGCTATAAAAGCGGAAATCAACAATAACACAATAATAGTGGGGGACTTTTAATGCCTTACTTACACCAATGGGCAGATCATACAGACAGAAAATTAATAAGGAAACACAAGCCTTAAATGACACAATAGACCAGATAGATTCGATATTTATGGGACATTCAGTCCAAAAACAGCAGATTACACTTTCTTTTCAAGTGCACATGGAACATTCTCCAGGATAGATCACCTCTTGCTTCACAAATCAAGCCTTGGTAAATATAGGAAAACTGAAGTCATATCAAGCATCTTTTCTGACCACAATGCTATGAAATTAGAAATAAATTTCAGGGGAAAAAAATGTGAAAATCGCAAACACACGGAGGCTAAAGAGTACGTTACTAAATAACCAAGAGGTCCTTGAAAAAATCAAAGAGGAAATCAAAAAATACCTAGGGACAAATGACAATGAAAACATGACGATCCAAAACCTATGGGATGCAGCAAAAGCAGTTCTAAGAGGGAATTTTTTAGCAATACAATCCTACCTCAAGAAACAAGAAAAATCTCAAATAAACTATCTAACCTTACACCTAAAGGAACTGGAGAAAGAAGACCAAACAAAACCCAAACTTAGTAGAAGGAAAGAAATCATAAAGATCAGAGCAGAAGAAAATGGAATAGAAACAAAGAAAACAATAGCAAAGATCAATAAAACTAAAAGCTGGTTCCTTGAGAGGTAAATAAAATTGATAAACCATTAGCCAGACTCATCAGAGGGAGAGGACTCAAATCAATAAAATTAGAAATGAAAAGTTACAACAGACACCGCAGAAATACAAAGCATCATAAGAGACTGCTACAAGGAACTCTATGCCAATAAAATGGACAACCGGGAAGAAATGGACAAATCCTTAGAAAGGTATAACCTTCCAAGACTGAACCAGGAAGAAACAGAAAATATGAAGAGACCTATCACAAGTAATGAAATTGAAGCTGTGATTAAAAATCTTCCAACAAACAAAAGTCCAGGACCAGATGGCTTCACAGGTGAATTCTATCAAACATTTAGAGAAGATCTAACACCCATCCTTATCAAACTCTTCCAAAGAATTTCAGAGGAAGGAACACTCCCAAACTCATTCAATGAGGCCACCATCATCCTGATACCAAAACCAGACAAAGATACTACAAAAAAAAATTACAGGCCAATATCACAGATGAATATAGACGCAAAAATCCTCAACAAAATACTAGCAAACAGAATCCAACAACACATTAAAAGGATCATACACCATGATCAAGTGGGATTTATCCAGAGATGCAAGGATTCTTCAATATATGCAAATCAATCAATTGTGATACACCATATTACTAAATTCAAGAATAAAAACCATATGATCATCTCAGTAGCTGCAGAAAAAGTTTTTGACAAAATTCAACACCCATTTATGATAAAAAAGTCTACAGAAAGTGGGCATAGAGGGAACAGACATCAATATAATAAAAGCCATATATGACAAACCCCACAGTAAACTTCATACTCAATGGTGAAAAGCTGAAAGCATTTTCTCTAAGATCAGGAACAAGACAAGGAAGTCCACTCTCACTACTGTTATTCAACATAGTTTTGGAGGTCCTAGCCATGGCAATCAGGAAAGAAAAAGAAATAAAAGGAATACAAATTGGATAATGAGAAGCAAAACTGTCACTGTTTGCATCTGACATGATACTATACATAGATAATCCTAAAGATGCCACCAGCAAACTACTAGAGCTAATCAATGAATTTGGTGAAGTTGCAGGATACAAAATTAATGCACAGAAATCTCTTGCATTCCTATACACTGACAACGAAATGTCAGAAAGAGAAATTAAGGAAATAATCCCATTCACCATTGCCACAAAAAGAATAAATACCTAGGAATAAACCTACCTAAGGAGTTGAAAGATCTGTACTCAGAAAACTCTAAGACACTGATGAGAGAAATCAAAGATGACACAAAAGCATGGAGAGATATACCGTGTTTTTGCATTGGAAGAATCAATATTGTGAAAATGACTATACTACCCAAAGCAATCTACAGATTCCAGTGCAGTCCATATCAAAGTACCAATGGCAATTTTTTACAGAACTAGAACAAAAAATCTTAAAATTTGTATGGAGACACAAAAGACCCCAAAATAGCCAAAGCAATCTTAAGAGAAAAGAATGGAGCTGGAGGAATTAGACTCCCTGACTTCAGATTATACTACAAAACTGCAGTAATCGGGGAACTGTGGTACTGACACAAAAACAGAAATATATATATATATATATATATATATATATATATATATAGAGAGAGAGAGAGAGAGAGAGAGAGAGAGAGAGAGAGAGAGAGAGAGAGAGAGAGAAGAGAGAGAGAGAGAGAGAGAGAGATCAATGGAACAGGATAGAAAAACCCGGAGATAAACCTACGCACCTATGGTCAACTAATCTATGACAAAGGAGGGCAAGGATATACAATGGAGAAAAGACAGTCTCTTCAATAACTGGTACTGGGAAAACTGGACAGCTACATGTAAAAGAATGAAATTAGAACACTACCTAACACGATACACAAAAATAAACTCAAAATGTATTAAGACCTAAGTGTAAGCCCAGACACTATAAAACTGTTAGAGGAAAACACAGGAAGAACACTCTTGACATAAATCACAGCAAGATCTTCTTTTTTATGATATTCATAATAAGACTGCCTTAAAGCCTTCCATTGTATTCCCTAGACCACCAGGTAAAACCCTAACACATGGTATTTTAAAAATTATTGTTAAACTGTATCAAGTAAGTATAATTGTACATGCTAATACACAAAATGTCCAGTTCTAGATTCAGCATAAGATATAGCTCCACAGAGAGGCAGAGTGCTAGATGCTATTTTTACATATTTATAAGGCCCAAACAGGTTAATGTATATTCTTGACATCACAGATTTACTTCTGTGTTAATTCCTTTCTGAAAGCATGTATAACCATAATATACATGGTGAGAAAGTAACTTTATTCATATGTTTGGGCCTAAAAATATCATTATGCAGTCTAATAATCGCAGTTGACAGAATTAATTTTTTTAAACCAGATATTTTAAGAAAGAATTCAATAAAAGCAACAAACCAAGCCCTGATTGGCTCCTCTGTTTTGCCAGGTGGCACTGATTTATACAGCAAGATCTTTTTTGATCCACTTCCTAGAGTATTGGAAATAAAAGAAAAATAAACAAATGAGACCTAATGAAACTTCAGAGCTTTTGCACAGCAAAGGAAACTATAAACAAGACCAAAAGACAGCCTTCAGAATTGGAGAGAATAGTTGTAAATGAATCAACAGACAAGCAGTTAGCCTCCAAAATATATAAACAGCTCATGCAGCTCAGTATTAAAAAAACAAACAACCCAATCAAAAAATGGGCAGAAGACCTAAGTAGACATTTCTCCACAGAAGACATACAGATGGCCAAGAAGCACATGAAAAGCTGCTTAACATCACTAATTATTAGAGAAATGCAAATTAAAACTACAATGGGGCTTCCCTGGTGGCGCTGTGGTTGGGGGTCCGCCTGCCGATGCAGGGGACACGGGTTCATTGCCCCGGTCTGGGAAGATCCCACATGCCGTGGAGCGGCTGGGCCCGTGAGCCATGGCCGCTGGGCCTGCGTGTCCGGAGCCGGTGCTCCGCAACGGGAGAGGCCACAACTGTGAGAGGCCCGCATACCGCAAAAAAAAAAAAAAAAAAAAAAAAAAAACTACAATGAGGTGTCACCTCACACCGGTAAGAATGGACATCATCAGAAAAATCTACAGACAAATGTTGGGAGGGTGTGAAGAAAAGGGAACCCTGTTGCACTGTTAGTGGGAAGGTAAATTGATACAGCCACTATGGAGAACAGTATGGAGGTTCCTTAAAAAACTAAAATAGAATACCATATGACCCAACAATCCCACTACTGGGCATATACCCTGAGAAAACCATAATTCAAAAAGACACATGTTCATTGCAGCACTATTTACAATAGCCAGGTCGTGGAAGCAGCCTAAATGCTGATCGACAGACAAATGGATAAAGAAGATGTGGTAAATATATACCATGGAATATTACTCAGCCATCAAAGGGAACAGATCTGGGTTATTGTAGCGACGTGGATGGACCTAGAGACTGTCATACAGAGTGAAGTAAGTCAGAAAGAGAAAAACAAATATTGTATATTAACGCATCTATGTGGAATCTAGAAAAATGGTACACATGAACTGGTTTGCAAGGCAGAAAATAGAGACACATCTGTAGAGAACAAATGTATGGGACACCAAAGAGGGAAAGCAGGGTGTGGATGGTGGTGGTGGTGGTATGAATTGGGAGATTGGGATTGCCATGTAAATACTAATATGTATAAAATTGATAACTAATAAGAACCCGCTGTATAAAAAAATAAAATTCAAATTTAAAAAAAAGATAAATTCCAAAAAGAAGAAGTAGTGTAGAGTAAGAGTTACTTGTCTAGGCTGTAGAAGTAGGCTTCTAGAGTTTGAATCCTAGCTCCATCACTTAGGGTCTTGGACAAGTCAGTTAGCCTTTCTGTGCCTCTGTTTTCTTGTCTGTCAAATGGGGACAATTATTATAACTCAGTGTTATTGTGGGGATTAAGTGAGTTACTATGTGTAGTTAGAATAGTGTCTGGCACACGTTAGGCACTACATATGTTATAAGTACTAGAAGTGCACTGTGTCTATTAGCACTGAACTTTTATTTACATTTTGAATTGGTGCAGTGTACAGGTTTGTTTTCTCTCCAGAATTGAGAAACAAATGATTTGGGCAACCCTTCAAAAACCCCTATTGATAAAGGAGATACATCATTAAGATTTGTATTGTATAACTGTGCTACAAGCCTTGATGAGGGAAGATTTGCACATGTGGAAATGTGGTTAAGATCTAAGGCTAAATGTTTCTGAACACTGACATTCACCCTTATTAAAATGCTTACACTCTCAGAGGGAAAGTACTATGTAAGTAGAACATGATATCAAGAAACAGCTCAAAAGTCAAGAGAACTCGAAAAGTACATTTTTGAAAGAAATAATCTCTAAAACTAAAGTCATTTTAAGTTTCTTTCATTTATATTTGTTAAACTACCCTTCTTTTTTTTTTTGAAAATAGTGTGTTTCCAGGAACTTCCTGCAAAAAAACCAGCTTTTGTCTAGGTTGCTTTATGCACAGATGGAAATACTTTAAATAATCTAGGGAAAAATTAAGGTGCTTTCGTCAAAGGAGTTTCAAAATCTGGTTGTTCTGAATAATTTAGAATTCTGAAGTGTGCTGAAATTTAAATAGAAAGTGTCATGTGGAGGACCAGAGCCAGTTTTCCTAATATACAGTACAAAGCATATATGCCAGTAAATGAGTGCCCAGGGCTCAGTGTGCTCTGATGGGGAGTTAATTGAACTGGGAACACATAAAAAATAAGACAGATTGTTTTTGTTGGCTTTATACATCTGAGAGATTTTATTCTATGACTTCTTTTACATAAGGTGTGGTATAGTGAAACCAGAAATTGTAAATGTGATAGATAATTTGAATATTTTTCCACTAAATACTTTTGGATTTTAATTTATAAAATTATAACTGTAGATAAAATATCAATAGCATCTATTTGATGCATAATACCTGGTAGTGTGCTAGGCATACATAAGAAAAGGTATCTGTAGCAACTATTTTTGCATCATTCATGATATACTTCTATTAACTATAGCAGAACCTCTGCAAATGACACACACATTCTTTTTTACTCTTCCTATAAATTTTGTTAATTGAATTAACATTTCAGAAATCAATTCATTAAACATGATTTTTTACAGCTATCCAGTAAAGTAGGTGAATTTTCTTTAATTGATTTTTAAGAAAAGTTTCTATATATCACTTCCCTCTGCACAGTCCACGTCATTCATGAAACAAAAAAGAGAAGCAATGTAGCACAGTGTGCAGCCCAATTCTGGAATGCTAGTAATAGGACTTAAGTCTTGGGTGCAACTACTTGTTAGCGGTGTGTCCATGGGCAAGTTATATATTCTCTAGGCCTCAGTTTTCCTCAAATATGAAATAGAGACAAACCTCACAGGGCGATAAGGAAGATTTTATGAGCTAATATATGGAAAGTACATGGTCTACCTAGTTTTACTAGAAAAGATGTTAGACAAGTTATGTGTTGCTATGAACCATTTTATAAAAACCATAGGCTTTTATTACTACCCAAAATCATAGAATTCCATGATTAAAAAGTAATTGCTAAAGTAATCATTAATATTAATAAAGACTGGAATTAAAATGCCATTATTACATTGAGATAAGGGGAAAGAAAGTTTGGTATGTTCTGCCAGGTAGAAGAGGACTGCTCAAAAGGAGCTCTTTTCTGCCCATCCCACTTCATGATTTTGTGACCTTGTGACATTGTAGTAGGGTGCTAAGAACAGAGTGATCATACTCATTTCTTGAATCTTTAACACAAGAATTACATTAACTTTCAGTAGAACTAAGGTCTTAGCCTTCTCAGAGTACATATTTTAATTTCCTGACTTTGACAGTTTAGCTATCAAGTCGAATGGCATATTCCAAACTTCCAACACTGAAGTTCCAATTATTTGACTCCTCTAAAAATACTGCTACATTATGTCCTCTGCAAGGTCCTAAGTAGTCCCTGGCATCTTTTACTGTTTTTACTTAGCAATATTTCCTTATTATCTTATTATATTATCCGTGAAATGATAAATCTTCAGAGAGAGCTCAGGTTTTGAAGTTAATTCAATGCATTTGTAATAATTGCAATGTATAGTAGAAAGGAATAATATACCCAGGAGTGAACATGAAGAATTCTTAGATCTGATACTGATTTTTTCTATCATCTGCAAACCATCTGATTTCTGCTTTTTGTTTCCCTTCTCTGTTATTGAAAACTTTTAAAGCTGTGAATTTCTACCTCATTTGAATGTGAGCTATTTTTACTAGGAAAGAACATAGACAAGTTATATATTGATAAGTACCAATTTGTATAAATCATAGGGATTTACTTATATGTGGAATGATAGAATTTCATAATTAAAGGTCACTTTAAAAGTCATCTACTTTAAATTCTTCTTTAAAAAGATGAAAAAAACAGAAGCTGAGTGAGACTGTGTAAGATGTGTGTTCAGAGGCCAACTGCAACACAGCCAGATCACTTATTTTCTTGATATCCTGGATTAAATTAGCTCCCTCTTTTGCCTCAGCTTCATTATCTTTATGGATAAATAGTAATGGAGTTAAAGAAATGGATTTATTTATCGTATTTCTTCATGAAAATATGTGGAATTATACAGTGTTATTCTCTTTTGTTCTTGGCACATCAGTATTAATTTATATACATATATTTACTTATATGTATGTTTATACTATATATGTATATACATATCTACATACATGTAGATATATATATAGCTCAAGACTAATTCCTTGATTCACAGAAGATCCTAAATTTTGAACTTTTAAACATTTCATACATTTTGTAATTGAGAGGCACTTTAAAAGTAATTCAAAAGTTTGTAAGCTAAATGATAGCATATGTGTGATTACTTTAAAGCTCTACCTCAGATGTTTCTTAACTTTAAACACTGCACCATTTTAACAGAGCACCATTCTGTATAGCAGAATGCTTTAAAGTTAAAGTGAAGCTGCCAAGTGTAAAAATGCAGTACATGAATGTCTGATTTCCCTTGCAAATCATCCAACTGGTGTTTCAGGACAAGATTATTTGTTGCTACCAATTTAGCTAAACATTGAAAACAGATTCTTTTGATGCTTTAAATATGCCTTCTCCATGGCTATTGCAAGATTGTTTTTATTTTTAAAAATAGTTTTCCAATCATAATGTTCAAAGTATAGGGCATAAATAGCTTTAAAAAGCATTTTTGGGCTTCCCTGGTGGCGCAGTGGTTGAGAGTCCGCCTGCCGATGCAGGGGACACGGGTTCGTGCCCCAGTCCGGGAAGATCCCACATGCCGCAGAGCAAGCTAGGCCCGTGAGCCATGGCTGCTGAGCCTGCGCGTCCGGAGCCTGTGCTCCGCAACGGGAGAGGCCACAACAGTGAGAGGGCTGCGTAACTCAAAAAAAAAAGCATTTTTGAGGCATTTGGAATGTGCGTGTATAGGTTAGTGTTGTCCAGTAGAACTTTCAGCAATGATAGGGGATATTCTGTGTCTGTGTTGTCTAATTTAGAACCCACTAGTCACACGTAACTATTGAGCATGGTTTCTAGTGCAATGGAGGAACTGCAATTTTTAATTTTTATTTAAGATTAAAATAGACACATGAGATTAGTTGCTACCCTATTGGACAGTTCAGATATAGATTGATTTTTGATATAGAATCCGTGAAATTTAAAACTGAATTGGTGAGAATATCTGGTCCTTTTATCCATACGTAAGTAGAGCCATACTTAAGTCTTCTTAAAAAACAAACATTTATTTTTAATGGCAGTCAGAAAAGCCATTGTAAACTCTCTGTAGTAACCTACACAAGTATTAATCCAATGTCGAAACTCATTCATGACATTCAAAGTCTTTAGTGCTACAGTTAAGTAGGTTTGTGTGTGTGCATGCTTTACTCAGAGTAGCTGTAGACCTGCTGGTTACCACTTTTTTCCTAAAATAGTCATTAAAATGCTGCTTACCTTAACCAGGACCAAATGCTAACTGCTTTAATAGCTCTTTATAGGTCTTTCCATCTTGAGTCAACATGCTGTGAACCAGCTCCAAAATATCTGTTACCCTTTGTGCTTGTAAATGGGATGGTCTCCAAATGGATGTGCTTTGCTGCTTACTTGAAACCTCCTATTTCAACTAAAAAAAATTTTTTTTATTTAAGATTAGTTGAGGGCATAGCTGTTAATATTTAGCCAGTTGAGTAATGGCTTGGACAGAAGTCATAAGCTAATAAAAGATGTGGTTAAGCAGAACAGTAGGGAGATGTTAGGAAAGATCAGTGATAAGCAAAGTAAACCTTTTCAACTCACCATAATGTGCTCCTATATCCACACGTACTCCTGATTTATACATGGAAAGCACAACATAAATCCTTAATAGGGAGTCTGGGTATCTCTAAATTATAATATGATTGTCACAATTTTTGAAGTATTCTGCCTATTTTCTAAGTGTGGTAAAATGAGAACTTGAGTTTTGCCTTCTGCTTGCACCCAAATGTTAGAATGATTCATTATTTTTGTTATTTTTATACTAAACTGCTAACAGCCTACCCAGGGATTTCCCCTCTTCCTAATCTAATTACTTATGGTAAATGTTTGGGAAGAAGCCTTAAAAGTATTAAAATTACTTCACTAGCCTGCTTCCATTTTTCTTAGAAGATCTGAATTGTTTTAGATTCTGAATATTCTAAAATACTTTGCTAAATATTAAGGCAAAATAAACCTCAAAAACATTTTTAAAAAGTAGAAATAGCTTGTTGTATAAGTTATCTCTCGCTTCTTGGGCTGGCAACTTTTGTCCCATTGCACGTGCTCTTTGAAATAACTACAGTCTATCCTCAGAATTTCCCAGGCTTCTTGCCTGGAGTCTTTCCTTACTAGTCCCCCAAATGCTATGCACTCCCAAGTACTACTTCCTAGATTTTTTTTTTTTTAATATAAAAAGACTGCTTGGCAGATCCTAAATTTGCAGGAAGAACAGCATTAAATACAGGAAGTCATGCAAGCTGTGGTCAGAACCTAGTCTCCATGTCTAATTTCTAGCTTTTGAGTCGATCAATAAAATTGTTGTGAGGACCAAATTTAATTTCTCTACCTGTGCCATTAAGTTAAAAGTTAAAAAATGAAGAAATAAGAGTGGACAGAAAAGTTTAGTAAAAAGACTGAGCTCCATATAAAGTTATTCAGTGCAGTGTGGCATACGCTCTATCGCTGAGAAAAGTAAAGTGTCTCAGGATCAGAAGAGAATGAATACTGGCTATGCCATCGTCTGAACTTCAGTTTATCTGTTTTCATCTCTGAAGTACAGTTAATACCAACCACTGTACTTGCTTCACAAGATTGTTAATGCGGGTCAAGGGATAAAACATAGTCGAAGGCTTTGTAAATCACAAAGTGCTATACAAATATAAAGTGACATAGTCATCCTCATCATCATTATGACATTTGTTTAAGAGCTTATCATTCAGAGGCAAAAAGCAAATATCAGAGTGAATTTTAAACTTTTTGACAGGAAAAAAATAATGTCTTTTTCCTGTGTACTCCCATGGACTTGTTATATTTCCTAGGCTAACTCAGTGAGATATACCTATGAACAATTAAATGAAAATGTCCTAAAAGAGCAAAAGACAAGTCACTATCATTGACAGAAATATCTGTATTTGATATTTTCTAAGTGAGTCATTAAAACAATTCAGAAATACCAATTTCATATGAATGTCAGTGGAATGTCAGATGTAAAATTTTCAGTAACTTCCACTTGGGGAATAAAAAAGATCTAGTTGACTCACTTAGCTCTCTTCTCCTTTTCCTCCTCCCCTGTTTCCTCTCCTCTTTTCTCCTCTTTTCCTTTTCTTTCATTCTTTCACTCCCACGCTTCTTCCTTTCTTCGCATCTCTGTCAGCAGAATTTGGAGGTGCTATAAGGAATATGAAAGAAATGGAAAGCAAAAATCTCTGCTTTCAGGGTGTTTTCAATTTTCAATTTGGCTGAGTCCTTTGAAATTATTTGTGATTTAGGTAAGAGGAAATGTTTCATCAGCATTTATTTTCTGGGAACTCATAATTGACTATTCTGTATAGAACAATAAAGAAGGCCTCAGTCCTGTTCTACAGGGTTATTAATTTTAACATGATCTTAAATTACAGCCTCTCAGAGTTAAGGTGATATAGGAGGAAAATAAGCTTTTTAGATTTTAGGTTTCTGAAACTGTTTTAGTCAAAACATGAGAAAAGTTTCATTTTTCTTAGATCTCTCCATGTATCAATCAACTCTTTGAACAGTTAAGGACCTGACAGATGAGGTTTTAAATAAAAATTATTGATGGGCAGTAATAAATCAGATTTTTTTTTTACCAGTTGCTCAAAGTGAAAGAAAAGAACTCTTTATGGAGATACTGGTTTCCTCCCAAGTTCTAAGCTCCTTTCCCTTGAACATGAATATTCAGAAGACCGTTCCTTCTTGAAAAGTAATTTTGACTGATATTTAAGGAACTATGTGATGGCAACATCTTAAATGTCTTCCCTGTTAGCATTAGGATAGTTTATTTTTCATACTTTTTTTATTTTGTATTTTTGATGTCTTGTTATAAATATCATTTTGTGTTTTAAATAACATTTTATGAAACTCATTAGCTCTATTGATAGCAATGTATATTTATGAAATGTTCTAAAAATTATTAATTCATAAAACTTATCCTCATAAAACTTCTTGAATATGGACTATCAGATGGTCATTGATGTTTGAGTGAAAATTAAGAACATATAACAGGCATTATAACTTGTCTGGATTTTCAATGTTCAACTAAGAATAAGACCTTTTTGTTGTTGTTGGTATGTGTGAAATAGTACTTCAGAGAGTATTTCAATTTGAAGGATAGATGCAAAATGTACCCTCCCCTTATGGGTAAAAAAACATCGGAAACTGAGCTTTTCTCAGTAACCTTACAAATAGTAAGATGAAAAATACATTCTGTTATAAGAAAATTTGAATATATTATTATATAGAAAGTCTGGTATTCCTGCAATATTAGTACTCTGTGACTTTATTTTCCTGAGCATTGCACTTGTGAGAGAAAAGTATTTTATTAAAAAAATTAGATATGGACAGGTAAAAAGGTGATATATGGCCTATATAAAACTTTTTTAGTTTGGGGAGCTGGAGTATATTTTAGTGCTTAAAAATAATGCTTATAAACTAATGAAATAACTTTAAAATACAAATATACCAGATTTTCGTTTGCAGAATGAGTCTTGTTCACTAAACATTCTCATGATAAACTTCTGTATACTTATTCCCATGACTTTACCATCACTCAGAGCATTATTGAAACTCCTCATTGGTAACTACCTTTAGTGTCAATTGATGGGTGATACTGAGAAATGTTCTTGTGATTTAGTACTTTGTGGGTCAAAATTGTGAAACACCTCATTTTATTCATTAATATTGCCTCTGAATAACTTCTGAGTAAGTTCCGATATTAAAAGCAACATTGATGACATTCAAAAGAGTGTGTAGGGTGGCTCTGAAAGCCCTTCCATGTAAGTAGTTTTGCCAAAATCTGAGCAATGGCAAGATCAAAGAGCCAATTTCCTATTTTTTGAAAGTGACTTCTTTGGCTGAATAATAGCCCCCAAAGATGTTAACATATTAATCACAAGCACCTGCAATTATGTTACCCTTATATGGCAAAAGAGACTTTGCAGATGTGATTAAGATCTTGAGATAGACTATACTGGACTCTTCAAGTGGGCTCAATGATGAAATTGCAAAAACCCTTATCGGAGGGAGGCCGGAAGGTCAGAGTCAGGGAGAGAAGATAGAAGCAGTAAAGTCAGACTCTCAGAAAACAAATGTGATGATTGAAACAGAGAGGAGTAAAATTTGAAAATATTACACTGATGGCTTTGAAGAAGGAGAAAGGGTCCATGAGTCAAGGAATGTAGGCAGCCTCTAGAAGACGGAGAAGGCAAGCTAATAGATTCTCCCGTAGACCCTCTGGAGGGATCACAGCTGTGCTGACACCTGGACTTGGCCAGTGAAGCTGATTTTGACTTCTGACCTCCAGAATTATAAGATCATAAATTTGTGTTGTTTTACACCACTGAATTTGTGTTAATTTGTTATAGCAGCAGTAGAAAACTAATTTAGATCTTGAGGTTTAGAAATGGAATAATAGCTCAAAGTAACCTTAGATGTAATCTAGTCCAACTTCTCCTTACCCATGAATTACATAAGTAGCACAGCCAAAGTGTTGCGTATCATTTGCCTAAAGTTATACAATCTGCAGCAGAATTGTAAAACCCACATATCCTAATCTTGAAGTCTAATATACTTCCTTGAATATTGTGTTACGTAAAATCCCAAGCATGTTTCAGTAATTCATATTACATATAATTTTTCCTTGTTGTCCTTGTAAGGAGATCAGTAGGTCTGAAATGGATCAACACGCCTTGACTTTAATTCTCTTCATAGATTCTGATGACACTGCAGAGATAGGACTTAGTACCTTTAATGATTCTTACCGCAAGTATTTCCTAAGTGAGGATCGTCAGCTTGTCTGATAGCGTTAGTCCTTCTACCAGCTATGCAAGGTAGAACATTATATATTATCACAGATCCCTTAAGTTAGAAAGGATTCTATTAAGTGGTAATAATCTGGGGATAGATTCTAGTCATTTTTATATGTAGAAGTTTTACAGTTAAGATTGCTGGATTGCCCAGGTTGAGAATCATTGTTGCAGGCTAATGCTTCTTCCCTGAAGTTCTTGACTTCAGGAAGCATTGATAGAGGCATGAAGAATACTTCTTATGGGGAATGGGCTTACTCCATTCTCCACAAATCCTTCAGCAGCTACACGTTTCGTGACTCTCTATCTCCTATTCATTTTATGTTACTTAGATTTTTAAATCTTTTAGCATCTCAAGTTTACCATACCATCTTGTCCTTTATTTATCTGTTCTAAGTCCTTTTTACTTCCATAAAAATATTAGAATACACTTGTTAAAGTCTGCTGGGATTTTGATTAGAATTGGACTGGATATATATAGCTCAGCTAAGAACTGACTTTCTAAAACATTGAGTATTCCTATACTTGAACATAGTCTATCTCTCCATCTATTTCAGTCTTTTAATATTTCACTTAACAAATTTTGTTTTCAGTTTTTCAATTATTTGTGGTTGGCATATAATAGTATACTTATTTTTGTAACATTGACTTTGTATCCTGCAACCTTACTAAATTTACTTATCAAAGGCATACTTTTCATTCATCACTTTCCCATTACTTCGTCACCTGCCTCTTACCAGTCTATGGGAAATACTTATTAGAAGTGATCTTCTATTAGGTCAATTAGGTCAACTTCCATGGTCTCTTTTTAGAATTTTCCTCTTTTACTTCCCTCTAATATTTGGATAAATTTTTCCTTGATAGAACTAGACATGCACACACTCACACACACACACACACACACACACACACAACTTTCAGTTGCCATGACAGTGTACTAATCTGGCTCTCTAACAGTGACTATTATTCCCACCATGCTTCTGTGGTTATTTTAAGTTTCCCATCTTCTATATGGAAGTGTTATTCTGTGTTCTTTCCAAAGTTGTCTTCTCTTGTTGTAAACTGAAATTTATTTTTTTTTCCCACTCCTTTGGCTTCAGATACAAGCTACTTCAGGGAAAGTCCAAGCTTCCTATCTTAGCATTGCTATTTCTTCAGAAATACACATCACATTTCCAAATACCTAGGAAAGATCTATTTGCACCTTAATAGTCAAAACTGAACTTGTTTGTTTTAATTCCATGAATAAAAGTTCTTAGGTTACTTAAATTCTCTGGCTACCTGACTATCCTATCAGACTCTGAGCCTCCCAGTCTGCTCCTTCCCTTCATTCATCCTTTCCAACTTCCAGTATTTCACTCCTGTTTACTTCTACCACCTTTCCCTTTACAATTCCTCCTTTCATTTGGACTGCCATTGTCCTAGTTTAGCAACTCATTAACACCTTACATTGTTTATAACACACATTTTAACAACTCCAGAAATATTAAGAGGAAAATTTTCAGTATTTCAACTGTTTTCATTTTGTATGCGTTTTTCCCATCCTTTCAGAATATATATTTATATTTTTAATTGCCATCATATTATCCTTTATTCTATTTTTACACATTTTCCATATACTACATAGCTTTCATGAATATAATTTTAATAAGTACATAAGAGCCTCTCAACATTTTTATTGTAATTTTTGTTATATTACCTTTTTTGTTAGTTATCTAGGATGTTTCTAATATTTTTTCTATCACAACTAATACTTCAGTGACTCTTCATAAATGGTTTTTTAAACTTAGGTATTTTTCTTAGTGATTAAAAAAATATATGAAAGGTTTCATGCAATTTTAAAATATTTAATTTCTTTCCAAAGTGTATTTTACCAATTTATTCATGATCATATATAAGCGGTCCCTATATATTTTAACTTTACAATCATTGTTTAAAATTTTAGCTTATTAAAAGAGGTAAGATGGTGTTACATTCTGAATAAGTCTCTGTTTAATAACTAACAAAGTTGAACTTTTTTATCCTATGTTATTTTGGCTACTTGAACTTCCTACTGTGGTCTTATGATTTTTTGCCTCGATTATTTCAGTAGCCTAACTGGCCTTGCTCTTCCATGACATTTTGACTCACGCTGACGGTCATAAAACCCAGGAAATGGTGCCACTGTATAAACAAAACAAGGAAAAGTTTTAATGTCTGACTTTTAGCTTACAAAGAAGGCTGAACTCCTTCAGCTGGTGTTCCAGCCTTGCATATTTCATATTCAAGTTTTAACCAGCCTTCTAGCCTTTTGTCACATTATCATCCAGGTATGCTAATTATCAGTCACCCTGGCACACTCTTATTCCATGGTCCCTTTATTTTCCTCTTCCGTGTCATTACTCACTCTCTTCTCTTCACCTGAAGCCCCTGTGTTCAAATCTTACTAATCAAGGAACCGACAAATACTACCTCTGCCCTGAAGCTTGCAGGATCATTCCCATTAGAATTAATCTCTTTTGTCAGTGTTCCTATTATGCTTTGTCTAAACCCCAGCTTTGATGCTTACCCCGTTCTTCCCATAAAATAATTTTTCCATTTCAAGTTCATTGACGTAAAGGGCTGGCCTTAAACAATCTTTGATTCTCCATAGTGCCCCAGACAATGGATAAAACATAACAAAATCTGGTAAATATTTGTTGAATTATTTGAATTCAGTGAATTTTGGGCTGTTTTGAAATTTGTAAAGAGTAAAAATTTTTGGTCCCTGTAAATAAAGAGATGAATCCCGCATAACCTTACAATTGGGAAAAGTTACGATATCTTTGTTGCCATTCATGCAGGAAAGAGCCCTTTAAGAGAATACGAGCATAGAAAGGACACATTTTTTAGTAATGGTTACATATATAAATGAGCCTTCTTCTTCTTGACAGAGACAAGAGCCTATATACCTGTCCTTCCTCAGAAACCTTCAAAACATGCAGACATACACACATATTACACACACACACACACACACACACACACCATTTTTTTCAGTTATTCATTTCATTTGCTAGGATGAAATTTTAAAGTTTGGCCTAGATTGAGGTGGCCCAGCCATTTAATTTCATTAAACTGCTATTATATGAAATAGTATAAATCTGTCTGTTTACCGCTTTTGATAGCAAGTTTTCTACTGTCAGGTGATTTGGGACTGAGTTGCAAGAGAAGGTGACCTTGACAGTCTAAAGTACTAGGCTTCTTGACACAGTGAGCTAAAGCAGTAGTATTGGTATTTACATAATTATGTTGTTAAATGCATCAAAGGTGAGGTCTTTAAAGCAAATTAAACAAGTGACGTTCTTATTTTATAAACCAAATTTAGTCTCATGCTTGGCTGTTTTTATGATAGAATTACGGCAGTAGAGAAAATTAGGCATGAATGGAAGAGTAACTGATACCTTCAGAAATGGATGCTTAGAATGTGAACTTAAAGTGAGTAAGGAATACCAAAAGTCAGATGGTAGAAACAGGGGAGATGGCGTTCATGGGGATAGAAGGGATTAGCTGAGATTATTTTAGGAGTATTTGCATTGAGAGAATGACATTATATGGGTGACATCTAGAGAAGAGTCCTGATTTTGAGCCCCAGCTCTATCAATGACTCAACTCACTGTGTGACCTGGAACAAATTAAATAATTTCCATGCACTCCAGCCTTCTTACTTATAAAATGGAGATAATTACATATGCTATAAAAATTGTTATAAGGATCAAATTAGAAAAGAGACCTGGATATCTTTCTAATGTAAATTAACCCATTTTTATAAGGTTGTATCATGTTGTAGAAACTTTATCATCGTAACATATTTGAACTTGATTTATTCATTTACTCAGAAAATATTCAGTAAATTCAGGCACTGTGTTTATTAGGTATGCAGTAGTGATTAGAACAGATCTAATTCCTGCTCTCGAGATACTTATGATGTAGTAAGGGTCATTAGTATACAAGCACATATTGAAAATAAGAGCTCTTCTTAACAGCCTCCATTTAACCCACTTGCCAGAGTAGCTACTGTTTTCTGTTTCCTCTGCAAAGCACATTGGCCAACATCTATTGTACATTGAATGACTGGCTCGTAATAACAGCTGATATTTATAGATAGCGCTTAACACTTGCTAGGATCTGTTCTAAGTGCTTTTCATAAACTAACTCCTTTAATCTTCACAACAATATCTCAGCGTAGATACTGTTATCATTCCCATTTTGCAGATGAGGAAACAGGCACAGAGCGGTTAAGTGATTTGTTCATGGTTAATACAGCTAGTAGGTAGTAAATCAGGATTTACATATAGGCAGTCTGTCTCCAGAGTCCATAGTCTTAATCACTATGTAAGAATACAACTCACTGAGTTGAAAGCTTATTCAAAGGTCAGTTGTATTTGTTCCCAAACATGTTTATGCCAGTTGTACTAGTTTTATTATGTAATTTAATTAAATATCATGTAAAACAATAAACTAGGAATGCAAAATACAAATGTGATTTTGTGTATATAAACTAAATTGAATACATTGGTAAGAATTAAGGAGAATTACCTAAAAAAGTCTGCCAAATCAGAAATGGGTAAAAACCAGAAGAGTAGAGGTGTATTGTAAAATCATAGACATTTACTGTAGTTGGCCTCATATGTTATTATGTTCTCATATTTTATGATAAATGATGGGCTTCCCTGGCAGTCCGCTTGTTAAGACTCTGCGCTTCCACTGCAGGGAGCACAAGTTTGATCTCTGGTCAGGGAACTAAAATCCCACATGCTGTGCGGTGCGGCCAATAATAATAATAGTAATTAAATAAATAAGAATAAATGACAGCAGAAATTGCAAAAAATATATATTTCCAGTGATTAAACTCTTACTAAAATAAAAAGTGTTGGCCCTATATCAAATGTTGTCAAATGAATGAATATATATTTTAAGTTAAAATACCTATCTTTAAAGCATATACATACTACATAATCAAATAATTTTTGTGATACACAGTTTAGCCAGCTTTTTTGCTCAATGTACCAACTGTCCTTCAAGAAAGAAATATTTACAAATATCTATCTATCCAAACATTAAAACTATGGTTGGTGTCCTAGGCAGAGCTATGAATCTGTATTTCTCCAGGAGGGTTAGTCACATTGTATTCTGTAGAGGACAGATCATGGATCCTAGCGTGATCCACAGGAGATAGATAGTGGATCCCGATGTGGTGCATGGAGAACGAATCATGGCTCACAGAGTGGATTTATTTTGCATCATGTAATCAACTCAGTTCTTTTCAGGACAGCATGATATAGTAGAAAGAGAATCTTGGATTCTAGTCAGAAACAGTCTACATCTATGTCTCTATGCCATTGACAATTAACCTAACCTTTTTTAGCCTAGTTTCTTTATTTGAAGCTCACAATATAAGTAATGTTGTTAGAGCTAACCTAGTCAATGAACATTAGTTAGATGGACTTGAGAATAACTTGGAAATTGCAAAGTATTGCATGTTTTCATACTACAGTGTTCATTCAGTTATTATAACACTTAACTACATTGTGCAATGATACCTATAAATCTGTGAGCTCCATGAGTCCAGATCTTGGCTTGTTAATTTTTGTACTGACGTCTGCACCTAGCCAAGTGTTTAGGTCCTTCTAGTATATAAAGCGTACTTTTTCTGTGAACTGACTAGAAATCTTCTACATCTAACCAGACATTTTGATGATAAGATGATATATGGAATGTGAAATATTTATATACTTCCAGATTTAGATGTTGTAGAGGCATTTTTCTTCTCCTCATTCCCTCAAAGTCCACTGAAAATATCAAAGGCAAAGAGAGAGAAAAATATGCCATCTCCAAGGAAGCAAGCAAACTTCTACAAACTCAGTGATACAAATTATGAAGTTCATATATTAAATACTATAACCTCTGCTTGGATATTTAAGCCTATTGAGATTTGATACTCGCTGCCTCAGACCTCAACAATATGTGCTATTCCCTGAAAGTTATATTTGAGAGTCTTTGATTAAAAAGAGCTTGGTTTCTGGGAGTATAAGAAAAATGGACAATATCCCTGTAGAGACCCCAACTGCCACTCTAGAATGGTAGGGGAGGGAGCCTCAGAGGGGTGTTTTACCAACCAGGTCATTCTGTTCTCTACCACTTGGTCTCTAAGTACAGGCAGCTTGCCAGAGGAGAAGGTGGAAGAAATAGGTGGCATACGGCTATAGAGAGAAACTGCTGTGATCCATGCAGACTCCTTATCTGAAAAAACCTAGGGGGAGAAGTACTTTCAGTGTTAAGGGAACAAAAGATTTGGAAAGAACATATTTGAGTCATAGGCTGAAGTAGTAGCTTCCAACTTCCTGAGCTAATTTCCAGCCATTCTATCCCTCTTACCCCTTCTCCTTCCCATTGTACACTTGATATTTTGCCAGCCTCATTTAAAGATGAGTAGTGATTAGAAAGGGACCAATGGAAAAATCCATGCATTAAAACTGCCATTTTCTCTTTCACATAAAGAGAGGAGAACAAACAAAACAGCTATGAAAAACATATATCACAAGAGGTATGTTTCCTAAAAAAAAAAAAAAAGGTTTACAGAGAGACAGAAGAGTTCAGAGAAGATAGCATATGACAATAAAAGGAGATGAAAATAGAGCTAGCAGAGTTCAGGAAAAAAGTGAAAATGGAAATGAAAAACTAAATAAAATATATACTAGATACAACAAGTAAACTTGACTGAAAACAGTCAGAGGCAAGACACTAGTTATGAAAAACTCTCACAAAATGTAATGTGTACAAATAATATAGAATCTTTACAGACATGAATGATACGGGCGACAATGAAAAGAGCCATCATATGCAAAAATAAATAGAAGAAAACTATTACAAAGATTTGAATCTTCAAATTGAAAGATCATACTATGTTCTAGGAAAATTTATATAGATTAATGAATTTCACAATATATTTTGTTACTATTTCCTGAACTCCAAAGAATAAAGAAGGACTCAATCATATGAACATTTAAGGAGAAAAAGCAAAATACACAAAAGGGGAAAATAGATTGGCCTCCAATTTCCACATAATGTCAGAAGCCAGAGAAGCAATTTATACACAGTTCTGAAGGAAGTGAAGTGTAACCCAAGTTTTATTTTCAGTTTAATATAATGTCAACAGAGAGACATTCTGAGACAGGAAAGAATCTAGACAATATAGAAACCTAGAGCGCTTCTTTAAACACACACACACACACACACACACACACACACACACAGTCAATATCAATAGCTCAAGAATGGAGAAACACTGATTATTAAATAGTTGGTGAAGATCAAATCTATTTAATTATGGATCAAGAAAACAACTTTAGGTATTCTATTCATAGAATAGAATACTATAAATGTTATAAACTATGATAATGTAACCTATTAATGATAGGAGTAAAAAAAGGCAAAAAAAAAAGTAGCAGTGAGTTAATTTCCTTTTATCCATAACTTGGGGTTAATGGCTATTACCTAATGTTGATGTATATAATTAAAGAGAATCCAACCTCCTAAAGTTTATCAATTTTTTCCTCAATGTTAGAGTGCCCTTTTAGAAAAGGAAACATTATCCTTTGTGTTAAGAGCATTTATCTGAATTTCAGTAATTCCTCCAGTTTTTAGTTGAATGTTTTTTTTAGTTAATTCAAGAAGAAAATGTAGCATATTTAATTAAAATATCATATAATTTGATTCTATTTTTCTTAAAATTAGGGTTTATGTATGTA
This sequence comes from Phocoena sinus, assembly GCF_008692025.1. Classification (NCBI taxonomy): domain Eukaryota; kingdom Metazoa; phylum Chordata; class Mammalia; order Artiodactyla; family Phocoenidae; genus Phocoena; species Phocoena sinus. Next base: position 19,842,670 of record NC_045778.1, on the reverse strand, counting down.
TACATTTCTCTGATCCATCTTTCTATCTTAATAGATATTTAGAAATGTTTGCAATGATGTTTACTTGATGTTAGTGGTAGTTATTTCTTTCTGATAAATGGGATTTGGATTACCTAAGATGAAACTTTCTGTGACTTTTCTATATTACTTGAAGTTTTTTATAAAGGATATATATATCATCTCAATAAAACAATAGTCATAATTTTTAAAATTACATCGTTACCATCATCTTTGCTTAGAAATTTTTTTCTGTTGTCTATTACGATAAACCTCTGGCAAATTTTATTTATTTACCAGGATTATAAATTTTGGAATTGAAGTATAAAATAGAAAGGATTATAGGAACAGTAAATTTTCTTTAATATTTTAATCTAAAAACCAATTTCTCTAGAAGAATATATTTCAGAAATCATATATCACAAGCAGACATCATCTGGGGTTTTCTAGATAAAGGTATATTTCAATTTACATATCCCATAACCCCACAGTTACACAATTAGAAAGCATGCAGTAGCTTATTAAAGCCATAAGTAGAAGCTAAGCTTCTCTTCAACTAAACAGCATGACATAAATTACAATTTTTGTGTAAACCTATTACCATTCCTGCATCAACTTTATGAGGGATATATATAAGCCCAGTGTGGTTATAAATTTAAGAAAAGTACTAGTACATCTGTGAAGAACTGAGATATGTGTGGTAGAGAATGTTAGAAAAATAAATTTCTAGTGAAATGTGTAGTGCACAATAGTGATCGAATTTTGCGTTGAACCCAAATACAAACTGATCATCTTGATTCTTTGCTTTGAAGAGAAAAGGAGTTTTTTTTGCCTGCTCCCTTTTCTCTATCTAATGACTTGTTTTTAAAGATGGAGTTGCCAGGGCTTCCCTGGTGGCGCAGTGGTTGAGAGTCCGCCTGCCGATGCAAGGGACACGGGTTCGTGCCCCAGTCCAGGAGGATCCCACATGCCGCGGAGCGACTAGGCCTGTGAGCCATGGCCGCTGAGCCTGCGCGTCCAGAGCCTGTGCTCCACAACGGGAGAGGCCACAACAGTGAGAGGCTCGCGTACCGCCAAAAAAAAAAGGTGGAGTTGCTGGAGTTTTACAACTTGGAGTCCCTGGGGAGGGCTCGTTTAACCGGTTCTCAGACCCCTTGCCTGTGATTGCCTTTTCACAGCCTTAGTAGCATATTTGGAAGGTGAGAGGTCACTCCACATCCTTGGAAGTGTGAGCCTGTATCCTCTCTGCATTTTCAAGTAACGACTGTAGAATCCATGCAAATCAGCAGTGTACATATGGAAAGAACTATCTTAGGATATCATATCAGAGTCACTTTCAACCTATTCAAAGAAAAAACTTGTTTTCTGTGTTGTATCTATAGCTGTATCACTGAGTCATTTACCTACCATTTTAATGGAACCTTCCTCAAAATTAACTATTTTTCAAAGTTAACTATATGGTGGTAATACCTTTATAAATTTTGCATTAATAAAAGGAAATAATCTTTACTTGTGGCCATCAACTAGTGTACCTAACTGTGCTGTAAGAATGAATATGTAGGACGGTGTTCTCTGAGGTCATGGAGCAGTTCAGGATAAAGTGCTTTAGTGTGATTTTTTGCACAGCAAGTGGATAGCCTTTGAAGTGGTGCTGCATGTCTAAGGATGCTGTCTCTAAAGAGCTAGCTGTCTCTAGTGCGCTTTGCTTATTCAGAACCATAACAGTGATTATTTAAAACACATTACAAATATTTTTTTTAACAAAAATTCTAATAAAACGTATCTGAATAAAAGACTTTAAAAAACTACTCATTGAAATAAACAGAGTAGATGTTACGTATATAAAACTTTAATTTTGAATGGTAGAGAAATTTATGAAATTAGGCAAGGCAGCCCAATGCCATATTAAGGACAGTGGCTTCAGGAGACAGATCTGAATTTCAGTCGGGCTCCTCCACCTTTTAGCGTCTGACTTTTACCTTTTCACCTAACCTCTCTGGGCTTTAATTTACTTTATTTTTAATATAATACTGTTTTTAGTTGAAATATAGTTGATTTACAATGTAGTGTTATTTTCAGGTGTACAGCAAAGTGATTCAGTTATACATATATAAATATATATATACATTTTTACATTCTCTTCCATTGTAGCTTATTACAGGATATTAAGTAGAGTTCATTGTGCTATATACAGTAGGTCCTTGTTGATTATCTATTTCATATATAGTAGTGTGTATATTTTAATCCCAAACTTCTAATTTATCTCCTCCTTTCCCCTTTGGTAACCATAAGTTTGTTTTCTATGTCTGTGAGTCTATTTCTGTTTTGTAAATAAGTTCATTTGTATCATTTTTTTTTAGATTCCACATATAAGCGATATTATATGATATTTGTATTTGTCTGGCTTACTTCACTTAGTATGATAATCTCTAGGTCCATCCACGTTGCTGCAAATGACATTATTTCATTCTTCTTTTTTAATGGAGTATAATTGCTTTACAATGTTGTGTTACTTTCTGCTGTACAATGAAGTGAATCAGCTATATGTATACCTATATCCCCTCCCTCCTGGACCTCCCTCCCATCCCCTGCATCCTGCCCATCTAGATTATCTCAGAGCACCGAGCTGAGCTCCCTGCGCTATACCACAGGTTCCCACTAGCTATCTATTTTACACATGGTAGTGTGTTTATGTCAAACCTAATCATGGCTGAGTAATATTCCATTGTGTGTATATACCACATCTTCTCTATTCATTCATCTGTCTATGGACTCTCAGATTGCTTCCATGTCTTGGCTAGTATAAATAGTGCTGTTATGAACACCGGGGTTCATGTATCTTTTTGAGTTAGTTTTTGCCAGATATATGCCCAGGAGTGGGATTGCAGGATTATATGGTGGCTCTATTTTTAGTTTTTTAAGGAACCTCTATACTGCTCTTCATCGTGGCTGTACCAATTTACATTCCCACCAACAGTGCAGGAGGGTTCCTTTTTTTTCCACACCCTTTCCAGCATTTATTATTTGTAGACATTTTGATGATGGCCATTCTGACTGGTGTGAGGTGATACCTCACTGTACTTTTGATTTTTATTTCTCTAATAATTAGCAATGTAATTTCATCTAGAAAATGAAGGATTATGCCATTTCTAATTTACAATTGTTATAAAATAGTAATATACAATGACAATATCAGTTAACAACTATTACTTAATTGCCATTGTAGTGCATAAGAACTTGTAAGACTCCTTGCTTAGAAAATAAAATGGAAAAGTATTATTTATTTTCATGATGAAATAATAAGACTGAAAATGGCATGTCTTTGCTGCTAATTAATAACTGCTTTGTATTCATGGGGCTATAAAATTTTTCCAACCTGCAGAATATATTATAATAAGCTCCAGTTATATTTTCTGGGATCACTTTGAACAAAGTTTAACAGACATTTGCAAATCCTAGACAACCAGAAATCTTGATCATTTGTAGAACAGTATATCCAAGACCAGTGTGAAGATGGATATCACTCAAAGACCTAAGTGATTATATTTGTCCAAATAAGAGGACAATCAATAAAAAGCAGATACATAATGGATAGGACTCTTTAGGGATACTGAGTATAAATTGTCATGATTTTTGTCTTCCTAGGTTTCCTGGAGACAAGTTTGATATATTTGTGCTGTATTCCCTTCTAGCAAGTAGATTTTATATTTTCTAAGATGACAAACAGAGATAATGCTTTCTGACATAAATCCTTGGAGAAAATAAGGGCTGTGAAATACTGAAGGTTTTCATCATTCTAAGATGATAGAGGTGAATATTTACAATTTCTTCCCAGTTGTGAACTATGACAATTTATACTTTATCAAAGAATTTTTAAATGGAGTATCAATAAAAAGGCAAAGGAGAACAGAGATTTTAAAGATGACTGACCATTAGGTGAGGATATCGGAGACCTGCAGTGAGGTGGTAACATTTCCACACTCTCTGGGTTTCAGTTCCCCACCTGTAAAATAAGTGGGTTGGACCAGATAATCCCTTTCAACTCTAAAATTCTGTGACCTTGTGATATTCTTCATACTTTGTGACACAGGAATTACATCACTCACTGGAAGGTTTTCTCCATTTGTCGGGGACAGTACAGTACACTGGGCAATGTATAATAATGTATATTTTAGCATCAGAGAGAGTTGTGTGTGAATCATATTTAGTTGTCTTGTGATTTTTCACAAGTTACTATAACTTCTTTAAGCTTCTGTTTCCTCATACATCAGTTGTGGAGAATAATACCTAAATAACAGAGTGCTTAAAATGATGTAGGAGATAATATGTTTGTAAAAGCCAGGTATGAGTACTCCTGGGGATCCATAGTGAGTTTCAGGGACAAGTAATTAAGAGCCCGAATTCTGAATCCCAGCTCTGCTACTTGGTACCTGTAAGCCCTTCTTCAAGTTCTGCTTCCGTTGCTTCTTCTGCTATGTGTGGGTGCTAATAGAGCCTACCAACTAGGATTATTATAAGGATTAAATGAACTCACACATACAAAGTGCTTAGAAAAGTGTGTGGCACATATAAGCACTCTATGTATTTGCTATCATCATCATCATTATAATTGTACAAAACCCAGAATGAACATGGCCTGTCATCCTTAAATTTTAATTCTACTAAAACATTTAGGAAAAAAATGCTACTTTATTTTAAAATTAATTAATTTATTTACTTTTGGCTGCGTTGGGTCTTCGTTGCTGCGTGCGGGCTTTCTCTAGTTGCGGCGAGCGGGGGTTACTCTTTGTTGCGGTGCGCAGGCTTCTTATTGCGGTGGCTTCTCTTGTTGCTGAGCATGGGCTCTAGGCGCGCGGGCTCAGTAGTTGTGGCACGCGGGCTCTAGAGCGCAAGCTCAGTAGTTGTGGCACACGGGCTTGGTTGCTCCGCGGCATGTGGCATCTTCCTGGACTAGGACTTGAACCTGTGTCCCCTACATTGGTAGGCGGATTCTTAAGTACTGCACTACCAGGGAAGTCCCTTTTTTTTTGCTATTTTATATTAGAACCAACATGTGTAGATTATGGAGTAGGATGAAAATTTTCCATAAATATTGACAATAAAGCCCAATGCAGCACTATAAATTACTTTCTGGTATCCTGAATGCACTCTACAGCTTAATTTCTATTATTAGTATTAGTAATAGTGTATCCCTCTTTATATGTAACATCCATAATAGTCTATTATTTAAAACAGAATAACCTAGCTCTGCAGTGTAAGGAGTAAGAGATCACCAAAAGCATTTCATGATCAAAACATGAACTTAATCCCACATTCTCTTTGTAACTACAAACTTATGCTTTAGTACACAGATTGTACATTTTTAATATAATTTTGGTCACATGAAATGCTAGATTGACATCTCCGATGAAGAGTTTTAATTTCAATTTAATAAGTTGAGATTTTATATATTTATATTATAGACTCCTATTATAGTTGTTCAAGATCCATGATAAATGTTTTCTTGAAAATGTTAATTCTATTATAGGTTCAGAAAGCTATAAATAATGTTAGCTGTAAAGGGATATAATTCAATCAATATTTATTTAACGTATAAAAATGTCAAACCCTGCTAAGTGCTGGACATACAAAAATGGATAAGCCCTAATCCTTTCTGGTAAGGAGTTCTTAGCATTTGGGGTATGGCAAACACTTGTTCGACTGAATCAATAGCTCTTCCTAACTCTCTCGTCTCGCATGCTTATACTATAGTACTCAAAAGTTGCTAGCAGCTCCTGAGATCCGAGCAGAAATTTGCTGGATATGATAGTGGTGGTAGGGGTAGTAGGGATATCTCGGCTTTCCTATTAAAAGAGGTAAGCTGGGTCTAATGCTCCGCTTCTCTTCTTGGCTTGAGCAGGGATCTAAAATGCCTACAGGTCAGCAGCCATTTTGGGACTGTGAGGTGATCAGCCAGAAATAATTGGAGAGGTTTTAGGCTTCCCTTCACTTAGTCAGCAATCCAACACCAGATACTACTATGTCCTGACTTTATTTTCTTTGCAAGACAAGTAATTAATTTTTCTTTTTTCGGTATGCGGTTCTCTCACTGTTGTGGCCTCTCCCGTTGCGGAGCACAGGCTCCGGACGCGCAGCCTCCGCGGTCATGGCTCACGGGCCCAGCCGCTCTGCGGAATGTGGGATCTTCCCGGACTGGGGCACGAACCCGTGTCCCCTGCATCGGCAGGCAGACTCTCAACCACTGCGCCACCAGGGAAGCCCAAATTTTTTTAATTAAAAATATTGTTAGGTTTCCTGTTATTGTATCTGAAGACAATCCTAACTTATATGAGAGGAGACATACTTTCCTACTAATAATTATGAGACAACATGTAGTTGCTATAACTATAACGTTTCTAAAGAACATTTATAAATGATATATGTAATGTGCTGTAGTACACAAGTGTGCTCCTGTGTGAATGCATGTGTGTGTTTGTGTTTATTTTCCTTGTAACTCCCTAGTACTTAAGAGTTGATAAATAGTTCCCCAAAAGCAAGGGTCACAATCTTACAAGGTATCAAAAGTTCCCTGACTTGGAAGAGACATATGGTAATAGAAGGCTGTGGGAAAAACAAGAGTAAATCCTTGATGCTTCTGGGAGAGGTAGCTGAAGAAGAACATATATTGAAATGTGTTCTTTAGATCTGAGTTGCAGAGCCAGACAATACCAGAGATGAAAAGGAGTGAGGGAGGGAGAAGAGAGTGAAAACCATAATATAGAAAGTCTGTGATGTGAAAGGATTTGTTTTTTAGACAGGTACACCAGATGGAAAAGTGGGGCCTGGAAAAGGAAATAAGATTTGATGACAGTTGAAGTAAAAAAAATTAACAAGAGACTGTAGCCTGTTCCTGTTCTTTTTCTCAATTTGCACCATGAAATATGAGTAATAATTAGAAAGGAAACCAAAGAGACAGTAAAGTACCTGGCACTATATTGTTCAACAGGTGGAAGCTAATTATGAAAGATGAAAGAATAATGAAAGATGTTAAATAATAGAATAATGAAAGATGTTGAATAATTTAGAAATAAATGATCAACAAAATATAAACAAAAGCATTACTTTTCCTTTTACGTGGTATATTTAGAGACTGATTTCATTTTGGGAACACTTTTTTTTTCTGATCCATCATATACATTCTCCCACTCCCCCCACTTCCCTTATTTATTCCTTCCTTCAGCAATAACACTTGGTAGCCACTAGGTATAGAAAATTCCCTCCTACATGGAACCTATGGCCCATGGGATGAGAAATACAATGAACAGGTAAAGAAAAGAAGTAAGTTCAAACTGAAAATGCAGTGAAGGAAATGAGCTAGGGGCTGAGATGGAGAGTATCAGATGATTGAGGGAAGTGATAAAGACAGAGAAGTCTTTTTAGATCAAACACTTTTCTCCTTCAATTATGTCACTTCTGCATTGATTAAGAGATTGGTAAGACATATGAAAACTAGTAAGGGGAAGAGTTTTGATACTCCTGGATTGGCCAAAAACTTCATTCGGTCTTTTCCATAAGACGGCTCTAGTAGCATTTAGTTGTCTTTGACTTCATTCGAAACAATTGTGTTAGATTGTATTGTGACAGCTGTCATATCAACATGCATTTTAAAAAAACTTATCAAATTGGTGAATTTTTGTGTAACCATTTTAATATTGAAGATGGAAGGAAACATTTTTGGCATATTATGCTTTATTATTCAAGAAAGGTAAAAACACAACTGAAACGCAAAAAAAGATTTGTGCAGTGCATAGAGAAGGTGCTGGGACTGATCGAACATGTCAAAAGTGATTTGTGAAGTTTTGTGCTGGAGATTCTCACTGGATGATGCTCCACGGTCAGGTAGACCAATTGAAGTTGATAGCGATCAAATCGAGACATTAGTTGAGAACAATCAATGTTATACCACGTGGAAGATAGCTGACATACTCAATATATCCAAATCAAGCACTGAAAATCATTTGCACCAGCTTGGTTATGTTCATCGCTTTGATGTTTGGGGTCCACATAAGTTAAGCAAAAAAAACCTTTCCTGACCATATTTCCTAATGCTATTCTCCACTTAAACATAACGAAAACATTCTGTTTTAAAACAAATTGTGACGGGTGACGAAAAGTGGATACTGTACAATAATGTGGAACGGAAGAGATCACGGGGCAAGCAAAATGAACCACCACCAACCACGCCAAAGGCTGGTCTTCATCTAAAGAAGGTGATGTTGTGTACATGGTGGGATTGGAAGGGAGTCCTCTATTACGAGCTCCTTCCGGAAAACCAAACGATTAATTCCAATAAGTACTGCTTCCATTTCGACCAACTGAAAGCAGCACTCGACGAAAAGCGTCGAGTGCTGAGAATTAGTCAACAGAAAACGCATAAGAGAATTAGTCAACAGAAAACGCATAATCTTCCAACCGAAAACGCATAATCTTCCATCAGGATAATGCAAGACCGCATGTTTCTTTGATGCCCAGGCAAAAACTGTTACAGCTTGGCTGGGAAGTTCTGATTCATCCACCGTAGTCACTGGACATGGCACCTTCAGATTTCCATTTGTTTCATTCTTTACAAAATTCTCTTAATGGAAAACATTTCAATTCCCTGGAAGACTGTAAAAGGCACCTGGAACAGTTCTTTGCTCAAAAAGATAAAAAGTTTTGGGAAGATGGAATTATGAAGCTGCCTGAAAAATGGCAGAAGGTAGTGGAACAAAATGGTGAATTCATTACAGTGAATACATTATTCATAAAGTTCTTGGTGAAAATGAAAAATGTGTCTTTTATTTTTAACTTTAAAAATGGAAAGAACTTTTTGGCCAACCCAGTATATCATCATTTTCCATTGAACACAGTCATTGTCTGGCTTTGGGAATCATCTTGTTAAGTAGAATGTAAATGCAAACAGTGAAATGTCAAGAAATCACTTTTACTATATTACTCAGAAAAAAGTAGCAATTCTCTGCACTGGAAAGAAAAATCAATAAGAAAAAAAGGACATCAGTTAGTTTGTGGGAAAAAAATACCAAAACTATGTTTGTATACTATTTTCTGTTTTGTGATTATTTTTACAAAACTACTTTGAGGCGTCAGCTAGTAAATAGTAACAAATGCAAGCTTCCTAATTTTGTCAGTTTCTCTGGGGTGTTACAGCCCAACAAAAGAATTTGTTCCAAAAATACTGCATTTTAAATACTAGAGTATTTCTCCTTGGGTTAAGATACAACAGTATTTCCCCTTGGTTTTGTAAGACTGAACAAGACTGTATTCTTATTGAAGGAAAAAATCAGAAACAAGAAACTGCAGAATTTCCCAGAACCAGCAGATATTTTATAAAGATAAGAGGTTGCAAATAACTGACATGATGTAAGCTTAAAAGGCATTCATCAGTGGAGTATACCAGTCTTTCAAAAGCATTATTTTGTTGGACTAAGGATTTCATCCACCTGCTAATGCTGTCAGTGACTTACTGTAGGGTTAGTTCACAGTCCTCTATTAGAATGGGTGGAGGTTGAAAAAAAAATGCCTTCAAATATTTTGTGTTTCAAAAATTCTGTGATCACTTCTGAGGGCATAAAACATATGGGACTAAAAGCTCTCAGACACCATGCAGGGGGCTACATTCTAACAGGGAAGCAAGATGTATCAGAAATGTCCCTGGCAAAACATATTTTGACACAGTTTCCAACTTCCAGTTTAAAGACTCCTGAGCTCCCTCATCTTTTTTCATCCTCTTCATCACCATTTTATCTTTTGAGTCACATGAATATAAATAGGGGACTTACGTCTCCTTTCTCCAAGTTTCTATTTGGTTAAAGATAGGAAGAAATCTTATAAATGGTGGTTTGTGGAGATGGCAGATTCAAATTGCTAATATTCTAAGGTCAGTAGACTTTCAAAGCAAAAGTCTTCCTCTGAAATCTTTTGTAGAAATCAAAATTAGGGCTTCCTTTCAATTCAATGACCTAGTATTGATCATTAGTCAAATAAATGGTTGAGACAACAGCCATGGCTCCACAACCAGAACTTGGCAGATGGCTTTTTTTTCTTGTTTTTTTGGCATCAAAAAGCAGATGACTAAATTCATTTCTCTTAGTCAAATGAGAAAAATGGTTTGATTAAATGTGTCCAGAAATATTACCTTCACTCAATATATGTTAATTATTTCCTCAGAATATTAGCTCTGTGAGCATTTTAAAAATGCTCAGAATTTTAAAACCAATACAGTACTCACTCGTGCAATAACAGACACATGGAGGGTGAAATCTCACAACTTTAGTGCCTGAAATTTCCATTTTATTCTGCACTTTGGCAAATGCATTGCAAATGTAGGTTAAAATAAACCATTTTTGGACAGAGGTAACACATGGATCTATTCTAAAAAAATTAACCTCTCAGTTTGTATCGGTTTTTCCATTTAGCTAGCCAGCATCTAACTAATCTCTAAGGGGCTAGACTCTCAGCAGTTAAATTCCATATGAGGGCACATACGTGCCTAATATTTGTGCTGGTTATCAGGTATGTTAACAGAGTTTATTTCAAAAAAATGGTATGAATAGGCTCTACAGTTAACTAAATTTTGGATTTGCATGAGTTAAATATAGGTAAAATATTTCTTTACTGCAGGACTTCTAAGAGCCTTTGATATGCTAATAAATTTAGGGAATCCTCAGTATTGGGGATAGAGTACACAAAGCTTCCCCAAAGTATTGGATCTTAGAACCGGTCCACACTCTCTTTGGTATTTTTGATAAATAAGTTGCAAGACTGGTGTTCCCTGGCACATTCTTTGGGAAACACTGGTATAGGGCTTGAAGACTCAGATAGCATTTGAGGCTCTCTTTATGACAGGAGAAGTTGAAAATTACTCAGTATGAGGGTCAAAGAAGACATCAAAAAAGGAAGGGAATGGCAAAAATGGACAGTAAAGCATGAACATTAATCTGGTTTATTTCTCAATTTTATCTCAGCTTGGTCATAGGCACAGGCGTTGTGGCTGAATAATTGTGGCAGCACGTTTCTACATGCATCCCAATGTGAAATGAAGTCACTGTGACAAGATGCGCAGAGTATTTGAATGGGGAGGGATATCATAATTATAGTGTCACTCTTTAAGTATTGCAGCTAAAAGACTGATTTGTATTAGTGGCCTTTGAACAGAACCATGTATCATAATTACCATGCAAGCAATGCTGCATCTTTTGATTGTATTTTATTCAGTAGCCACAAGTCTCATTAAGGGTATATTTTAGGTATAAGAACCTTGAGCCTTATAATGTTTAGAATAATAATTAAGTTTTTATTCTAACTTTTATTCCTATTCTACTTAGCTTAAAAATTGTTTTGCTTAAAGATATCTGTAACCAAATACACGATAAATAAAAACTAAGTATTTTTATATGTTTGACCCATTGGATATATATGAAATGTGGTCAGTGACTGGAATTTTAAAAATATTTTTCTATAGTACTTAGTACCACGTTAGCCTGTTTTTAGGAAACACAAGATGTACAAACAAGTAGACATCCTGAAATAAATGTCCCTGTACCGAGCTGGCCATTAGAGCCATTAAACAGAGCACTGAGACAATTTACCTTTGTCCGTTTTGTCAAAGGCATAATGTTAGACTGTCATAAATAAAAATTTTTAAAGGGTTTTTTTTCTGCTTCTCAACCATAGATACCATACAAATTGAAGTAGCTCTTAACTACAGCTTGAATTTAGATTCAGATTCATCCTTATAGAAAGTATTAATTTTCCTATTATTATTTCAACTAAGTATTAAAAACATCTCTCACTTTTACAAAAACCTTTTTATCGATGTAGAATGTAAACAGTGACCTTAGATGACTTGTACTGCTCTGAGAGTTAGTAGTTACTTGAAGTTATTTGTCTACTGGGGCCTTTGGCAAAGGCTAAGGAAGTTTGATATTTGAGTAGAATGTTTTAAATAGGAAAGAATTACTTATTATCTTACAAAAGCTACCTATTTAACCATTTTAAAGAGAATGTGAGGAAAATTCAAAAAGGAAGATGTAACTAATTGACTCTATTTCAAGCTGTCAGAGAGCTTAGAGATAATCTAATACAACCTTCTCATTTTTTAGGTTAAAAAACTGAGTTGCTGAGAGATAACATAGCTTGATACGGTCACAACTCGGTAATGACCACCTCAGAACCTAGATCTTCAGACGCCAAGGCAAACACCCATTTGTGCACCCTCTGCTTCTTCGATTTTCATTTCGTAGCCACTGAAAAGCCCCCGTTGAAAGAGAAATGCCTGATTATAGAAAGGGTAGCTACAGGGATGATGGTGTTTCCTAAGATTCTTGGTGATGATGACAAGGATAAAGCTAAAGAAAATGAAAAGATACAGCCAGTGGTCATTGGGAGGTTTCTTTTTTTTTTTATAGCATCCTTGTTTTTTATATGCTTTAAAATAATATGAGTGACAAAGGGTTAAGTTCCAAAATCTACAAGCAGCTCATGCAGCTCAAATTCAAAAAAACAAACAACCCAGTCCAAAAATGGGCAGAAGACCTAAACAGACATTTCTCCAAAGAAAATATACAGGTTGCCAACAAACACATGAAAGGATGCTCAACATCACTAAGTATTAGAGAAATGCAAATCAAAACTACAATGCGGTATCACCTCACACCAGTCAGAATGGTCATCATCAAAAAAATCTACAAACGATAAATGCTGGAGAGGGTGTGGAGAAAAGGGAACCTCTGGCACTGTTGGTGGGAATGTAAGTTGATACAGCCACTTTGGAGAACAGTATGGAAGTTCCTTAAAACACTACAAATAGAACTACCATACGACCCAGTAATCCCACTACTGGGCATATACCGTTAGAAAACCATAATTCAAAAAGTGTCATGTACCACAATGTTCATTGCAGCTCTATTTACAATAGCCAGGACATGGAAGCAGCCTAAGTGTCCAATGACAGATGAATGGATAAAGAAGATGTGACACATATATATAATGGAATATTACTCAGCCATAAGAAGAAACGAAATTGAGTTATTTGTAGTGAGGTGGTAGGACCTAGAGACTGTCATACAGAGTGAAGTAAGTCAGAAAGAGAAAACCAAATACCGTATGCTAACACGTATATATGGAATCTAAAAAAAAAAAAAAGGTTCTGAAGAACCTAGGGGCAGGACAGGAATAAAGACGCAGACGTAGAGAATGGACTTGAGGACACGGGGAGGGGGAAGGGTAAGCTGGGACGAAGTGACAGAGTGGCATGGACTTATATATACTACCAAATGTAAAATAGATAGCTGGTGGGAAACAGCCGCGTAGCACAGGGAGATCAGCTCGGTGCTTTGTGACCACCTAGAGGGGTGGGATAGGGAGGGTGAGAGGGAGACGCAAGAGGGAGGAGATATGGGGATATATGTATACACATTAGCTGATTCACTTTGTTGTACAACAGAAACTAACACAACATTGTAAAGCAATTATACTCCAATAAAGATGTTAAAAAAAAAAAGAATATGAAATCTCTGGACTGTGTCAGTGGATAGGTGAAAATTACAAGAGGTGAATCAAAGATCACTCTTTTTGTGAACTCTGAAGATGATTACAGTTAACTACAAATAAAGCCTATATATTTAATGTGGCCCAGTGACTTAAAAAAAATCTTTTTTTTAATGTGATTGTCCTGGATGTATTCCTGACAGGCTGTATGTAAACCACATTTTTGTAAATCGAACTATAAATACAACTAGGATCCACTATCTAGAGTAGTCCTGTGGTAACTTCCTCCGTTAAATGATTCTTTTCAAAGTAAAATGTTAAACACTAAATTTATCTGTTTGTAATGCTACATAGTTATTACATGTTAGACAGTTTTTTCTTTTACTGAGAAAGTATCACTTCAAGTTGGTGAAAAAGTCGATATTCTTCTACAGTTTCCCCACATCTGTTTGTGGCTTCCATCCCCCTTTCCCCACCCTTTTATCCTGCCATCCCTGTCTCCAATTCCTACTACATCTTCTTTTGAAAAAATTGGTAATAGATTTAAATGCATCTTTTATTTAAACTATGTTTCATCTTTATTAAGTTATAATTGACAAATAAAATCGTGTATATTTAAAGTATACAATGTAATTCTGCCCCTGCTTTTGATTTTAGATAAATTTCCATGAGCACTTAGGTTTCTTGAAGTGAATTCACAGCCCAGCATTCATGATTTCACTAGTCATCCATTAATTTATTCAATTTATACCCTTTTCTTACGCTCTTCCTTCCCAACCTCCTCTCCCCACATTCTTATTTTATTTTTTTAATTCAACAGAAGAGTTTGAAAGCTGCTGTGTCAGTCGTTGGTCACCTTCCAGCGCATGTGCATGAGTAATTATCTTTGGCTCGACACACCAAAATTAAATTCTCAGATTGCCTTAGCTTTAGCAAAATTGCACTGGCATTCTTTTCTACTCTTCATGATGCATTCCGCATAAAATTTTATTGTAATTGTCAGAGTGTGGAGGGTGCGGGGTGTATTCATATTAACTGACTTTACAGCGAGAGTGCTTCTATCGCATCCACACATCTAATTCAGTTTAATTCATTGGAAAGAGGCCTGTAATAGGAGGCAGCAGATTTGATTCGTATTTCTTGGATAAATTACATAATTTCCCAGATTCTTTATAGACACAGGGGTTGAATTAGGTTAGATCTTTAACATTTCTTTCTAGCTCTTCATAATTCTGTGATTACTGAACTGGGCTTACACTCAGTTAAGTGGAAGATTCTGTGTAAGTGGGTGTTTTTCTGTCATAGAACTAACTAGGTAATAGTCAACATCATCTCACTGAGCAAGTCGGCTTAATTTCTCCTGCAGTTTTAATCTTCCTCTGCCAATTCTCTGTCAACTCTCCTCAATCAGCTGTCTTGTCTATTCCTTCAGCAAGAGTTTCATAAAACCATTCCTACTTCAATTCCTTACCCATTATTTATGTAAGATTGTTTTTGTTAATCTGTTCCAAATGGTTTATTTCTGCAGCACTTAGTAATTTATCTAAAGATTCATGTAAATGCTTCTCCTAAGATCATATAATAATCTTGAAAGCTGTCCTCAGAAAACCAGCTGTAGTCATCTGTATATATTTCTATATTAGGGTCTTCCAGTGTTGTTAGAAATGTGGAGAGAATGCTATCATGATAATTTCCATGTATATTAAAGCTTCGGTAGCTTTAATTGCAGAAAACAGCTATCCCAGAAATTGAACTGTTAGTAAGATAAATGCATGCTTTGTATTAAAACTGACAGAGCAGTGACTGATAAAATCTTGTCACTGATCTAAAGCCAATACAGCAAATCAGATGACCTTCAATGCCTTTTAATTACCATTTCTGAATAGGTTTCTGTTACTAGGGAAAGAAAAATTTCAGGAAAATAAAACCAGTAATACTATACAAATTTGAAAAATTGGTGGTCAAGTCATCTCTGTCAGTGATGTGAAATTCAGCTGAGCTAAAGTGATAAAATACAGTGAAATGCCAATATCTTTTGCATGAAGACTTATGAAATATACATTATTCATTTCCATTTTCTACCTAAGGTAAGGCCCATTTCATCCTAAACTAACCCAGATATAGTTTTTATGTTTCCAGGAGCAACATTTATAGGTTGGCATTTAATAGGATTTATTTTATGACCTAAAAGGAATGCTATCTGATCACTTTTATAGTCAGATAAGAGAGTGATTGACGCTAGATGAATGAATTTTATTGCCTAATTATATTCTGACCCATGCTAGCCAGTAATACCCACTTTTCTGTGAATTTAGTGCAAATTGATAATATTAATTTAATTATTGGATGCTCATCTATTCCAGATACTTCAACTATATCTTATTTTTTATAAGTTCTAAGTTTTCTCTTGGAAATGTTAGCCAAAAGGCCAGAGGTAAGTTCAGCTTTCACTGTAGAGTCAGAGATGCCATTATTTCATTAATCAATCTACATTGTAGTACAGTAACAAGTCATTCCACTAAGAAATTTGAAAGCATCAAATAATACTGAAAGAATAAAAATTTTGATTATTAAATATTTGGATGAAAATCATCACTTGAATGGGAGAAATTAAAAGTGGTACAAATACCTTTTCTCAAATCATAGAGTTTTCTGAATTTCTATAGTGTTCCAGTTTTATAAAGTTCTGCCCCACATTCCAATTTACCATAACTAAAATCTTCAAAATTATATTTCTACCTTAGTGTCTTATTTGCACAGAAAAATTTCTGTGTGACAGTAATATTTTGATATTTAGTTGAGACTTGCTTTGTGGTATATGTTCAGGTTCAAAGTTCATGATATAATTGAGTAGAATGTGTGTTCTCTAATTGTTGAGCGCAAGGTTCTACATATGTCCATAGCATCAAACTTTTAAATTGTGCTGTTTAAATCTAAAATTGGCTCGTTCTTTTTGTTTCCTGATCTATCAGTTACTGAGAGGAGTGTAGTGATATCTCCTTCTATTATTGATCTTTGACAATTGCTTTCTCTACAGCTCTCCAATTTTACTTTGTATCTTTGATGCAATGTTATTATTTACATATGAATTTGGAATCACTATATTTACCACCTGAATCATTTTTTATTGTTTTGTAGAAACTTCTCTATTCCAGTGTCTTTATATGTCCCACGTTCTTTTGTTCCTTATCTTTTACTGTTGTTTTATTTTCATCTTCTATGTGTCATTGTATATTTTAGTTGTGTGGCTTGTAAAAAGCATAAGAATCCAATTTACAATATACAATTTGTCCTTTAACTGACAAATTTACTCCTTTTGTATTATTCTGATTATTAATCTATTTTGATATATTTCTACTATTTTACTTTGTGCTATTTGTGCTACTCTCTCTACACTTTTTTGTTATTTACAAGAGATGCACTTTTTTAATATTTTAATTTTATTGGAGTATAATTGATTGTACAATGTTGTATTAGTTTCAGGTGTACAGCAAAGTGATTCATTTATACATATACCTATATTCATTCTTTTTAGACTTTTCTTCATATAGGTTATCACATAATATTAGGTAGAGTTGCCTGTACTATACAGTAGGTCCTTGTTGGTTATCTGTCTTATATATAGTAGTGTGTGTGTGTGTGTTCATCTCAAGCTCTTGATTTGGCAAGATATGGCAGCAAATTCCAGGACTGCCTCTGACTTGGCAGGGTATCTCTTACGGACGTGCGAAGGGCATGAGGTATAAGACTATTTAAGGAGGTATTCAGACAGCAGACCTGTCTAGGAGAGAATACCCAAAACTGGGAGATGGTTTCCTAATAAAGAGGGAAGAACATTCAGAAACCTGAATTTAGTGAAAACAATGTATAGGAAGAGTGGTACATTTATAAATAAACATTAAGAGATATATTTATGTAAATGGCAGCCATCTAAACGTTCTACTGGAGCATTATGAACAGACAACAGTTTGGTTTAAAATATTCTAGATATGCTTCAGAAATTTTAATTTTGTTTTATTTGTTGCTCAGGGGGCACATCACGCTTAAGGTGCAGGTTTTAAAGTCAAATCTAATTGAAATTATTTAATAAATTGATTTTTACAAACAAAATATTTATGGTTATTTGGCAGTAAATGAGTACTTCCTGTTTAGATTGTATCGCAGTTGTATTTGTTTTACCTGACCTCAGCCTTTGAAATGTGGAACAAGGTAAGTTACCCTTGTAGTAACAACAACAGGAAATTAGACCCCCAAAATGCTGAAATAAGACAAAGGGTCTTTTTGCTAAATAGTACACCAAGCAAGGATGAAGAGGCTATTTGATATGCAAATCATCGTCAGCTCTTATTCTTGCCACCACATCTAAATATTTTGGGAAATTGTGACTCTGTTAGTATTAATATCAACAGATCTAGAACTCCCCTTCTGTCAGGCAGCTTACATGACTGGCTTATTCTTTATGGTCTTTTGCATTTAATCCAGGATTAAAAATCTTAATGTTACAAGCCAGTAATGTTCACAAAACTGAATCACAGACTTTCAACTGGTGGATTGTTCCTGGATGTTTACAGGTGTTAGCTAAAAGGAATTGTTAAGAATTACCGTGTTTAATAAAATCACTGTAGGATAAAATTTTCAAATGCTACTTTAGACACTATTTTTAAGTGTGCCTTTAGAAAAATTTTCTTTCAATAAATAGAGCAAGCAGAAAATCTGCATAGGTTCTGATTAACTCAGATAAATTCATAAGCAATTAATATAAAAATGCATTATTAAATTAGCTTATCTTTGACAGTAATAGCATGAATGGAAGTCTTGTTCTTTTATCTTTGTTGCACAACTAGTACATTAGGTAGACAATTGCTTTGATCCAGGATGCATTTTTAAATTAAAAAAAAATGTTTCTGATAACATCTCTAGTAGTATTAGGAGAAACTCTAAGTAGGTAGAAGGTCATTGAAGGTCTACCTATCATATCAGTCTCCTTGAAACCATTAAACTCCATTTATCAACAAAGCTTTGAGATCTGCTTGTGCAATGAAGGATTTTAGGTAATAGACAATAAGATAAAACATAGTGAAGACATAAGTAGTTTTCAGGCTAGTAGAAGAAAATACAAAATGTAAACAAGTCGGTAAAATAAAGCATATTGAGTTTATTTATAAATGTATTTGTAGGATATAGTAGCAAGGTAATGTGAAAGGAGTTTCTAAGCTTATAGGATACAATGACAAAATAATGTAAACCACTGAGCACAATGTCTAGCCCATGGTAAGTACTCCATAAATATTAGTCACTATATTTATGGCACAAAGATGGGAGTATATAATTCCATGCATAGATTTCAGGAAGGTTTGTAGAGGCCGTGATGCTTGCACGGGGCCTTTAGAATGAGTAGTTCATTAGGATCTTGCAAGTAGAAGGAGCAGTGTGAGCAAAGGTATGAATTAGTGGGTCCAGGTAATCTGGCATGAATAGGCAGCAGGTTGAGGAAAGTCGGAGATGTAGGCAAGAGGCAGATCGTAGAGGACCCTGTAAGTCATGTAAGGATTTGAACTTTATCCTGCATGAACATTTATAACCTTTGAAAGATATTAAACAGTTGGGTAATTTGCTCTTCAGTGCATTTTAAAAAGATTATTTGGCGAGTGCTTGGAGAATGGATTAAAGGAGGTACACCTATCAAGAGGGGGTCCAGCTAGGTGACTGTCACCATGGTCCATGTAAAGAGATGATGAAGATTTGAACCAGGGCTGTAGCAGCGGGTATGAAGAAGAGAAAACTGATCAGCACGTCATTAAAGGAGGAGATGGTGTGTAACCCCCTGGTTTGGGAATATCAGTTAAATGTGGGAAATAAGAAAGAAAGGTTTTCAGTGACGCCCAGTGTTCTGGCATAGAGGCCTGGGTGGATGGTGGTGCTATTCACTGAGATAGGAAATACAAAAGGAGGAACAGATGGGGTGAGGGTGGGAGTCATGAGTTCATTTGGGGATTGCTGAGTTTGCGGTGTTTCTGTGACATTCAAGCACTGATACCTCGGGGGAGTTAGAAGCATGGTGACAGATCTTGGGCTCAAGATTTAGATTTAGGAATTAATTAGCATGCACTTGGAGCAAGCAGAAAAGAACCCTAGGGAACACCAGCACAGAAGGGGCAGAAAGAGAGACTATGTGGAGGATTCCATCTTGGCAGTATCTTTTAGTGTTAGCTGAACTTCTGTTTCCCACTTTTTCCTTTATGCTTTCCTAGTTTTACATGTCATGGTGTAACATTCTGCAGATTTCAAATTACTTATACAATGCTTGGAGCTTCTCACAGGACTGGTGTTTTATAAAATTTTTTTTTTTTTTTTTTACAATATATGCAACTTTTCTCATACAAAGGACTGTGTTTGTAACCAGTAAATAGTATTGAAAACAGTGACATTAGGCTATTTCTTATCTACGTTTCAGAGCTTAAAATGTTTTGAAATTCTGTTTGTTGGTAGAGTCATGATTTTGACAGCAATTTGATGGCAATGTTGAATGCATGGTGACACTGTGTGTCAGAAGCTACCCATCTTGAAACATGCAAAATTGAAATATGAATCTTAGTTCTCCTCAGTACTTACCACTGTTTTTGTGTCATTTGGTGGTTTTTTATTACTTAGGCTGCTTTTTTGCACACTTTTAGAAGTTCAGCATGCTCGTAAAGCTAAGAATTGTAGACATTTGTTAACTGAAGGTCTGAAAATAAGAATGTTCATGGATTTCTCAAGAGACTTAACGTTGAGCTTTACTCCATTTATAAAGTGAGCTAATTTGTTCCTCACTGTAATCAATGTAGTAGTTAATTTAAACATTATTAGTTAAAGGTATGATTAGCCAAGACCAGGCAAACGCACTTTTAACTTCTTTAAATGTCCATATAAAGATTAGAAAGCATTTTCTTTCTTTCTTTTTTTTTTTTTTTAACCACTGAAGTAACTGGATATGCTGCTCCTTTACATTACTTAATGGTTTTTACATAGGGGATTCTCGCTATCTGTATGATGATGGTATTCCACTTGACACATAAAAGCTGCTCATTTCTTGGAGCTTAGCTTAGTTCAGACCGTTTGACCTGGCATGGTTAAGATTTACAAATGGAAAATTAAACTTTCTTCAGTGCACCTTTATTCTTTCAAGCTGTTAACCATTCAGCAAGTTACATTGTCCTGAAGTATCTGGTCATGTACCTGGAGCTATAGGGAGATATAAAACAGTTAAAATTTTGCCCCTGAAGAGCTTAGCCTCAAGTAGCAAGGGAAAAAAGTCATTAAGTTGCCTAAGAAAAATCAGATCAAAGAGGTATATGTTTGGAAGAAGAAATTATAAATCTTAATGAAGGACATAAAAACCTAACTAAATTTGAGAAACAAAATACGTTCATTGATTAGAAGACTAAAGGAAATAAAGATGTCTATTTTCTCCAAATTATCTGAAACATGAACTCATTAGGGAAGGATATTTGTCCATTTTGTTCATTTATGTATTAGTAGCACCAGAACAGTACCTACCACGTAATAGGTACTCAATAAACATTTGTTGAATGAATGTTACCTGAAACTCTACTCCAGATCCTTAAAAGATTTTTTTTTGGATGCAACTTAACAAGTTGATTCCAAAATTCATAGATTCGTAGATGGAAGACAAAATACCAAAATGATGTTGAAGAAGCATAATGAAAAGGTCAGGCTTGCCCTGTAAGAATGTGGTAGACTGTATTTCCACATATGGCTACAACACTGTCTCTCTTCCCACATGCCTTTTAGCAATGTAACGTTGCTACTTCCCCCATCAAGAGGCAGATTCTATTTTACCTCCCTTTGAAACTACTGGACCAATATAACAAGTGACTTTGAGTCACTTCTGAGGCTGGGCCTTAGGAGGTCTGCAACTTGCAACATGTCTTCTTAGATCCTCTTTGTTGTGCTCTACAAACAGCCACGTGGAGAGACCCACAAAGAGGAAAATAAAGGCTTCTGGTTGACACCCCCAGCTGACCTGACAGCCAGCACCAAGTGTCAACCATGTGAAAAAGGCTACTTTGGAGCTCTTTGTTGTCCCAGTGCCCAAGCAGATGCCCCAGGAAGCAGAGTTTTGTGAGTACCCAGAAATTCATGAAAAATAATGATTTAAAAATATCCACTGAGTTTTGCAGCAGTTTGTTTTGAAGCAATGGATAACTGAAACACCAATATAAATGTTTATTATAAAGCTATGGTAATTGAAGCAGTGTGATAATAGTGCAGAGACAGAAAAAGCATCAAGTTGAAGAGAATAGAGAGCCTTAGAGCAATCCTGACTCATAAGGGCCTTGGTGTATAACTATGTAGGCATTAAAACTTGAGGGGAGGTAGGAAGAATGGAATAATTAATAAGTGATAGATATCCACAGAGAAAAATTAAAAATAGATTCCTATTTCACGCAATGAAGAAAAATAAACAAGTGCATCAAAGACTTAAATATGATCAACAAAATGTTAAAATGGTGATAAGAAAATTGAAGAAAATATTTCTATAACTATGGGATAAAAAGAATTTACCAAATAAGGCATTAAGTGTTAAATGAAAAGATTGATAAACTGAATACATTTGAATTTAAACTTCTGTGTAATGAAATGTTGCCATAAACAAAGTTAAAAAACAAGCCACAGACTGTAAGAAGATATTTGTAATACAAGGAATTGACAAAGGATTTGTACCCAGATGGTATTATGAACTCCTAGAAACTAAACAAAGAAACAAATAAAAGAAAAAGCCTCGACTAACCTATGTAAAATAGGCAAAGGATATAAACAAACAATTTACAGAAAAGGACAAATAAATGTATGATAAGATGTTCAGCTTCACCAGTTATTAGGAAAATAAAAATTAAATCAATAATGAGATTACATGTCATAGCCATTAGATGTTAAAAATTAAAGCATGACAATACCAAATGTCTAGGTGGTGCAGAAAGTGAAACTTTTATTTGCTGTTGGTTGGGATGTAAATTGACCTTAGTTCTTGGGAGAGCATTTTGGCGACAAAGCTGAGGAAGTCCATATCCTAAGTGTTGATGTACCTAAGGAGAGATACAAGGATATGTTGCTGCAGATTGGTTTATAATAGGGAAAACAATGAGAAATAACCTCAGTGTTCTAGTTACTGTGAAAAGCTCAGTCTGGCTAGGATGTGTTAAGTGAGGGTGGTTGGAAGTGAGACAAAGACAGAGTTGTAGAGTTCAGTTTTGTACTAAATTGAGGAGTCAAGACTGCAGATATAAGCTTGGTAATCAAAAGCATTAAGATTGTACTTAAAGACAGGTACTGGATCAAATCAGCTATCAAAAAGATGTAATGAAGGAGGATCTAAGAGATGCTAGCAGACAACAGAAGTGGTTAATAGATGGCCTTGTTTTCTAGAATGAGGAGAGTGTCTTTGGTATAAAATAATCAGAACTGATGAAATAAAAGTATTTGAGTTTATCGTGGCAACTGTGTAACACAGGTGACTAGAAAATATCCTACACATGGTACATTTCATCAAGTTTAAACAGCACAGCGTTCTGACAAGTGTTATTGACGGTGGATAAAATATTTTGTTTTCACTGAGTCTATGAAATATTTATATTTACTTAGTGATATTTCAAAATGTTCAAATAAGTGCTTTTAAAATATTTCAAAAATCAAAATAAATGGAGAATGACATAAAAATGACTATTACCAGTTATTTAATTTTAATACAATTTTCTTAGCCTATTGATATTGATCAAATGTCCCTTTTAAAAGAAGTATTATCTCCAAAGAGCAAACTACTTTCTGGACATTGGCACATAGAAATCTATGTCTTGATGAGCAATGTGCAGAGCATTTAAAAACCAATAATTGTGACTTCCCTTGTGGCTCAGTGGTTAAGAATCTGCCTGCCAATGCAGGGGACACGGGTCTGATCCCTGGTCCAGGAAGATCCCACATGCCACGGAGCAACTAAGCCTGTGCACCACAACTACTGAGCCTGCGCTCTAGAGCCTGTGAACCACAACTACTGAGCCCTCGTGCCACAACTACGGAAGCCCATGCGCCTAGAGCCCGTGCTCTGCAACAAGAGAAGCCACCGCAATGAGAAGCACAGCCACCGCAACGAAGAGTAGCCCACTGCTCGCCGCAAGTAGAGAAGGCCTGTGAGCAGCCACAAAGACCCAATGCAGCCAAAATTAAATTAATAAAATAAATAAATTTATTAAAAAATACAATCACTTCCTTCAAATGATATCAATTTAAAAGATAAAAGTTTAGAAAACTTAATACAGTGGTGTTTTAACTTCATTAAATATTTGAAAAAGTTGGGAAAACTTTAAAGTGCTCTTCATGTATAAAACCCCTATGTATGTGTTATAGAATATCTATTATTCAAGGTCATAGATTATTTTCTGAGGGTTTTTCTGCAGGATATCTTGTAAGACTTTTATATTACCCTTTTTTTTTTTTTTTTTTTTTTTGCGGTACGCGGGCCTCTCACTGTTGTGGCCTCTCCCATTGCGGGGCACAGGCTCCGGACGCGCAGGCTCAGCGGCCATGGCTCATGGGCCCAGCCGCTCCACGGCATGTGGGATCTTCCCGGACCCGGGCACAAACCTGTGTCCCCTGCATCGGCAGGCGGACTCTCAACCACTGCGCCACCAGGGAAGCCCTTGTAAGACTTTTAACACCAGCGAGTATTTGTATCACTAAAATATTTAATGCATGCCAGTTGACTATTCAAAAAGCTTTAAGTATTCATAGGCATAGTGACACTGTGCTTGCCCCACCATGCAAGGCAAATTAACTAGATTATACTTGATTGACAAGAACTGACATGATAAAGATGCCCATAATTCTAGTGAAACTTCCATCGAATGGAATGTCAACATTGGAAAGGGACAGTTTTGGGTTACATAGTTCAATCATATTATACAGTGATATTATACAAATTCCAGATTGTCCAAATGAACCCTAAAGAGTTCAGTGTTAGCTATGCTATAAATATGCAGTATCTATGGTGGAGTGTAGGAGGAGGACACTTATCTGATGCATTCCTGGCTCCTAACTTGCTGTGTTACCTTGAGTAACACTTGGTCTTTCTGTTCCTCAATTACCTTGAATGATAAATGCAGGTATTATAGTAGATGATTTCTAAGTCTTTCTGTTATTCTCTAGGTCTCCATGTACAAATAATCTAGGAACAATCCATGTGAAACTTCTCTGGAACTCTGGAATAGTTTGGTGACTAGAAATTCCAGGCAGAAAATATTTTCAACAACTGTACAATTTATTCTGTATTTCTTGAAATCATGAGGTAGTGGGTGGGTTGAGGCTCTGTGCATCTTTCCTATTTAAATGGAAAAAAAGGATGCAGTTATTCAGAATGGTGGTGGCCTGAAACAGTAAGGCCATATTTTCTGAGTCACCTTGCTGGGCCTCAGAACTGAAGGGTGGTGGATGGCTGCTCTAGATGTTGGGAGGCAGTGGAACTCACTGGCCCCACTTCATTATTTTTACCAGGGAAGAGAACCTGACTTGGTTCATGAAACAGATTCAACTGGACAGCAGAAACAATCGGACAGTAGCTCAACACTGTCACTCACAGCTTGTAATACAAACTCATAGAAAATGGAGACTTTGTTAACCCATTTTATGTTGAGATGGGCTTCCTGCAGTCATCTGTTTTATGTTAGGATTATTGGTGTGTCTTTCTCTGAATAATATACTTGTTCCTAAAAATGTGTGTATAAACCAAGGTATTGAAATGATTATTTTGATTTTTAAATTCAGTTCAACAAATATTTATTGAGCACTAATTAAGGGTCAGGCACTGTGCTAAATTGTGGTACCATTAAAAAATAATAATGTAATTTCTCTTCTTTGAGATTTTACATTCTAGTAGATAATAAAAAAACTCAATGTTATTTCCTGGTTGGGCTCAGACCAGTAGCCAAATATGAAAAGCTCATTTAAAAACCAATCTAGAGGTAAATTCTTTTAAAATTTAAATAAGTAGCCTTATTCTGTACAAATTATCTGTTGTGTTACATAAGCTACTCACATATGTATGCAAAGCCTTGTTCAAAATGTGTATCAGTCTCTTGTATGTCAGCTAAGTAGATGTTTGAGGTGATGCATGTATCAAGCTAAATGTATATGACAAAACATACATGACATATAACCATAGTATAGCATGTGCAGCACACATTTTATTTCACAAATGAAATGAAAACAAATTTAGCCATTAAATTAGTCTAACTCTGTTTCACATAAAAAATATAACCAAGAAGCAAGTTTTTGAAAGAATAATCTTTCATATTCAATGATATGCCTCTGCCAAAATGCTTGTTTCTGTGGACTTTAAGGAATAAGTTGATATGTATTAATAATGTAAGAGGTTTATGCTGTATTCTGAAATAACAGCTGATTAATTCAAGAGTTAAGTATCAAGCTTGAAGAGGACCCTCTGCCAGCCCCAGTGGGAGAGAAAAGAGGGGTAAGATCTTGGCATCACCTTCAAAAAGTTTTTAATCCAAATCTCTACCTGATTCTTCATTTCTAGTTGCTAGACAAGAGCCATCAAAGTGAAACAGATAAAACGCCCAGGAAATGTGAGGAAGGTAGAAAGTACTTTTTACTTCCACGAGAGGTAATGAGGCTGACAGATGAAAGGTTAGAAAGGGATTTTTTTTTTTTAAGTGAGAGAGAGAACTGAGGTCCAACCTCAGGGAGCACCTTGATATGTAAGGAAATGAAGAGGGAGATGAGCCAGCAATGGGGTGGTCAGAGCGAAGAGGTGAACCTGGTCATTTAAGGCTGTGTGTGGGAGGGGGCAGAGTTTCAGGGGAGATTTATAATTATCCATCCATTGTAAGTGTTGTTATTGGGAATGGAGATTAAGTAGGAAAACCAAATTTCACCCATCTCCTTTTCCCTTTGCTGTGGCCTTATTTTAACTTCTAGTATTGAGAGGAGACCTAATCAGACTGCAGAATATTTTGAAGGTTTTTAAACAAGAACTGATATTTTTGGAAGTCAGAAGCACTGATGTAACATGGTAAATCATAATGAAAATATCAGCTTCTTCACCATGCTGTAAAATCCTGCATGCTAGTCTGAAAATGTATTTATCTTCAGAATAAATACACTGACCACTGAATAAAAAACACACAGTATCCAGAGGTCAGAGCTTTCCAAGTTAGTAAGAATGACTGAGTTTGTAGAGGAGAAATAGAAAATATATACTTTAGTTTTAGATAAATATCTGTGTAATAGCTAGAAAATCATTGTGTTGACTCAAATGTTGTTTTGATTTCTATCAAATTTCTAATCTATATTAAATTAGTAAATTTCAAATGATCTGAATGCAAATAAACAAAAACTTAAATATAATCTTCTCAATGACCTTATGAGGTTGAATTATTTGGGGTATCATTTATACATATACAAAGATACTTAGATTAGGAGATTAGGGAACCTGATCCAAGTTCATGATGCTAGGAAGTTAGGAGGGAGTTGGAAATTTGAATTTAGTTTCTATCTTCAAAGATTGTGCTATACTATACTATACTGCATTGGCTCTACTACCCTAAATAAAGCACGCTGAATTATTGATTAAAAACTTAAATTATATTAAATAAATTTGCAAAGCTAATTACACATTATTATATTCTAATTCTTTATAATCTGGTAACCCATGTTTGAGACAATGGAAATATTTGTTAAAAAGACCATTTGATTAATATGAAAACTTGATTTTTCCAAACCTGCATAAAAAGGATAACTTTAATCTATTGGAAAAAATCAAATTTTAAAGTCACTGCTTAAATCTGGATCAAAATTCAGTTTTCAAAATATCCAAATTTAGTTATCATGAATCAAAATCACAAAAATGAAATAGGTTTGAAACATCTATTTTGCCAAAGTCTTATCCTATGTTCAGTATTCTAAATTTGAAGTGTAGTGGTTTGTCTTTGCATAGAAAAATAATGATCTTCCAAAGTTAACTTTACAAAGTTTAAGGACCACACATTTCCTCAGTGATTTTTGGCAATGAGACAATGATAACTTGGGTGAATTTTCATGGCAATGAGGTGAAAAATAACTGAATAAGTCTTTTTTCTCAGAGACAAATAGAAAACAAACAAATCAGACAGACAAACAGCAAACAAACTTTTCCTGAGCATCTTCATTTGGTCAGACCCCAAACCTCAGCAATATCCTTGACTCCTTTCTTACCCTTCAGCCTCATGCTCTGCCACCAGGAAGTCATTTCCCTTCTACCTTGAAATATAGATCCACAGACTCTGACCACTTCTCACATCATCATCTCTCACCTGAATTAATGCCATACTATTACAACTGGCTCTCTAATCCTGCGTTGTTCTCTTGTTAAAGTGTGAATTAGATCATGTCATGTGTCACTTTGTGGCCACCTATCTCGTAAGAGGAAAAACTGACTCCTCACAACACACTGCTTCCCTTTGTTATCAGTGCTGCCTTGTCTCCACTGCTCACAACGTGCACACATTGCTCCAGACACCACGTCAGGGCTTTTGCCCTGGCTGTTCTTTCTGTTCAGATCACCCTTCTGGAAATTTGCTTGGTTTCTTGTCGTTGCTTTTTTACATCTTTGCTCAGATTTCAGCTTATTATTGAAGCCTACCTGACCTTGACCTCTTCCTTACATGTAGTCATTATGAGGACAGGAAATTTAGCGAGTTGGTTCACTTCTGTATCCCCAGTGCCAACAGTAGGTGTTCAATAAATATTTGTTGAATGAATAAATGAGTGGGTAAGGAAATAAATGACTATCATATGTGTCATTTAACCTCCATGTTAACTCTGACATATGTGGCATGATCTCTCTCCATTTGATAGTTATGGTAAATCAAAGGGGTCAGCTTGATAGCCATGAGGTTGTAAGCTCCTTATAGTTGCCTATGAATAATTCACTCCAAAATCCTTGTTATGTGAAATAAGATCATTATATACCATTCTCCTATAAACTACAGACTATTTCCCCATTAACAATTAGATTTTTCTGTGTAATTTTTTTAAATCATAGAAGCCTTGCTAACCTAATTAATTCAAGAAATATTTATTGAAGGCTTAAACATATACAGGCATTAATTTAGTCTTTGGGACATAGTGATGAACAAGACAGAAAAACCTGGAGTTTTACAGTTAGAGAAACAGATACACAACTTAAGAAGAAAATATCAGAGTTGTAAGTGCAATGCAAAAAATTAAAAGAAAGTGATGTGACAGGGAGTGCCAGTGGCAGCCAGATTGGATGGTATGCTGGATATCCTCCATGTGCCCCTCCTGATCTGCTCTTCGCTCTTCTCTACACCGCTTTACACTTTAGGAAGCTGATCTTTCTGGACTGTATCATTGGGCTCCCTTGCCATTGGCCTCTGGTTGTGCTTGACCAATGGGAACCTTTGACAGAAGATTTGAGAACTTAGGAAAGGTGATGGCTGCGTATATATACCCCTGGACCCTCCTCGCCGGGTCCCCACTGATGGGCAGTGAGTGTTTTCCTCTATCTAAGGCCATGTTCTTGTTGGGTGAAACTCTCCATACAGTTTTATGCTCTGAGTTTTAGGAAGTGCTCCTTCCCTTACTCTCTCACCCCTAGGGGTAGTAACCACTCCTCCTTGACTCCTGTAGTGTCTATTACATTATATCTTTATTCCCTAATATATATTATAATAAATAAAAATTATATTACTATAACAAATAATCCCCTTGTTAATTATACTTATGATTGCATCTTTTATTTCCTACCCACCCATGATTGATAAAGGTGGTTAGGCAAGGCCTCTCTGATGAAGTAATAGATGACATGAGTCTTGAGGAAGGCATCCATGAGGAGAAGATTTAGAAAAGAACATTCTAGACACAGGCAACATCTGAGACAAAGAAACTAAGATGGGATGACCTCTGTATGTTTGTGGAACTGAAAGATTTTGGCTCAAGTGTAGTAAGCAAGGGGAACGTCTTATAAGAAATAAAGGTGAGATCTAGACAGGTACCACATCTCTGACTTTGCAACAATGTCCCCATTGTACTGAAAAAGCAAAAACGAAGCAAGAAAAATATATCAGTAAATGATAATATTTTGTGTGATGTGCCTTTACCTAATTTTGTTTATTCTGTGAGGAGTGAAAGGAAACTTACTAAAAATAACATATTTACATTTTCACTTTCCTCTATTTGTAGCACATTTTCTTAAGTCGCATAAGTATTAACAAGAAAAAAGGCATAAAGGAATAAATAATTAATAAGGTAAAACATCTGCGGCTATCCTTTCAATGTACCCTAGTAATATGAAAAAGAATCATTAATTCACTGAGAAATAATTTGAAGATCAAGTTTATATAGTGGTGTATTTTTTTTTTTTTAATCTAACTTCATTTCTTTCTTCTGTTTGTGAGACCAAAATGACTTCCTGAGAAACACAGATTTTGTTTCCTTAGACTTACCTTTCTTTGGTTATCTCCTTTTCTCTCATATTTACATTTAGACAATTTCACCTGTCTTCTCCATGCAAGAAGAAGTTAACTCCTTAGTCTTTTTGCCTTCCTTCTTTTTCCCCCTTTCTATTATTTATCACTCTATTTTATAGTATTTACATATTCAGAATAATATATGCTATTTTCTTGGTGTCTCTTTAGCAAGTTGATCAACTCTTTTCTGGATTTTTGGTTCTCTATCCTGGTAAGTGAAACCACATTCTGAAAGAATGTTGTAACTCTGAAATATATTAATTTCTGGTCAGTATGTTATCTTGAGCTAGAAAAGTAGTTTTGGTAGTGGATAACACCTAGAATAATTCCTGGCATGTGTTAGGTGCTCAATAAATATTTGCTGATGGAATGAATGCTTGAGAACTCAGTTTCCAGTGGTAAAGAGATGAGGCTGAATACTACCACTTACTCTGTGGCGTTGGCAAAGATATTTAGTATGTCTAAGCCTCAGTTATTACCATCTACTATAAAATTGAGGTAATAATAGTGTCTACCCTTCAGGATTGTTTTAAGAATTAAATGACATAATGCATGCAAAGGGCTTGGCACAGAGTCTAGTACATAGCAAGCACCTAAATGTTAGCTATTATTATTATTTTTAATTAATTAATTAATTTTTAATTTTTTTTCGCGGTACGCAGGCCTCTCACTGTTGTGGCCTCTCCCATTGCGGAGCACAGGCTCCGGACGTGTAGGCTCAGCGGCCATAGCTCACGGGCCCAGCCGCTCCATGGCATGTGGGATCTTCCCGGACCGGGGCACGAACCCGCGTCCCCCGCATTGGCAGGCAGACTCTCAACCACTGCGCCACCAGGGAAGCCCCTAGCTATTATTTTTTAACAGTAATTATTTTGTAACCCAAGAATAGTACATTTTTAAAAGATAGTAAATTTTAACAGTACAATTTTACCAGGATTTATTTATGTATTTATTTATTATTATTTTTTTTTCTTTTTGTGGTACGCGGGCCTCTCACTGTTGTGGCCTCTCCTGTTGCGGAGCACAGGCTCCGGACGTGCAGGCTCAGCGGCCATGGCTCACGGGCCCGGGCCCAGCCGCTCCGCGGCATGTGGGATCCTCCCGGACTGGGGCACGAACCCATGTCCCCTGCATCGGCAGGCGGACTCTCAACCACTACGCCACCAGGGAAGCCCTACCAGGATTTATTTATTGGTAATTTTTTTCATCATTTATCAGAGACATTTAGAGATAAACATTAACTTATTAGTGAGTAAGGGGGTAGAAAGTAGAAATCTCTTTCCACTTTGAGACATAAATTAAATTGTACCGTACCTTTTTCCCATATATAATTTATATGTTCAAGAGTAGTGATATTACTTTTCTTCTAATTCATGAATGGCATAGTGTTTAGACGAAGAATGCAACTATCACCTTGATCCCAACTAGATTAAAAATACTGAATTTATTTTTTTTATTGAGGTATAATTAACATACAGCAGTACATTAGCTTCAGGTGTAATTTGTTTTAAAATTAGATCTATTTTGGCATTATACTTATTATTCCAGGACTTAACTTTGATGCCAATTAACTAACGTGTGTTAGGCGAGGTTTGTGAAAAAAATCTGAATAATCACCCCCAATGTATGTGTATGTGTGTGTGTGCGTGTATACACACATGCAACAGAACTCAGGAATATTAAAGGAACACATTACTCTTAAACATTCAGAATTCTCTATCTATCAAGGAGACAAGCTATTACTTTATAAAACCGTTCCTTACTAATAAGTCCTTTCCACCTGCACTTGGTTCATGAAGAGATAATGTCAATTCCATCAAGCATAGATCTGTAGATTCACTGTAACACAGTGCCACTTCTTGGAGCAGGTAGCAGTATTGCCTTAATGAAATGGAACAGTCTTAATAAAATCGTGAGTTTTGGACCTAAGAATTATCTAGGGACACTTTACTTTAAAGCTCTCATATTTTCTTGTATACCTATGATGAAGTAACTTGCTTAAGTTTACAGATCTTGGTAGTAGAAGAGCTAGGATAGAATCCAAACCTCTTTTTCCTTGGGCACTGTTCTTTTTACCAAAAAAAAAAAAAAAAAGTGTGATCCTTGTTTCCTGTAAAGATCCCAGAATGCACAGGGATAGTTGGAGGTGGGGAGTGTGGAGGGAATCAGTATTCTCACTATACACTTTTGTAAATTGAGATCACATTTCTCTAGGTATTATAGGTTCTATTTCCTAACAGCATCTTGGGAGGACTAATAAGTATAGGAAAAATTCACATTGCTATTTCCCAGAGCTCATGGGGAAAATTAAAGGAAATATGTTCTCATAAATATAGCTGAGTTAATTAAAAGCCAGTGCAGCAGCCAATACACAGAATATTTTAAGAAAAAGAAATGATATACAATTTGAAATGCCAAATATAATAAAAAAGACAATATTTTATTTAGGAAAAATATATAAAAAGATATCATAACATTGCTTATATTTGGTGTTGCTAAGTAAACAATATTATGATTCTGATGGGAATACTCAGAAAGAAGGATTTTCTCCCTCTGTGTGTAATCATGGTGTTTCCTAAAGTTTCCATGAAGAGCAAGGAATTCTTGCTGAAATTTATAAATAGGTTAATTGAAACAAAGTTTTCTGTTTTTATTAAGGTACATTGTGTTGGCATGAATATTTCTGAAATTAGTAAGTGACTAGTAGCTTATTTTATACTAATATACTAGTATTAATGGCCCACAATTTATTTTCTCCCTTTCCATTTTTCCTGAAACTTGTATGCAGGGAAAAACTACTTTTGCTGTGGAGACAAGGTAAAGTATCCATGCTCCCCTCCACTTGAGCTGCTGTTCTTGGCACTGGGCCTGGGGTTGATTGGCAGAATAGACCCCTCAGCAATTTTCCAATTTTTGGTATCGTCCAAAAGAAATGGCTCATTAAAAACTCCCATTTAGATGTTACTATGGTTTGGAAGAACAGTTCCATAACTACTTATCAAGAACCACAATCATGAATGCAGTCCTGCTGCATTCTGTTTCCTTCGTCAGGTGGATTTCTTGTTCTTTCCCTTGTTTGCTACGTCTGGAGAGGCTTGGGCACCCATACAAAACTCGACAGTGCCTAAACACAGGCACATTAGTTGGGGCTGCCTCTGCTCCAGATACCAGAGAGAGGTTTTATTGGCATAATGCACCAGGGTCTTAGGCCAGCTCCACATTCCTTGCTGATGCTGAAATGAGGAACACCGGAGGGTGCTAGGATGGAATGACATTGAGGCAGCCAAAGCCTCCATTTGTCTTTCTGCCGAATGTGCTAAGCTGTAGACACTGCAGTGTTTTCAAAAATAATAAAAAAATATTTCTGCTCATTAACTTTTTAAGTCCTGCTGACTTTGTGAAATCAATATAGCATATTGTAATTGATTTATGAAATGAAAAACTCCTGCCTGACCAGTAAGCTTGGCAGCTGCCGCTCTCAGCACCGTGCCCCTTCTGCTCATTAGTGCACTTCCTGTAGCGCCCCTTCAGCCAAGGACTCCGTCAGAACTGGAAGGCTTGAGCCCTCTGCACACACGCTGTTTACGATGTAGCTTGCATTGTCTCCCTGGGGTCTTATGCTTTCTCCTTGTCTCTCTTCCTCCCCAGGTCAGCTAAAGGACCTAAGCTTCTTTCTCATAGCCCCTAATGTCCTCGTAATAGCTTACTGGAAAGGCAAAGCTTCATTTATACCTATCTTTTGAATTTTAATGTTTGCTACTTTTCCTTTTCTCTCACCTTTTCCTTTCTCTCTTAGCTTGTCTTACTTAGCTTGTCTTACTTAGCTTGTCTTTTGCCATCTGACCTTGTCAGCTCATTGATCTCTTTTATTTTTATTTTTTAGAAACTTGCAAGGTGAACAAACTTACTTTTTGCTATTTTAATTGCTTTTGTCTAACTTCAGCACTTACTCTTTCATTCCTAAGACAGCATTTTATATTTTTTCCCTCCAACCCCTGTATAATTATGTTCCTCTGCCACCCTTAAACATTGAAGTAACTGCTATAAGCTAGGCATCACCCTAGGTACCTAAAATTATCTTCTCAGAAAGCTGGTAAGGAAGGTATTTTCTGTGGTTAGAGGTGAGGAAACAGATTCAGAGAGGTTAAGTAACTTGCTTGAATCACTCAGCTATAGAGGGGCAATGCTGATATTTGAAAGTTAATTGTTTCTTACTCTAAACCCTGTTTCTTTTTTTCCAGTACAAAATGATGCTTCCGGTTGCCTCTGTTTTACTTTAAATGCTTAACTAGCAAAATCTAGCTCTCGGCTGCCCTTAACAGAGCTCATTCCCTTTAGTGCCACTCTCTCAAATAACCCTGCTGTTCAAGCTGCCAGAATGCAAATGTATTTATTTCAAGATTTGGTTTACCAAACTCTCTAGTATATTTGTCGGCTTACTCTTTTTCACTAAGTTTTCCTCAGTGAAACCCCTTGTCTCATCCTTAAAGGTAGAGGGGAGCATTCTCATGTCAAAAGTCACCAAGAACAATCCCGTAACCTAGAAAAATTAACAGATAGCTGAGCCAAATAGGCAACGTTTGGAAACTTCGTGCAGATTTCATCTTCTCTTTGTTCTCCTGATGCTATTTTGGGAGAAAATAAGTGGTAAAATTATAGAGCACTGCAGTAGCAGGAAAGTGATGCAATGTCCTTACTTGTTAAGTGGTTGAAAGTACCTGGAGTTTCCCCATACTGGTACTGTATAGTGCAGTTAAGTGTCATGCCACATCCATAATGCATTAGTTTACAGTAGGTTAATAGGTTCCATCCGTCTGAAGTCTTGCATAATTTTGCAGTAGCATTGGACATCGCTGTCATTCAAGATGTGCAATAGTGTACCAAAATTTAACCACAGATGCCATATTAAAACAGCTTCAGATTTAGATTTAGCTACAGTAGGGAGAAAATGTTGTGCTATGCAACATGGCCAGAAGAGCAATGGAGATATGCTGTAGATGTGGAGGAGGGGAAAAAAATTGAGGTCAAGATGCCAAGAAAGACAGAAATGGAAGCGGGGGAGGATAATTCATATGGTCAGTAGCAATTCGAAAGGACTCAAAATCCAGGAAAAGAGTGGAGAATACGGGGTGAGTGATGCTGTGTGAGCTGATGAAGTTTTAAAGCAGGAGGTCTAATCAGAACACTGCTTACAGATATAAATGAAGGTATAAGGAAAATAGCTATCAATGTGATAATTCATCTTTAGGACTTACTGTAGGCAGGTTATTGATTTAGGAATAAACTGCTAGAAAAACTATTGATGCTTGAAGTGATCAGTGTCTGAGAAAAGAGTTCTGGTGTAGAAGGAGTCAGAGCAAACCCAGACTATTACAGGATTTGAGACTATCCTGGACACCCATGGACTTGAAGCCAGTCTTCTGATAAAGGACCCTCATGAGAATAACTAGTCCCATCTTGGGGAAAAATGTTGGAGGGGTCAGTTGGTTCAATTTTGTACAGAAAGCTAAGGTAGGAAAATCATATTTCAACAGAATTGTGGTCTTGTGAGATTCTCATTAACTCCAGGGCCATCTGCCTTTTTGCTATTCATTTGACTCATTTAGTCACAGGTGGGTAGGAGGATCTCAATAGTTTTGGTTCCCATTCAATTCTGATTTCTGCTTGGGAAGTGGAAAAGGCCAGTGACAGCTGTGGCAATGCTGGACTTCTCTTTCCTCTGCGTGAGCCAGAACGTGGCTTCCCCATGCAGTTTGCAGTGAACCGAGCACCAGACAGAAAGCATTTCCCTTGTCCAAGTGTTTGGCTCCCTAAAACCATTGTCTTCTCTGCTTTATGGGACACCTGGCTTAGGAGAATAGACAAGGAACATAGTGGCCTCTAAATCAGCAATTGACTTCATTGGTGGAGCGGAGGAAAGACTGGTTACTGACCATCAAAGGACAGTCATCGTCTTGACATTTATCCCTAACTTGTATCTGCTTCCCTGGTTCAGAAATGAAATATTGAGTGATTTGATTAGTGACCAGGAGATATATCTGGTGCCTTACAAGTTACTAGCCCTCTCTAAACAACTTTTCCTTCCTTTTCTTTTGAACACAAAAAAATAAAAACCCGACAGTTAACCACCTGCTGTCCCATCAGTGCGTCAAGAAAGCAAAGCGAGGCAAAACCAAACCAAACCAGTTTTTTTCTTAAGTCTGAAAATCCAGGAAAAGACAGGACTATTTCATAGGGCTTTCTCTCCACATAAGAAAATTTTCAAAAATTTGAAAAACTTTGAAAATTCTGGAGTTCTATGATGATAATGATACGGTAGGGCTAATGTTTATTGGGCACTCAATATATGACCAGCAGTATGCACTTTACCTATAGCATCTTATTCACCCCCCACAAAAAATCTATGCCATAAGTGTTGTTTACTCCTCGTTTTACTGCTGCAGCAGCTGAGGCATAAAATAGTTAACTAACTCTTCCAGGTATCAGGGCCAGAATATGGCAGAGCCGTTACACAGACTGGCAAGTTAACATCTGAGTCTGGACTAGACTTTTTGGCTTCTGTGGTTTAGAATCTCATGTTGGAAACTCTTACATTACTTAATTATTTATTAAAATACATGAAGGGGCTTCCCTGGTGGCGTAGTTGTTAAGAATCTGCCTGCCAGTTCAGGGGACACGGGTTCGAGCCGTGGTCTGGGAAGATCCTACATGCTGTGGAGCAACTAATCCCATGCACCACAACTACTGAGCCTGTGCTGTAGAGCCTGTGAGCCACAACTACTGAGCCCACGTGCCTAGAGCCCATGCTCTGCAACAAGAGAAGCCACTGCAATGAGAAGCCCGCACACTGCAATGAAGAGTAGCCCCCGCTCACCGCAACTAGAGAAAGCCCGTGCGCAGCAGCAAAGACCCATCGCGGACAAAAATAGAAGTAGAATAAATAAATAAATTTTTAAAAATAAATAAAATACATGAATGGGGAAAAATTCTTTAGGTGTGTTCTAATACTGTAAACAAACTAAAATCCAACAGAGTACCATTTTAATCAATAAATACATAATTTTCTCACTTTAGAATGACCCAATTCTCAAAGTCATATTTAAGAAATAGGTATGTGAGGAGAGACTATTTTATGAAGGGGCTTATCACTTTATCAGAAAGATTCAGTAAAGACTTCCTTCAAATGATTGGCTTTGTACACTTCACATAAATGTATTTCATAATAATTCAGGGTATAAAATACTTTAGAACCATGTTTGTTGTTTATGCCAAGCATTGTTTTCATGCTACTTTTTTTTCAATTAAATAGAAATCCTTTATGAAATAGTGTGACACGTTTAGTAAATGTATTCATTGAAACTTTCTGAATTGCAAAAATTTTATTTGCTATGTGGGGTTTCTTTCAGTCTTTCCCACCCCCCTTTTAAAATTGTGGTAGAACACTTAACATGAAATCTATCCTCTTAACAAATTTCTTTGAATACTTTCAG
Source organism: Phocoena sinus (assembly GCF_008692025.1). Taxonomy (NCBI): domain Eukaryota; kingdom Metazoa; phylum Chordata; class Mammalia; order Artiodactyla; family Phocoenidae; genus Phocoena; species Phocoena sinus. The sequence goes on along the minus strand of NC_045778.1, from coordinate 19,805,115 downwards.
AGCTTTTATTTATTTATTTAAAATTTTTTTTAACTTAACAAACGTTTAAGTGCACAAAACAGTATTGTTAACTATGAGGACAATGTGGTAGAGCACATCTCTAGAATTTATTCATCCTGTATAACTGAAACTTTATACCCATTGAACAGCAACTCTCCATTCTCTTAATTCTTCAGCATCATATTTTCAGAAATGTCATTGACAGCATGTGCATATAGACATACATTTATGTCACTCATGATGGTATACAAAAGTTTGGATTTCTATATACAGTTTTGGATTTTCTATATTTGGGAATAAATGTTTGACTATGTGTTATTTTTCCTAAAATACGTGTTGGTTGTATATATATTAAGCAAGAATACTTAGATTTAGAAACTATTTTGTGTCATTTCCAAATTAAAATGTAAGTGATCTAGACATATACGAGGTGAGTGGGACTTATCCTAAATTCAGTGACAGTTTGAAGCACAGGATTTGTGATAGCACCTATCCATCCATCTCAGAAAGAGAATCTTGTTTTCTTTCCTCTTTGTTATGTAAAAGTATTTACTCTTTGCTATAAACAAAACAGTGACTCCTTATATAACAGTGGTAGATAGCTGTTTTAAGTGTTTTTTCTTGACCTCTAAAACAAACAAGACCCTGTTTATTTTTTTAAAATTTAGAACACATTTGGAAGTCCTTTAGATAGGAATGCTAATATTATTCTGACTTCTACATATGGCAACAAACAACAGGATATCATTTTTTCTGAGAGCTCTGAACCTGGGCCACTCCTACAGTTTCTAAAATTTTGTTGCTGAGTTCAGGCTCTAGGTCTTATCACAGGACCATTACATATTGCATGTATTTTAGATCTTTTAAACAAATGTTGCCATCTCAAGCCCTTCATGTAGTTTCCCACTGATTTATATTAGGTCATTATTTTAGACAGTGGAACTACCAACCATTAGATAATTCTCATGGAAACATTTAGACAGAAATTATATTGACTCTCATATGAAATGCCCAATAAACTTTTTCATACCAGAAATTTCAATTTTGATGTATTTCGGTAACCAAATGATAAACTCATGTTTAGTTATTTGGAAAATAACCACTATTAGAAAAAAATATATATATGTATAGGCATGTTTTTTACTAAGAGGCCAGTGATTCCTTATACATTTTGCCAATAAACCTTCTTCAACATGAGATTTAAAGACTTGTTTTGGATGAAATGAATGATGAGAACAAAGGCAGTCAGTCCAGAGAATAAAATTGTTCTGAGAAAAAAGTGAATGGATAAGTCTGATAGGAAACTAATGAAAAATAAGTCTAGAAAAGTAAGTTTGGTTCAGATTGAAGAGGGCTAAAAATGCAAAACTTGGGAATGTCACCATTTTTCTTTAGGAAAGTCATTGTAGATTTTTAAATAAGGGATGACATCATTATAGCAATGTTATACAAAGAACTCTTCCACAATTTTATAGGGCATACTGGTAATGAGGTTATTGTAGTAATCTATAGAGAAGGTGATGAGGGCGGGAGTAAAAGTGGTGATGAGAAAAATGGAAAGGGGTCCTGTGGATTCCAGAGCTTGGAGAATGTTTGACATATGCTATTCTCTGAGATGTTCTTCTGTCCTCTCTCTGCCTTACTAATTCCTTAAGTTCAGGTCTCAACTGAAACACTTTTGTTTACAAGGAAGTCTCCCTTGATCCCTTAAGTTAATGCCCCCATTCCATTTATATTCTCTCCAACACAATGTTCTTTACCTTGAAGTGAGTTAGAAATACTTATAATTGTTTAATTAGCTATTTGTAAATATTGTTTTAAGATCTTCCCTATGAGGCTTTAATTCTTACAAGGGCAGGTGTCATGTTTGTTTTATTCACTACAATACTGCTAGTACCTAACAGATAAGTACTCAACATACTTTTGTGGACTAACTGGCTTTACTGACTTGTTCAATACACAGGGAAATGAAAGGCAGTGAGTGGGTAGGAAAGAGTCAAGTATAACTCATGTTTTGAAACTCAATAGCATGTCGAACAGTTATTGGTCCTTCATTTACACTTCAGAATAAATGAATTTTATATATTTTCCAGTGAGCAGTTTTGGTGGACTGATTAAGTGCGATATTGTGTATTAGCTTAGAGCAACAGGAAGAGAGGACTACTAAACGGAAAAAACAGCAGATAATAAGGAGGCTGAGGATTTAGCAAAAAGACTGTGACCTTGGCTGATAGATGGCGAACCAGACAATCTTGTGGATGTGCTGGCACAAAGCCAGCGTTAATCCTTAAAAGTTATACACAAACCATTAAGCCAAATACTCCGTACTTGACAGTCATAGAATGTTGGATAGTCTGAAGAGAAGTCAAAGACATACCACTTCCCAATTCTTGATTTCTCTTCACAGTATCCAGCCAAATAGTCATCAGGCTTTGATAGAAAACCTGAAGAAAGGGAAACCTTTCTGGTTCCTTTTTTACTTACACCAGTAGCTGCTGACTCAGAAGCCAGTCTGATCAGGAAACATATCATCAAATCACAGCTAAGTCAAATACATCGTTTCCCACAACACTTAGTCATCTGCTTTAATATTTGCAGAAGAAGACAGTGTATATTGTTCATATTACTCACTGGTACTACTTATTACTACTAATTATATGTGAGTGCCTTTATTAGAAAAGGTGCTGTGGTGAGAACTATGTATTTTGTAAGTGTTCCTTCTTAGTGAACAGATCAGTACTTGGGTGAGTTGTCAGTTTCAGAATCACATCTTGATTTGCTTAGATTGAAGCAGTCCTTTCTAAATGATGGAATGCTGATTTTAAATATGACTGAAGAATGAGCCTTTTGGTCAGATAGAAAATGGCAACTCTCAATGGAGTCTAAAATACCAGATGACTCGTCTCCCCTTCATCAAGAACCTTTGATTCAATGTCTAATGTTTCAGAATTACTTCTGCAGATTTCAGGCCTACTCTTGGTTCAGAGCTTGTATTGACCCGGGCTGGAATAAGTTTTTCCCTAGAAAGAAAGAAGTATTATAAAGAACTCTTAAAATTCAATATGAAGAAAAACAATCCAGTAAAATATGGGCAAAAGTCTTGAACAAATACATCAGAAAAGTACACAAATGGTTGATAAGCACATGAAAAGATGCTGAGTGTCATTAATTATCAGGGAAATGCATATTAAAACCACAAGGAGATACCGTTTTACACCCACTAGAATGACTAAAATGAAAAAAACCCAGAAACCTGACATATTAAGTGTTATAGATGATATGAACCAATGAAACTCTTATGCATTACGGATGGGAACATAAAATGATACAATCGCATTGGAAATCAGTCTGGGAGATTCTTTAAAAAGAAAAGTATATATCCACTCTACAAACCAGCAATTCCAATCCTAAATATTTACCCAAGAGAAATCAAAGCATATATATAAGAAAACTTATATACTTGTACTGCTAGCTGCTCCAACTTTATTCATAGTAGTCAAAAACTGGAAACAGTCTAAATGTCCACCAACAAGTGAATGCACAAATAAGTGTGCTGTGTGTGCATATACAATGGAATATTACTCAGCAATAAAAAACAATGAATTGCTAATAAGCATTTCTTTATATTACTCCATTCTTCTTAAGGAGCAACTTATACCATCTGAGGTCACCATATGCTCTGAATCAGGACTGCACCTAAAATTGTATCGAGCAGAAGGAACTGAACACAAAAGAATACATTGAATAATTCCATTTACATCAAGTTCAAAAGCAGGCAAAATTAATATACAGTGAGAGAGACAAATCTTGTTGGTTGTCTGGTACAGAGGTGGGGAGATGGACTGTAAAGGAACACAGGGCAACTTTCTGGGTGATAAAATTTTTCTGTACCTTAATTGTGTGGTAGTTACACCAGTGTATACAGTTGTCAAGCCTATCAAACCGTACTCTTTAAGTCTGTGGATTTTGTTGTTTGAAAATTACACCTCAATAAAAATGGATTAAAAATAAAGGAGTAGAGGGACCTTCAAGATGGTGGAAGAGTAAGACGCGGAGATCACCTTCCTCCCCACAGATACATCAGAAATACATCTACACGTGGAACTGCTCATATAGAACACTCACTGAACGCTGGCATAAGACCTCAGACCTCCGAAAAGGCAAGAAAGTCCCCATGTACCTGGGTAGGGCAAAAGAAAAAAGAATAAACAGAGACAAAAGAATAGGGACGGGACCCGCACCAGTGGGAGGGGGCCATGAAGGAGGAAAGGTTTCCACACACTAGGAAGCCCCTTCGTGGGCAGAGACTGCGGGTGGCGGAAGGGGGGAGCTTTGGGGCCGCGGAGGGGAGCGCAGCAACAGGGGTGCGGAGGGCAAAGTGGGGAGATTCTTGCACAGAGGATCAGGGCCGACCGGCACTCACCAGCCTGAGAGGCTTGTCTGCTCACCTGCCGGGGCGGGTGGAGCTGGGAGCTGAGGCTCAGGCTTCGGTCGGAGCTCAGGGAGAGGACTGGGGTTGGCGGTGTGAACACAGCCTGCAGGGGGTTAGTGCACCACGGCTAGCCGGGAGGGAGTCCGGGAAAGGGTCTGGAGCTGCCGAAGAGGCAAGAGACCATTGTTTCGGGGTGCGAGAGGAGAGGGGATTCAGAGCACCGCTTAAAGGAGCTCCAGAGAAGGGCGCGAGCCACGGCTATCAGCGCGGACCCCAGAGACGGGCATGAGATGCTAAGGCTGCTGCTGCCGCCACCAAGAAGCCTGTGTGCGAGCACAGGTCACTATCCACCACCCCCTCCAGGGAGCCTGTGCAGCCCACCACTGCCAGGGTCCCGGGATCCAGAGACAACTTCCCCAGGAGAACGCACGGTGCGCCTCAGACTGGTGCAGCATCACTGCGGCCTCTGCCACCACAGGCTGGCCCCGCATTCCGTACCCCTCCCTCCCCCTGGCCTGAGTGAGCCAGAGACCCCGAATCAGCTGCTCCTTTAACCCCGTCCTGTCTGTGTGGGAAACAGATGCCCTCAGGAGACCTACACGCAGAGGCGGGGCCAAATCCAAAGCTGAACCCCAGAAGCTGTGTGAACAAAGAAGAGAAAGGGAACTCTCTCCCTGCATCTGTGGAATACCTGAATAGACCACGAATCATCCCAAAATAGAGGCGGTGGACTTTGGGAGCAATGACATATATATTTTTTTCCTTTTTCTCTTTTTTTGTGAGGGTGTATGTGTGTGCTTCTTTCTGGGATTTTGTCTGTATAACTTTGATTTTGCCATTTGTCCTAGGGTTCTGTCTGTCCATTTTTTTTTATTTTTAAATTTTTAATCTTTATTTATAAATCTATATTTATTTCTTTATTATTTTATTTTGTTTTTCTTTCTTTCTTTGTTTCTTTGTTTCTTTGTTTCTCTCTTTGTCTCTTTCTCTCTTTCTCCCTTTTCTTCTGAGCGGTGTGGCTGACAGGGTCTTGGTGCTCTGACTGGGTGTCAGGCCTGTGCCTCTGAGGTGGGAGAGCCGACTTTAGGACATTGGTCCACCAGAGACCTCCTGGCTCCATGTAATATCAAGTGGCAAAAGCTCTCCTAGAGATCTCCATCTCAACACTAAGACCCAGATCCACTCAACGATCAGCAAGCTACAGTGCTGGACACCCTGTGCCAAACAACTAGCAAGACAGGGACAAAACCCAACCCACTAGCACAGAGGCTGCCTAAAATCATAATAAGACACCCTAAAACACAGCACCGGATGTGGTCCTGCCCACGAGAAAGACAAGATCCAGCCTCGTCCTCCTGAACACAGGCACTAATGTTCTTCCACCAGGAAGCCTACACAACCCACTGAACCAACCTTAGACACTGGGGGCAGACACCAAAAACAATGGGAACTATGAACTTGCAGCCTGCAAAAAGGAGACTCCAAACACAGTAAGTTAAGCAACATGAGAAGACAGAGAAACACACAGCAGATGAAAGAGCAAGACAAAACCCCACCAGACCAAACAAATGAAGAGGAAATAGGTAGTCTATCTGAAAAGGAATTCAGAGTAATGATAGTAAAGATGATCCGAAATCTTGGAAATAGAATGGAGAACATACAAGAAACATTTAACAGGGACTTAGAAAAACTAAAGAGCAAACAAACAATGATGAACAACACAATAAATGAAAATTCTCTAGAAGGAATCAATAACAGAATAACGGAGGCAGAAAAACAGATAGGTGACCTGGAATATAAACGAGTGGAAATAACTACTGCAGAGCAGAATAAAGAAAAAAGAATGCAAAGAATTGAGGACAGTCTCAGAGACATCTGGGACAACATTAAATGCACCAACATTTGAGTTATAGGGGTCCCAGAAGAAGAGGAGAAAAAGAAAGGGACTGAGAAAATATTTGAAGAGATTATATTTGAAATCTTCCCTAATATGGGAAAGGAAATAGTTAATCAAGTCCAGGAAGCACAGAGAGTCCCATACAGGATAAATCCAAGGAGAAACATGCCAAGACATATTAATCAAGCTATCAAAAATTATATACAAAGGAAAAATATTAAAAGCAGCAAGGGAAAAACAACATACAAGGGAATCCCCATAAGGTTAACAGCTGATCTTTCAGAAGAAACTCTGCAAGCCAGAAGGGACTGGCAGGACATATTAAAGTGATGAAAGGGAAAAATCTACAACCAAGTTTACTCTACCCAGCAAGGATCTCATTCAGATTTGACTGAGAAATTAAAACCTATACAGGCAAGCAAAAGCTAAGAGAATTCAGCACCACCAAACCAGCTCTACAAAAAATGCTAAAGGAACTTCTTGATGTAGGAAACACGAGAGAAGGAAAAACCCTACAATAACAAACCCAAAACAGTTAAGAAAATGGTAATAGGAACACACATATTGATATCTACCATAAATGTAAATGGAATAAATGCTCCAACCAAAAGACATAGACTGGCTGAATGGATACAAAAACAAGACCCATGTATATGCTGTCTAACAGATACCCACTTCAGACCAACGGACACATAGAAACTGAAAGTGAGGGGATGGACAAAGATATTACATGCAAATGGAAATCAAAAGAGAGCTGGAGTAGCAATTCTCATATCATACAAAATAGACTTTAAAATAAAGACTATTACAAGAGACAAAGAAGGACACTACACAATGATCAAGGGATCAATCCAAGAAGAAGATATAACAATTGTAAATATATACTCACCCAACATAGAGCACCTCAATACATAGAGCAAATGCTAACAGCCATGAAAGGGGAAATTGACAATAACACAATCATAGTAGGGGACTTTAACACCCCATTTTCACCAATGGAGATCATCCAAAATGAAAATAAATAAGGAAACACAAGCTTTAAATGATACATTAAACAAGATGGACTTAACTGATATTTATAGGACATTCCATCCAAAAACAACAGAATACACTTTCTTCTCAAGTGCTCAGGGAACATTCTCCAGGATAGATCTTATCTTGGGTCACAAATCAAGCCTTGATAAATTTAAGAAAATTGAAATCCTATCAAGTAACTTTTCCGACCACAACGCTATGAGACTAGACATCAACTACAGGAAATAATCTGTTAAAAATACAAACACATGGAGGCTAAACAATACACTATTTAATAACCAAGAAATCAAAGAAGAAATTAAAAAATACCTAGGAACTAATAACAATGAGAACACAATGACCCAAAACCTATGGGATGCAGCAAAAGCAGTTCTAAGAGGGAAGTTTATAGCAATACAATCGTACCTCAAGAAACAGGAAACATCTCAAATAAACAGCCTAACCTTACACATAAAGCAGTTGGAGAAAGAAGAATTAAAAACCCCCAAAGTTAGCAGAGGGAAAGAAATCATAAAGATCAGATCAGAAGTAAATGAAAAAGAAATGAAGGAAACGATAGCAAATATCAATAAAACTAAAAGCTTTATCTTTGAGAAGTTAAAAAAAAATGGATAAACCACTAGGCAGACTCATCAAGAGGGAGAAGACTCAAATTAATAGTATTAGAAATGAAAAAGGAGAAGTAACAACCAACACTGCAGAAATACAAAGGATCATGACAAATTACTACAAGTGATATATGCTAATAAAATGGACAACCTGGAAGAAATGGACAAATTCTTAGAAATGCACAACCTTCCAAGACTGAACCAGGAAGAAATAGACAATATAAACAGACCAATCACAAGCACTGAAATTGAGACTGTGATTAAAAATCTTCCAACAAACAAAAGCCCAGGACCAGATGGCTTTACAGGCGAATTCTATCAAACATCTGGGGAAGAGCTAACACCTATCTTTGTCAAACTCTTCCAAATATAGCAGAGGGAGGAAGATTCTCAAACTCATTCTATGAGGCCACCATCACCCTGATACCACAACCAGACAAAGATGTCACAAAGAAAGAAAACTACAGGCCAATATCACTGATGAACATAGATGCAAAAATCCTCAACAAAATACTAGCAAACAGAATCCAACAGCACATTAAAAGGATCATACACCATGATCAAGTGGAGTGTATCCCAGGAATGCAAGGATTCTTCAATATACGCAAATCAATCAGTGTGATACACCATATTAACAAATTAAAGGAGAAAAACCATATGATCATCTCAATAGATGCAGAGAAAGCTTTCGACAAAATTCAACACCCAGTTATAAAAACCCTCTAGAAAGTAGGCATAGAGGGAACTTTCCTCAACATAATAAAGGCCATATATGACAAACACACAGCCAACATCGTCCTCAGTGGTGAAAAACTGAAAGCATTTCCACTAAGATCAGGAATAAGACAAGGTTGCCCACTCTCACCACTCTTATTCAACATAGTTTTGGAAGTTTTAGCCATAGCAGTCAGAAAAGAAAAAGAAATAAAAGGAATACAAATCGGAAAAGAAGAAGCAAAGCTGTCACTGTTTGCAGATGACATGATACTATACATAGAGAATCTTAAAGACACTACCAGAAAACTAGTAGAGCTAATCAACGAATTTGGTGAAGTTGCAGGATACAAAATTAATGCACAGAAATCTCTTGCATTCCTACACACTAATGATGAAAAATCTGAAAGAAAAATTAAGGAAACACTCCCATTTACCATTGCAACAAAAAAAATAAAATACCTAGGAATAAACCTACCTAAGGAGACAAAAGACCTGTATGCAGAAAACTATAAGACACTGATGAAAGAAATTAAAGATGATATACACAGATTGAGAGGTATACCATGTTCTTGGATTGGAAGAATCAACATTGTGAAAATGACTCTACTACCCAAAGCGATCTACAGATTCAGTGCAATTCCTATCAATATATTTTGATAGGAATATATTTTTCACAGAACTAGAACAAAAAAATTCACAATTTGTTTGGAAACACAAAAGACCCCAAATAGCCAAAGCAATCTTCAGAAGGAAAAATGGAACTGCAGGAATCAGGCTCCCTGACTTCAAACTATTCTATAAAGCTACAGTAATCAAGACAGTATGGTACTGGCACAGAAACAGAAATATAGATCAATAGAACAGGATAGAAAGCCCAGAGATAAACCCACGCACCTGTGGTCACCTTATTTTTGATAGAGGAGGCAAGAACATACAGTGGAGAAAAGACAGCCTCTTCAGTAAGTGGTGCTGAGAAAACTGGACAGGTACATGTAAAAGAATGAAATTAGAACAGTCCCTAACACCATACACAAAAATAAACTCAAAATGGATTAAAGACATAAATCACAGCAAGATCCTTTTTGAACCACCTCCTAGAGAAATGGAAATAAAAACAAAAATAAACAAATGGGACCTAATGAAACTTAAACCTTTTGCACAGCAAAAGAAACCATAAACAAGGTGAAAAGACAACCCTCAGAATGGGAGGAAATATTTGCAAATGAAGCAACTGACAAAGGATTAATCTCCAAAATTTACAAGCAGCTCATGCAGCTTAATATCAAAAAAACAAATAACCCAATCCAAAAATGGGCAGAATACCTAAAATAGATATTTGCTCCAAAGAAAATATACAGATTGCCAACAAACACATGAAAGGATGCTCAGCATCACTAACCGTTAGAGAAATGCAAATCAAATCTACAATGAGGTATCACCTCACACCAGTCAGAATGGCCATCATCAAAAAGTCTACAAACAATAAATGCTGGAGAGGGTGTGGAGAAAAGGGAACTCTTTTGCACTGTTAGTGGGAATATAAATTGATACAGCCACTATGGAGAACAGTATGGAGGTTCCTTAAAAATCTAAAAATAGAGCTACCCTATGACTCAGCAATCCCACTACTGGGCATATACCCTGAGAAAACCATAATTCAAAAAGAGTCATGTACCACAATGTTCTTTGCAGCTCTGTTTACAAGAGCCAAGACACAGAAGCAACCTAAGTGTCTGTCGACAGATGAATGGATCAAGAAGATGTGTCACATATACACAATGGAATATTACTCAGCCAAAAAAAGAAATGAAATTGAGTTATTTGTAGTTAGGTGGATGGACCTAGAGTCTGTGATACAGAGTGAAGTAAGTGAGAAAGAGAAAAACAAATACTGTATGCTAACACATATATATGGTATAAAAAAAAATGGTTCAAAGAATCTAGGGGCAGGACAGGAATAAAAACGCAGATGTTGAGAATGGACTTGAGCACATGGGGAGGGGGAAGGGTAAACTGGGACGAAGTGAGAGAGTGGCTTGGACTTATATACACTACCAAATGTAAAATTGCCTGTGGGAAGCAGCCGCATAGCACAGGGAGATAGCTTTGTGACCACCTAGAGGGGTCCCACCTCTAATGTGAGACAAGTAACTCATGCAAAAAGAAATACAAATAGCAAATAAACATAGAAAAATAGTTCAATCTTATCAGCATTAAAATTTTCATTATATCAATTTTGTCCTATCAAACTATAAAAGTGATCTTAAAATGTCTGTATTCCAAGTGTGATGAAATAAGTAGTTTCACAACTACTGACAGTAGTTATAATACAGATTATCAGGAAAAGAATGTGGCAGTGTGGATCAAAACGCTAAATCTTAAACCTATGCAATTTGACACATAGAAATGTATTATAAGGAAATAATCAAAGATACAGCAAAAGTTTTATGGATAAGGCCATTTAAAATTTTCTCCCCCAATATTTTGATTTTATGCATTATTCAAATATAAATCAATAGCACAATAATTCAATTATTGTACTTTCCTTTGCTGGAACAATATGAAGACATTAAAATTCATATTGTTGTAGGGGTTTTAGTGACATGAGAATTGCTCATAATGTAATAAGAAGTTATAAAAAGAAGAAATAAAATTGATATCAGTATGGTTCCAAATATGTGCATATAAATAATGCTTGTGCATAGATACAAGAACATTTGCTGGTGGTTTTATCTTTCTATTGATATTATGTTTACTTTATATTTTCTTATTAATGCTTGGTATTCTAAAGATACTTTACAGTGAGCGTTTTTGCTTTTGCATTCAGAAAATAGAGCAATAGATGTTATTTTAAAAGAAATAGCTCATAAAATAGGAAGATATATGTTTAAACTCAACCTATTAAAAGTGTACATTTTGGATTCAATATTATGCTATATTCTCAAGTTCATCGTCATTCATTCATTCATTCTTCTTTACATGAATATGTATTAAGGAACTTTTCTATGTTAGGTGCGGTTCATGGCACTTACTAGATAGTCATTTCTTTTGATAGAAACTCCTGGATCCAATCTCTTTTATCCCGTTTATTTTCAGATTTATTAACTTAGTTCATATCCAGTTTCTTCATTTTTTTTCCCCCAAATACAGTATTCTATAAGTGGATTTTCTCTAGCATAAATTCATTGTCTTTTTTAAAAAGTCTCTTTCCCTAAATGTCAAACTAACATATATATGTTTTCATATATATTTTAGATACATCATATCTATCATATTTATTCAGATATACTGACTTTAACAGTCCTAGATAGTCCTTACTTGCTATAGGGTACAATCAGACTCTCTCGGTTTTGTTTTGTAAACTGGTAGAAATTTTAAAAACTATAGCAGAATCCATAGCCAGTGACACAGTAATTTTATTTGATGACAGTGGAGATGATGCTATGATCTTGAGTAATTCCAGTAAGTCCTGTGGGCTTTATTGGCAAATTTTTCTGGGAACAGATTGAATCTTTCAGCCTCAGCAGTCATGGGGCAAAGAACTGCCTCTAAGTGGAAACTTGATGCTCAGGGTATGTTTCCTTAACAATTGTCTTATGCTTTTATAAAAAGAGGGCAAAAACAATTCCATAACTATTAAAAAATCCGTTCATCAAAGAGAATTCTTAAATGTTTGAAATACATTGACTCATAGATTTTATTACTATTCAGTAGTACAATAGCTTCGAACTTTCTAAGAATCTGTTAACTAGTCATTATTGTTGAATTGAACTTTTTAAGGGGGTATATTCCATATTAATCAGGATTTCATATTTCCAGACATACTATATTTAATATTCCTTAAGTAGTACTGTTTACAAGCATTGCATACAATTAATGACAATTCAGATCTACTAAAAAGATTATTCTTTATCACAGGCACATTCATCTTACTTTATGGTTCACCCCAAAATATTCTTAACACTTCATTCTTAGAGTCTTCATTTTATGATCTTAATAATTTTTTTAAAATGTATCTGTTCTTATTTTGTCTGGAAATGTGACTTTTAATGGATTGTCCTCACAGTCCGGCCTCACATATGGTTGTATTTCTTTGCGTAAGTCTCAAAGGTGTGTGGAGCGTGGGGATGGAAATAGTGGTTGAAATCCTGCAGTGCTGAGGAAAAGGTGCCATTTTTTAATTCATCTAGCCAGATGGGACAGTTTGTTTCTTGGTTTATTCATTTGTTTATTTAATGTAATTTATACAAGTGCCATATATATGTATCTGGTCTTATATAATACACAGTATTTTAATTGGTAACAAATTGAGGGTCATGGTGTGTATGCACATGTTCACATGACTAACAGTCTTGCATTTCTAGACAAAGAATCTGTTGTTTTCATCTCCATTGTTACTTTTATCCATTGTTCATTACCAGAACTATCAATCCTTCTAATGAAGTCTTAATAATTGCCTGATCATAATAAATAGTACCAGGCTCTATGTTATGCCTAATGTTTCTTTTTCCTCTTGGAACTTATATTTTAAAAATTGCAACAATAGGGCTTCCCTGGTGGCGCAGTGGTTGAGAGTCTGCCTGCCGGTGCAGGGGACACGGGTTCGTGCCCCGGTCCAGGAGGATCCCACATGCCGCGGAGCGGCTGGGCCCGTGAGCCATGGCCGCTGGGCCTGCGCGTCCGGAGCCTGTGCTCCGCGGCGGGGGAGGCCACAGCAGTGAGAGGCCTGCGTACTGCAAAAAAAAAAAAAAAAAAAAAAAAAAAAAAAAAAAAATTGCAACAATATACATAAATGTGAGATAGACCACCTCATTCAAATGCAAAAATGTTTCTATTCTCCTTATCCCATTTCTTTGAGTTTGAAATAGGGAATGAATTAAGGAAATCATAAGAAAAACCACTAAACATGTCTTAGGAGAACTACTAGTTTCGTGTGAGGTAATGCAGAGATGTGGCGATGTGAGTGCACACTGATTTACATTGTTTTTTTATCCAGCAAGTTGTAAGTACATGGTTCCCCAGTCAGTGATCGCATTGAACTTATTGTGGTTTTATTCTTTTGTTAGTGGTTAGGGAAAGGGCTTTTTGTTGTTAATTGTAACTCTTGCTTTTTTTTCCCCTGAAGATTAAGTGTAAATTCCATTAGATTTATTACACTAAAACTGATGCATAGTTGGCTATGTTAAAAAGCCCCTTTGAATCTGATAGCTTACTTTTAGCTATTTCTTTGTATAATCTGAAAGGTTATTTCCTGAAATTTGTCTCTACAAAGCCATTTTGTATGGTTGAGTTAACACAGTTGCATGCTAATTCCTTAAAATCATAAAAAATTATATGACATATGGTTCTTTTAAAAAATAATGAAATCCAAATAAATTTATTTTCTATTGCATCATACAAAGAATCTTTGAGGATTAATTATATGATGGCGAAAATGTGTATATCAAAAGTGGGAATAAGATTATCTTTACTTAAAAAGTTAATTTAACTGGCTAAAATATGATTTAAAAGGAATTTACTAAATTCTGGTTGGAAATGGAATTTTTATATAGTTTCTGGCTATAATAAACTTGTTTTCCTTTACTAATGCCAATGAATTAAATGGTTAACATGTATTGAAGTTTTACTGTGTACCAGATGCTTCACTGTTTTTCACAATAGCACTATGAAATAAGAACTATTATTGTCCCAATTTTATAAATGAAGAAACAAGTGCAGGCATCTTAAGTAGTTTGTCAAAGTACAAGAGATAAAGGACTCAAATCTTGAGTCCTGACCACAACTCTGTATACTGCTTTTACTGTACTGAGCTGTGCTAAGCTCATGCCACACCCGGACTTATAGAATGCCTGCAAAGCAGCCCACTGGTTTTGGAAACAGCCAAGGAGGTTACATTTCTTCCAAAATTATTTTATAACTGTAAGAAGGCACACTTCATGAAATTAGTATTTGCACTTAACATAGAAAGAAAAGATAGGGAAGCTGAAAGTACTGTTCTATTTCCCTATATCATGTGTTCTTGGAAATAGATGCATCACTTGACAGAGCAAGGAAGTAAGAGAGAAGATGGAAGAGAGAGAGATTCACTTTTTTTTTATTGGAGTATTATTGCTTTACAGTGTTGTGCTGGTTTCTGCTGTACAATGAAGTGAATCAGCTATATGTATACATATATCCCCTCCCTCTTGGACCTCCCTCCTCCCCACCCCATCCCACCCATCTAGGTCATCACAGAGCACAGAGCTGAGCTCCCTGAGCTATACAGCACGTTCCCACTTAGCTATGTATTTTATACATGGTAGTGGATTTGTTATAATTTTGTTTTGGAAGGACAGCCGGTAATCTTTCTCGCTACATGGAAGTCACTTAGAGATCTGGAGAGCTGTTTTGCTCTCCTGGGAAATATTTAGTTTGGTTTCATTACACAGAAAAAAAGCTTTAAAACACAACCCAGAGAAGACTAGTGTATAAATCCAGGGGACTGCCTGACTCCACCCATGATCCTAGCTGCCTCTCTGGCATGGAACAAAGAACAGATCCTGACCCACAGTTGGCACTCACAAAATGGTAGCCAGAAGAATAGAGGCAAGAAGTTTGAGGAAGGGGACATTTGCTTGTATGTCTCAATTCAAGAGGTAGAATGTGGCAATTTTATCATAGAATTCACCCTGTTTTATTAATTTTAGTAAGCTTTAAATTTTTTTATCATTTGCAAATGTAGTTTTTCTGTTAAATGTATTTCTAAGCACAGGTTTTACATTAGGCGGGGTTTAATTTTGAGATTTGATTTGAAATTGACTGATCTATGAAGGGTAAAGCGTAGTCATCACAGAGCCTCTTTGGGTTTATGGTCCGTACCTCTTCTGCATTCTCCCTTCATCTCTCCCTCCTACTCCTATGTTGCCTTAATAGCTTTCGGGAGGAATCATAAACTTCTATAAGAAAAGAAGACCAAGTACAAGCTCCAGGTTAACTGGTGACTCTGTCCTGTGATGGTCAGCAAAGATGACAGTATCTCTGAAGTGAACCAAGAGTCAGCTGACAGACATACTTAATGCATAAGTATGACGGTGAAGGTCTCTAAGAGTCACCTCTAGTCTAACGTGATGCTGCTCCCAGGCTAGGCACACTCCTTGGGAAAAAAGGAATCCTGGTCCCTAATTCATGGAGCTCTACAATTACTACCAGCTGATGAACATTTTATTCATTTTCTTGTCTTCTTCCAACCCAGTCTCTTTGTGCCAGTTTTTAAAAATATATAAAGCACGAGAAACAATCTACGGGGATTTATGAAAAACACATTGCTTCTACTTATTTTTGCCTCAGTAACTGAGAAATCTAGATTGACTGAAGATAGAAAAGCATATCTTTCCTTCTTCAGTATAGAATTTTCATACCTCATTTATGTCTAAGGAGAGGGAAGAATCTTTTTACTGATTCCCAAAACAGTGTGACAAAGATTTTCGTATGAAATCGCTGGGGATAAAAATCTATACACTGAATAAAGAAACAGACCTACTAGAGAATTGACTTGAGGATATGGGGAGGGGGAAGGGTAAGCTGTGACAAAGCGAGAGAGAGGCATGGACATATATACACTACCAAACGTAGAATAGATAGCTAGTGGGAAGCAGCCGCATAGCACAGGGAGATCAGCTCAGTGCTTTGTGACCGCCTGGAGGGGTGGGATAGGGAGGGAGGGAGGGAGACGCAAGAGGGAAGAGATATGGGAACATATGTATATGTATAACTGATTCACTTTGTTATAAAGCAGAAACTAACACACCATTGTAAAGCAATTATACTCCAATAAAGATGTAAAAAAAAAAATCTATACACTGATACAGCCTCTTGGACAATAAATCCTTGAGAAGGAGGCAACTTTGCCTTCTAGCACAAGTTCCGCACAGCTTCACCTTTCTCCTTTGCCACTTGTCTTCTCCGATGAGACCATCCTCGCCTACTCCTCCGCATGGATAGACCCTTAGTCTCCTTCTATTTTTAGACCTATTTTCTAGATACCATCTATACCTTACCCTGAAAAGGGACCTAAATATCATTTTTGTGGAAACTGTCAGAGTTAGGGTGAGCCCAATAAGCCTCTCTATCCTAACCAACACCTGAGGTGACTGACAATTCACGTGACACCAGTCCTTCCCATCCTGTCCTCTTCTACATCTCTTTGAGCATTTTTAAGCTCTATATTATTTACTCTTTTTCCTGGAAAGTAATAAGCCTCTGGAGAGGACTGGAGTGAGGAACATCTTTTTCAAGTGCCCAGGCACTTTGTACATATAATTTCATTTAAGACGCAATAGTGACATTTTCCATGTTACAGACAAATAACTGAGGCTTAGAGAGGTCAGTAATTTCCCAACATTACATAGCTCACAAGTGGCAGAGGTGGACTTCAAAGCTATGTTTGTTTGTCTCAAAGCTGCTGTTCTTTCCATGACATCATGCAGCATCCCTTTTGTTAGGGCACCATCCCATACAGTCATCAGTTGCTAGTTAATGCTTATGATATTTCTATAGCAAATACCAAGCACTAGCTTTGTTTCATTTCAAGCATCATGTTTAAAACAATCTTAGATAACTTACAGAGTATAATACAGTTTTGGCAAGTAGAATTCTGTGCATTTCTTAGTGCAATGGATAAATGTGCTAGACTTCACAGAAGATAATATTCCAAAGAGCCTCTTCATTCATTCACTGTTTAATAAGTGCATGCTTTATGCCAGACACTGGGGATGTATCTGTGAACGTAACAGGCAAAATTCCTTGCTGTTATGGAATGCCTTATTGGGGAAGACATAAACAAATAAATAAGTCAAATATATATTATGTTACATGGTGATAGTTTCTCTGGAGAACAATAAAATAAATATAAAAATAAAACAATTTTAAGTAGAGGGGATCATGAAGGCCTTACCAAGGGGACATTTGAGTAAAGACTTGGCAGAGATGAGGAGGTAAGCCATGTGGACATCTGGGGGGAGACTGTTGCAGGCAGAGGGAAAAAGTACAGAGGCCCTGAGGAAGGCGCCTGTCTGTAATGAGCCAGGGAGAGAGTTGTGGGCGATGAGGTCAGTGAGAAGATATATATATATATATATCAGATTCTGTAAGGCCTTGAGGCCATTGCAATGACCTTGCCTTTTACAATGAAGTAAATGGGGAAGCTGTTAGAGGGCTTTGAACAAAAATGTGACATGCTATGACTTATGTTTTGAAAGATCACTCTAGCTGACATTTTCAGATGGGGTGAGAGTGGAAGCCAGTTAGGTGGCTACAGCTAAACCAGGCCAGGAACCATGGCTTGAGCCAGAGTGGTAGTAGTAGTGTTGTAGGAAGATGCCAGATTCTGGTTATATTTAGAACATGGAGTTTTCCAATCACAGGATTTGGTAATGGGTTGGAAGTGGATTTGAGAGAGTTGGAGAAGCATCAAGGATGACTCCGAAGACCTGAGCGTGTCATTAACTGGGCTGAGAACATTAGGGGATGAATGGGTTTAGTGGGGACAGGTGAGGTGGAGATCAGGCTGGTGGTTTTACATATGTTAAGTTTGAGATGTCTGTTACTCCTTTAAGAGGTAACATTGAGTGAGTAGCCAACTGGATATATGAGTCTAGAATTCAGGGCAGAGGTCCAGGCTATGGGTATAAATTTGGAGTCATCTGCATACGTCTGTATTAGCAGTACTGATGAAATGACTAAAGACATAAATTTAGACACAAAAGAGAAGAGATCCAAGGACGAATTTCTGAGGCACTCCAGCATTAAGATGTTGGTAAGATGAAAAGGAACCAGCTAAGGAAACTTCACAGGAGAGGCCGGTGAGGTAGGGATAAAGTCAGCAGTGACTTCTGTCCTTGAATTTACTGACAATAGCAAGTCAGGGAGGAGCAAGTGACCAGCTGTGTCAAATATTGCTGATAGGTCAAGTAAGATGAGGATTGAGAATTGACATTGGAAGTAGCAACATAGAGTTCGCTTGAGGGGAGCAGTTTCAGGGGAATTGTGGGGCAGAAAACTTTGGAGCGAGTTAAAGAGAGAGAATGAGATGAGTTGTATATCAGAGAGTATAGACACCAGTGGAAATCACCAATATTATCATCACGTATTACACTATTGCAGCTAACTTTAAAGAGGCTTCATGTTCTTCCTTTTTTAAAATGATGGCAGTTACCAGACCTGATGCAAGATCGTGCTATTGAACATTTTATAAAGTCACACATATATTGCTGTATCACAAATTTATGTTTCTAATACTGTGATAACTGTCAATAAAGTTGAATTAATTTTAATCCTTTTTTTATGCATTTAAAAGCATTGTTCTGAGGGTCCAGAGCAATGCTAGTAGTCACTAGCACAAAAGCTTAAGAACCACCCCTGTTTTAGGGTCACTATCAAGATTTCTATAGATCTTTTCCTTCTCCTTTTACCCTTTACCAACACTGCCCATATTCCTATCCTACCACTCCCCCTTTTCTAATGACACCCACAAAGTGGAATTTTAAAAAGTTTTCTATTTACCACAGATCCTACACTACCCTATTCCATATTTCCCCCTTAAAACTTTGGTTTGGAATATTATACTATGAAGTGATGCTTGCAAAGTGAAATGAATCTTTCAATAATTTTCAGGATGTCACATATAGAATATGTTCATAATATTTTGATTCAGTTAAATGCCTTGTGTTTCTCTCTCTTTTCTCTTATAGGCATTTATGAATGATTAAATTGTATTTTCATGCTACATATTATCTTAGAAAAGATAATTCCGACTAGCAATTAGTGCTATGCCCTAAAACTTTTTGAAGTTCATAACTACTTCTGTTTCGCTGTAGGCTTTCGAATGAGGCAGATTGAAAAATCCAGTCAGACTTAGCTGGTATTTTCTCTACAACATCTGGTCTGTGAGCTAGATCTGCAGTGAAGCTTATATATCAAAATGGAGCTGACTGGGAAGTGATGTAGAAATGCAGAAATGCCCCATGACTTTTGAAGACGATATGGAAATAATTTTTTATGTTAATGTAATAGAACTAAAAATGAGCTGCTAAATTTTAAACATTTTCATTATGAAAATGATTTTATTGTAATCAGTTTACTAAAAAGTAAAGTTAGCTGCAGAGATAAGGCTGAGAGCTTGAGGAGAGCAAGGAATGTATTTAGGGTATCTGCTAGAGGTGAATAAAAAGCTTTTCAAATATGAGACTTAGGAAAGGAAATAAGTATAAACTCAGCATAGACTAGCCTTGAGATGATGCCAACCCATGCTGGGAAACTTGGACATAGGGATGTAGATGTGGAGAGTTTATCCAATATTGAGGACTTGCGAAATGGCTTTCTTAGAAGATAGGGCCAAGAAAAGTAGCAGTTTGGGAGTATCAGCGAAGTGTCTCACTCTTGAGTTTCAGGCTGGGTAGAGAGAAAAGTGAAACTAGGAAAAGAAAAATGGGCCAAGAAATTAGGAAGGGCTCAAGATATCAGAGAGAATGAGGGTGAAGTAAGTTCAGTTACATTGAGAGTAGAAGACATGGAATGGGGGGAATTAGGACACATAAGATGATTGAGTGTTAAACCTGGAAGTAGCTTCAGAAATCACCTCCTTTACCACTTCATTTTCCAGATGATTCAGAGAGGTTAAGTCTCTTTCCAATATTGCAAACAACCAGGGGTAGAGTTCTTAGATCTCAGGGGACTGGACTCTCAATCTTTCCATGCTTTTTGTTCTCCTGATTCAGTTGCCCTGAAAGTGGAAAGAATGATAATCCTGACTCCTCTTAATAAAATAAATGAATTTAAGAAAGATTTCATTATCTCCATTTAGCATGAAGATTGAAACAGGAATAAAAATAGAAATGCTATCTTGGTTTCTAGCTAGAGAGTTCCCTGAGTATCAATCCAGGCAGCTGTTGGATGCTCTGGAAGTTTTCTCTGAGAATGCCATCATTATCACTGAAGATTTGGAAAAAGGAAATTCTACAGAGAGCAAGAAGTTTTGGAAAGAATAAAAGGTCGTCAGAGAGACAGATCTACTGCATTAGGACACTGAGCCAACTTCTGCTGTAAGCCTTTTCCCTGAGTCTGTGGGTGTAATGGCAGCAGGCTGAACACAACAATTATGATTTTTTCAGTGTCTACCCTGTGGACACAAGTGCTTAGCAGGACCTTTGCAGTACTGCTGTGTGTAATTAAGACAGGAGGGTCTGTTGAAAGGCTATAGGGAAGAGATCATTCATTTTTACTGTATTTTCTTACGCTGAACAGAAGTATAGCTACTAGGGCAAGTTAAATGATATCTGGCCTATAAAGGGTGCTTTCAGGAACCTCTCACTTCTTCACTATTATATCCTGAGCCTCAAATCTTCATTCTCCGTATCTTAATTTCCTTCTCCTTTGTTTGAGCACCCACGTTTGAAGGATCTCACAAAGGAAGAGTGTAAGAATCACAATTATGGTAATTTACCCCAGGGGTAGTAGGATAGAGAGGGTTTCTTTGTCAAATTTGGCTCTTGTGCTAGAATTTTAACATGTGTTATTGGCTCTGGGGATTATGTTCTGGTTCCGGCTGAGTGAAAGCTTGCTTTGCTTTTGTTTTCTGAAAGTATTTAATAAAATGGCAGGATTCGCTTACTTGCTTATTGAATTCTTTTGCCTGGGAAACGTGCAAATTCTGAACCCAGCTGCGCATTTGTGACAAAGAGATAGCTAATAATCTAAGCTATATGCTACTTTTTAAAAAAGCTTTTCAAATTTTTCTACAAGGGCAGAACTATTGTACACAAAGTTAAGCCTTTTAGAGACTGGGTTTAAATCTGCTTTCTATTAATAGCTTTCAGAAGCTTTTCTAAATAACCTTGAGGCACAGATAGTTTTTCTTGCAAGAAAGCAGGTGGAGGAAAAAAGATCTATGGTTTGTTAAACAATGAAAGCTAAGTTGCTAAATCTACCTGTTTCCAATAGATCAGTTGGGCCAATTAGAACATTTCTTTTCTTCATTTCTCTTTTATTCCATCTTCTCAAATGATATAGGAGGTAGAATAAACTTTGGAGATTAATTTTCTAGAAGATAGTACTGCAGGCCAACAAGGACAAAGGATCAGAATTGCAGAGCTTGTGTGCCCAGGAACTGCTGTTTGCCCCTCCAGGCTGAAGCTGCCTCCCTCTTCACCGTGCTCCAGGCCCCAGATTCTAAATTTTATGAAACGCTTCAGAGGATCCCTGCCTCTCGCATCTTCTGGTTGTGTTTAGCCACATGTAGGTGTCACAAACACAAGTCCAGACAGCAGAAGGAGAGAAAGGGTGGGATTCCTATTTTTAATACCATAGACTGGGTGGCTTATACATAACAGAAAGTTATTTCTCACCGTTTTGGAAGGTGGGAAGTCCAAGATCAGGGGGCCAGTATGATCCTGTTCTGATGAAGGCCCTCTCGCTGGTTCATAGCCCATGCCTTGTGTGTCCTCACACGGTAGAAGGAGCCAGGGATCTCTGTGGGTCTCTTTGAAAAAGCACTAATCCCATGGAACCCTGGCCCTTAAATACCTCTTAGAGGCCCCACCCCCAATAACATCATTTTGGGGATTAGGATTTCAACATATGGATTTGGGGGGGCTGCAAACATTCAGACCTTTGGACTCACTCCTTGTGTAACTTAGTAGTGGCTGCAGTCCTGGTGGCCATCTCCTACAGGCACATTTTTCAGCAGTTCCAGCAACTTTTATTTTTCCTTGTCCTTCTGCCATAGCGTGGTAATGTCATCCTGCTGTTGCTGTCCCCAGGTGTTTCAACATCCTTGTTGGTTCCCTGTATTCTGCTAATATCTTTGCAAAAGTTTGCTCCATTAACTCTGTTGAGTCATTGCTTTTGAGTGTGTCATCTATTTCCGGCCAGAATCTAGACTGATAAGCACTCTGATAAGAGGTACTCTTATACGTACCTCTGATAAGCACTAAGGGCTAGGACCAGGTCTCTTTACCTTGTTCCAATATCCTTTCCACTTTCCCTGGGTGAAAAAACTTGCAATCTCCTTCCTTCAGGGTCAAACCTACATTTGTAAAACTTCTGGATCTACTTCTTCCAAAGTGTTTCTTCTTGTGTCTCATTTCTACTCTGGAAGTAATATATTCTCTTGTTTTAATGAGTGAGCAAATAGCAAATTTAATATACAATGTTAATGAAAGGTTACATCTCACTTCTTTTTATCCACTTGGTGCAGCCAGATTGGGGTGGTGAGGGGACCCTTGATAAAGTGGGGCATCTGTTGACCATAAAAGGAAACATTAAACCAAAGTCTCCACAAAAGCTGATGGATAAGATCTTCCTGTTTGTTCTCTGTTGCTCCTCAGGAGATGGTGTGTCAGGAAATGTGTGATTGATACATGTCATGAATTTCATCTCCACAGCTAGGTTGCATTATGCCTTTTCCCCACTTTTCCCTTTCTAATGATCCCCCACTTCCCCTTGCTTTTACTACCACTTCTTTTTCTGAGGCAAAGCCATTGGGGTCTCTGATGCCTCTCACTTACTACACCATTTCCTGAAAAAAAATGCAAACTCCCTTCATCCTGTAAGAGGGTAGGACCCTCCACTTGGTCTCCTCAGGGTTGGGAGCAAACAGGACAGTGGTTACTGTCGAGCCTGTTGCGCGATCGGTTTTCAGGCTTCTCTTGGAGTGTGATTTATAGTGGCTGAATTCAGTCAAAGGCAATTAAGCACCCACTTTGGAAAAATACAGATGCATCTATTTTAAAAACAGCCCGGGTGCTGAGATTTCCTCTGCATGGGTGGAGAGCAACAGATAAAAATGATAAGAAGCGTTACTTTCTCCCTGAAATGATAGCACTATGCCTTGACTTTTTGCAGAGAACATTTTATTGGAGGGAAACTGACAACTCTTATCAGCTGCCTGCAAAGCTTGCCTCCTTCTTGCTAAGGAGTGGAACAATGTAATTGTTGTTTATTGCCTGGATGATCTGCAAAGATTCTCAGCTCAAACTCTGCAAGCCAAGAGTTGCTAAATCTGGAGATTTAGTTAGTTCTGGGTATCTAATGGTTTTCTGGAGTCCATACTGCTAACAAGAAGCAGGCAGTCCCTACTCATTCTTTAAGACTCAATTTAACTATCACTGCCACTGTGAAGACCCCACTCTGCTTCCAGAACACTCTCTGTCAGTGGTTTTCAAACCTTGGCAGGCTTTGGAATTATCTAGTGGGCTTTGCTTATTAAAACACAGAGTTCCAGACTCAGCCCCAGAATTTCTTGATGCAGTAAGTCTGAAGTGGGACCGAAGAATGTGTATTGCTAAGAAGTTCCCAGGTGGTGCTGATTGCCGCTGGTCCTCTGTTTCATATAAACCTGTGTCATGGCACTAACCACGTATTGTCATTCTTCATGGGTCTGACTACATTGCTGATCATTCAAACTGTAGGATGTATCTCTTCCCTAGTCACCTTCCACACACCTACCGCCCCACCCCAATGCACACACATATTATTGAATGAATGAATGAGTGAATATGCTTTCTAGGAGGCTTTCTTGAAATTACAAGAAAATGCAGTGCTAATTCTACTAAGTACTTTCTACTCTGTGTACCTGGTATTATCATTACTTTAGGACTGACCATCCTACAGTTAGGTGTACAAGACAGCCCCTGGCCTACACACGGCTCTTGTATAAATTAGAAAAAGGGGGACTCTATGGGCAGATGCAGCTCGCCACATGCAGGAAGTAAAAAAGGCCAGCAAGTAAGAAAGTGTTTCTTCCTCCAGTTGTCAAGCACATTCGTAAAGTATGCAAAATGTAAAACCAAATGCCAGGACTCTGGGCTTATACAGTGTTCTTTCTGTTCTTGGCAGCTTCTGCAAAATTCTTTGGAATGCTCTCTAAGTTAGACCTGAGAACCCTTTTCCTGCAGGGTATCAAATGGTTTTCTGGAGTCCATAGGGCAGTCCGTGTGACTGCCCTATGACCAGAATTACCAAACTTTGCCTGAGCAAATAGAAAATGCCATGTTGTGGTTTTGCTAGAGAGAGACCCTTCAATCAGATCTGGCTGGTGGAGGTGAGGCACCATTGGTTCCAAGATTTGAAATCCTTCATCATCTGTGGGGGCAGGTGATGCTCATATCAGTAGCTAAGAAAGTCTTGTAACCTGGGATTTTCAAATTGCACAAGGGGAAGAATAATAGAAACCAAACTACAACTGGTGACAGAGCCCAGGTGAGCTGCCTAAGTCTTGCTCTTAGAGACCATAATTCCCATAGGTTAGTCGATTGTCTATCCATCCATCCATCCATTCAGTCATTCATTCATCTATACATCTATCCATCCATCCATTTATCCATCAATGTTTACTTGATGTTGACTCTATGTCAAGTTTCATAAGAGGCAATGAGGAATCCTGGAATGAACATGGGCTTTGGAACCAGACCTGTTTCTAAAATCTGGCTCCCCAACTTCTTAGGTGCATGACCTTATGCAAGATGATTAACTTACTGAGGTGGCATCTTCATCTGGGAAATAGGGATGATTTTATCACCCATGTTATGGGGTGATTGTGAGGAAATATACTGTGTATCTGTATAGTACCTACTGGGCTTGACACATATTGAATAATTAATAATCAATAGGTATTATCTAGAGGCATGATACAATGATGCCACAAGGTAATCACTTTTTTCTTATTCTATATTGATGATTTATGTACATAACATTTATTTTCCTGTCTTCTGTAGCGCAGGACAGAATAAAATCAATCTTTTCAATGAAACAACACTCGGGAAGATTACAAAAGACCAAAGACATTTAGGAAGAGTTTCTTACTTTTCAGAGGTTAGCAGAAGTGTGTGTATTTATTTTTTGTTTACCGTGTATTATACAATGAGAAATTTGGAAAGACTTATAAAACTATGTACGTTACTGTGCTCTAATTTTTTCCAAAGCACATTTACATCTGTTATCTTGATACTTTTCCTAACTGATATCAGAGCTTATTACTCCCATTTTATATATAAGAGAGTTAGACATAATTACATTGTAAGCCAATGGCAGTGCTTAGGCTAGAATTCATGGCTTCTGATTTCTAGTCCAGTAGCTTCTCTACTCTAAAACAAAAACCTTTAATAATCAGTCCCTGTGGAAAGGCCTTCAGCAACTTAAAAGTTAAAAAAACAGAATAGAAACAAAAAGTAGCAGTTGAATTTGCCATGTGAATGTCTACCTGGGCTGTGATAGTTTCTCAGGAAATCAGTTAACATCTTTTAGGTCTGCTAACACATGGTAAATTTATATGGAATGTATAGTAAACTCTTTGTGAAGGAACACTTCTGTTCCCATTCAACAGGTAAAAGGCCTTTGAGGAAACAGATTCAGAGAAGTTAACTTACTAGGCCAAGATAACATAGTGGTAAGTACTGATAGTATGCACATTAGGATAGCAATCCAAATTTGTCCTTCTGTTTACAATTGGATACAAGTTTAACTGGAGCCAAGTTTATGTATTTATGTTCACCCATTGACCATACATTTTGCACCAAGGGGTAAGCATTAACACTGTAATCTATATGAATGATACCTTGTAGGATTGTGCAGTGCACAACCTGCTCTCCTGTATGTGGTGGTCTTGCCTTTCACTAAATGTTGTCACTTTTTTAGCTGTTTCTATGTTATCTTTTCCCCTCTTCAGTCACTGAGGAGACCTACAAAAAGAACCCATGATGCAGCAACCTTGATTTTAATATTAGTTTAAATAGACATAAGGCAAATTTAGGATAAAATGCAAATAATTGTTTACGAAATAATTCATATTTGTCTAGCTGCCAAAGAATGTGTGGTTATGCCTGATTCATAAAATCCAGTACTGAAATATACTAAGAAAAATCCATATTTTTCAAGTTTAATGCTGGAAATACTTTATTTTTTTATTTTTTATTTTTTTGGCCATGCTGTGTGGCTTGTGGGATCTTAGTTCCCCAACCATGGATTGAACCCAGGCCCTCAGCAGTGAGAGTGCAGGGTCCTAACCACTGGACTGTCAGGGAATTCCTTGGAAATTTTTTATTTTAAATAAAAGCTTTATGTTTCGGTGAAGCTTGAATTATTGAATATCAGATGATTCCATTCTATTGTTGACCACCATTTTAAGTTAGGAATTGTAATGTATATATGCAGAGAGGAAATAAAGCTAATACTTAATGAGCACTTACTGTGTGCCAATTTTGTTATAATCATTTATATCTGTAAACTTCTGTAAACTTCTTAACAACTTTCTGAGATGAGCTCTAGTATTATTTTGATTTTATAGCAGAGGAAATGGAGGCTCAGAGTTGTTGTTTATCCAAGGTCACACAGCTCTTCTGGCTGAGATTTGGACCCATGGATCTGTCTCTGGACCCTGTGCTCCTGATAACTATATTAATCAAAGGCTACAAACACCTTTGGCTAACTTAAAAAAAAAAAAACTTACATGGACTAATATTATCTTAGGAAGACATGCTACCAGTCATAAAACATGCCAGAAATACAATTTAGATGATAGCTATTTGAAGATTCAAAGATGGAATTAAGTAGGAAACAGATGAAACTCTCTGAGTAGTATTTTTAATTTATTATTTTTATGAGGTAATGTGTCTTTGATGCTTAAATCTGTCATTAAAACAATCTGATTCATAACTAACTATGGTGTTTCAGTAAGACTTTTAAGAAAAGAGTCATTCTGGAAAAAACAGGATGTATGACTTACTCTTGGGAAAGTATAGAAAAAAATACAATGCAATCATCACATTTGATCAAAATATGTAAAATCTTAAAATAAACCTCCTTGACTCATGTATTTGTTTCAGCTCTCTCATTTCAGAAGATTGGCAGTGAGCCTTTAGTAGGGAAGATTTTGTTTTTAATAATGTGGATTGTTGACAGGAGCACATTCAAAAACAATTAGTGATTTCCCTCTTCAAGACAATTACTCCCTGTGATATTGGAAGTGATATCCTGGATTGATCTGTGTGTTGCTCACAGAAAAGTTAGATCTTGAGAGAACTAGATTATTAGTGTCTCAGGGAAATGTACTGGGTCAAGTCTGTATTTAGGCTAACTGAGGATAGACATGAATAAGAATTTCCTTTAACTTTTGCTGATTGGTTTCTTTCTATACTTGGAGTTGTCTCTCTCTTTTCTTTTTCTTTTTTTTTTTTGCATTTAAAATTAAGTTTTTAATTGAAGTACAGTTGATGTACACTATTATATAAGATACAGGTATACAGTATGATGATTCACAATTTTTAAAGGTTATACTTCACTTATAGTTATTATAAAATATTGGCTATATTCCCCATGTTGTACAATATATCCTTATAGCTTATTTTATACATAATAGTTTGTACCTCTTAAATCTCTACCCCTACAGTGCCCTTTCCCCCTTCCCTCTCCCCACTAGACACTACTAATTTGTTCTCTATATCTGTGAGTCTGCTTCTTTCTTGTTATATTCAGTAGTTTGTTGTATTTTTTAGATTTCACACGAGTGATATCATACAGTATTTGTCTTTCTCTGTCTAACTGACTTCACTTAGCATAATGCCTTCCAAGTCCATCCATGGTGTGGCAAATGGCAAAATTTCATCCTTTTTATGGCTGAGTAATATTCCATTGTATGTGTGTACCACATCTTCTTTATCATCTGTTGATGGACACTTAAGTTGCTTCCATATCTTGGCAATTGAAAATAATGCTGCTATGAACATTGGGATTCATGTATCTTTTTGAATTAGTGTTTTTGTTTCTTTCAGATGTATACCCAGGGGTGGAATTGCTGGGTCATATGATAGTTCTATTTTTAGTTTTTATAGAAGCCTCCATACTGTTTTCCACAGTGTCTGCACCAATTTACATTCCCATGAACAGAGTAAAGGGGAATCCTTGTATATTGTTGGTGAAGTTGCTTCTTAATGGGCTCTGTTCTCTCTAGTGGATGGTAAGGAAGTTAACTGGGAATTACAGTAATGATTCCAGGCTTTTGAAAACTACTTGAAGTTCTTCTGTAGAGGCATTTCAAAGGATACTCTGCATTCTGAATGTCTGTCTTGCTCTTTTGCTGGCTATTGGCTCTAAGTTAGCTAACTGGAAAAGAACTTGTTTTTGTATCAGGCTTCCCAGAAAATTGTTGAAATTATACAATCGGTTATAATCTGGGACAATTTAAAAAATATTTAACAACCAGTAGGACATAAGTATTGACTAAGCAGAAGAGTCCCTGGCTGTAAACAGTGGGTACACCCATAGTGATTGCCACTCCAATTACAAATGAAAATGGACTTATGGGAAGGTCCTGAATTCCTCTGACAGTGGCAATGTCAACTTTGAATCAATTGACTTATCCATTCATTATGGCCTATTATTGCATAAGCAGTCAATCACAAGTACACACATACACAGAGTTACTTTTTTTCCGTTACTTATAAAATCTAAATTAGACCACTTCAATTAATCAAGCTAATCTTGTAAAATTTTTCTGCTAATCTCCACACTTGGACCTGCTTTCCTGCATTTTTTCCCCATCCATTCTTTTTTTATTCATCCCTTTTTCAAAACACTTCAGGAAAGCCTGCATACTTTTCCTGTGTTTATACTATATAATCTTATATTATCTTAACATACTGGTAAATTCACCTTGTAGTATATCATTACAATTATTAAAATATCATTGTTTTCACATCATTTCATATGAATACATCTTCTCCATTTGATTTTATGCTTATGTTTTGGTATCTTCCTTCAGTACCTATCATAAGTCTTTATAAGAAGCCATTTAATAAATGTTTATTAATTGATTGCTAGTGAGTGAATAACTATTGACTGAGATCACTCGTATCACAGAGCAGAATATCACTTTTCTATGACTTTAAATGGTCGTATTATACATCAGTTGTTTAACTTTGGTATCACCAGCATCTAGCCTGGCTTAGAATGCATTTTTGATTTGATGCATACATAAATCTCTTATGATCTGTGTATAAACTGACCATTTTAAAACAGAGAACAGTAATTAGACAGTTCATATCTCAGTCAAAGGAAACTCAGATTTCATGAAGGTGTCCTTTCAGAATCAGAGAGCTGAGCTCAACCACAACCAAGAGGAATACCTGTTTCAGTTTATTTCCTTGCCATGAGCTTCCGACGGTTCATAACAGTTTTCTGTTTTAGCTACAGGAGCAGCTGAATGCCTTAGCCAGGAGAGGAATGTTCAATGTACGGAACTCCCCATACTGGAAAAAAAATTCCTTTTGTATTGGTGCTATGTCATGGTTGTCTTCCATTAAGTAACCCTTACAAAAACAAACAAAACAAGCAAAATAATCTAAAACAAATCACAACAAAGCAGATTAGAGGCTGCAGGGTAGAGTAGAAGAAAGGAAGAAATCATGGATTTGGTTTCAAGGCCTTTGACTGCCAAAGCTTTACTCGGTCATCCTGGACAAGTATTAACCTCTCTGGGCCTTGCTGTCATCAAATGGAAAACAAAAGGGTATACCCTGAATCATCTTCAAGACCCCTTGTAGTCTAAAAAAAAGATTTACTTTGTGGATGCTACAGATGTGTTGCTTATGTCTTTTCTCTCTGAAGACTTGATTGTACCTCCTCATGAGCTGTTGAAATGGGGTATGTCTTAGCTTGAGTATAAAAGTGGCATCTGTCCCTTTTCAAACCTTCAGAACTCTTGTGTGCATCTGGGAAGCTTTGTCCCCTGCATAGTTTCAATTACAATGAGTATTCTTTTCATTTTGAATCTTAGCAAAGACTTCTGCCGCTGTATGACCGTGTGACAGCTGCTGTGCCCCCCTCCAGTGGCAGCTGAAATGATTTCTGCACCTATCTTGTGCTTAAAAATATTGGGGGGAGGAAATAGCCTCAACATGCTGGAAGATATTGACTCGTTTCCCACATTACGCTTAGCTGCTGTAAGTCACTGATTTGGGATGAGAAGCAAGCCAGCCAATTCGTTAAGGGCACTGACTGCTTCCCTGATGTATGTTCTGTTTGTCTAAATGGCCCTGGGATGGGTCCAGGTGCACTGTCATTTGAGGCTGGGCTTGGAGATGGGACCTCTGAAAAATGTAAACAGCTTAGTCAGACCAGGTGAGATGAGCCCATCTCTTAATCCCTCTCCCACCACTCCTCTAGATTGCTTTCAAGTTTAGTGTTACATGTTTCCCATGATAAGCTACATATTCTAAATAAAGCTTCAAGTAATCCAATTTTCTTTTTAGGAAAAAAAAACATATTTAAGGATTAGTAAAAATGAATAAAAGGCAATAAAATAGAATAGTTAAGAACTTGGATTCAGGAATAAGAAAGACTTGAGTTTAAATTCCATTTCCTGTCCTTAGAAGTAGTAGTTTCCAATAACACTAGAAGCACTAGTAGAAACAAAACAGAAACTGATTTTGAGCTTATGACTTTAAGTTTCTATGTTTCAGTTTCCCTATCTTGGAATATGAGTAAACAATGCTTATCTCACGGGGTTGCTGTAGGAATTAAATATGTAAGGGAAGCATTTAGCATAGTGCCTCATAGTAAGCCTTTCAAAAGAGGTAGTTTTGTGTTTTTGTACTTTTTTTTGAAAGAAAATATTATGGAAAAAGCTGACAGTGTCTTGTGGTAAATACTATGCAGTAGAGCAAAATGACTTGTATAGAAATAAGCATCCCATCTATTCAGAGGGAAGTTAGCATTCAGAGAGTTTATTGTTCAGGGACTATAAGTACCCAGATAGACAAATCAGGATTCAAATTCTAGCTCTTTGTGATTACACTTCAATTTCTTTACTGTAAGATGGGTTAATAGCCAACTTACTGCACCATGCAAAATCTCTGAAAGCTCCTTCCATGCCCATCATTCAGAGCCCTCCCAGGTTGCAGCTCAATATATGTTTTGTATGTGGCAATTAAGCTGCTTAGAATTCAAGAATGATTTTATAATTTATAGGATGACACTTTTATATTTCTAATGCTTCTTTTGCTATGTAGGGTCATTCACATAACTGTAAATGGTAAACATTTGTTGAAAATATATGAAATATATGAAGTGTAATGTTTTATGGTATGAACTGTATCCCAAACCTCTTATGAATATTTTTGCAAGGGTAAGGGAATAAGAATCTATTGTTTAACATACTAGAGTTTCAGCACGACTCCCACAAGTGTGACATTCATTTATTCACACATTAGTTCACTAAAGACATTTATTAAGCATATACTATATCTTAAATCCTGCCTTAAGCATGTTTGGAATACAAAAACAAACAAACAAAAAACCCACGTAAGACATGTTTCCTCCCTGTTAAATTTCCCTGTAAGGAAGATAATATATCTTAGACATAACAAAATATAACACAAGTTAGAAAATAATAATGGCTATAGAAGTAAATAATTGTAATAGCAATAATAATAATGTACAATTGAAGTTGAGGGAGAAAGAAAAATACCTCCAGCTATAATAATCAGAAAATATTGATAGTTCATGAAAGAGTTGATTTTGGTCATAAAATGTAAGATGAATTTGGCAAAAAAGGAATGTTCCAAGGAGAAGAAAAATGTAAACAAATTAGTGGTGGGCTTTGAGGGAGATGCTCAAAGAATGGTAAGTTGTGGTTTTATTGGAGCACAGTGGTACAAGGGTAATTGCACGAGACAAGCTGCAAGAGTAGGTTGAGCCCAGATTGAGACCAGTCCTGGGGAGGTGTTAGAAGTTTCTGAGCTGTGATGTGACAAGTTCACTATGCAATGTCTGGTTTGGGGGCCTGGATTCTGAACCACTCAGAAATCTAGTAAAATGCTTTTCCATTTCATAGTTTCAGTATCCATTCCTCTCTGCACACATTGTTAGAATCACACAGTATTTGAGAGAGATCTTTTTACGTGCATGTTGGGCATGCAGGCCTTGTCAAATTGGAGGCTGCCAGGGTCCAGCAAGCCTGCTGGATGTTCATTTTTGTACATTATGAGCATTTGAAATATACACAGTGGTACTCCAGTCATGTTTAATTCTATAGTCACTGCTGAACAACAGCAACAAAAAATTTAACCTAATACGTCCTAATTTTTATATTGGATTTAGTAATTTTTAAAGGGAATGTTTACCATGGTATCTTCAGGAATGATAGTTTCTAAACAAATTTATTTTGAATTTGGCAAACTATACTGGAATAAATAAAAATTACTTAAATATGACTATTCTGTTACATTACTGAGTGGTACCATTGAAAACCTTAGAAATATCATCAATATATATTATAATTTTTGCTAATCTCACACAATCTCTGATAATAAATTTGTATTTTTTGCAAGGCAATATGCTTTTTTTCTAGAGTGTCAAAATCAAATAGCTTTAACAGAAAAGAAAAAAAAGCCACAATTTTAATTTATCTGAACTGGAATTATTTCTTTGATCTAAAAATTAATACAGGAATTAAGAGATCCACATTTGACATCTTTTCCTCCCCATTTCACAGAAAACATTTCACTGGGATATGTCCTAGATCATTTTGTGGTATGATTTATAGATTATCACTTAGTTTCTGGGAATTGTTGTACTTAAACAGTGGGATCCTAGCAATGAAGGGAGTAAGTAACAGATTGTTGTTTAATATTTTCAATATTATCAGTTTGGGTGATTGCTTCTGTGGATTACTAGTCAAGGGTAGAACACCCCCCCTCATTGTGGTATTATTCCTGTAGATATAAATATTAGAAAGAAAATGAGCTGTGCTGTATCTTATGGTTAAGCTCCATAAATCAATGACTCAAATAAATAATGCATTAATCAAATCTTCCCAAGTAGAACTCTGAGAGCCTTGAAAATAAGAATGGACTAGGAGTTGCAAAATATCACATATAGTAACAGTTCCACTCTCTTGAAAACTCAGCTCTGTGTTTTCTCACAAGTACATTTATCTTTTATTCTGTTCTTGATCTACATTTTTCCTAGACATTCTCTCATTCCTGTCCACTTCACTTGATGGAAAATACCTTCAGTCAATGCATTCAGTAAAGCTTTATAGAAACCTATGTTGCGTAAGGCACGATACCATCCAGTGCCTCAGAAATAAGCTCCTGCATTCTTTCTGATCACAGCCACCCAATGGGGTGTAACTTAGAAATTGCTGGAAGAGCCCTCTGCCTAAAATATACATCCCTCAGTTGTCCAGCTTGGTCTAATGTCAGGGACTGAAAAATTTTTCTTAAGGGATAGCGTATTTCATCAAATTAATCTATATTCTCCCTAAATTCATCAGGGTTTTTAAAAAATTAAAGACATTTAAAAAGAGAACATAAGAAAAAGATGAAATCAAGGGTGAGGAAGGTAGACCAAAAAGACGAGTTATAAATTTCTTAACATTTGTTAGAAGTGTTTGTCTCTTATTTTTTGGTATTTTTAGCAGGAGAGAGGTGGGGGAAGTGCAGGGGATGGCATTGGCAAGATCAGTTGCATGAATAGCTATGCATTTTAAAATAAAGTTAATTAGAAGAAGTAGAAGTAGTCTCCCTTCCCCCACGGACTCTCATAAAGAGAACACTGTGTGATGTAGTGAAATAATAGTTTCAGTAATGCTCTAATAGTAAAAACAGGATCAGATGTCACCAATCTGTTTCTTAGAGTCCTTCAGTGTAAAGGAACCTTATAGCACAAGTCAATAACTGCAGCTCTACCAGAGACCCCATTAGAGAGTAATCGGAGAGAAACTGGGCTTCTGTGTCACAGCACTGTCCTGGGGCCATACCTTAGAGAGCTAAGGATTTAGGCATTAACACCTTGGTGTGAAGTAGTTTACCCAATTGTTTTTTTATACAGCCGCTAGAGTAGGGCAGGCTTTCTAGGAGCTGAAGGACAGGGACAGAGGGCTTTGCTGGTAAGGATAGCTGAGTAGGGGATTCAGGGCTGAAAACAAGGGCTACTGAAAAAAATGGTTACCTCAGTGTGCTCCTTAGACCTGGTTCTCTCCATGACCAGATTTTTAAAGTGCAAAATAATTTGAGATTGCATTATATTTACTGATGCAAAAAGAAAAAAAGAAAAGAGACAGGAGGACATTATTCACTAGCAATTCTTGAGTCTCCCATGAAGTTCATCAAGGACTTCCCAGTACAGGGATCCTTGGCCATTCTTTGAATAAAAGGGTTAAATCTGTGTGTGTACGGGTGAGGGAGGGGTGGAGGGACCACAATTAGAAATCTGTAGATTTACAATGACACTTCACAATATGGATGAATCTCATAAAAGATAATGTCACCAGAAAGAAGCAAGACTCAAAAGAGAGTACATTCTTTATGATTCCATTTATATAAAGTACCAAGCCCGATGAAGCTATCCTAATGCTGTTAGAGTTAACAGTAGTTGTTACCCTTGGAAATAGGGCTAGTGATTGGAGGAAACAGAGGGGCCTTTTGGAGTTCTGGGAATCTTCTATTTCTTGATCTGGTTGTAGAGAACACAGGATTGCCCAGTATCCATTTGACTTGGATAACCTTGATAATACGTGCACTTTTCTCTGTGTATATTGTATGTCAACCATAATCTTTGTTTAAGCTATAGAAATGTCTCCCACATAGTAGAATATTGCCAAACTAGTTATGCCTCTGCCATCCTTTCTCAAATTCCCAGCATGCAGGAGAGAAATTAGTCACTATTTCCAAAGAGCAAGGTAGTTATCATTGGATTTTCAACTCCTTCCCTTGTTCACTTTCTTTCAGATTTACCCAACAGTTTTTTTTGCCCCTCCGCTGCTGTATTGAGGTACAAAACTGCATTTAAATAGCATGTTTAACAGTTGATGCCATTGTCATCAAATAACACCTTATTACACAAAATACCTTGTCATGGGGATTTTTCAGTTCTATGCTTAGTGCTAACTGGAAGCCAATGGCAATACTGAAAAATAAAGGGGTAGGGGATCAGGGTCTAGAAAGGCTTTTTAGGAGTTGTCTGGAAAAAAAAAAAATCAGACTAGGAAAGAACATCTTGAAGGTATGTCATGGAAAGATCCAATATGTTAGAATGGTATAGTCAGTTTTTAATTTCAGACAGTAATTTTTTTCTCATATGTGTTAAAGTATAAGAACAAAAGTCTAATAAGATTTTACACTTAAAAGTCATTAACTAACTGATTAACTAAGAATCCACATAACAGCTGTATGAGGTTTGTGTTAACTATCTACCACTTCACAGATCTTGTGTCATTTTGAAACTCTTACAGCTCTTTTCATCTCTGCTCTTTTCAAAAATCTTTAAAAAGAACTAATTATTATCATGTCTCCAGTGAAGGGCACGTATCAAATTTCTCTCCTGAAAAGAGAAAACTCAATGCTTTATGAACAAGTGACTTTCCAAAACCAGTCAACTAATTAAATGTCTTTCCTGATGAAATGACTCCAAATTTCAAATATCCTTTGCCATCTGTTATGTTTTGTTTGCCTTGAGTAAAGACAAAAATCCACTTGCGTGCCTGCATGTAGTAGGTGCTTAATAAATATCCATTGAAATCTTTTATTGTAACTTTTGGATAAACTGCTTTGAATAATTCAACCATTATTTCACAGACTCAATTGAAATTTTTGAAAACATAAATAATGTGTTCCTTTCTTCCAAACGCCTAAATTATTTCCCACTAGAAATGAATTAGGTGCTAAGTTATATAGACTATTTTATTTGCTCCAATAGTAATAGCATGTTCCCTTTAGTACCGAGTGTTGGGGGGGATGTGATATGTCCATGTTTGGGGTACAAAAATGAAAAAAAAGAGAGACATACAGACAGACGTTAGAGCAGATTTTAAAGAGACATCTGAAAGGTAATGGAGTCAGTTCTTCAAGTAATGTTTATGAAAAGGAAATGATGCTGAATTATTAGAAAAGGACAATACTAAGATCAAAAATTTTTTGTTGTGGTTCTAAGCAAAATTGTTACAGAACAAAACTTAATACAACAATTCCATTAATGGATATTAATAGAGGGTTTTCAGATTTTTGGTAAGCCCTGTTTGAGTTTGATTTAATGACTTATTAATTAAGCTCCAGGAATATTGAATCATTTTCTATAGATTGCAGACTTCTTAATTTATATGGTTAATATGGGAACTTTCACTTTCCCATTCATATCAACTCATTGCATTGTGAAAACACCTCATGAGAGAGATGAGAATAACTTATTACTTGCTGTGCCCACAAACATGTTATCTCAATTTATTCTTGAAATTGCCCTGAGATGTGAAGCACCATTCCCAGTTTACAGATGAGGAAACTGACACGATGCCATGCTGCTAGTCCGATTCAAAGGCTGTAATATCTCTTCCATAGCAGGAAATAAATGTAGTCTTCCATGAACAGATTTAATTTGAATACCTGCAGGCCACATCTGTCTTGAACTGGTTCTGCAGGTATTCATCTGTGCACACTGATGTACTGATTTAATAAAAACTTAGATATAAAAACCTCTTCTTTTTTTTTCGCTCTTTTTTTTTCATTTGTTGGCCCTCTCTTTCACCCATACCCAGCTCACGCGGCTTGAATTCTGGCTGGCACGGTAGTGCAGTCAAGGCTGCAGCTGTTAGCATCCCCTCCTCCCATGCTCATCATGAGTTCTGCAAATGAGCCCTGCAGACTGGTATTGCGTTCTGCAGTTCATGTGACAAACAGCTTTTGTGGCCTTTGATTTTTCATATCACTCATAAATTCTGGCAGCAGACGGGCTGTTTGTCAGATTCACATTCCATACATTTGAAAGTAAAGAGTTGACGATTTCTGCATTGAAAGTGCAGAAATTTATTTGTATAAGATTTATTTATAAATTTTACTTAAAACTACTTTGAGAGGAACCTAGGATATTCTCTTGGTCCTGCCTAACTGCAAATTATTTCTATCCTTGTGCCATAAATCTTGATAATACGTCTTTTAAAATGTGCCTGAGAGATGTATTTCGTGTTTAGAGTGCTGGATTTTAGTGAGTCAAATTGTGCTCGGGCAGTATGTTTGCCTCTTCACGTTCTGTGTGACACTGTAGGAAAATGGAGACTTCAGTCATTCAGCTGCAGGCTCTAAGAAAGCCTGTTGTAACTGTGCATTTTAATTAACCGAATCAGCTGAGGAAATGTTGTCCCTCTACTGTGGTGTAGCTGTCTGCCTTGTAGCGTACATCCCTGGAAAAACAGAGGACTTCTATTTCTTAAACTGCCTTTCCCCCATAGTCTTTAGGAGTGTTGGGCTTTTTCTTTTTTCTTAAATTACAGGTGGAGAAGGTTTAATTAACTCTAAAGTGATTCTCCAGGAAACTCAGTTGCACTTTTTTACAACACTTTGCACTACAGTATAGTTACTGCAGGATGCGTGCTGTGATTGGAGCACACAGAAACATTTGTAAACTTAAATCTGTTTTGTCATATTACCAGAGATGGCATCTGCACTTGGGTACAGTTGAAATACAACTGAAGATCACATAGTTTGGTTTTTTTTTTTAACTAATCAGTGGGCTACTGTGAACCGAGCCAACAAAATGGGAATAATTTAACCATTGATTATTTCTGCACAGCACACTGCTGGATGTTAAAACTGAGTTGAGTATGAGGAGGTAGTTGTGGTTCAAAGAGTTACATGCAAATTTGACCTCTGGAAGTATAATTTGTGAGCCTGGCATTGAAAACTGCTGAATACATCCTGCTGGAAACTTCTTGCCTATGTGATTGGTTATAGGTTAGTTAAGCACTGAGTTCCTTTCATTCAGCTGTTAACCAACACAGAATTTCTTGAATCTATAGTAGATTAGTGCCGGTTTCAGAACAGTGGTATTTCATCGTTTCAAACTATACGCCATGGAGCCCAGGGCCCTCTACCTGAGCTAGACCAAGCAGATTCCAATACTGAAGATTAAAAATAAAACCAGAACTCGACCACTTCTTATGTTTCTTTCTTTTAAATAAGAATGGAAACAAAAAAATTTCTTTTTAAAATTAAAGTAACCACTGGGTATATCTTAAGCAAGAGAGATATAGATTAGAGGTAAAAACTGATGCAGTGTTTATAGTAAAACCCTGAAATGGATAACTAAGAGAGGGACTAAGGAATGCAGTCCTTGGAAGATCATTAAAAATACAATTAAATTAGCTTAGAGTTTCAAATAGAAGGTAAGAAAATGGACTGCAAGGTTCTCAAAAACCCTCATAGCTACAAGTTTTATGACTAAATGAAGGTTTCATTTCAATTCTCGTATTATTACATATGCTCCAAAAATGAATCTGCTCCACTGATGGCAAAGATTACCACAGTCCAGAGTCTGAGTGATACCTCACATTTAAAGGAATACTTGGATGTTCTACAAATCTGCCCTGCCTTTACAAATCACGATTAAAATGTGACTTAAAAATATATTCAGGGGGAGGGGCTTCCCTGGTGGCGCAGTGGTTAAGACTCCGCACTCCCAGTGCAGGGGGCCTGGGTTCGATCCCTGCTCAGGGAATTAGATCCCGCATGCATGCCGCAACTAAAGATCCCATACACTCCAGCTGAGACCCGGTGCAGCCAAATAAATAAATATTAAAATATATATATATATATATATATATATATATTCAGGGGGGATGTAACTGCTATTTCTGAAATTAAACTACAGTTTACAAAATTATAGTTCTTCATTTATAGAACTAAAAAAAGCTATTGAATACAAATAGATTTTTGACTCCCTTTTAAATTAAATTATTAGACTGTGTCATCTTAATTATTGCTTTTCTAAGAGAAAAAAAAAACCCATTAGTATTTTCCTCTTAACCCAGTCAGTAGGTGCATAGTCAAGTATAGTATAGATTGACTTATCAATAAAGTTGGATAGAGGGAAAAATTGAAAGATATTTTAAGTGGTGATGAGAGAGAGAGAGAAAAATTCAGTGAAAAGGAGTAAGAGGATGGACAGAAGGTAGGAAAGGAGAAACCCAGCAAACGGCAGACACTTCAATCCTCTATAATCAATTGTGCCTTCTGCAAAATCAGTGTTCAGGAGGTAAACAAATAATGAGCATTTCTAATTGTCACCTTCTTAGTATTTGATGTTTGAAACCTTCAGTAGAATAGTTACTTTGAAAATGTATATAATCAGAAAGCCAAAGACCTCTGACTTGGTCTCTGTGATAGTATAGGGTAGCCACTTTGGGAAGGGAGGAGAGGCCTTGGAGTGTGTCTAAAGCAGAAGCCTTGTGGCACTAGGCATGGGATGAGAAGATATGAAGCTAAAGAGAAAAGGACCTTTCCCAAGAGGCAGTGAACAAGGAGTAGTCACAGATGTATGGCTTTTACAACAAAAGCTGACTACCCAACCTTTGCTGAAATCAAGATGTATTCATTCTTTGAATGAAATATTCTTTCTTTGTCCCACATTTTTTTTTAGTTCTTAGTAACTTTAACATGCCAGCTAAAATGGTCATACCCTTGGTAACTGTCAAAGAAAAATTGTTGTTAGATTATTCACAACATAGAAGCAACTTAAATCTGAACGTGATTCTTAAAAACCGTATTTTGTAAGAATAATTTTTGAAACCAGTTTACTGATAAATGAGAAAACTTTATATGTGAGAAAGTACATATAAAATAAAAACAAAAAAATGTACATGCAGACTATATAAATAAAAGGTTGACAGTAGGGCTTCCCTGGTGGCGCAGTGGTTGAGAGTCTGCCTGCCGATGCAAGGGACGCAGGTTCGTGCCCCGGTCCGGGAAGATCCCACATGCCGCGGAGCGGCTGGGCCCGTGAACCATGGCCGCTGAGCCTGCGCGTCCGGAGCCTGTGCTCCGCAACGGGAGAGGCCAAGCAGTGAGAGGCCCACGTACCGCAAAAAAAAAAAAAAAAAAAAAAAAAAAAGGTTGACAATAACCTTATAATAATTAACAGAAAATCAGTTCAACAGACATCTACTATGAATAAAACTCTATAACCAATCACCACTGGATGGAAGAAGAGATGGTCCCTTTCCTCAAAAAGGGTATGAAAACACATTAATAACTCTCACATAAGGCAGCCTGTGATATTGTCTCCAGTAGACATACAAAATATCATGGAAAACAGGGAAGGGCAAGCAAGATTAAGAAGACTTCTAGAATGAGTAGAATTTGAGTTGGATCTGTTATAAGAAGACTCAGAGATTGACAGGAGAACTTGGGAGAGGAAACCATTTCTCACAAAGGAAATAGCTTAAGCAAAAGCACAGAGGTAGGAAAGCACTTCAGTGTTAGAGCATGGGGAATAATGTGGAAATAAAGGTAGGGATGTAGTTGGGCTTTGATGGGAGGTTTAGGATTTTGGTCTTATGTACCACATTACTCTTCAGTATTAATCATGTGCCCAGTTGCCCCTGAGCTTATGGCAGTTAAGATTCTATTTCTTGAAAGTCTGCCAGATGTCTGTTTGTTATTTCATGTAAAAATAGATAGTGGAATACAGCTATTAAAGCATTCTGTTATACTGAAATTTTCAGCAATTAGCGCTAATAAAGGAGAAGGTTACGATTATGTACCAAGCTTTATACTAAGGGATTTTATCTGTCATCTTATTTAATCATCTAGGAACTTTATGAGTATTAAATTAAATAATATATGCAATGTGCCAAAACAAAGTACATAAAAATATTCAAGAAATGCTGATTCTTTGCCCTGTTGTGACAATCCTGTGATGATTATATTATTTTACACATTTTTATTTTTAAGATG
This sequence comes from Phocoena sinus, assembly GCF_008692025.1. Classification (NCBI taxonomy): domain Eukaryota; kingdom Metazoa; phylum Chordata; class Mammalia; order Artiodactyla; family Phocoenidae; genus Phocoena; species Phocoena sinus. The sequence goes on along the minus strand of NC_045778.1, from coordinate 19,763,676 downwards.
AAGAAGCTAACACTCACGATTTTGCAGTTATTAAATCCCAGAACCAGAATTCAAACTGGTTCATCCTGGTTCCATAGCCCACATTTTTTATTATATACAATATTGTCTCTCCGTGGAGAAAAACTAAGGAGAAAGCCTGTGTATAATGGTAATTCACTGAAGAGATTTCTCAAACTATAGTTTACTGAATGAAACATGGATTATTTGTCCTGCCTTGGTTCCTTTGGGAAGGCCCAACTTCATGTTTGAGAAAAATATAGAGGTTTCTATGTAGGATAATTTCAGAGGTGCTTGCAAAGCACTTTTGCCCTCGAAGCATAACCCCTGCTCTCAGTATATGACTTTCTCACCTTTAGCAAAAGGTTTTTATCCCCATTTAGGTGTAAGTGTCCTTGGAATCGGTAATGATGCTAGTTGAGATCTGGGGATACATATTGGGTAAGGAGTAAGGAACCAAGAGAGCCCTAGATAGCACTGGATGGAGGAATTTCAGTATGGATAATCCTAAGTGGAGAAAAGGCATGGGAATGGAGGCAGGGAAGACAGAAGGCACACATCCCAGACCTGACTAGATTGCACCCTAGAGACAAACCCAGTCCGTTTGTTTGATCAATCCAATCACAAAACTGATGAATTACCCTGTGACTTTCTGACAGGATCAAAATTTGAGTGGGGAGTCTAGAAAAGCAGGCAAAATGATACAACAAAAGCATTGGGAAAAGATCTGCAGGCAGAAAACAAAACAAAACAACTAAAAAACAAACAAAAGAAACCTCTGTGTTAGAAGTGGGAAAATGTAAGAAACGTGAAGCTTAAATTCGAGAATATGATGGGAAACCTGGAGGGTAAAACAGATGTCAGGAAAGTGAAATACAGGATGTTCATTATTTAGTATTATTTTTAAGATTAAGAAATAAATAACATGATCTTTAGACTCTATTTTTTTTTGTCTATCTTGACCTTTTCTTTTTAATTTATAGCTAGCTTAATGGTTTTGCATTTCAGTGTAAACTAAGACCCCGCACATCTCTGTGTGTTCAACCATAAAAACAACCAAAGTGAAGCCCATAAAAATATGTAGATTTTTACATTTTACTACTCAGTCCTCCTTGTAAAAGTCCATAGGGCTAAGTGCATGTTGCCTTTTAACGACATAAAATAGGCTGGAGTGAGTGCCACAGGCTGGGAAGATAACTACACCAGCAGATCAGAATTTAACTAGCAGAGGGATATCCTAATGGTAACTTACTAGAAATCATTTCCTAATGGAGCTGGAGGTGTATAATTTGGCTTGAGAAGCCTTGTGTGGGTAGGGTATGAATTATTTTAGGGCAGTCCTATAAAGAGGGACAAGATTTAAGATTAATAGATGAAATTTATCAGAGAACAGAGTCAATATAGGGACTCTGTTCTTATATTAAAAAAAAAGAACTATACACACATTCCTGGCACATAATAAGTCAACTACACAAAAATACACATACACGTAAACAAATATGTGATAAAATGTGAATAATCCTATAGGAAGGACATGGATTCTCTTTTTCCCCTAAGCATCTAAAACATGTCTAGCTTGGTGGAAAACACAGAATACTTATGTATATAATATGTCCTGTGCCATATTAAACAGATCTTTAATTATTCCATTTTAATTGTAATTCAGTGATGTTACCTAACCTTCCTTAGGGTAAATGGCAGTACTCCAACCAAATATTTATACCTTTTAACTTTAAAATTTCATACAAATTTTGCAGAATCCCTTTCATAAATTGATGAAAAACAAGCCAACACTGATCCTAAAGTGTCAAGTTAGTTTTTAAACCTCTTTCACTGTGGTAAGTTATCACAGGTTTATCAGAGACTTTAAAGTCACTCAACTACTTCAAGATCAACATGGTATGTCCTACAAGTTTCCTTTAAACATTCTTGTGAGATGGTGGTTGACCGCATCAAAAATCATGTTCCTTTTTTCAGAGAGTACAGCAGATCAAACTTAATAACAAGAAGCACTTTTTTGTTTTTGTTTTTTGCGGTACGCGGGCCTCTCACTGATATGGCCTCTCCCGTTGCGGAGCACAGGCTCCGGACGCGCAGGCTCAGTGGCCATGGCTCACGGGCCCAGCCGCTTCGCGGCATGGGGGATCGTCCCAGACCGGGGCACGAACCCGCGTCCCCTGCATCGGCAGGCGGACTCTCAACCACTGCGCCACCAGGGAAGCCCTACATTTTGTTTTATGGTCTAACTTTTTTTATTGAAGATAGGATTCTCCTTTGAGTAAGATGACCAATTGTGTTGATTTATATGAGGCAAGACCTTTTTTGTGTGACATAGGAAGTAGAGAACAACAATTTAAGAATGGGATAAAAGCATAACTGAAATTTTTTCCTGGGTCAGGAGGAAATGGGAGTCCCTGAAAATAAGGTATAAAGAATTATCAAAAGAGTTATCAATTTGCATTACAACATTTGCTGGGTAGGTTTAGAGAGAAGCTCTTTTTCTTTTTTTCTCTTTTTTTTTCAATAAAATGGATTATTATTGCATATGGAGTTTCTGCTATTAGAAAGTACAGTTGCTAAATAGATTCCCTCTGCTTGGTCTTACATTGTGACCCAGATAGTCTTGTTCTCTCTGTATTCCTGAAATTCTCCTCACATGTTCAGGAGACCTAACTCAAGAACATATAACAATAATCCTACGAAGGTAAAGCAGAATAAAATTAAAAAATGCTTTTTCCACTGAAAAACCATCATCCTCTCTCTGTCCTCAAGAGATTTCATAGGAACTCAGCTATCAAAGAGGATGGTTTTCTACTTAAATTATAAGAATTTTGGAAATACGTCTGCTACATCATACTTGGTAAGAAAAGCTGCGTCCAGTAGAGAGAGATTTTTGATTACACTGGTCATTTTTTTGATGGAAGGCCCAAAAAGAGTACTCTTAAGTATTTAATTTTGCATAAATGAATAGGCTATAACTCATAAAAAAGGCTTTGTATTTTTATGCTACTTTTTTTTAATCCAGTGATTTTCAACAGTAATAACTGGTAAAGTCAATAGTAATTTCTATACTAGGAGGAAATTTTGGATAATCTTTCATTGGGGGAAAAAAAAGAAACAACAGAATAGATGTCATGTAATCGATACCTGGAATATGTGCTAATCCCACTGTAACATGTTAAAAGCAATTACTTTTTGCTCAATAATGACGTTATCTTGCCATAAATGTTATATTTATAAGGTATAAAGTCGACAAGGGCTCAAAATAGTGATACTGAAGAGGGGCAGGGCAAGTAACCTATGTTAATTGAAAACCTTTTCTATAATGATCTTTTTTGGGACCCATTTAGAATTTTGATTTAGTTTGATAAGCTCTGGTTGGTGTCTATTTATGTTTATTGTACATTGTAGTCATTATTGATATGGGATGGAAGAAACTTTTTATGGAAAATAAACGTCAAAGACAAATTAAGTTATAGACTCACAGCCAAGTCTCAGAATTCATATTAATGTAAAGTGGATTTAGGCTTCTGTTACATAGAGGTTAGTAATGTCTTTTTAACCCAGGCCAAACATAGAACACTGGCAAACATAACTGATTATCTCACTAAATACTTTTTGAAAATAATAGATAGTTGCCATTTTAGAGTTTACAAAGTGTTGCTCACATTTTGTCCTCCCAGTAACCATATGAAGTCAATAATTTTGCCCGTTTTACAGATGAGTAACTTCAAGTTCAGAAAAGCTGAGGAATTTCCTCGGGATTATATGATTTGCAAGTGTCAGAGAAATTTGAATCTAAGGCCCGTACTCTATTATTTACATGGCCATGATATGTTCCTTAAATCAAAAGAATCATAGTATCTTTTTATATAGATTTTCTCTGTAATATTTCTACTGTATTCTACCCAACTGTGCAAAAATCAACAATGATTTTGAAGAGTAGGCAAAAGTGGGTCCAATTCTATAGGCTATTATGATGTTAGATTCTAGAAAGTCTTACTTTCACCTGTGTATTATCTTACTAGTTTTCAAGAGTCATTTAATACAACCTATTTGCCTTTCATCAGTTCTGTTTCTCTTACAACATTTGTAATTAAAATCCACTGATATTACTTTTTGTGTTCATGGTTTATTCCAGCTGCCTCTGATTTTTGATGTAGGTAGCTAAGAGAATACAAGTATAGCAAAATTCCATGGGTTTGCATAAAATCCAGATTCTAATGAGAATCCAGGGAAAAGGGAATAAAAGAGGCAACACAGTTTCTGAATTTTTCATTTCTCATTTCTCAGTTCTCATTTGTCATGTCTGGAACTCATTTTGTCTTAGGCTTCATGGCCTGATGCTGTTTCTGATGCTAGTTTAATCCACACTTTAAATAAGCTAGTTGAGTTCTCTTCTTGGTAATTATCAAGGGAAGAGAAGGTATTTCATGCACCTACAGCATCCTGAAAATCCTTACCAAATCTACAAATCTGACTCTGCATTATCCTTCCCCAGAAGGAGAGCATAATTTCATTATCTATGAATCATCACCTCTTAGACTGTAACATCATTGTCAGAGAGCCTAATAGAACAGTGTTCAGCTGACTGGAAAGGGGGAGGGAGGGAGAGAGCGCTGGGGCAAAGCACAGGTCACTGGCATGATAACAAACTGGAGAGTTCCAGAGCTGGATGGGGAGGCCTCACTCACTCCACAGCTCAGACACTCCTGACTGGTAAACAACTGATGCTGGTTCTTTCAGTATTAATATTGAAATTTGTTTTCCCCAACTTATTAAATTATATTTCAGTATCCTGCCTATGGAAAATATTCTCACTTAATGAAAATATCAGAATATTTGGCCGATGTTGATGATTATAAATACTTAAAAAATATGTCTTATCGATTTTTGTTGCATTATTACTTGCTCTTCATCTTTGGACACTTATTTCTAGCCCTTAGTTCCAGTTCTGTGGCCTCTGGGCATTACTAAATAAGTCAATATACAAAATATAACTTAAAAAATTGTACTATAACCATGTTTCCAAGGGAGATGAACTAAATAAAATTAAAAGCTGATTCATGGATTGAAAACCATATGTTGTAAACCACATTTACATAAGGGTTCAGGATAAAAAAACTAAATAAAATGTTTGAATAGCTGTGGTTAGTCTAACCAGCCACTGGAGGTCACTGATGCTCCACAGTAATATAGTCCATTGCCTGTCTATTTAGGCAGTTGACTCACCGAATCAAGAAAAAATGGTTTAAATTCTTTGAAAAGATGTAATGTCAACATCCTTGGAAAATATAAACTCATTTAAAAGAAATATATCTTGCATAATTATTGCTTGGAAGACTGGCCCTATGCTGCAGTAGCACTATGTGTACCGGGGCTCATAAAAATTTGGGGATAAAACCCATACAGTTCAGAGACTAAACTGTATTTCCTCTCTCTCTGGTAAAGCATTCAAAGACTGAATCTGTTCTTCATTGATGCATCTCTTCTGTGTATTTCAACAGGTCAGGCTGCTTATTTAACTGTTGTCACCTTTGAGGAAAGTCAGACACTTAATATAAATTTGGAATAGAAAATGAAATATCAGTTATATATTTCTAATATGCAATGAGTTTTTAAATACTTATGAGAATAGATTTATGGTATGCAGTCCAAAAAGTGCCATGGGGTGATGGTGAGGACGATGACTTTTGAGCAGAACATTCATTCACCAGTTGGCTTTTTTAAATTTATAGTGGCGAACTAGTGATTGTCTAACCTACAAGAATTATGTACTGAGAACTAAAGAAGCTTCATTCCCAAAGAGAGGGAAAAGACTTTTTTTTGGAATTCCATGTACTGAATCAAAATTGCTTTTACAACCTAAGGGATTTTATTTTGGTTCTTCTCTATTATTAAATTTATATGTAGTTAAATTTAGGCATTAAAAAATGACCAACCTTCAAAATTTTGGTCACTCATGTAATCTTAACACACCAAGTGGCTTTGAACTTTAGAAACACTTTTAATACAGCAAACATATTTTATATATACTAGCAGTACCACAGCATCAAGTATTTGCAAGAGTTTCAAAATATGAATATAACTATGCCTTGCCTAAATTTATTTGGTATCCATGACAAATGAGGCAGAAGGTCAAGTCAAAGAATAAAAATGGGCTTTTTCACTTTAACACTGCATTTAATTAAAACAATCATGTTTAGTACAGGTAAAAATGAGGCTGACCAAAGAAAGTTTTGTTTTTAGATGGAGTATGTATTTACTGACATTTTATGAAAAATGTGAAATGACAACTTCAGTGAAAAACATCGCGGTAGTTTCAGTCATCCAGTTCACTGTACTGTAAGGAAGTATCTGCATTATTAATCAATTGGGAATCCGTGACTATTTGCCATTAATAAATGTATATCCAACAGTTATGCATGGACAAATATATTGTAGCTGTGATGCTTTTCTGAACTGGTATCTATTTTAAGGTTTCATAAAAATCAAAGTACAGTTCCTTGAGAAATCTACTTTCGACGTTCCTTTTTCTTTATTGCTTATAAAAGTATGATTTTTATAATCTGGCTTCTTTGCAATTATATCTCATGGTGGCTTGCCTAGATTTTTCCTCTCAGAATATAAAAAGCCTCCAAACTATATAAAAATGCTGGTAAAAATAGCCATTTACTTTTTCTTTTTTGCTGCAGTGATTCTGTTTTGAAAGAACAGGGGCATGGCTAACGATATAAAGCTTGTTGACAAGCCAAATTAAATGAAATGGGCTCAATGTTGCAATTCCTGATTTTTGTTCCTATAATAGAATTCTTCGTTTTGGAGGATGAAAGAGAATACTGGCTAAAGACATTTTTCTAAAATCTAAATGAAATGTGGTCAAAGTTACTTAAATACAGAAGCTGTGATATTTGTGCTGCAGGCAATAAACTTTCACCACTGACATAAAAACATGCATGCAGCTTGCAGATTGCCAACAGGGTCTGTACAGAATCATACTGATGAATGGAGTTCACAATATAGGTGAACAAGAGGACACTGTAACATCAGCAACAGAAAAGCAAAAGACAACTGCCATGGGGTTGGTCTTTTGTCCCGTAAGATTTATTTGATACGTTTATTAAGGTGTTGTCAAAACTATCCTTTTTAACGAGGCTGTCGGTGGTGGAAAGCGTGTCTTGGAATGTGTTCTCTTTACACCTCTGAATGAAGTGTCAGTCATCAGGGGACTGGTGTGTGTGCAGAGCATAGAGTGGAACACAACAGGACAGCCTGACAAATCCCAAACAGAACAGACAGCTCATAATTCCACTCCCTACATTAGGGTCCTTAAAAGAGCTGGAAAGAGAAATTTTGGTAAGCTTCCAACCACATGCATTTAGCAAGCTGCATTCCCATTTGCAAGCCTCATCTCTGAAAACTCCTTAAGGTGAGGAACAGTGGAGAAATCTGCCTCCTGCCTATTTTATCTACTTATTTATTCATTTATACTTATTTTAGAAATGTGGAGGCTAGAAGAAATTGACAGTGAAACCTCTAGTCTGATTTTTACAGAGAAGAGTTTCAGAGACAAGGCTTCAGGTCTAAAACTTTGTATTTTTACTGTCTCCTCACATTTTGCAGTTGTCTACTTGCAGCATTTTAACCCTTCAACAGTTTTCCCTAGGCTTGCTTTACTGTAATTCAAACACCTCTGGAAACTGCTCGGGGTGCTGCTTTAACAGAGCACCATCTTTCAATAGTTTTCTGCAGTTTTCTTTTTAAGCTAGGCATTGTTTTAAGGCTGTCCCTAAATGTTCTATAATCAAGTCCTCACCTAAAATCAGTTCAGGCTCCAAGTACCTGGGATCATTCACTTTTTCCTTGATTTGCCAATAAACTGCAAACCTTCTAGGACTATAGATTCGGTCTTGCCAGAAGGAGAATAACAGCCGATGTGAAGGATTACTTATGAAAGAAGTTTTGTCTTAAAACAAATGTGACATTAATGGAATCAATAAAGGGTCTTATACAATAGGCATTAAATTAAAGCAGAGTTCAAGCTTCACATTGATTGTGGTATTTAAATTTCAATGGGTTAATTATGTATGAAAGTAAAATGACCAGTATTATGAATGTACTAAAACGGACAGGGAAGGACCTTGCCAGCAAAGTGAGAGGGAGAGGGAGAGGGGTAGGGAGAGGGGCACCACATTCCCTTTATAGTCACCAGAGTTCAATAAAGCACCACTTATTTCCCAGCTTTTAAGAGCGCTTTTATCACAATGGTTCATACCTCACACTCCCTGGAGCCCGATTTGTTATAGGTGCAGGGTCCCGTCCCATTCAGCAGCATCTCGCTGGTCTCCGTGTTGGTGGGTTTATAATCTACATAAAATTCCTGCGTGCTGGGAGTCATTTGCTTTAGGGACTGTCTTTTCTTTTTCCTGTGCCTTCGCATGAGGGAGCGCTGCTGCAGCTGCTTCATGCTGGCAGGGTACCGCTTCCACGACACGTAGATAACAAGAAGGATGACGAGCACAGACAGGAAAAGGGCCACGCTCCCTGCGATGATTTTATGGAAAGAGATGTGCTCAGTGTCAGCATCGGTCTCTGGGCCAGGCTCCGTGGCTCCCACTGTGGGGGGCAAAGGGGGTTTGCTCTCATGCTTCGGCCTGGGGAGCTTGGGCTTAAATGTCGGCTTTGGGAGAGCCCTGGCCAAATCAAACCTCTCCGTGGTACTTTTGCCACAGATGCTGTAGTTCTTCACTGCATCGATAACATTTACTCCTTGCAGCTCTTTGGGACTGGCACAGATAATTGTATTCTCCCTCAGTCCTTTAAAATTTTTCAGCCAGTTTACCAGGGAACAAATATTTCTGCTGCATTCCCATATATTCCCGGCAAGACTGATGTCATTGAGGGATATCCAAGAATCCAAAATCTCTTGACCAATAAATGTGAGCTTGTTGGAATCCAGGTTGAGGCGCTGCAGATTTGGGACACACTGGAAAACACTAGGTCCACTAAAAGCTTCGATCTCATTGCCTGATAAATCAAGCCTTTGTAATGAACTCCAGGTCCAGGACATGGTCTGTCCTATGACACTGATTTTATTCCACTGCAAGTAAAGGTTCTGAAGGCTCACCAACCTTGGGAAAAGGGCCAGATTGAGCTTAGAAAATTGATTGTGCTCCAGGTGAAGTTCTTTGAGTCTGATCATGCCTGCAAAGACATTCCTGGCTAAACTTCGGATCCGGTTATATCCCAGGTCCAAAAGTTCCAGGTTGCGGCAGTCTTGGAATATTCGCACTGGGATGTTTCTCAGGGAATTAGATCGTAAATGTAAACTCAGCAGCTTTCGCAAACCCCGAAACTGTTCAGATCCCAGAGAATGCAGCTGATTATAGGACAGATCCAAGTTCCGTAAATTTGTCACAGGTCTGAAGGTATTGTTGAGAAAATAGGAGATTCTGTTGGAACTCAGAATCAACTCTTTGAGTCTGCGTATTCCATTAAAAGCATTCTCATCAATATTGCTGATATGGTTATGGTCAAGGTACAGCCAGGTGAGCTGGTTGAGCCCTTTAAATTGATTATACTTAAGTTTTTGAAGGCTGTTATAGCGAAGGGACAAACCTAAGCAACCAGCAGATATACTTGAGGGTATCTCCTGTAATTTCTGAGATTCACAATATACCATTTTGCCTTCACACCTACAGCCCTTAGGGCATCCTCGTTCGGCAGAAGAAAGCATTGTCAGTAAGACAGTGGGGGCTATAACCAGTGCTACAGCTGATCCGCTCAGTAGCCTAATTACATTGAAACCTGGAAATAAAAACAACTTAGAAAAGTTATCCCCCCAAAAAAGGAATTCATTTATTTTTTAATCAAGCAAAAATAAGCATGTATTTTCTTTTTTAGAAATTTAAATCTAGATAAAAACATTTAACATCAAATATCATCTCCTTATAATTTAAAGAGAATTGTCTTTAGGCTTTTTTTTTTTAATAGTTAAGCAAGGAAACATGGCAACTAAGCAATCGAATTTATAGTCTTAGAGCAGAGCAAGGTAATCTCTACAATAATTAAGGCAGAATTAATTTACAGATTAGTGGATTTTTTGTTTTTGTTTTTTTTAAGAAGAAAAGAAGAAAAGTGACAAAACATACCCATCCTTTGTATTGTTCAAAGGTCGTCCTTAGGTCTTTGCTTTGGCTTAGGGGGCCACTTGCATGACAGCCCCTGTCAGCTGCACTGTAGTGAGTCAGGGCTCGCTGACACCCAGGAAGAAAAATTGGACCCCTTGGGAGATGGACCGATTTTGGAACATTATTCTTTGCCAGCCACGCAGAACACTCCAAGAACAAATAAATCCCAACACCGCATTTGCAGCAAAACATCAAAATCTTCCTAGGTAATAGGATCTTCATGAATATTACGTTTTTGCATCTTTACAGTTTTTTTGTGGGGGGGGGGCGGTGTAAAAAAAAAAAAAAAAAAAAAACTGGCTTCTACAATTTCTTCTTATCGGAAAGCAAGATGTATTCCTCCAGGCAACGTGAGGCTACCTGAGCTGCCACATCTGTATCCCATAGCCCAGCATTTCTGGTGGCGAGCACCCACTTCAGCCACAGCGCTGCATTGGAGCCCGGAAGGCAGGAGAGCCCCGTACCGCGCACACGCTCAGCTCACTTCTGCAGACTGTCATTCTGAAAGCTGCTCGGACTGTTGCTTTGGTTTTAGTGAATGCAGTCTTATGTAAAGCTGCCCCCAGTGGTGAAGAACATTATGGGCATGTGCAGAAATGTCTCTCTTTTATCTTGCAAATGAGCAGGCTTTCTGTTGGAAAATGAATGATTCTTTTGGGTGGCTCAATAGGAACTGAATGGTCCCCGTAATCAATAACTAGCAACATTTTCTGTAATTTCCAAGTCTTGTTTTACAATTTGGCAACGTCTTTATTGTCTGCATCCACTTAATCGCTAAACATGCGCTGCCCAGAGTTTTTCTTGAGCTTGACATGAAGTTCACAGACCGAATGTCAATTTTTCTTAACCTCAACATAGCTTTGAACTGAAATTTATAAAATGAATTATTGAGCTGCCTGCCCATTTGACCTCTTGGAGTCACAGCGATTATATTATACAAGGTGTCTCAGGATGCTAGAACATGTACGTTTTGGAGTAGAGAGGATAACTGGTGACATATAAACTAATGTGTCCAGTAACCTCTCTGGTTTTCCCACAAAAGACATAATTGGTTTTATGGCTTATGACTTGGTTTGTTGTTTTGGTTGCTGTCATTTTATTTTTTTAATTAGAAGAGAAATAAGCCATATTTAATGTGAGTACAAGAATCAAGAGATCATCTGGTTCAGTTTATTGATGCTGTTACTATTACACTAGCAATATTTATTGAGCACTTTCTAAGTGCTTTAAATGGGCTATCTTATTCTATCTGTAACCAATATTATGATGTAGGTCCCATTAAAACCTTCATTTTGAGGATGAGGAAGCCGAGACTTGGAAAGGTAACTTGCTGAAGGTCACATAGCAAGCGTCAGAACTGAGATTTAGAACCATAGCTCTCTTAGCTTACACCTCTAACTGCTAGATGATCCTGCTTCAACAACATTGTTACCTTCACTTTAAAATGAGCCAAATGAAAATTATCCTAAGTCACTGTGTCAGGGAAGCTGTAATAAAATAAAATTCTTGATTTCTAGAATAGGTTTTCATAAACTTCTTTGGTATGAGTCTTCTAACAAGAATCATAAAAACTAAAGAGGAGAAGCTTAGCCTAATGATTAAGAGGATGAATTTTTGCATCTAGGTTCAAATCCTGGCTGTACTTTACCAGCTCTGTAACCTTCACTAGGTTACTTATCTTCTCTATGCATTAGTTTTCACTTCTACAAAATGGGCATAAAAACAAAATTCCGTTTCATAGAGGGTTTGAGAATTAAGTCATCTAAATGTCTGGGAAGTACTTAGAATAGTAAGTGGCACATGATAAGCCTGTGTTAGCTGTTATTTGAATAATATCAGCTTTACTGTATTTGCTGGTATTGCATGTTATTTAGTATTGAATATTGAGTATACTCACTTTCATTTACTCACAAGGAACTACTTCAATGAATATTTTTTATATTGTTTACAGTGGATTTCTGAGATCCTTTCAGCCTTGCCTTCTTTGATGAGAAGAGTTCCTAAATTGCCATCATCTCAACTTTATGTTTAAAATCAGTATCTAGTGGACCATAACGAGTAATTAATGTTTGATTATTTTCTTCCCAGAGCAGAATATGGTAACATCTGCCCCACAGAGAAAACCATTTTGTTTAAAAATAAATGGTAATTTTATAAAAAATAAAAGTGTTAGTTAGATGAATTGACTGTGGAAAACCCTGGAGAGCTTTCAGATCTTCTAAGGATGAGAAGCTTGGTAACAGTCATGATAACAAAAGGGATCCCGTAGACATCATGCAATTCCTCAGATAGTATGCCATTAATAGGGCAGTTTCCTCCCAAATTATTCTTGCTATCAATGTGCATAAAACCCCCAGAGAGCTTGTTAAAAAGATAAATTTCCCAATCCCTCCCCCAAGATTTTGATTCAAGGGGACGGAAGAGGCTACACTTATCAACAGACTCTGATGGACAACTTGGTTTAAAAAATGCACTGTAAGGGAATGAATAAAAAGAATAAATTTTCTCCTAGTAGGAAGAGAGGACATATAAATCTATGACATTGTGGTATAGATTCTATGAGGACAAAGACAATGTTTTGTCTACTTCAGTTTCCTTGAAACCTGCAATAGCGCTTGGCATATTATAGATGCTCAATAAAGATTTATTGAATAAATACATTTTTATGGGGGTCACAGGTACATTTGATGTAGGATAAACTGGTTATGTAATGCTAGTCTTGTGTACATGGGATTGATCCCTGAAAAGTTCCTTGGCCAGTGAGATTGGATACAGTCTTGGAGAAAGTGTTCTTTAAAAATGTGTGTTATAAGGCAAGAAACTGGGAAGAGGAAATACTCACATGGTCAGCAAGTGATCTTCACTTTTCATGTAGACATCTCTTGTCTTCATAGTTAAACCGTATATTTTATGAGAATAGTAAGTATAGGTTTGAATATTCCCTTTGGCATGTTACAACTTTTATCATCTAACATCCCAAATAGGGCTTGGCAACTTGTATCTATTAAAAAAAGACTAAAGGGAATCATATTTATAACTCCTCTATCATATCTCTGTTGCTTGAAAGGCTCTGATTTTTCTCTTCACCATCCTTGCTTCTCCAAGGGAAGCAGCTATCCGATGTCTGTTTTGCCTAACAGCTGCAGAGGGCTGCTCTAGGATGGCCAGAGGCCCCATCAACTTTGTGTTTCTTATTCTTCTCTCATCCCCTGACAGAAGCACAGATGAGCCCACTGAGAATGTAATTCTCTCACTTTGCTTTTCCTGGGAGAAATCTTCTTGGATCAATTATGGTGAGTAACATTTGCTGCTGTGTCATACACCTTGCCCTTAGTTTTTAGACATTTTCCTGGTATCTTGGCTTCTGATCTTATTTTGCTCCATAGTTCTGACTTCACATTCACCTTTTGGATTTCAAAATTGATATTTTCTCTTAATGCTGATTATTGATCTCTTCCACAGTAGTAATCGGTAGCCATTCTTGGATTGGGTCTGACTCCAGGCCCTCTGTGTGGCTCCTACTTTGGCACTAGCTCTTAAGCCAGTACCACCACCAGGTCTATCCTGGTTCAAGGTAATGAAGTGCCTGAAGAGGGAAGACCACTCAAGAGGCTAGTAGAGAAATCCAAAAATAAAATAGTGCAATGCTAAACCAGACTGAATACTTGAGGCTACAGAAATCACTCCCAAGACATCGAGTAATCTCTCAAAAGAAAAACAAAACCTTATATTCTAAAAGATTTTAGTAGTTTGCTGGTTACTTTTTAAAGTTTATTCTCCTTTTACTTGTTGACTGCAGCAAGATGATTATTTCTTACTTGCCTTTTAAAAGAAGCAAAATTATACTACATTATGTATTTAGCAAATTCTTTTGCACTTAACACCACATACAGAAAAAAAACATAAACTACCGGACAACTTAAATTTCCCCAATGAATCTAGGACCTTAATGATTTATATACTTATGGAATATAGTGTCATGTATCTAAAGACTTTTTTTTATTGCACTGATAGTACTTCAAATAGCTTGACATATTTTGTTTAAATTGGGTAAATAGATCCAATCTTACTTATATGATGGCAAATTTCAGTGTAATATGAAACTGAATTGCCATATATAAACTTAGAAAATCAGGGCTTAAAGTGGATATACTGATATCTTAACAATGGGTTGTTCTCAGAGATTTCATTTATTTAACAGTTTGGGTACCAACTAAGTCATAGACACGGTTCCAGACACTTAGAGTATATCAGTGTACAAAACAAAGATCTAAGCTTACATTCTGAAGGGGTAAAATGGACAATAAAAAACAAACATAAGTAGTATATTATTAGGTAGTGTGTACTATAAAAAAGTAAGAAAGATAGTGAAGATTAAGAGTGGAAGGGGTGGGGTGGATCGTAGTTTTAAATAGGATGGTTAGGGCCACTAAGAAAGTGGCTTGAACAACCCTTGAAGGAGGTGAGGTTGTTAACCATAAATATGTATGGGGAGTGACCAGTGCAAAGGCTCTTTGTAGGAGTAGATAGTGTGTTCATTGACTAGAAAAAAGGCCAGTCAGTCTTAGAGTGGAGAGAGCAAGTGGGAGAGTAATTGGAGATGAAGTCAGAGAGGGAATATACTCTAAAGGGACAAGAGTAGTAAGGAGTAGTAAGGGAAGCCAGTAAGGAGGTTATAATACCAGTCAAGAGAGATGATTGTGGCTTGGGCCAGTATGGTAGCAGTGGAAGTGGTGAGAATTGGTTAGATTCTAGATTTATGTTTAGGTAAAACCAACAGGAGTTGGTTAGAAGTGAAGGTATGAGATAAAGAGAGAAATTAAAGATGACTGCTGGGGCTTCGCTGGTGGCGCAGTGGTTGAGAGTCCCCCTGCCGATGCAGGGGACACGGGTTCGTGCCCCGGTCCAGGAAGATCCCACATGCCGCAGAGCGGCTGGGCCCGTGAGCCATGGCCGCTGAGCCTGCACGTCCGGAGCCTGTGCTCCGCAACGGGAGAGGCCACAACAGTGAGAGGCCCGCGCACCGCAAAAAAAAAAAAAAAAAAGATGACTGCTAGTTTTATGGGCTGAGCAACTGGAGGGATGGTACAGCCATCAGCTGCTTCTGTAGGTCAAGTTCGGGGAATAACATCAAGAGTTCAACACATTTGAATTTTGTTTGAATTTGGTTCTCAACTTTCTTCAGTTTTGTGAGACTTTAATTTTTGCAAGCATCTTCTTGTTATTAGGCCTCAAAGAACCATGATGGATTTTAAAATCGTTTGTAAAATGACTAGCAAAATTAGGCACTAACAATAGCAACGTGGATTCCTGTTCAGATGGTCTGCACAGTGGCACCATCTTTGCAAACTGTCTTAGAAGGCAATGGAATCAAAAGCTTTGATGAAAACTGAAAATTACATAAAGACCAGATAGGGGAACATGTGGACTCAGAGTTTTGGGAAATAAATTCGGTAAAAATCCAAAATGTTTTTCTAGAATAATTTAGAGAATGACACATACTTTTTATTGCATATGCCAGTTGACATTTGGAATTTGGAACTGATTCTGGCCAGTCTTCTTAAGGTCTCAGTTTGCTTATCTGCAAAATAGTACTCATAAAACCTGTGCTATGAATCTCTAAAGTTTTTATTTAGGGTCAAGTTCTATAATTTATATGTAAATACATTGTAGACTATAAAGTACTATAAAATATTTCTGAAATCAGTGTACCTATGAGAAAATTAATTTTTCTTTGAATTCTGTCTAGGTGCTCTGGTCATGAGCATATACTGGAACAAACATATATCAAGGGTCACTAACATGACCAAGGGCAGAGTCAGAATTTACTAATATTATAAAAAAAAATTATCAGTATTCCCTTTCTACTACAGTTTTAATACCACAACCATTTATTATACAGCATACATCATTGACATTCTAACTCATAAAGTGCTTTCACCAATAAGTGCATGTTATCTAGATGTTGTAAAGAGCTTAATGTTTTTGACTCAGCTACCCTATCGTGTAATAAGATAGTCAGAATGCTGCTATAGGGTCCCTACAGCTATGAAAATTTTATTTTCTTCATTTCTAGTTGGTTAGAATACTCAAATGCATTTGTACATTTATAACTATATTCTGATCTTCCATCAAGCATTAACATGTCTCTGAAATATCCTTGGTTTCCATCTGCTTGCTTCAAGGGCTCCATTAAAAACCCTGTCTGGTCACACATGGTTATAAGTGAATATGTCTGACTTAGATAAATGGATGAAGAAATTTCCAGGTCTGACCATTAAAATGGTTTCTCAGTGTCTTTTTGGAATGAGGCAAATTCAAATGAATGAGACCTACAAGATTATCCAACACATCTCCCTCTCCCTCACCTAAAGATACATTTATGCTGCAGCATCAACCCATACTCTCAGGTTTTATTGCATTCCTCACTTTTTCTTCCTACAGAGGTAGCCCTAAGCTAAATTTGAGGATAGGGAAAAATAACAAACTCTTAAAATGTAACACTTATTGGTAGACTTTTGAAGATTGAAAAAGACTACATAACTTTGAGGAAACAATTGTTTTTATTTTATTTTTTTAGTGGAAATTTCAAAACATACACAAAAGTAGAGAGTATAGTATAATAAACATTAACAATTATCAATATTTTACTAATTCAGTTCCACCTATCCCCACCTTCCTTCACACACACCCACACTTTTTTTTTTTTTTCTTTCTGGAGTATTTTAAAAGCAAATCTCAGAAATCATGTCATTTTACATATATATGTGTGTGTGTGTGTGTGTGTGTGTGTGTGTACGCGTGTGTGTGTGTGTGTGTATGTGTTCGTGTTTCAGTATGTAATTCTAACCAGTAAAGACTTTTAATTTAACCATCTAGCATTAGAACACCTAACATATTTAACGATAAGTTCTTAAAGCTGGTTTATGGTCAAGACCTAAGTGAAGCCCAAATATTGCATTTGGTTTTCATGTTTCTGAAGTCTCTCTAAGTTTTTAATGCCATCAATTTATTGGGAGGTACCAGGTTATTTGAACTGTAGCTTGTTCCATGTTTTACGTTCCGTTGATTACTTCTCCTGTATCATTTAAGTTGTAAGGAGTAAGTTTTAATGGCATACATGTTGAGCAAGAGTCCATTCATTAATTTAAGCAGGATATCCAGCCCCAAATTGATACTTGGGACATCTATTCATGTTTGGTAGCAAAGTTAAGACTTGCATTAACTTTTGAGTAATGTGAGACTTAGAACTTGAAGGAAAATATGTATTTCTGTTTTGTTCTGTTTGTATTACCAGGGAATACAGTAATGGGTCAAATGGCAAGTTTTCAGAGCAATAATTAAAATTAAGGTGTCACAAGTCTCGGTTGGTTTACCATTCATATTTACTAGTATTTCTGTTCTTCCCTTTCCACTGCACTTGCCTTTTTGCCCATAGTCGTCAAAAGCAATTATTTGCTTTGTTCCTTGCTAAACAAACCTGCTAATTATTATATTAATATTGGGATAGTCTTCTAACAGAGGCTCAAAAAATTACTTTCAAGAGAACAGCCATCAAAATTCATTTGTAGTCATTTTATTGAGAGAAATCAGTTTTCTAACTTTTCATCTGGAACAAAGTCCATGAAGGAACATGTGGCACCAGAGCCACATTGTAAAATTTATAGTCCTATATATATTCCCAAAATTCTTACGATTTCTCACAATAGAACAAAGGAGTTTTAGAGTAACTATAAAAGTCTCTTACATATTTGTACCTTAATATTTGATGTTTTACTTTAAATGATTGTATGGCTGTGCTTTGAATATAAAGTCAATATTATTTAAACGGTATAATAATAAACATTTTGCTATATTTGCTTTACATATGTTCTGATGTACAAGTTTTTTTTAAAGAAAATTTTCTGTCTTGGTCCATTTGGGCTGTTGTAACAGAATGTGATAGATTGGGTGGCTTATAAACAACAGAAATGTATTTCTCACAGTTCTGGAGGCTGGGAAGTCCAAGATCAAGATGTGGTCAGATTCCATGTCTGGTGAGATTGCATTCCTGCCTCCTGCTTCACAGACTGCCACCTTCTCTCTGGAACTTCACATAGCTTAAGTGGCAAGGGAGCTCTCAAGGGCCTCTTTACTAAGGACACTTATCCCATTCACCTAATCACCTCCCAAAGTTTCCACCTCCAAATACCATCACTTTGGGGATTAGGTTTCAACATATGATTTGGTAGAGGTGGAACACAAACATTCAGTCTATAGGTTTTCTATTGTACTTTTAAAGCATTATGTATAATAGTTTCAATGGGTACACTAGTATATTTTAAAATTTGCCTTCCTGGCAGATATGTTAGCATTAAGAATTAAATCCAGGCCCTGAACAAAGATGGCAGAGTAGAGGGACGTGCTCTCACACCCTCTTGTGAGAACACCAGAATCACAACTAGCTTCTGGACAGTCATCAACAGGAAGACACTGGAACTCACCAAAAAAGATACCCGACATCCAAAGACAAAGGAGAAGCCACAATGAGATGGTAGGAGGGGATCAATCACAGTAAAATCAAATCCCATAAATGCTGGGTGGATGACTCACAGACTGGAGAACCCTTATACCACAGAAGGCCACTCACTGGAGTGAAGGTTCTGAGCCCCACATCAGGCTTCCCAACCTGGGGATCCAGCAACAGGAGGAGGAATTCCTAGAGAATCAGACTTTGAAGGCTAGTGGGACTTGCTTGCAGGACTTCGACAGGACTGGGGGAAACAGAGGCTCCACTCTTGGAGGGCACACACAAAGTAGTGTGCGCATTGAGACCCAGGGGAAGGAGCAGTAACCCCAGAGGAGATTGAACCAGACCTACCTGCTAGTGTTGGAGGGTCTCCTGCAGAGGTGGGGGTGGCTGTGGCTCACCATGGGGACAAGGACACTGGCAACAGAAGTTCTGGGAAGTACCCCTTGGCGTGAGCCCTCCCAGAGTCTGCCATTAGCCCCACCAAAGACCCATGTAGGCTCCAGTGTTGGGTTGCCTCTGGCCAAATAACCAACAGGGAGGGTACCCAGCTCCACCCATCAGCAGTCAAACAGATTAAAGTTTTACTGAGCTCTGCCCACCAGAGCAATCCCCAGCTCTACCCACCACCAGTCCCACCCATCAGGAAACTTGCACAAGCCTCCTAGATAGCCTCATCCACCAGAGGTCAGACAGCAGAAGCAAGAAGAACTACAATCCTGCAGCCTGTGGAACAAAAACCACATGCATAGAAAGATAGACAAGATGAAAAAGCAGAGGTCTATGTATCAGATGAAGGAACAAGATAAAACTCCAGAAAAACAACTATATGAAGTGGAGATAGGCAACCTTCCAGAAAAAAATTCAGAATAATGATAATGAAGATGATCCAGGACCTCGGAAAAAGAATGGAGGCAAAGATCGAGAAGATGCAAGAAATGTTTAACAAAGACTTAGAAGAATTAAAGAACAAACAAACAGAGATGAACAATACAATAACTGAAATGAAAACTACACTAGAAAGAATCAATAGCAGAATAACTGAGGCAGAACAGATAAGTGATCTGGAAGACAGAATGGTGGAATTCACTGCTGCAGAACAGAATAAAGAGAAAAGAATGAAAAGAAATGAAGATAGCCTACGAGACCTCTGGGACAACATTAAGTGCAACAACATTCTCACTATAGGGGTCCCAGAGGGAGAAGAGAGAGAGAAAGGACCTGAGAAAATATTTGAAGAGATTATAGTCGAAAACTTCCCTAACATGGGAAAGGAAATAGCCACGCAAACGCAAGTCCAGGAAGCACAGAGAGTCCGATACAGGATAAACCCAAGGAGAAACACACCAAGACACATAGTAATCAAATTGGAAAAAATCAAAGACAAAGAAAAATTATTGAAAGCAGCAGGGGAAAAATGACAAATAATATACAAGGGAACTCCCGTAAGGTTAACAGCTGATTTCTCAGCAGAAACTCTACAAGCCAGAAGGGAGTGGCATGATACACTTAAAGTGATGAAAGGGAAGAACCTACAACCAAAATTACTCTAGCCGGCAAGGATCTCATTCAGATTTGATGGAGAAATCAAAAGCTTTACAGACAAGCAAAAGTTAAGAGAATTCAGCACCACCAAACCAGCTCTACAACAAATGCTAAAGGAACTTCTGTAAGTGGGAAACACAAGAGAAGAAAAGGACCTACAAAAACAAACCCAAAACAATTAAGAAAATGGTCATAGGAACATACATATTGATAATTACCTTAAATGTGAATGGATTAAATGCTCCAACCAAAAGACACAGGCTTGCTGAATGGATACAAAAACAAGACCCATATATATGCAATCTACAAGAGACCAACTTCAGACCTAGGGTCACATACAGACTGAAAGTGAGGGGATGGAAAAAGATATTCCATGCAAATGGAAATCAAAAGCTGGAGTAGCAATAGTCGTATCAGATAAAATAGACTTTAACAAAAAGAATGTTACAAGAGACAAGGAAGGACACTACATAATGATCAAGGGATCAATCCAAGAAGAAGATATAACAATTATAAATATATATGCACCCAACATAGGAGCACGTCAATACATAAGGAAACTGCTAACAGCTATAAAAGAGGAAATTGACAGTAACACAATAATAGTGGGGAACTTTAACACCTCACTTACACCAATGGACAGATCAGCCAACATGAAAATAAATAAGGACACAGAAGCTTTAAATGACACAATAGACCAGATAGATTTAATTGACATTTATAGGACATTCCATCCAAAAACAGCAGATTACACTTTCTTCTCAAGTGCACACAAAACATTCTCCAGGATAGATCACATCTTGGGTCACAAATCAAACCTCATTAAATTTAAGAAAATTGAAATCATATCAAGCATCTCTTCTGACCACAACGCTATGAGATTAGAAATGAGTTACAGGGAAAAAAACGTAAAAATACACGAACACATGGAGGTTAAACAGTACGTTACTAAATAACCAAGATATCACTGAAGAAATCAAAGAGGAAATCAAAAAATACCTAGGACAAATGACAATGAGAACACAATGATCTAAAACCTATGGGATGCAGCAAAAGCAATTCTAAGAGGGACGGTTATAGCTATACAAGCCTACCTCAAGAAACAAGAAAAATCTCAAATAAACAAACTAATTTTACACCTAAAGGAACTAGAGAAAGAAGAACAAACAAAACCCAAAGTTAGCAGAAGGAAAGAAAACATAAAGATTAGAGCAGAAATAAATGAAATAGAAACAAAGAAAACAATAGCAAAGACCAATAAAACTAAAAGCTGGTTCTTTGAGAGGATAAACAGAATTGATAAACCATTAGCCAGACTCATCAAGAAAAAGAGGGAGAAGACTCAAATCAATAAAATTAGAAATGAAACAGGAGAAGTTACAACAGACACTGCAGAAATACAAAGCATCCTAAGAGACTACTACAAGCAACTCTATGCCAATAAAATGGACAACCTGGAAGAAATGGACAAATTCTTAGAGAGGTATAACCTTCCAAGACTGAACCTGGAAGAAATAGAAAATATGAACAGACCAATCACAAGTAATTAAATTGAAACTGTGAATAAAAATCTTCCAACAAACAAAAGTCCAGGACCAGATGGCTTCACAGGTGAATTCTATAAAACATTTAGAGAAGAGCTAACACACCCATCCTTCTCAAACTCTTCCAAAAAATTGCAGAGGAAGGAACACTCCCAAACTCATTCTACGAGGCCACCATCACCCTGATACCAAAACCAGTCAAAGATACTACAAAAAAAGAAAATTACAGACCAATATCACAGATGAATAAAGATGCAAAAATCCTCAACAAAATAGTAGCAGATAGAATCCAAAAACACATTAAAAGGATCATACCCTATGATCTAGTGGGATTTATCCCAGGGATGCAAGGATTCATCAATATACGCAAATCAATCAATGTGATACACCATATTAACAAACTGAAGAATAAAAACCATATGATCATCTCAATAGATGCAGAAAAAGCTTTTGACAAAATTCAACACCGGTTTATGATAAAAACTCTCCAGAAAGTGGGCATAGAGGGAACCTACCTCAACATAGTAAAGGCCATATACAACAAACCCACAGCAAACATCATTCTCAATGGTGAAAAACTGAAAGCATTTCCTCTAAGATCAGGAACAAGGCAAGGATGTCCACTCTCACCACTGTTATTCAGCATAGTTCTGGAAGTCCTAGCCACAGCAATCAGAGAAGCAAAAGAAATAAAATAATACAAATTGGAAAAGAAGTAGAACTGTCACTGTTTGCAGGTGACATGATACTATACATAGAGAATCCTAAATGTGCCACCAGAAAACGATTAGAGCTAATCAACGAATTTGGTAAAGTTGCAGGATAGAAAATTGATGCACAGAAGTCTTTTGCATTCCTATACACTAATGATGAAAAATATGAAAGAGAAATTAAGGAAACACTCCCATTTACCACTGCAACATAAAGAATAAAATACCTAGGTATAAACCTACCTAGCGAGACAAAAGTCCTGTATGCAGAAAACTATAAGACACTGATGAAAGAAATTAAAGATGATACCAACAGATGGAGAGATATACTGTGTTCTTGGATTGGAAGAATCAATATTTTGAAAATGACTATACTACCCAAAGCAATCTATAGATTCAATGCAATCCCTATCAAATTACCAATGGCATATTTTATAGAGCTAGAACAAAAAATCTTTAAATTTGTATGGAGACACAAAAGACCCTGAATAGCCAAAGCAGTCTTGAGGGAAAAAAATGGAGCTGGAGGAATCAGACTCCCTGACTTCAGACTATACTACAAAGCTACAGTAATCGAGACAATATGGTACTGGCACAAAAACAGACACATAGATCACTGGAACAAGATAGGAAGCCCAGAGATAAACCCATGCACCTACAGTCAACTGATGTATGACAAAGGAGGCAAGGATATATAATGGAGAAAAGACAGTCCCTTCAATAAGTGGTGCTGGGAAAACTGGATAGCTACAGGTAAAAGAATGAAATTAGAACACTCCCCAACACCAAACACAAAAATAAACTCAAAATGGATTCAAGACCTAAATGTAACACCAGACACTTTAAAACTCTTAGAGGAAAACATAGGAAGAACACTCTTTGACATAAATCGCAGCAAGATCTTTTTTGATCCACCTCCTAGAGTAATGGAAATCAAAACAAAAATAAACAAATGGGACCTAATGAAACTTCAGAGCTTTTGCACCACAATGGAAACCATAAGATGAAAAGACAACCCTCAGAATGGGAGAAAATATTTGCAAATGAATCAACGGGCAAAGGATTAATCTCCAAAATATATAAACAGCTCATGCAGCTCAATATTAAAAAAACAAACAACCCAATACAAAAATGGGCAGAACACCTAAATAGACATTTCTCCCAAGAACACATACAGATGGCCCAGAAGCACATGAAAAGCTGCTCAATATCACTAATCATTAGAGAAATGCAAATCAAAACTACAATGAGGTATCACCTCACTCCAGTTAGAATGGGCATCATAAGAAGATCTACAAACAGCAAATGCTGGAGAGGGTGTGGAGAAAAGGGAACCCTCTTGCACTGTTGGTGGGAATGTAAATTGATACAGCCACTCTGGAGAACAGTATGGAGGTTCCTTAAAAAACTAAGAATAGAATTACCATATGATCCAGCAATCCCACTACTGGGTATATATCCAGAGAAAACCATAATTCAAAAAGACACATGCACCCCAATGTTCATTGCAGCACTATTTACAATAACCAGGCCATGGAAGCAACCTAATGCCCATCAACAGACGAATGGATAAAGATGATGTCACACATATATACAATGGAATATTACTCAGCCATAAAAAGGAACGAAATTGGGTCATTTGTAGAGACTTGGATGGATCTGGAGACTGTCATACAGAGTGAAGTAAGTCAGAAAGAGAAAAACAAATATCATATATTAATGCATATATGTGGAACCTATAAAAATGTTACAGGTGAACCAGTTTGCAGGGCAGAAACTGAGATACAGATGTAGATAGCAAACGTATGGGCACCAAGAGGAGAAAGTGGCAGGTGGGTGTGGGTGGTGGTGTGATGAACTGGGCCATTGGGATTGACATGTATACACTGATGTGTATAAAATTGATTACTAGTAAGAACCTACTGTATAAAAAAAATAAAATTCAAAAAAAAAAAAGAATTAAATTTCCTAACCCCCAGGTGGGGAAAGATGATAGAAATCTTGATTTGGAGAAAAAAGTTAATATTCCATTGGTTAGTTCTATTTTTGTTTCTGAAACAATGTTTGTTGGTTTTTGGTTTTATGCTGGAGACCTAAGAGTTTTTAAACTTCTGATAGAAAAGAAATTCTGAAAAAAAAAGAAAAGAAAAGAAAAGAAATTTTATGTAGGTTGTCAGTGTAGTAGCAACGAATAGGAGCTGTGGGTCCTTATGTTACATGAAAATATTTCAGTCTATTTGGGGACTTTCTTAAACTGGGCTGGAGAACCCTTGTCTGTAACATAAATACTTTTAATCCTGATTGAAAATTACTTCCTTTAAGAGTGTGGGGAATGCTTAGGAATCTCCTGTGGCTCACAGCAGAGCCCCCATGTGGCAAAATTGTGATTCAGGCAGAAACTGACCGAGTCCTTGGAAGTAAATGCCATGCATCTCTTATAAAAATAAAATTTCTTTATCTGGTACTGGGTTGGGAATTTATTTATTCAGTGAATATTTATCAAGCTCTTATACCATTCTTGGTGCTGGGGATGCAACAGTGAGTAAGACCTAGCACTTACCATCAGAGGACTTGCATTCTAGTTGCATGCATCACTAGATGAGATAGTAAAAAATAAACATTATAGGCACACATTACAATGTCAACTAGAGATATAAATGCTATGAAGAAAAATAACAGAGTTTACGGGCTAGCGACAGTTTGATGGAGTGGTCAGAAAATCCCTTTCTGAGGACTTCACGTTTGAGAGCAAGTAGAAGACAACTCATGTGACTCTGTGTTCTCTCAGATGTAATCCCCCTTTGGGATTTTCATTAATCACCACCAACACCTTTACAGTGTTGCTGCTCCTCCTTTGACACTTCAGCCCAAGAGTAGACATAATTTCCTTTTGGGACAAGTGGCACAGCTGAAAGTTTAGATAACATTTTAAGAAATTTTTATAAAAACTAAAAAATTTAGGAGATAACACAATGAGAAAAAACAAAGCAATATGACTCATACAATGATTCTTATACAGAGTTAGCTTTCTGAGATCCAGTTTTCTGATTGGGGGTTGTCATCAGGAATATTTGCTCCAACAGATGTGACCCCACCCACTCAAAGACTGTTGCAGGCCTCATCAGTCATATCTCATCCTCGCACAATAAGCCCACTGTTTAAACAAGAGTTTCACACATGCAAGAAAAAGAGAAGGCTTTCCCCCAGGAATCTCCTTGCCTCTTCCTCAGTGATTTTCTTTCATCTCCAAATCTTGGTCTTCAGGTACCTGTGGTGACCCAGTTCTTCTGGATATTTTTTTTTCCCATTTATCAACAAATGAATTATATGGTATTAGCTGATAATGGCTTATAGTGTTACCCTTCTCAGTGTACTTGAAATTTAGTAGGTAACTCTGAGAAATGGGAAATATTAAGGTATCGGAGAACTGAATTTTTTGTACATAGTTTGAAAAGCAAATATGAGAAAAGATTTGTATTAAAAATACCCATACTTCAGAACCATATTTTTTTCTTCCCTATATATGTGTTAGCATACAGTATTTGTTTTTCTCTTTCTGACTTATTTCACTCTGTATGACAGCCTCTAGGTCCATCCACCTCACTACAAATAACTCAATTTCATTTCTTTTTATGGCTGAGTAATATTCCATTGTATATATGTGCCACATCTTCTTATCAATTCATCTGTCAATGGACACTTAGGTTGCTTCCATGTCCTGGCTGTTGTAAATAGAGCTGCAATGAACATTGTGGTACATGACTCTTTTTGAATGATGGTTTTCTCAGGGTATATGCCCAGTAGTGAGATTGCTGGGTCGTATGGTAGTTCTATTTTTAGCTTTTTAAGGAACCTCCATACTGTTCTCCATAGTGGCTGTATCAATTTACATGGGTAAGCTGGGATGAAGTGAGAGAGTGGCATGGACTTATATATACTACCAAATGCAAAATAGGTAGCTAGTGGGAAGCAGCCGCCTGGCGCAGGGAGATCAGCTCGGTGCTTTGTGACCACCTAGAGGGGTGGGATAGGGAGGGTTGGAGGGAGACACAAGAGGGATACATGTATATGTATAGCTGATTCGCTTTGTTATAAAGCAGAAACTAACCCACCATTGTAAAGCAATTATACTCCAATAAAGATGTTAAAAAAATAAAAATTAAAAAAATAAAAATACCCATACTTGCTTTTCCTTCTCAGCTTCTTCACCAATTACTCTTTTAGATTCAGTCACTTTATTTTATTTTTTTTAGTCACTTTATTTTAACTATCATTTCCTTCTCATAATATTTCTGAATTTTGTTGAGATTTTCATTTCTTGCTATTGTAACTGAAGATTTAGTATCATCCTTTCTCTCACTGTCCCACTTTTCATGTTAATATAGTATTAAATAAATAAACAGTATTTAACTTAGGATGACTATGTAAGCAATGATGCTGCTGGATTAAGTGGTATACTAGATTGTGCTTCCATTCCCATTCAACTTTTTGTTTTTCTTGCAGTTAAGAATTGTCCCTATTCTCTCTCTTTCCCCTCCCACAAATTTGCTTAGTTTTGTCTGTACCTAGGGTTAGTTGTTTTTCCCAATATTTGAAAAGATTTGTTCCAAATACTCAGTCAATTCAGATAATCCCTTTCTTCTGCAGCAC
Source organism: Phocoena sinus (assembly GCF_008692025.1). Classification (NCBI taxonomy): domain Eukaryota; kingdom Metazoa; phylum Chordata; class Mammalia; order Artiodactyla; family Phocoenidae; genus Phocoena; species Phocoena sinus. Next base: position 19,736,531 of record NC_045778.1, on the reverse strand, counting down.
TCCATTTCTCTGCCCCAATATCTAATCACAGCTGTTAACCTAGTACCCCCTTCACCATTCTCCTATGGTGATATCCCGTTTCCTGGATCCCATATATTCATTTTTTTAGTTTACCACTTGTTTTGTTGAAGCATATTCACTAGCAGATTCCTGAGAGGGTGCATGTGAAATAAAAATTTCATGTCTGAATTTTTAAAATTTATCTTTACTGATTAAAAGATTGGCTCTATAATTCACAGTTGACAATCATTTTCCTTCAGAATCTTTAAACCATTGCACCACTGTCTTCTCACACCCACTCTTGCTGCTGAGAATCAGAGGCTATTCTGGTTCCCACTCCTTTGTGTATAATTTATTCTTTACTCTCTGGAAGCTTTTATGGAACTTTATTTTCCCTGGTATTTGGAAATTAAGCAAGGATATACTTTGGTTTGGGCCTTTTTTCATTCACTGTGCTGGGTATTCAGTGGTCCTTTAAATCTGGAGACTTGTGTCCTTCAGTTCTGTAAAATTATGTCTTCTTTTTACATTAACTCTCCCCATTTTCTCTGTTCTCTCTCTCTCTGGAACTTTTATTGCACAGATTTTGGACTTCTTGGATTGATACTTTGGTTTTTCTCTCCTATTTTCCATCTCTTTATCTTTTTTGTCTTACTTTCAGGTGATTTCCTCAGCTTTGTGTTACAGTATTTATTTATTTATTAAAAATCTAGATCAGGTATCAACAAACTATGACACAATTAAATCCAGCAGTGATGCTGCTGGGTCAAGTGGTGTAAATAAAGTTAAGTTTCTGTAAATAAAGGAACACATTCATGCTCATTCGCTTACAGATTGTCTATGGATGCTTTCACCTTGCAATGACAGAGTTTAGAGACTGTAAGGCCTGAAAATATGTGTCTATAAAGGGACACATAGGACTTCCCTGGTGGCGCAGTGGTTGGGAGTCCGCCTGCCGATGCAGGGGACGCAGGTTCGTGCCCCAGTCCGGGAAGATCCCATATGCCGTGGAGCAGCTGGGCCTGTGAGCCATGGCCACTGAGCCTGCACGTCCGGAGCCTGTGCTCCGCAGCAGGAGAGGCCACAGCAGTGAGAGGCCCACGTACCGCAAAAAAAAAAAAAAAAAGGGACACATATTTACTATGTGTCCCTTTATAGAAAAAGTTTGCGGATCCTCCCTCTTCTTCCGGTTTAGGTGACCATATTTGTTATCTCCAGGAGCTCTTTTCTGGTTCTCTTATTTTCTTCTTAATATCATCATGCTCTATTTCTATCAATGTGACCTCTTCTTACTCTGAGGACATTGCATGGAGTGTTTTTGTAGTATACTGCTTGCTGCAATGCCACTGTTTCCACTGAGGTAATTAGTTCATTTTGGCTTATTTCATGTTGGAAGCTTTACTCAAATGTTAAGTTTCTTGTGTGTTCATTCAGGTTAACGAGTGAGGCACTAAAAACTGAGAGAAGGTCCCCTGTGTGTAGGCAAGCTTTTGGCTGTGGATTTTGTGGTAGCAGGATTAAACAGTGAGCTTGCCTTTTTACTGAGGAATGTCCAGATGCATGGATATAGATTTTTTTCCTTCAGAGAAGACCCCAAGCCCCCTGCACCAGGACTGCTGGCTACCAGTGTCCTGGGACAAAGCAGAGGAAGGGTGACAAGGTCCCCAACTCATTATGTACATTCTCATTTAATTCTTCTGTTTTCAGGTCCAAGCCTTACTGCTTTGCCTCATGTACTTGGGTTTAGCTTCTTGTGTTTGAATTTGACAGAAAATAAGCATTTTCTCTTCTCTGCTTGAAGAAAGGAGTAGTATCTTATCTCAGGCTGACTATATAATAAATACCACAGAGTGGGTGACTCACAACAGAAATTTACTTCTCCCAGTTTTTGAGGCAGAAAGTCTGAGATCGGCACGTTTGAGTGTTTGGTGAGGTCCCTCTTCCTGGTTTGCAGATGGATGCATTCTTGCTGTATCCTTACATGGCAGAGAGAGAGATCATCTCTCTTTTGATAACAGTACAAACCTATTCATGAAGCCTCCACCTTCATGACCGAATTATCTCCCAAAGGCTCTACCTCCAGATATCATCACTTTGGGGATTAGGGCTTCAACGTAGAATTTGCTGGGGGGACACAGACATTCAGTCCATACTGGATAGTCTCTAGATTTCTTGGGGTGAAGGTGGGGATCTGGCAGTCAGTCACTCACCATGAAGACTTTAAACCAGTCCTTGTATTTTAAGTGAGCCCCCTCTTCTGGAGGCTTTAAAGATTTTGCTACACAGTGTAGGGTCCCCCTTCAGTAAGCGTTTAGATTGTAGCTTTCTTGACTCTACTCATTTATTACATATTCTTTGTTTTCCAAAAATTTGTAGAAATTGTTCATCCATTCTTACCTCCTCTTTATCCTCGATTGTATTCATTTGTCATTACATGAGTTTTGAGGAAGGAGAGGTAATAAAAATGTGCAATAAACCAGTCATATTTAAGATATCAGTTTCTCATGACAGATTTCAGGCATGGCAGGTGATCACAGGGGCTGGGAAAGAGACTAGCAAAGCTGCCGTATAAGCCAGGACTGTAGCCCAAGGATAGACATGGAGGTAAAAGTCTTCAATCATAAAAGTGAGCTGCTCTCCTCTTTGAAATTCATATCTTCCAGGCCATCTTTACCGGAATCATTGTAAGGTCTCTTACTATGTACGTATTTCTCTATACAGTGTTTTAAATCAGAAGAAACTTGGCTATATTGTACTTACCTGTGGCTTTGTTGGCTGTATAATTCAGTGTGTGCCTACTATCATTTCATTCATTCTTCTGTGGGTCGCAGTTAGGTTACCCCCATTTGTTCATTTATTTCTGAATCATCACTTTCGTGAGGTTTCTCCCACATCCCTTTCAGCCCAGAGCAACCTATTCTTTTTTGCAAGCCAGCAGCCTTCAAAAGTGCTAGGAAAATATATATTTTGAAATACCATTTTTGTGTTTATAGTTTGCTGTGGCTGAGTGAATATATTGGGTGGAAATAGAATGACTTTTCAGGCCATCATGTTCATTTAAGCTGAATTTTCTCTAGCATTTTATATTTTGTATTTATTACAACTACTTGCAAGTTTACACATTTTCAGTGTTTGTAAGCCTGAGCCCAGTATTTTCTCAAAAGAATGAGTTTATAATTTTATAATGAAATATAGATAATAGAATTTTATGTATGTTTTCTCAAGAAACCAACTATACTCTGAACTGAAATATGGATTTGTTTTCCCGCTTTTTGCATCAAAATTTTGGTTTCAGTTATTATTATCACTTATACTTTAGAACGACTTTTCCTTCTCAGATTTATTTTTGTGACTTAGTAGTAAAAATTAGAAAAACTTGAACTTAATATGGTCTGTGGTGTGTGTGTGTGTGTGTGTGTGTGTGTGTGTATGTGTGTTTTTACATCGCTAAGAAGTAGAGCTTTACAAGTAAATATGATATTTCAACTAGGCAAACTTTTATTTATGATCCAAGTATCCAAGTGAATAACACAATGTGGGCCTCTATTCAAAAACTAGTAATAGGTATCACATAGTCATTTAAATGTTCTCCTTAATTCATTGGCTCAGTTTGAGACCAGACTTTCTCTTAAAGGCAACAGTCTGCATTAATTCTGTATTTTTTCTCTCTAGAGTATTTACTTAAAAATCATGAAAATATTTTTGACTTGGTATACATTACTTTCAGTCTTGGTGTTTTCCTGCTGAGGTACTCTTGTTTCTGCCTAAAGAAACCAAAGCAATTAAACATGTCATCCTATGTTTAGGCTATTAATCCTAATTGTTAAGCTTTGAAGGTTTCCTGTGGGTACTTCTAAAAGGCTTGAGAAGTTTTACATAATTTTAAGTGGCTTATAAGCTTTGTACATTTAATTTGGAGAGTATTGTAGTAATACCAAGTAATAATGATATAAAGGCTTAGAGAATCATAGAATTGGAAAGGATTTTGAGGTTATTTTATCCAGTCCACATTTTACATATCAGAAAACTGAAACCCAGAGAGATAAAGTAACTGGCTCAATTGACATATGATATGGGTACAGGAACTTTGTGTGGAACTTAGATCCTCTGACTCTTAGTGTATTTTTTATGACCATTGTGTCTTCTTTGAATCCAAACCAAAGTTTTTGTACTATATGTAAAACAACAGCAGGCATTAATAGATAACTTTTTACCTATCCTCATATAGCTTTATCTATACAACTAAGACTTAAAATCTGTTTTGTTAGAAGTAAAACATATGTCTTAAACTATTCTTTGATTCCTTTCTATTATAAAAGCAATAAATATTCATTATAAAACATAGGGACCATGGTTTCACAATCCAAAGTTTAGCAGTTATACAAATTATACAAATTTTGGCAGTTATACAAATTTTTCACTAACTTGAATTTAATGCATCACATTCCTTGAAATGGATGGAACAATTATTTTAAATTTCTTCTACTGTTGGAAATTTAGTTTATAGAACAACCTTTATTGATGTTGAATTATTCAGGCTTACCTTCCCTTAAGTGACTGAAACATGTAAATTATTGGCTCTGAAAAGGAAAGAAATCACTTATATTCTAATATACAGTCTCTCTCCCATATGGCTCACATAATCTCTTAAATAGCAAGTTATCCCACGCCAAAGGACAAGGTACACAGAGAAGAATTTGGTGAGTTTTCAGTGGAACAACCCAAAGGTCAACTCCAGAATGGTCTTACTACTTCCCTAAAACACTGCCACCAATTTGGTTACGTTATTGTCTTGCTTAAATCCCTTGAATAGCTCCCTGTCGCCTCTGGTTAAATAGCAGACTCATCCTCATGACACACAAGGTTCTTCTGATTTGATTCATTTTGTTGTTAGATAAAGCCAAACAATCAGCTGTGAAGAAAAGCAGGAACCTTACTGGGGAAGGAATTGTAGCTTCGTTTTAGTGTCCTGCACTTTGCTGTTCTCCATTTGTCTTACCTGTCCTGTGTTCACCTCTGTTCACCTCAAAGCTCCAGCTTATTCATGGTTTTTGCTTCTTATGGGGTTGGCTTGCCACAAGATCTTCATTGCCTACATGCTACCTCATGACTCAGCTTTATTTCAAATCAGCTCATTCTTTCAATACTTTTCAGTTTAAAATTCTAGAGAAGGCAAGTCTGAAATGCTGCCTCATAGGTTGCTATCTGGCTTATGAGTTGGTTTTTCTTGAATACAGTGACCACCCTGAGTCTAATCAGATGTGTTGGAGGGTTGAGGGTCATGGTGAGGTTGGCAGAGTCATGTTGTATAAAACCTGGCAGGTGCTTCAGAGGGAGCCAATTGCAGTTATGAAGGACAGTGGATAAAACCTGATTCAAAGATCCTTTACTATCTTGTCCAAAGCTATCCTTTTGTCTTCATTTCCATTCAATGTACAATATGCTATGCCACCTACAATCCAGACACATCAAAATATTTACAATTCTCTGAACAAACCATGTTCTAGCATGCCTTACGTCACTGTTTACACTGTTCTCCCGTATAGGAATAGCTCCCCACCCCCCATTATCTATCAGGTGCAATTGTCTATGAGATCAAATGTTATATTCTCCATAAAACCTTCTCTAGGGATTTTGGTGACTTCCTCATAAGCACTTTTGGGTTATATACCGTATACATATGACATATAAATGCATTGTATTATAATCATTTATATGTAAATTTTTCCAACAGAATATCCTTTAAATTCAAGGATGGTGGAATATAATTCATCTTCAAATATCTACTGGTAACACATAATACATATTCCTTATGTGTTTGTCGAAAGGAAAAAATCAAGATGATTCAAGGGGAGATACTCCTATCATAGTGAAGAGTCCCTGGAAGGAGTGCTGTAGCTGACTCGCAAGTCTATGTTACCCAAGACATGCTCAAATATAAGGGAAATGTGTGTACCAAGTATGACAGACACTCAAAATTTGGGTCAATGAGCCAGAATACTGGTTTATTTTTTCCCATTTGCAGTCTCTATTCAACTAAAAAGTGTTGCAGATGGATTTTTATTGCTCCCGCATTCTCTTCCAACCTGAGAAATTTTACTCTGAGGGCACTTTCATTTGTGTCTAAAGGCAGTGACCTTGTATTCACAGAAAAACAACTCCTTATTTGGGTCTGTTTACTCCTCTGTTCCTTACCCATGGTGTTATCTCGGGGCTTTTTGCCTTAAGTGGGCTTTCATTAAGGAGCTTACTGGAATATCTGTAACTTCAAATAAAAGCTTGTCCACAGTTTCAATAAGGTTGACTTTAGAAGTCAGCTTGAAGAAGCCTGACCTAAAGGACTTGTTGTAATCTGGCCCTTGTATGTCTGTTTTGTGCCAGTTCCCATTCTAGGTGTTGGAGGTAGAATTAAGAGAAGAGAAAAGACACATTTCTGTACTCATAGTGTTGACAATCCAGAATGGCATACAGATGAAACACTTGTTACAATGTGGGTAGTTAGTGCTATCACGAAGAAAGCACAGGATGCCATGTGACTTCATAGGAACGGCAGCTATGTAGACCCAAATTGCAGAGGCAAGAACTGAATTAAGTCCCAGCAAAGAAAAACTACAGTGATAAAAGTGCATGATATTAAAATAATGAATGATTAATACATCTAGCCAGAGCAATATCAAGAACAATTCTTTTGTTTTATAAGTTCTCAGTTATACTCAGTAGAGATGGTTTCGACAAGTTATGAAATTTAACCTGACTAGTTAGTATTCAGCATAACCAGCACCTCTTCATGAACACCTGTAAGATATCAGTCATGAAAAACCAGGCAAGAATTATTGGTCAGTATCTTTAAAAGTCCACTTCAAGGCGTCTTTGTTAGTCTGCACCACCCTTTCATCCTAAACATCCTTTAAAACAGATGAGGTGCCGTGCCGACTGCTTAGATAATATCCTTGTCCACAAATACTATAACTCGACTGAGACAAATGTGGACCCGTTGTCAGGAATAATTGTGCCTGGCAGCTTGTATGCTGCCAGAAACTGGCATGGAGTCGCATTGTCACCGCAGAGGCTTGAGGTCGAAGCAAAATCAAAGTCATTGTGAGAAGCAGTATACTGAAGGGAAAAGATTTTACCTCATAATGCAAAACCAATGTGGAATTCTGATTCAATTTTTTTTAGTCTCTTCCCATGGGAAAATTAGGTGTCTTAGGCAGTTTATGCCAAGCAGCCTCCCTTGTGGTATGCACTAACTCCCTTTAGACTTTTCAGTATCAGAATCAATTTGAGGCCATCAGATAGAGCTTCTAGCCAAGGCTTTCAAGTAGATAATTCCCACATGTGCTATGTGTAGTGAAGCCAAGATAATGCCTTCTGGAATAAAAATGTAACTTTTCTACAAAATATATCCCTTATGGTAACACACACACACACACACACACACACACACACACACACACACACCCTCATGTTTATGTTTTAAGATTGGCTTCAAAACTGTTAGTCAATTTCTGAGTCTTCTACACATCCACTTTGTAACAAAAGGCAATCTGGGTTCATATTAATTTAATCATCTTATTTCATAAGCCTGCAAATAAGAATCAAGGAAGCCTTCTCTTAACTAATCTTCTTGTGGCAGTGGCACCCATATGTTGACATGTGTTAGGGATAGATATTCTCAACTATTAGATATTGATGGTGTTCTTTGAACTACATTTGATGGTAGGATGAGTTGAGAACTTCAATCACTGTGCAAATTCATCAGCTATATTAATCTCAGAGTTCCCTATATGAGTTATATATGAGAGCTCCAAGTTTGGCAGGAACATGATACAAGTTTCTGTTTGCTTTATGATAGAAAACCTCTCAAAATATGGATCTCAGGAAACAACTGCAACTTTCAGTACAGTCTGTGGACATTATTCTTTATTTGTACATTATGGATTGTCCACCTGAATATCTAAGAAATTAGATTAGATTAGATTGGAAATTGGATATTAGATTGAAAATTTATTAGGACCAGAAAGACAGCATAGTAACCAGAAAAATTAAAAAGTAAATATACAAAAACAATTGTTTCCTTTTTGTTTTCAAACAGCTTATTGTTAGTAAAACAGAAAAAGACTTAAAAATTAGTAAAACAGGGCTTCCCTGGTGGTGCAGTGGTTGAGTCTGCCTGCCGATGCAGGGGACACGGGTTCGTGCCCTGGTTCGGGAAGATCCCACATGCCGCGGAGCGGCTGGGCCCGTGAGCCATGGCCGCTGAGCCTGCGCTCCACAATGGGAGAGGCCACAACAGTGAGAGGCCCGTGTACCGCAAAAAAAAAAAAAAAAATTAGTAAAACAAAAAATCTTGCAAATTATGAATCATCTCTTACTTACCTTAGGCAATGTGCACAATCTACCAAGAGAATAGAAATAAAAGTGGAATGATAACAACAAAAATGCTACTGAGGAACAGAAGGGAGAGAGAGAATAGGTTTCTTGATTGGAAGGCTCAACAGCCTTTAATCCATGTATAAATTCAATGCTACATGATCAAAACTTCAACAGGAATTTTTGTGTTTAATTCTGTGCCATCATAATTTTTTTAAGCATTCCATTATGTATATTTCCAAGCATAGACAAAAGTAGAGAGAACAATTAATGAACTTTACCCATCAACCCACATTCAGTGTCAACAGTTATTATTAGCACACAGCCAAGCTTCATTTATATATACCCCCACTAATCACTCCACCCTAATGAATTGTTTTTGAAGCAAATCCCAGAAATCACGTAATTCACCTGTATGTAACTCTAAAAGATAAGGACTCTTTAAAAAAAAAAAACAAACAGTATTGCTAAGATGCTATTATCTCATTTTTAAAAGTTAGCAAAAATTTGATGAATTCCAATCAAATTCCAGTCAGCATTAAATTCGATATGCATGCACACACACATACCCATACATACGTACATATACGGTTGGATTTTTAGAATCAGGATCCAAACTAGACCCTCACTTTGCAGTTTATTAATATAAATCTAAAATTCCTTTAAACTATATACTTTCCCCTCCATTTTACCTTGCACTTTATTTGTTAAAGAAATTAGTTTACTTTCCTGTAGTATTTCCCACATTCTGTATTTCGCTGAACGCTCCTCCATGATATTGCTTAAAACTTTCCTCTGACCCCTGTTTCATATAAGCTGTATCTAGACATAGATGTTTGATTGGATCCAGATTTGATATTTTGGCATTAATACTTCTTTCAGAATGTTGGGTTCCTCCCACTGCACCACATTAGGAAACTCATAATGTCTAGTATCTCTTTATTATGGTGTTAAGATTGACTTGACTCATCCATTAAAAGGTTCCCTGTCAGTTTTTCACCTGATGGTTTAGTGTCACTGATAATGATTACACTGATCTATTTGTTCAACAGGTATTGCAAAATAGTAAGATTCTAATTCTATCATTTCTTGTTCATTTAATAGCTGGAATTCTTCTCTAGAAAATAACCTTACTGCGTCTAGTGTTTATGTTGAGGCACATTTTGTATAGGAAAGCAGAAAAAAAATACTTGATTCTCTCTCTTTAATTATAAGTTTTCAGAATAATAGTTTGGTTCTCTAAAATTCTCTAGAGACGACTATTGAGTGGTTTTTATATGGCATTATGACCTCATGGAACTTACCATATTTGACATTTTTCAATTCATTGCTGTTATTGTTCTTTATGTTGTTTAACTTATTTTTTACCAGTAGGAATCTCTTCAGTTTTGCTCCTGAGTCCTTTTGAAATGATCCCAGTAGTCACTGATACATTCTCACTTTCTGGTAGGACAGGCAGTCCCAGGTTCTTCTCTTATATATTCAGCAAGACCAGGAAACAGCCGTATCTCTAAGGCATCTTGTTTCCTTTTGTGGGAAATGATGTTCATAGGCCACAGTCTGGATACTAATCATGACTAATCAACTGGTCACTGATTCTAGGCCTTTTCTGAAGAAAGATTTTAAGAGAAATACTTTGTATGTTTATATTGATACCTCCATAGTTTCCATATTTCCAATTCAACTTTTGGTTTATAGGTTTTTGTTTGTAAGTCTTTGATTTCATATGTTTATCTCTTTTTTTCTTAAACTGAGAAACTTAGTTCCATATGGTTGTATATATATAGTAATTGAATAATAATTTTAGAATAACAACAGTAATATTAACAATGAGATTAGTAAAAACAATTTAAAATTTCTTTGCAGTTGTTATTGTCCTTAGGATATACCCACTAGGAGTATATAATCAAGTTATTGGATTATGCCATTTAAAATAATTTGCATGTGGTTAAGCTACCAATTCATAAACTTATATTCCCTTGTTTCATTTTGCTTTTGGTTTCTATGGATTACTTTTTTAGTTTGAATTAATTTTGTCTAAAGATTATTTAAAAAATTATTACATTCCCAAAGTTAAAATTTCAAAGTAAAGTAAATTCAGAGGACTCTAGCATCTCTACCTTGTCCCTTTTTCCTGGATGTCACTATTTTTATTAGTTTTTGGTCTGTCTTTCCTTTCTGAAAAAAATTACAGATATATCTATATATGTATTCCTATCCCTCTTTTCTTTGATAAAAGTTAGCATACTGTATATGCTTAAACATCTTGCTCCTTTTCACTAAAAATATATGCTAAGAGTACTCAGTAGCATTCCTCATTCTTTTTACAAAAAGCAGACATTTTAAACATGGGACCTATCCAGGAACCAGGGTAGGTAATCTCATTTATTCATTCATTCAACAAACTTTTACTGAGAGATCAACAAAAGTAGATGTAATGTTCTTGTGATAAGATTAGTAAACCACAGCTTCTGTTATGATGTAGCTTAAGATCTAATAACAGAGAGAGACACTTAAACCAACAATTACTCCACAGTGGTAAGTGCTGATGGAAATGAGCACAGAGTGCTGCCAGAGGAGCCCACAGGAGGGACATCAGCAATGGGGAGGCCTTAAACTGAGTCCCAAAGAATGGGTAGGAGTTGGCCAGCTTAAAGGTGGAGACCGGAGGGTTCAGGTAGCGGGGGAAGCAGACATGAATTCCCATGGACCAGGAAATGAGAACACGGACCCTAGAGAGATGAGGCTAGAGAATCAGATGGGGAGGCGGTCCTAAGCAGTGGAGTTCTTGTACTCTGAGGCTTGGAGTCTGGATGTGGCCTTGAAGATTCTCAGTAACCTAAAAAGAATAGGGCTTTAAAATGGAACTGTTGAAGCAGGAGTTTTATTTTAGAAAGACCACCCTTCATTTGGTTGTTTACCAACATTATTTAAGAAATGATTTATGGTTCATGTTACTGTCAAACTTGTCCTTAAATATCAGAACATAACCTATTGGATGTGCTGTAAAATTAGTATGAGGAGAACAAAACCTTAATAAAATATCATTATTTAAAGTCAACCAACCAGTCAACTAACCAACCAGCTAACCAACCAACCCAAGTACCTACCATCTGGCCACTCCCCGCCTCCCAAACTTGTTATATGATCTAAGTATAGAAATTTCAAAGAAACAAAAATATGACTTGTGTTATTTCATACGGCCCTTTACTTATACACTATAGTCATAGTCATCTAGAAGTTGAAGGCGGGATATATTCAGTGGTAAAGAACCTGAAAGTCATGGCACTCTTTGTGGAGCAACGTGCAGTATTTACATTTAAATTTAAAAATATGTATCTGATCTTGTGCTAAACTTGTTCCTACTGAGTGTTACTGTTTATGACTGTGTTTAGGCAGACACTGTCCTAGGGCTTTATATGTAATGCCTCCATTAATCCTCATGACTTCATTATAAGGAAGTACTTGTGCTATCCCCACTTTATAAGTGAGGAAACTGAAGCACGAAGAGATTAAGTGACTTTACCAAGGTTTATAAGTAGTGAATGGGCAGGGCAGTATTCACACCAGGCAGTCTGACTCCAGGGTCAATGGTATTAATGACTGTATTATACCACCTCCGTTTCTTGGAATATAGAAAAAAGAAAGAAGCCAAAGGAGGTAACACAGTTGAAGAAAATATATGAAAGAACATCTTATATTAAGAAATTTCTAGAAATTACTTTTCCCAACTTAATTAACAAATCTTATTTGATTTTAGTGACAATACATTTTGATCTACCTCACAAAAAAAATGTGAATATTCTTTAAGGATATGGCTAAAGGTCTGTTGATACCCAACGCTTGACAGATGAAGTCTTACAAAAGGTAGCTGGTTGGTGACAAGTAAAGGCTACAATTCATGCCTCTTGTCTCACACAATAAAGTGTGAGATTTGAAACAGAGCTTTAAGGCTTTTAAGACTCAGAGTAGCCATTGGTCACTCTGCAAAGATCATATTTATTTCTAGACCCTTCTAAGTCCCAAAGAAGTGAAAGATGGAATTGAGGCTGAATCTGCTTCTGATAGTGCACTACCATACATACTTCTAAACAGGTCATCCTCACTTATTTTTATCTTTCACTTTTCCCTCTTCAGCTCTCACAGATGGCACAATTATACCGAAATGTGGCCGCTCCATGGACTGCTTCCAAATTTATTGTGAATTTCTTCATTTTTCAATGTTTAGCAAAGTCCTGATCATTTTTCTAATCTTAATGCAAGTGAAAAATCTACCATATGTATATACATAAAGTACAGTATTTGCAAAGACCTGCTTCAAGGGAAACAGCCTTTTTTATTTGATGCCACAGTTAATTGACTTCAATCATATATGAAAACCAGAAACTGCTGAATCCTATGTCCTTCCTTTCTTTGTTGAGATTATTGTGCTTTAAAAAGATCTCCATAAAAATCTAAATTGGAATCAAAGTGATAAATATCAGGAAAATAATTATGAATGTCTTCATTAAAATATGAATCCAAAAAAATATGGAGACAAAAATAACTAGTTTTTCAGTTACTGTATAAATAGGACCCTAGATTTAAATGTTTTATATATATATTTTTTTAATTTTCTGGTTACAAAAATTCTTTGTTTATATTAAGTTTCCCTTGTTTTATATGTTTCCATGTTTTTTCTTCTGTCTTTTGATGACTTTCAAAATATCTAGTCTATGAAGAAAGAAGCTTGACTTAAGTTAGACATTGTATAATATTTATCCATACTTGAGAGGAAGAGGGAAGGGAAGGAAACTGGTAAAATAGAATAAATACTCATAAAAGAAGACAGAAGAAAGAACAGCGTAAAAAAACACAAAAAATCGGAGTTATGGATAATCTTGATAATTTAGAGTGATAAAGTAGAGAGAATATGGTTTCTGGTAACCATCAGTCATGAGTTCTTTTCAAATTCCTTCGTTTATAATACTCTGCTCAAATTGTTAATGATCTGTGGAATCCAGATTCCTTGTTTCTAAAAATTAGCACATATAACTTGCCTCTCAGATTGTCTTGAGAACGTGAGAGCAACTAGTAAGTCATGAATAAAGTTAGTACCTAATTTAATATTTTTGTTTTATTTGTATGTATTTTATCTGGAACTGATTTAGGTAATGTTAAATAACTTTTTTTCCTTTCTGTTATAATTTATTCTGCAAACATACTCTGCAAACATACAGTGGTAGATGGTGCCACTTAAACATAAAATTTTAAAATGTATACATGTATCAAACACCTATTGCTTTTTCAACAGTTTACATGCAAAGAATATAAGGAGGAGTAAGATAACATCCCTATTGCAAGGATCTTGCCAACTTTTTCTGTCTTCCTCTGCCAAAGGGCCTGCTTGGATTTAGAATGGATTGACTATGATCCTTTAGGCATACCTATGTCAAATCGGAAGAACTAAGTATGTAGTCTTACAGCAGAATAGTTGGAGGTTTTCATTCAGTACTGAAATGATCCACCTTTAATTAAATTGTAATATATTAGGTTTCCCCTATTTTTCTCTCCATTGTTTTCTTGGACGGAGTAAACTTAATTCTCTAATCTTATCCCAGAAGTCTTGCTTTCCTTAACATTTATCATCACACTAATTAGTAAGCCAGTAAGGTAAATACAAGTCACTGTAGCTATCTTAAGGTTACAAGTATAAATTCCTGCAGATTGATTATGATTTTTATTTCTCCGTGGTGCTTGTTTATAGTTCTGTTCAATCTCTTTTCTATTTTGAAATATTTTTGCCTGCAATATTCTCTTGGCCATCTCCTCTAGAAAGTTCGCACATTAATCCATCTTTACACTGATTTCATTAAATTATTTTTGTTCTTGATATCCTGATTGTTAGGGTGGTTATACGTAATTATTTGGAATATTCTAAAAGAATCCAGAGGGCTCAAATTAGCCATTCCTTTTAAAATGCACCTCTCCTTGGAATCACTTGTTAATTTATTTAGTTACCCTTCTATATAATCACACAGTCAGTGCAAGCCATGAAAAGGTACAGGACATCCTGGTTACTCCTGAATTTCAAATTATTTTCTGATGTCTTTTCAAATTTTCCTGTAGAGCTTTGTGAAGATTTTCTGCAATAGAAAACTGCATGCAAGCACCCAAGGGTCCAGCCTTTCCTCACCTAAGCTTAATGCCTTTGCTGTGTGAGCTAAGATCATTTATAAAACTCACAGAAAAGCCGTCTCATCTGTTACCATGTACAGTAACATCTCAGAGAGACAACTAAACATGACAGTTGAGAGGATTTGCAATTGAAAGAGAAAAAAAAAAAACATGAGCAGAGTTGAGAGCCATTTAATTATCCTCATTCACACTGTGACTCCCTTTAAAGCAATTTTTTTCAAAATGGTTACCCATGTACTCTTAGTCACCTCCTTTCTTGACTATGTGCTAATTCTGATTTTGGCATTTGTCTATAGAATATGTTTGTTCTTCCTTTTGAAAGGGAATTGTGCTGCATTTTCAGTAGTGTCTAACTCAGTTAATCATATTTCCCAATTATCCCATAGCGTTATTTATTTGAATTTCAAGTTGCAATGTTCTTAGAGAAAGCTTAATATCTTCATTATATATACAGTCATGGTTAGCTAATTAGCATCCTGAATTCTGCAGTTTAACCCTGGATGCCACTATTTCTGGTTTCAAGTATATATTGAGTAGTTTCTCATTTTTAAAAGTTTAGAAGGAACAATACCATTGTTGAATTCTACTTAGTCTTTTTCAAATAAGAAGCCCCCTTTGGAAGTAGCCAGACACAATCGAAATGTATTATTCTTCTCATCTATTGGTTTATAAATAAAAGGACTCTTGAATGTTTTCCAAAAGAGCAATGAACTTTACAATATAGTTAATGAAAATTAAGCTATATTGGTTTTCCTGGAGGAAAATTGTGCTACCTAATTTATTTTAAAAATCGCTGTTTATTTCTTCAGTTTATTGGGAAGCAAGAAACAGATTCAAAGCAATGAAGCTAAGAGAACACATTGCGTTTTGACAGTCTCTCTAATTAAAACATCAGTGCTTCGGAAGCAATTTCATCTTGTTTGAGTTGCCATTTTAGTTGCCGTTGTACTTAAAGCTTTTCTTCTCCTTTCCTTAAATAAGGGTTCTCATCTTTTAAATAAAAGATGTAAAGGAACTGCAATTATTTCCATTATAAATATGTGTCTTATAATTTTATTAATTTTAACATGTTGCTTTTGATATTTTTATATGTACAAAACCATAAATCAATATAGATCAGAGAGGTGTAGTGACATGCACAAGGTTACATAACTGGCAATGGCAGAACTGAGACTAAACCTTAGGCCTCTGGATGTCCAATCTAGTGCTTTTTCCCTTATCTGAATTTTCCGTGCCTTGAGATGTCTTGATTTGTGGACTCCCAGAAAATAGAAACATAAAATTTCTAGCCCAGGGGCTGTAATGAAATGGAGACTTCTTTGTGTAATTCATTGGTGACTTAGCATGAGCTTTATTTATATACAACCATTCCATACATTTGTGTAGCATTCTGTGGTTTTAAAAACCCTCTCTCATTACTGTCTCCCTATCTCCTGTTCAACCTCCTTTCCCCCCTTGCTTGCCCATCTCATTTGAGCCTCATATAATATTACAAACCCTTACATAAGCCTCACAATAATCTTAATAGACTAGGTAGGAAAATTCTTAGAATCTCATTGAATAGATGAGTAAAATAGAGTTCAGGAAAGGATAAATAATTTTCTAAAATTGTGTGATTAGTTAATGGCAAAACCAGGACTTAAATCTGGATCTTTGACTCCTAGTGGCTGATGCCACATCACATGTTATAACACAGTTATTAAAATATGCAGAAATGGGATCTTTTTCTGAAACCAGTACAAAAAAAAAAATCAAAGAAGGAGATTATGGAAAATATACAAAAGTGATTGTATGACATCTACAAAAAGAAGATAGTTACATTCTTTTAGGGGATTTCATGTTCACTGTTCTCTTACACTGAAGACAGAGTTTGAAGTTTTTCAGAATATGATTAGAAATGATGAATGTGTGATCAAAATACCTTTCAAATTCTTTTCTAAATATTTGTGTAAAAGTTTGACTTCCTTGGCACTAGACATTCCATAGTGAGATTTGCTATTATTAGAACCATCAGACCCATTTTTCATGAACTTAGACTGACTTCTGAAGAAATACCTAACCTAGCATTTATTTCAAGTTCTCTCGATCCTTTCAGTGTTTCCTAATATGTATGTTTAACCTTAATATGTAACAACAAAGTAAAGTATATTTGTACCTTTGATGATAAATTAGATGGCTAACATCTCGGAATGCATGACCAATGAAATAAAAGCTGGAAGAGAAATACTGATTCCACTGGGATAAATAGCTTATTATAACTTTTCCTGTCATATCTTAAAATATAGACTGAAGACATGGTGATCCTTCTACCCACAAGTCCATGGAGGAAAGATGGCAGGGGAAAGGGGTGGGTTTTAATGCAAACCTTAGGTTTGAGAAGGGCTTGGGGTGTGGTCAGAGATTTCTTCCAGAATTGAAGTGGGTGGACCATGAAAATGGCTCTTTTCCTTCCCCTGCTTCTTCCCCTTGTGCTCTGAATTTCACACCTTTAGTCCCTCACGAAGACTTTACTCCTTCAGTTGTGACATATTTGCTACATCACTGTTCTTTCTCTTCCTATTGAACCATTTCCATAAATATACCAATATTCGTCAAAATCTCACATCTTAAAAATGAAAATAGCCCAAAGCCTTCCCTTGTATTTTCCTTTAACTACAACCCCTGTTCTCCTCTATATAATAAACTTTTTAATGTATCTGCATCAACTCCAATTCTGTATACACCATTCACTCTTTGAACTACTTTCAATCTGTCTCTTCCCCACTGCACCATTGAAATGGTTCTTTTTCTTAAAGATCTCCATGTTACCAAATCTAATAGCCACTGCTTTGCTTTCATTTTACCCCATCTTTTAGCAGCGTTTAATACAGTTGCCTACTTTCTCCACTTTGAATCACCCTCCTCTCTTGCCCATCTAGACATCATGCATATTTTTTTAAAAACTTATTCACAGTCCTCTCCTCTTTGTTATTCTTTTCCACTAACCTTTACATCTTTGAATGCCTCAGATCCTCCCCCCCTGCCCTCCCCCCCTCCCCTGCCCTCCCCCCTCCCCTCCCCCTCTTCCCCTTCCCCTCCCCTCTTCCCCTGCCCTCCCTTCTTCCCCCTCCCCTCCCCTCCCCCCTCCCCTCCCCTCTTCCCCCTCTCCTCCCCTCTTCCCCTCCCCTCCCCTCCCCCCTCCCCTCCCCTCTTCCCCCTCTCCTCCCCTCCCCCCTCCCATCCCCCTCTTCCCCTTCCCCTCCCCTCTTCCCCGCCCTCCCTTCTTCCCCCTCCCCTCCCCTCCCCCCTCCCCTCCCCTCTTCCCCCTCTCCTCCCCTCTTCCCCTCCCCTCCCCTCTTCCCCCTCCCCTCCCCTCCCCCTCCCCTCTTCTCCCTCCCCTCCCCTCTTCCCCCTCCCCTCCCTTCTTCCCCCTCCCCTCCCCTCCCCTCTTCCCCCTCCTCTCTCCTCCCCTCTTCCCCCTCCCCTCCCTTCTTCCCCCTCCCCTCCTCTCTTTCCCCTCCCCTTCCCTCCTTACCCTTCCCCTCCTTCTCTCCTCTCCTCTCCTCTCCTCTCCTCTCCTCTCCTCTCCTCTCCTCTCCTCTCCTCTCCTCTCCTTTTGTCCCTACACATTCTCTTACACTTCTCTAAATAGGTGATATCATTCAGTTCCACTGGCTTAAAGCCACCTACAGGTTAATGACTCTCCTGCCTAACCTTCGGCCCTAAGCTCCAGATTCATTCATCTCTACCTAGATGTCTCAAGGCTATTTCAAACCTAATAAGTCCAAGATGGAAATTTTGGTCTCCAAATCACCAGTCAGAACTGTGGTATCCCCAGTCTTTCTCATCTATGTAAATGGTACCATCATGTGCTCAACTTGCACAAGCCCCAAACACAAGAGCCATCCTAGATTTCTTCCCCTCATTCACCCATCCCCATCTTATTCACCATAAAGTCTGATAGTTCTACCTCTAAAATTCATCTTAAATTTCCCTATTTCTTATGCTTACTTGTACCTGCTACCCCCTCCCCCATACATACATTCCATTTAGGAACTACAGTAACCCTTTTTTAGCACAAGGAGTTAGTGGGCTACTGATTTTGAAACAGAATCATGTAAAGAAAGAGGGTATTACTACTGAGAGAGGATGAGAGCAACAATCATTTTTCAGACAGAAGTTTGTTTTAAATTATATTTTTCTGAGTCCTAAAGATTTCTTTCCCAACTGATGTTAAGCTATTAAGTGTCAATCTTGATCTGTTTGCATGGAGAGTGAGCAAATATATATTACATAACTGTTAGCTAGCAAACCAGCAGAGCATATAGAACAGAGCCAGTGCTGTGACAGCTCTCCTGTTCTCATGAAACTCCACAGATATCCATCACCTGGTGTTTGAAGATGCAGTACAGCCCTTAGAAATGTCATTGCTGAAGCAACTGACAAAGGATTAATCTCCAATATATACAAGCAGCTCATGCAGCTCAATATCAAAAAATCAAATAACCCAATCCAAAAATAGGCAGAAGACCTAAATAGACATTTCTCCAAAGAATATATACAGATGGCCAAAAAACACATGAAAGGATGCTCAACATCACTAATCATTAAAGAAATGCAAATCAAAACTACAATGAGGTATCACCTCACACCGGTCAGAATGGCCATCATCAAAAAATCTACAAACAATAAATGCTTGAGAGGGTGTGGAGAAAAGCGAACCCTCCTACACTGTTGGTGGGAATGTAAATTGATACAGCCACTATGGAGAACAGTATGGAGGTTCCTTAAAAAACTACAAATAGAACTACCATACGACCCAGCATTCCCACTACTGGGCATATACCCTGAGAAAACCATAATTCAAAAAGTGTCATGTACCACAATGTCCATTGCAGCTCTATTTGCAATAGCCAGGACATGGAAGCAACCTAAGTGTCCATCGACAGATGAATGGATAAAGAAGATGTGGCACATATATACAATGGAATATTACTCAGCCATAAAAAGAAACAAAATTGAGTTATTTGTAGTGAGGTGGATGGACCTAGAACCTGTCATACAGAGTGAAGTAAGTCAGAAAGAGAAAAACAAATACCCTATGCTAACACATATATATGGAATCTAAAAAAAAAAAAAAAAGGTTCTGAAGAACCTAGGGGCAGGACAGGAATAAAGACGTAGACACAGATAATGGACTTGAGGACACAGGGAGGGGGAAGGGTAAGCTGGGACAAAGTGAGAGAGTGGCATGGACTTATATATACTACCAAATGTAAAATAGATAGCTAGTGGGAAGCAGCCACATAGCACAGGGAGAACAGCTCTGTGCTTTGTGACTGCCTAGAGGGGTGGGATAGGGAAGGTGGGAGGGAGACGCAAGATATGGGGATATAAGTATACGTATAGCTGATTCACTTTGTTATACAGAAGAAACTAACACAACAATGTAAAGCAATTATACTCCAATAAAGATGTTAAAAAAAATAAAAGGAGTGGGGAAAAAAAAGAAATGTCATTGCTATTTACAACTCAACATTAGTTTGAGACTGGTGAATCAATCAATCAAAGTCTCTCTTTTAAAACAGTACAATTTTTTTTTAAGACAAATTTGTCTCAGGATTTCAAGTTTGATGGACTGAAGAAGAAAACTTTTCCTAGTTTATATTCTGAGAAAAAGAAGCTTTGCCTTTCATTCCATTGCTTCTCATTGGCTAAGGAAAATGTTGTATCTCAGGATATGGCCTGACATAATAACAATGGAATGGACAGTCTAAAATGGGATAAGACCAGAAATTAAGGAAATGGGGTGCAGGTGTGGAAAGGGACGAGGTATTAGGAGAATCCTAGCCTTTCTGGAAAAATCTAGCTACTGACAGCTTGTGCTTGTTAAGGCTGTTGATTAGGTGAGGATGTTGGCAGGAGAAAAATGAATTGGCTGGTCCTAAGAGCAGAATTCAATGTATTGCTAGAGAATCCATGAGCAGACAATGATGAGGAACTGAAGTCTGTAGTCAACTGGAAGTGGGGATGAAGGCAAAGTGAGGCAGTACCTTGCTTCTGAGATTCTAAAATACAGAATTCAAGTATCATGAGCGTGATCAAGGTGGAAACTGGACCTGGGAACAGGG
This sequence comes from Phocoena sinus, assembly GCF_008692025.1. Taxonomy (NCBI): domain Eukaryota; kingdom Metazoa; phylum Chordata; class Mammalia; order Artiodactyla; family Phocoenidae; genus Phocoena; species Phocoena sinus. Next base: position 19,715,871 of record NC_045778.1, on the reverse strand, counting down.
TGAAGATACCTGACTGTGAAACCAAACAACCATTAGATGATTTGATGCTCAGTCCCAGGTCATTGGGCTGGAGCTTCTTCAGTCCATCCTTTCCGAGGCCACACAAGGGTTAATCATAGTGAGATTATTAAGCTTATAAGTGGAGGCCAAGGACCTCAGCCGCAGGAAAATGAAAAAACTATTCCAGAACATTCTCCAAAGCTCTTTTTTTAAAAACTGATTTATATTCCCTTCTCTTCTCCAATCCTATTTTTAAATGCATTTGTTTCTTTTCTTTCTCTTCTTCCATTCATGGCAAAAATATTTAGAGGGTATGAGGGTATGGGGGAAGTAAGAAACATAAAAAAGGGAGCCTCCTCTTTGTTTTCAACCTTTGGAAAGTACCGCTATAGACATTTCTATACATTTTTGGAAGAGGATATGTTACAAATGATCATCAAGTGAAGAAAGTCCTGTTATCCAGTCGGGCAAACAGAGATAGGGTTATCAGTCACTGGTGTGATCAATTCGTTTTCTTAAGGAAGCACAAGTTATCTGCCCTTTATAGCATCAACTGCGATGCCAGAGGTGCATTACAAAGAATCTCTCCAAATTTTTTTTCTCCCTTTCTATTATCCTTTATTCAGCAAGAGTTTTATTTTTTTCATCTTCCTTGTGATTTTAAAATTTGTACTGAACGAACAAGAGGACTAAAATACAACCTTTTCTTGGCGTAGAGACTTGCCACCCAGCTGGCATTATTATTATAAGGACAGTTACCTGGGGAGGTGATTTGCTGACAAGAACAAAATCAGTATATCCTGTTATCTCCCCAGTGTTTCCCAAACAGACTTGTTAGAACACAGTATATGGAATTCAGAGGGGGCTTTTGTCTAGAATCTGGACATTCCGCAGCTGAAAGCCTGAACAAGGAAAATTGAAAAGCCAAAACTCAAACATCTGTATCTCTTTGTAGTAGATACAGTTGTTTATTAAGACATAAATAACATTTTGCTTTAAGTTAAAAAGGTAAAGGGCTCTTACATGTAATTCTTCACTCAGGTCAATGCAGTCACATTGACAACATCATAGTCTCGTGACCTGCTTTACTGAACTAGGTAAATTAGCAAGAGGACTTCAGAAGTCCTGCTGTTTCCAACTTTGTTCACAATTGCCAAGACTTAGAAGCAACCAAGATGACCTTCAGTAGGTGAATGGATAAATAAACTGTAGTACATTCAGACAACAGAATGTTATTCAGAAATGATACGGCCATGAAAACACATGAAGGAAACTTCAATGCATATTACTAGTAAAAGAAGACATTCTGTCAGAAAGAGAAAAACAAATATCATATATTAACACATATATGTGGAATCCAGAAAAACGGTACAGATGAATTGGTTTACTAGGCAGAAATAGAAACACAGATGTAGAGAACAAACGTATGGACACCAATGGAGGAAAGGGGGGGTGGGGGGATGGGATGAATTGGGAGATTGGGATTGACATATATACACTACTATGTATAAAACAGATAACTAACCAGAACCTGCTGTATAGCACAGGGAACTCCACTTTGCTGTACAGTAGAAACTAACACAACATCGTAAAACAGCTATACCCCAATTAAAGAGAAAAAAAAGAAAAAAAAAAAAAAAAGAAGTCCTGCTGTTTCAACCTTTAAATATCATAATCCAAAGAGGACTATTTCTAAATCCACACCTATTTCATAAACACAAACTTTGCTGCAAATGATTTTGACTTTCCTGCCTATATTTCCACACATCGAGGGACACACTTTGATTCTCTGTGATACAGGAGTCATATCTTGCCAGTAGGTAAAGTACTTGACTTTGGATGGCACATTATTGCTTCAGGTGCTTGGGTGCCTTTTACTATGTCATATGGAGTGCTGTCAAAATCTGAAATAACCTGGGAAAAGGAATTCACCCTTCAACCAGCATTTCTTTCTTTCCTTCAAAAGGGAGTTATTGTAAATAGTTGATGACCCTCCTTGCCCTTTCTTGACCCCAGCCCCTTCCCATGTCCTCATGCAGTTACCCAGTGCTCTGCCCACCCCCGCCCGGTGTCTCTTGGTGCTCAGGATTATTCACTCTTGTGCCTCTTTGAGCCCCATAATCTGGGTATTTATTATCTGCATCCCTCAGTTTTTCTTCCATTTGTTATCTTTTGCTAGGTAACAGATAACTGTAAAACTTAGTGGCTTAAAATAATACACATTTTTTTATTTCACAGTTTCTATGGGTCAGAAATTTGGGAGTTGTTTAGCAGGGTGTTTCTGGCTCAGGATCTCTCGTGAGGTTGCAGTCAAGCTCTTGAGAGGGGCTGTATTCATATGTAGCCTTGACTGGGGCTGAAAGCTCTGCTTGCAAGATGGTTCACTCACACGGCTATTGGCAGGATGCCTTTTGGTAGGACCACTGCCTTTTCCCGGAGCGAATGATGCCTTTTATCACTGAGTCTTAGAAGTCATACACTGTTACTTCCTCCATATTCTAGTCATTGGAACCAAGTCACTAAGTCATACTCAGGGAAGGAAAATTAAACTTCATCTTCTGAGGGGAGGAATATCAAAAATTTGGTGGACATATTTTAAAACCATCACATCCCCCACACACCCTTGCTTTCACTTCACCTGTCTCATGTCTTATGACTTTAGTTGATGATGAAAACTCCCAACTAAACTGGTAATTGAGAGTGTGTTAAAATATTTAGCTTCTTTGGACAACATAATAGAAAAATTAAAAAAGAACATACAGCCAGTTCATATCATGTCTCTGCCAATTACTAATTACATGATTTGGGAAAGTTACTTTACATTTATAAACCTCACTGTCATCAACTGTTAGATGGGTGTTTTGATATCTACCTTGCAGAATGTAATTCAGAGTCGGAATCATGTATGTAAAACAACTAGGACAGAGTTTTACATGTAACAGGTTCACAATCATTGGTAGCTATAATAACAACACTGATTATTATTTGGGAAGTTTTGGTGACCTTGGAATAACTCAGATTTCTAAATAGTGGGAATCATTGTGGCAACATTTATTATCAGAGCTCAGTCCAAAGTTTCACCTCCATCCCCCATTCAGCCAGTCCCTCAGTGATCCTGTCCAGAGACTTGAGTGTACCTTAGTGAAAATGTCAGTCAGTCTAGGGTCCTTGCTCTGAGCCTCTGCTCTACTGCCTATGAGCTACGTGACCTTAGGCAAACTTTTCAATCTTTTAAAATTGTCTTTCCACAGATATAAATTTAGGGATACTTATTTCATTCTTGCAGTACAGTGAATGTGCTGTAGTAGAAACAACAGTGCCTCACAAACTGATACCTCATTCTTTTGTTTAAGTCAGTGGTTCGCAAACATGGCTGTACATTGGGATCCCCAGAAGCACTTTAAAAAATCCTGATGCCTAGTTCCATCCCAGAGATTCTAATTTAATTGGTCTGAACGCCAAGTGTTACCTACACGTCTGGGTTTTTTTTTTTAAGTTCCCCAGGGAGTTCTAATATGTTAAGAACTACTGATTTAGATTGATAATTTTATCTCTTACAACAGTCATTAGACCAAAGGATCTAAATCAATTAGAGTAAAGGTAAAATAGTCTAAAAACACTTATTTAAATCTTACCATCCATGCTTTCAATCTTTCATTTTTTCCCCTTTGATAAACTCCTTTATTTTTCTCAATTACACATTTAACCCATTTGTTCTGTAGTTCCTAATTTTATTAGTTTTGCTTTGCCTGAACCCCAAGCCCTTTGTACTAAGGTCATATAGCATACATTTTTAAAATAATAAGAAAGGAATAAGCAAATATAAATTCACGGTATTGCATTTAGATAGATCATTCTTCTAGCAGGAGAGATGACACGATGTTGCTCGGGTGGAAGCACGTAGGCATCCTGCATGCTCCGTAAGAACCATCGATGCGCAGAGCCATTGGCACACCAGCCCGTGTATTGGCAGTGGTGCACATAACAGACGGGACTGAGTGTAGGCAGTCAAGTGTTCAAGCTCTGTCTCTGAATGGACTAATGGTTTTGATGGCAGAATTTCAAGGCCAAAGCACTGGGATGCCAGTCTCTGTGCCGTATTGAATGTCTGCAATGAAAGCTATGGGACCACTCCCTTTCTGTTCTAACTCAAACTTAATTAATTTTGAATTAAAACGAATAGTTTCCATGCCCACATGAGGTACATTTTGGGTTTGGCTGATCAGGATTAGTGTAATGATGTCTCCACCCCTTGACTATTCCCCACAAAAGACCCCTAAGAAGCCAATTTAAAATGCCATCCAAAGCGGCATGTTGCTGCTAAATATTTTGATATGTATAGGGTATTTTCATATCCGTGTCCTATGTAGAGAATCTGTAGGTGTCCTCTTGGAAAATGCCAGTGACCTAATGTAGCATAGAATCAGCATGGGCATCTGGCACTCGACAACAACTCTGAGAAGGTCATTTGTCAGGGCTTTCAGAACGATTTCAGACCAGGTCTTGGTCTAACTTAAAGGTATAGTCCAGGAGGTAGTTTTCAGCTGGAAGTTTTAAATCATACCTTGTCTGGTTATTGTTATCATAATTAGCTCTGTTGGTTACAGCTCAGTCCTAATATGTCCAAGATCATGGATTTAGTTTCCATGTGGGTTATTTAGCTTTACTCTATTGCATTATTGCAGATTGTTCTTTTAAACCTGCTCGGGGCCTTGCAGGTGTCTTCCGTCTGGCAAAAAAGTGTACCGTTGACTCTTGAACAACACAGGTTTGAACTGCAAGGGTCCACTCATATGCAGATTTTTTTCAGCAATAAATACTACCTTACTACACTAACTGTGGTAGATTAAATCTGCGGATGCAGAACATCAGATACGGAGGAACTGTGTATAGTGAGGGCTGACTATAAACTGTACGAGGATTTTCGATTCTAATGGAGAGTCAGTGCCCCTAGCCCCCCACATTGTTCAAAGGTCAACTGCGTATCGACTTTGTATGCCATACACTCTGTATTCCCTGCATTGGAAGACCATGTAACTCAGATTACTTGGCTGACGTGTGGACACCAGCACGTGATCTTGAGTAATGATGGAAATGAGTTAGTATAAACTCCCTTTTATGTTGTTTTCATTGCGTATACTTCCATCTAGAGACTCCAAGAGTAAAAATATCCATGGGTATAAGAATTTGGTAAAAAAAAAAAAAAAAAAAGAATTTGGTAATTATAATGATTGAGAAAACCTGCCAGTAAGTCAACCGGAATGCTGCCTGAGAACGTATGACATGGTTGGCATAGAGCTGTGAGCTGAGTGGCAGGATGAAACTCTACTTGCTTAATTCCACGCCCTCCCTCTCCCCCCACACCCCACCCCCGTACTGAAATGCGCCGAAGAGTGTCTTGCAGCCTTCTCTTTCTATTCTACTGCCATTCTACTATTATATAGTCAGAAGACAGAAAGAAATTCCCTAAGAATGGTAAGCCTATGATTTCAGGGCTGTATGTGGTTCTTCAGAGTTTCCAGTTTAGCTTTTTAGGAACACTGCTATTACGCTGCTGTTGCTGTTATTAAAAGGAATTCTATGTTTTGTCAATTAATTAATATAATATTATGATATTTTAAAAGGACATAGTTAATCTAATTAAATGGAGAATTGTCATTGCTTTCATTGAACAGCAAGTATTTGTTATAAATTTTTAAAATTAAAAAAAATTTCAATCAAACTCTTAGAGGAAAACATAGGCAGAACACTCTATGACATAAATCACAGCAAGATCCTTTCTGACCCACCTTCTAGAGTAATGGAAATAAAAACAAAAATAAACAAATGGGACCTAATGAAACTTCAAAGCTTTTGCACAGCAAAGGAAACCATAATCAAGACCAAAAGACAACCCTCAGAATGGGAGAAAATATTTGCAAATGAAGCAACTGACAAAGGATTAATCTCCAAAATTTACAAGCAGCTCATGCAGCTCAATAACAAAAAAACAAACAACCCAATCCAAAAATGGGCAGAAGACCTAAATAGACATTTCTCCAAAGAAGATATACAGAATGCCAACAAACACATGAAAGAATGCTCAACATCATTAATCATTAGAGAAATGCAAATCAAAACTACAATGAGATATCATCTCACACCAGTCAGAATGGCCATCATCAAAAAATCTAGAAACAATAAATGCTGGAGAGGGTGTGGAGAAAAGGGAACACTCTTGCACTGCTGGTGGGAATGTGAATTGGTTCAGCCACTATGGAGAACAGTATGGAGGTTCCTTAAAAAACTACAAATAGAATTACCATATGACCCAGCAATCCCACTACTGGGCATATACCCTGAGAAAACCAAAATTCAAAAAGAGTCATGTACCAAAATGTTCATTGCAGCTCTATTTACAATAGCCCGAGATGGAAACAACCTAAGCGCCCATCATCGGATGAATGGATAAAGAAGATGTGGCACATATATACAATGGAATATTACTCAGCCTTAAAAAGAAATGAAATTGAGCTATTTGTAATGAGATGGATAGACCTAGAGACTGTCATACAGAGTGAAGTAAGTCAGAAAGAAAAAGACAAATACCGTATGCTAACACATATATATGGAATTTAAGGGAAAAAAAATGTCATGAAGAACCTAGGGGTAAGACAGGAATAAAGACGCAGACCTACTGGAGAACGAACTTGAGGATATGGGGAGGGGGAAGGGTGAGCTTTGACAGGGCGAGGGAGAGTCCTGGACGTATACACACTAACAAACGTAGTAAGGTAGATAGCTGGGGGGAAGCAGCCGCAAGGCACAGGGATATTAGCTCGGTGCTTTGTGACAGCCTGGAGGGGTGGAATAGGGAGAGTGGGAGGGAGGGAGACACAAGAGGGAAGACATATGGGAACATATGTATATGTATAACTGATTCACTTTGTTATAAAGCAGAAACTAACACACCATTGTAAAGCAATTATACCCCAATAAAGATGTTTAAAAAAAAAAAAATTTCATTGAAGTGTAGTTGATTTACAATCGTGTGTTAGTTTCTGGTGTACAGCAGAGTGGTTCAGTTATATATATATATTCTTTTTCAGATACTTTTCCATTATGATTTATTACTGGATATTGGGTATAGTTCACTGTACTATACAGTTGGACCTTGTTGTTTTTCTATTATATATATAGCAGTTTGTATCTGCTAATCCCAAGCTCCTAATTTATCCCTGGAAAAGCACGTATTCTTTAAATGTAATGTGTTAGTGCCATTATGCAAGTCACTGGAAAATTCTGGTTTCTATCTATTTCTAGGTTTGAGTCCAAGGCCAGAGTCCTCAAAGTGCCTGAGCACAACTACCGGTTCTGTACAGTCGTCTTTGTACTAGTAAGAAGGGATTAGGCTCTGTTTGAGTAACAGATTCTAAAACATCAATAGCTTAATACATATGTCTAGTTTTCACTCGTACAATGTCTGCCGTCTGGCTATATTTCCAAAGTTCTCACTGTGCATCTCCAACATGAACACTTGAATTTTCAACTCCAGCCATACTCATGGTCTCCTAAACACACATTGCCCAGGTCTACCTACGTCTGCATGATTATTTTCACTGTGCCCTCCATTGCTCCTCCTAGAGTTCCCTGTCCAGGAACCCAAGAGCATTGTTCTCTCTCTGCTGTACTCCAATTCCATCTTTGATTTGTGTCACTCTGCCGGTATGTGCATTGCTGATTGGTATCATTACTTAATTCTTCCTGGGCATTTGTCTTACCTCTTGTATTAGGTCATTAGTAAGACAGGAGCCATATCTATTACTGCATATCCCAAAGATCTCAGGAAAATACTAAAAACATAATAATGTATGGTAAGATTTGTTGAGAAAATGGATGCCTGGATGATGGACTAGGGAGCTCTGATTTGCTTTATGTGACCCATATGCTCTGGTTTCATGGAGCAGTGTATTACCATTATGATGGGATTTATATTCTTGTTTCTAGGGCATGCTGACAGTGTGAAGTCCATGGCTTAAGAGTCTTGAGATGAGAATTTTGATTCCTAATGATAATATCTTTGCTTGGTTTTACACAAAGTTTTAAAGTCTCTTCATTAATGACACAGCGAAGTTCATGATTCATGGTAGTGAATGTTTGGTGCTGGATTCTGCTTTAAGTCAATATACTATTACCATGATTTGGAAGTGACTACAGTTCAGAGTGCAAGGCTTTGGAGCCAGACAGCTTTGGGTTCAAATTATAGAACCTGCAACATATGGCTGTGCACTTTTGGGACTCAGCTTCTCTGAGCCGCTTTACAATTTCTGTGAAGTGGTTATAATATCTATTATAATATTATAATATCTGTCTCATAGAACTGTTGAGATGATGATATAAAGTCTCCTAGACACTTAGCACAGTGCCTTACAGATAGTTATTGCTCAAAAATAGCTAATTCTACCATTAATATTTACCCTGTGTAAGAAAATATATCACTTCGAGGCTAAAAAGCAACACTGTTTCTGATATTTATCTTCCTGGAGTTTGTTTTTTTTTCTTTTTCTTTTTTTTGCTGTACGCGGGCCTCTCACTGTTGTGGACTCTCCCGTTGCGGAGCACAGGCTCTGGGCGCGCAGACTCAGCGGCCATGGCTCACAGGCCCAGCTGCTCCACGGCATGTGGGATCTTCCCGGACCGGGGCATGAACCCGTAACCCCTGCATCGGCAGGCGGACTCAACCACTGCGCCACCAGGGAAGCCCCTTCCTGGAATTTCTTTGCAAAACAGAGGCAGATGGAGGAGTAGATTTATAGCGAGGGAACCATCCAGAAGAATTTTGGCAGCAGGTGCCCCACCAAAGCTCACATGGTTGGGTCACTCCACGGATAAGAAAGAGCCTCCTCTTTATGGCCCGCTAGGCTGCTGGTACCATTCCCTGCAGTGACTCCAGGGCTGGCTGGGTATGAGAGATTCGGTTAGTTGTGGGAGGAGGCTGTGATGTAACAATGTTGACCACAGTTGCTCCTAGAATCAGGTAAAACCATAATGGCAATTGACAGACAGAAGACCACTCCATTTGGAACATTGAAATAAATAGTAAGAAAAAGTAATAAAAAGAAACCACTTTGGTTCGTGCGCAGTCTTGTTTTGTGATGCTTCCTAGCAGAGCAGCTGAATGAGAATTTAATTTGTTGTGGATACTGGCAGTGTGCGGGAAAAATGGAATTTATAAGTGTTTTGAATTATTGGGAAGCTTGTGCAACTGCCTGCACCATTCTGTTTCATGCATTGTTATGTGTGTGATACCTTGTTTCAGTAATGGGGCTTTGAGGCTCCATTGTGTTCTTTAGAGTTTCACAGATTTATCTGAGTTTTAAGGGACAAAAGACTTCAGCAAGTACACAAGCAAAATGTGGCAGATTGGATTGATATCAAATCTGAAATGCATGTCCACAGTAAGGGGAGCATGAAAGGAGGGGACAGTGAGAGTGGTGAGTGGCAGTGCTTTCTCCATCTAGTTTATCCAAGCTCTGTTTTCCTTTCCTGTCCTTTAAAAACCTAGTGCCCAGTGAGAACCGCCAGGCATTTCTTAAGCTACATTTTCTCTACCCACTATAAAAACTAGTAATTTCTGTAGTGGGGAAATTATTCAAAACCCTAGTACCTTAGCAGCTTTAACTATTTAGGGTTTTAAGTGTAACATTTCTAAGCTTTAAATGTTATACATCCATACAGATCTGAATTATAAGCAAACTTTAATCTCTCGGTTAGATTTGGATGCAAAAATAGCATAAATTTTCTTGGATTTTTGGTAGGATCCAAAATTACCTACCTAAGATTGGAACTTTCTATTTTTCCAGATCAAGGCAAGAATATAATATATAGAATAAAAAGAAGTGATTGTAAACTGAGTTCAAAGAGTCAGTAATTGAGAATGCTCATGAGGCTTGAAATAGGAAAGCCGGATTAATTTTCTTAAAAAGATTTCCTCATTGCTTTTCTAGGAGCAATGTAAGTGACCCTCTCACAGATAAACGGTGAGAGAATCTTACTAGATTTCTATCTTCCTACCACCTACTATTGTCCCTACTCTCTTCTAACTAGTGCTGACTCTAGTACAAGCACGAATAGGTGATAGTTCCTGAGATGGTAATAAAAGGCAGCAGGCATTGGGGGGAGAGGTGCTGTGGCTAGGTTCAGAGCTGGAGCTAACCCCTAGCCCTGTCCACTTCAAGTCCACTTTCAGAAAGCATAATTCAAGTGTAAAAGTCTTGCTGTGCAAAAGAACAGTTTCAAGAGAGGCTCTGTAGCTCCCCCTTCCGTGTCCCCCTCCATCCTGTTCTAACTCTAGAAATTCTGGAGTCCACATTACCTTTGGGTCTTGGTCAGTGTACTGGTTAAGACCTGCTGAAAATAAACCAGAAGACAGTGCCTAGAGTCCTAATGTGAAAAGGTCTAGGCAGGGGTCAAGATGGGATCAAAGGCAGGGTGTCTTATCAAAACAAGCCGGCTAGCTGGGAATTAGGGTCAAGAGGAGAGAGAGGTAAGTAATCTGGTGATTCAGAGGCAAAAGAAAAAAAAAAAAAATCAGGCTGCTTAGTCCAGTACTCAGTCCTGAGAATCTTCAGAGGAAAGGCAGAGAGCAACCATGCCCTTTGGATTACGTGTCTCACGGCTTCCCAGAACCTCACGCTAGTCTTTAAAAGAACAAAACAAAACAACCTGTTCCTGGAGAAAGCACAGGCTTATGCAGGGAACCTAATAAGTACAGATCTCCAGAGTTCAGTTGTCATAGAACAACTGCTTGTAGATTACTCTTTTCCTCCGTATCTGTGCCTGGGGATTTTTCTTCCTTCACTCTTCTTTTCTCCTTTCTCTTCCAGCTCTCCTGCTTCTGCTTTCTTGCCTTTATTTGTATTTTTTTTCTCACCTAACAGCAACCATGACTCTGCTAAAGTTAATCATTGCTAGGACTGAATGTAGGATTGCTCTATTTTTTAAAAAAAATTCGTAACAGGTCCCAGATTTCAATCATGGCTGCAGGTGGGTTGAAAAATAATACTTTTCTAAAATTTGCCTTGTATGAGTATAAATGTGTATGAGAATATATCCAACATTATGTTCTTGATCAAGGTCATGGTAATGCATTATTGGAAGAACTAGCTTAAATAAGGATTGCATATCATGTGGGCAGGAGCATTTTATTAGAAAAAAAATTTTTTTAGCATCTTTATTGGAGCATAATTGCTTTACATCGTTGTGTTAATTTCTGCTGTATAACAAAGTGAATCAGCTATACGCATACATCTCTCCCCATATCCCCTCCCTCTTGCATCTACCTCCCACCCTCCCTATCCCACCCCTCTAGGTGGTCACTGATCTCCCCGTGCTATGTGGCTGCTTCCCACTAGCTATCTGTTTTACATCTGGTAGTGTATATATGTCCATGCAACTCTCTCACTGCTTCCCAACTTACCCTTCCCTCTCGGCAGGAGCATTTTAAAATGAAATAGTGACTCTTAGAAATAACTAGTGACTCTTGGGACTGCTGGGACGGTCCAGTGGTTAAGATGCTGTGCTTCCAATGCAGGGCTCCCGGGTTCAATCCCTGGTCAGGGAACTAAGATCCCACATGGCACGCAGCACAGCTAAAAAATTTTTAAAAATAAAAAGACAAATTAAAAAAAGAAAGAAAGAGCTAGTAGTGACTCTTAGAAAACACCTGGTTTTCCAATGGCTTTGAAAACTAAACTAAAAACAAAGGTAATATCCACATGTTCCTTATCTCAATTTATTTTCTTAGAAGATTTACTGATTGGACTAGCATCAGTTGTTTTTCTGTTTAATCTAATACATGCTTAGGTTTCTGCTTTACTAGTTTAAGGTTGTTGTGTTTTTTTGTTTTTGTTTTCCAACAAGTTTTCAGAGTGGATTTCTTAGGAGTACACACTGCAGCCACTCTGTGGTCCATCTTGTTGTGATCCAGATCTTTCCCTGAAGACATAACAGTCATGAAATTAGGAAAACTGTATATATTCCTGCTTCAAGAAGATGGATATTATTACATATTCTGTTTAGTAACATCACTCCCTTAAGAGACTGAGGGCGTGATCTCAATTTATCTTACACAAGACTCAGGCCTGCCAGATATAACCTTTGGGAATTTAACACATCAGCCACGGATCCACACACCACAAATCCACAGCCACATGGATGGCACTGAAAAATAGCTAAGAGTTTATACTGTACATAAAGCTCTGAATGTGCTTTATTCTTTTTTTTTTTTTTTTTTTTAACGGTATGCAGGCCTCTCACTGTTGTGGTCTCTCCCGTTGCGGAGCACAGGCTCAGTGGCCATGGCTCACGGGCCCAGCCGCTCCGCAGCATGTGGGATCTTCCCGGACCGGGGCACGAACCCGCGTCCCCTGCATCGGCAGGCCGACTCCCAACCACTGCGCCACCAGGCAAGCCCTGAATGTGCTTTATTCTTTAAGGACTCTTTTGATCCATAGGGTGTCTTAGCAATGATGGTCTCTAAGCCAGTGGTTGATTGCTTTTTTATATTTTGCTTTCTCCCCAATAATTTTATTAGTCCTATGGTTGTGCCTCAGGCACTGAAATAGGGTACTAATGAGAATATCTCAACATTCTTGGGTCAGATGACATTTTTTTTTTTTTTTTTTTTGCGGTACACGGGCCTCTCACTGTTGTGGCCTCTCCCGCTGTGGAGCACAGGCTCCGGACGCGCAGGCTCAGCGGCCATGGCTCACGGGCCCAGCCGCTCCGCAGCACGTGGGATCTTCCCGGACCGGGGCACGAGCCCGTGTTCCCTGCATCGGCAGGCGGACTCTCAACCACTGCGCCACCAGGGAAGCCCCAGATGACATTTTTATTCTTCTGCTCTGTGAGATGAGATTAACAGATTGTCTAGTTTTATTATTGTAAAGCTTTCTATTATGTTGTCGTATTATTGAATAACTACCTTCCATATAGTCCAACAATTAAATTGGATATTGGATATATAGAGAGATACAATCAACAAGAGGCTTAAAATAATGCATTTTTGTAGTCTCGAACACATTTGTAATGCGATTTAAATACTATTAGATGATTTGCAGCTGGCTGTTTGACATTTTCCCTTACTGTGTTTCCTGCTATTTACTTTCCTTTTAAAGAAATCAGTGATTAAAAGTGAACATGACAAAATGGATGGTGATTATGCAGTGAGTGTGATGAAAAGCCGGAAATGGGATCTGGGTATATTCTTCAGGTACAGTCCTTTGGGACAGTTATGTAATCATTACATTCACACATGGACCCTCCTAATTTTCCAGTTTCTCAACCTGCTCCTCTCCTACTTTTCTCCACATGAAACTTCTCCCATTTCCTCCTTCCCAACACTGGACTCTGCATAATTTGTTTCTTCTGCTTAGAATATCCTTTCCTATCTTCATTGCCTTATAAACTCCTGTTCCTTTATGGCTTAGTATCACAACGTCCAGAAAGCCATTGGTGACTGCTCCGATTCCATCCAGTCTGCCTGTGTTGGGCTCTCATTGCACACTGCACTTGTTCTTCATTGCACTGTGGTGATTGCTGTTTCATATTTATTTATGTGATCCTTTGGTTAATGACTTTCTCCTTACTGGACTATAAGCTGAGTAAAGATATGAGTAGTTTCTGTTTCCCTAGCACAGTGCCTGGTACAGAGTATTGCATATTTGTTGAATGAATATATAATTGAAAGAATGAATGAACAAATGAACACAGAAGGTAAAGAAGTTTATAATATTGTTATTTTTTATTTGTTTTTAAGAGATAGGACCTTGTCAGTCTAGTACCTACACTCGTTCAAGTGTCCCTTTTGGTAACAAAGCAAATAATATAGATTGGTATATACCAGGAAAAATGTGGTTCAAAGATGAAACATGAAATTTAGTAGCAAGATTCTTTAAATTCTAAACAGAGAAATAGAAACAAAGTTACATTTATATGTGCATGTGACTGCAAATTCATGTACACATGTTTATTTGTACTTGTACACGTAAAATAAGAAGCAGTAGTAAGTACCTACTATGTGTTATTTCTCGGGCGCAGGTAATCTACTGAATGTTAAAGATAAAAGCACCTGGTTTTTTAAAAATAGTTCCTGCAATAGGTACTTTGATCCAGTTTATCGTATTTCTTCCCTATGACAGTTCTACTTTTACAAAATGTCTCAGAGAGAGTCAATAACTTTCCCAACGTGGCAGATCTTGTAAGTGGCCCAGTTGGAAATTGTTCCTTTTGACAGTCTTAGGAATATACCTTGCAGGCCTCCGATTATGAGAAGTATAATTGACCAGGGTGCTTAGTTAACCAGGGTTTCCAGCTTCTCTGCTCTGAAATCTATTGCTGTGTTTATATCCAGGCCACATTCTCCAAGGGCTGCTCCTAGCCAATGACTGAGCCCAGCAGAGTCTAAGGTAGACCTGTTCTGGGACACATGGATCTCTTCATTGGCTGACTTTGGCTCCAGGATTCCCCAACGGCCTTCTTAAACCTTCTTTAGACTGTACAGTCTGAGAAGCTTCCACCCAAACTTCCCTTCCTGCCCTCGCATCAGATGTGATGTCTGGAAACTCTCCTAGCCTTCCTCCCCTGATCAAAATTCTTACATGTTTAACTGTGTCTTGACATCTGCTTCTTGAAGGGTCTAGACTAACTCATCCTTCCATTAAGAAGCCCTTGAGAAAGGAAAGAGAGAACATATGCACCGACTATTGGAAGAGCACAGTTCCAGTACAGCCAAGGCAAAGGCTATATTTTCTGGCGGGGGGAGGGCTTCGAGACAAAGTTAGAATTTTGAATTTTCCTTTAAGAATTGGCACCTGCCTAGCTGGGTGGCAAAGACAAAAGGAAAGAGTTTGGGACAAGAAAGGGACATTGCAAAACCTGTATTTGGGAAATGGGGAGTCAGACCCTTTGACTAGAGCATAAGTGAGTGTGGAGGGGAAAAGATGGATAGAAAAAGAGGAAAAGTGAAGCTCTGTTGTATAAACTCAGGAGATGATGTATAGTAGGGATGAAGAACATGAGCTCCAGAATCAGAAAGATCTTAATTTGAGTTCTGGTATTTACAACAATAGGTGTATGAAATTAGGAAAGTTTTAACCTCTGTTATCTTGTTTTCTCATACATAAATGTGGTTAATAACATCTACATCACGGATTAAGTGAAATAATGTATGCTAGAGCAAACACGAAAAAGAAACTGCTTCCTCAAATAAGGAAAAATTCATGAAGGTTAGGATTTGGTAGTTTAAGTGGGCATTTATTTCTCGGATAGATATACATTTTAAAGGTATATATGAGAACTTTTTTTTAAATCGCTTTATATTGTCCTTTAAAACTAATTTGACTGGTTGTGTTTCAATGGAAAATATAGTGTCAGAATTGAACCTTGCACAGCACTAGAACAGAGAGTACAACAGTTGTGTGTAAAATTTATTGATTTGAATATTTTTGTGAAATACTTGCATGAATTTATCACGTAAAATGGTGTGAGTCATGAAATAAAAGAAAATTAATTTTCCTAAATTCTCATATTTATCATCATTTCAGAATCCCTAATAAATGCCAGTTATGGGTGACTTATTCTTTCTGACATTTATCATTCCATAATTTGTCAATATGAAGTTTCCAAAATAGTACATGCACTTCAGTGGCAAGCTATTCACTTAATTTTTTGGGTTTGTCCTTTTTATTTCCAAATTTGGACAGAAAGTTTTGTCATTTTATTTTTTATTTTATTGCTATTGCTTATTTTATAAGTATAATTATTCATTAGAGTGATTCATGATTGTGTATCTTGCATTCATAAAGAACAGAATTCCCAGTTGAATTGAGTACCATGACTACTGATGCTAATCAACAAGATTGATAGCAGGGAAGATTGTCAAAAAGAAAGCAAGTTGGATTTTTTTTTCCTGATTGTAGAATCTTGACCTCTTGTGCTTGATGTAATGGACTTTAGCTCATTAATACTCTACTCAGGGGTTAAGGGTGTGGCATTGTCTTATATTTGTGAACCACTGCATACAATTAAATTAATATTGGGAGCATATTACCCTTAGATTTCCAGAGCATTTCTGTCTATTTATCACAACAGAGTACCTTGTTTCCTTTTTCTTTTATTAGGCCACAGTGGCCCAAAAGTGTTAATGCAGCCACTATTTAGCTAACTTATTTCTAAAAGTAGTGTTGATATAAATTTTAAGTAAATATGTATATTTATTTATATTCTTATAAAATCATATTTTAAGTTTATATATTTTTCTTTTTAGAAGTTTAAATCTCTCTTACAGCAATTTCTAAAGTTTCAACTGTTTTATTTTTGAAATAAAAAACTAAAAGGCCGGGCAGTGGTGTCAGTATAAGAATCCTTAGCTAGTCATCAAATCCCTCGTTAGTTATTATCGAATTTTTTCCTTGCTCTCATATGCAAATAAATATAGTCAGACTATTAAGCATAGATTATTGATGGTAACGTAGAAAAACATGATCATGATTCTCCCTAGAAAGACCCAGATTTTGAAACAAAAGCTCCTTAAGAGCAAATGTGTTCTTACATTGGTGAGCATTCATGTTCCCCAAACCTCAGGAGACCCTGCATGTTCTACAGGTATCTTAAGCTAACTGAAACAACAGGAAGAAAACCCTCATCATCGCTTCTCGGCCTTTTGGCTAAGATCAAGTGAAAACCCTCATCACCTTTTACTTTATACGTTTGTGAATCACGTGCCTCAACCCAGGAATGGGAACTCTGTTTGAATCTTCTTGCTTATCCTAAATTTGGAAAAAAAGTTGTTCTTTGTACTTTTTTCTTCTTACCTTGGTAGATTTGTGATATATACTATGTACTGATCAGTTTAATAAATGCTATAGATAAAGTTATTACATTAGAAATGAATATCTCAGACTTTTAAAGTCTCTTTTTCTTTTATAATATTTTGTCTAATTATGTAATTCTATGTTGGTTTATTTTAGGATATAAAATTAAGAAGTAATTACATAATATATTCTGGAATAATTAAGAGTAATGAAAAGAATTCATGACAAAACTTCAAATTACTGCATTTGAAAAAATACTATACTTTCATTGTTTAAACCGATACGATAATGATTTATCTTAAGTTTACATCTTATAAATGGCTATGCTAAAAGACCATTCCAAAGCCAATTGTCCAAATAGCTTTCTAGAGAGTCACATGGAAAGTTTGTCTTCATACGCCTTCATTTGCCTCTTGAGAAACACAGAGCCCTGTCCGGTATATTAAATAGCAAGGTGGAAGACAGAGTCCTAGTTTTCTATTTCTATTGTATAATATATTTAACTAGAGGAATACAGATATTATAGGCTTGCCAGAGTGTTGTTTGGAAATTTCTCTAGTGAACATTTGTATATCTTTCTTCTACTAAGGGAGATGAGTTTGTTTTCCCCTGAAGTCGGAGGAAGATGCAATGATTTGAGTTTTCTATATATTTTAGACATTTTAAAACACATAACATCCAAGTTTGGTAGTTGTTTCAAACTCCATATGAACTTTTGTCAGAAAAACTTAATGTTGAATAAATTATTTTTATAAAGCAGAATGATAGTTTAAATCAGAGAATACAAATTATCGAATGATGGTTTCTTAATGTTTGTAAGACTTTCTTCAGTAAAGGAGGATCAGCTCTGCTGGACACTTCCTGCTTTGGCTCTGTGTTTTCTACCAATGAGTTTTACAAACGTACTTTGGCTGCCTAAACAAAGAAGCGAACAAAACCAAATAAATAAAACCAGCAAAGGAAAGCAAAACAAACAAAGAAAAAAACCCTGTTTGTAAAGCATATTTTGAAATAGTCTTATTAATATGTGAGCCAGTTAACAGCTTCTGTCTTCAGTTCATGATGCATCAAGTGTGTGATCTGGTTTTCCTTGCACTTTTTACAAATTGGGTTTTTAGTCCAGTACAGACACATTAGGGCATTGGTGAGGGTGTTCCGAACAGAAACACTTATGACCTAGTTGTTGAATATAGGTAGAGACACTGATGGACAAAGGGACTTACAAAGAAAAGCATAAACAAGTGTGCAGCAAAGGAAAAAAAAATGAACTACAGTACACAGTCACAATAATGGCTTCTGCTATACTTGCTGCCTCTGGAGTGGGAGTTTGGCATCAATGTGTGGCGTAACAGTAGGAACGATCAATGAACAATCAATGAACAGAGGAGAGATGCTAAAATCAGATTGAGCAGAAAAGCGTGGCTAAAGCTTAGAATGTTCACCAATATTATGAAGACTGAAATCTCTTCAATTTTCCATTGAAGAATATGAAATTGGTTCACAGCTCTTGGGGTGATACTGAATTTGGCTGAATATTTAATGAACAGGAAAAGTTTGAGCTCAAGTGAATATGCTGACAATATACTTTGCCTTTGTTTTTCTCATAGGACAAAGGAAATTGAATTATATTAGATTGTGTAGGATAATGTATGCCATTGTAAATTCCCAGGTTTTGCAGTAAATTTAACATTACAATAAGACATTGTCCATTAATAGCAGTAACAAAACATCCCTTGGTAGATTTTACAGCATTATTGCATTTTTGCACATCTGAAGTGAACAAGATAGTAACGACTAGCATCAGACGTAGTTTGTGGCTAATTTCCTAATTTACATAACGTATTTCTAACAAACTGGATTGTCAGTTTATAGGAGGCACCAAGTATTCATATTATGACGTTTTAAAAAAATTCTCAGCTGAAACGTGGCCTAGTTGACTGTCCAAACTGGGTGGCACCCTGGGATACTGCTGTGAGAAATCCTAGTCAAAGTTTTAAATACCTTTAACTGGAATTACTGGTAATATAAGTAAAAAAAAAAAACAAAAAAAGCCAACATAACAACCTTTCTTTGAGGCCTCTGGGTGGTATTTGGCTCCTACCACTTCTAAAGTTTCTAAAATGCCATGGATTATACTCAGCAATTAAACTTGGCAAAAGGATTAATGTCAATACTGAGAGAAGTTTGACTTTATTCAAGATGATGTATTTTAAACTATTGTCGACTTAAAAAAAATGCACAACTTGAGAGTTGCGAGTTAAGTTTTATTTGAGGCAAAATGAGGACTGCAGCCCGGAAGACAGCATCTCAGATAGCTCTGAGAAACTGCTCCAAAGAGGTAGGGGGGAATGTCAGTATATATGTGATTTCGGTGAAGGAAGGGTACATACAATCAAGCACATATTTTTTTGCAGAAGGTTTCGGCTAGTCGCGAGGAGCAGGCGCCACCATGAAGGATTTTAGTGCTTCTCTAGATATGAGGAGATACGAGAATTGGGCTCATAAAATCAAATCCTGAAAATATCTAACAATCTGAAGACCTGTTCTGCCAGTTTTTCCCAGAGCACAGAGGACCTCATTTCTGCTCTCCACAGTCAGCAGCTGCAGCAGCTCATGATTTAATCCTTGTAGAGGTAGTTGGCACGTGCCAGTTTGTTGTTGCCACTACCATACCTCTGTCCCTATAGCACTGTTTCTCTAATCTGCCTTCAGAATCAATGTAAGTGCTTTTGTTCACATCCAAAAATCATCCCCAGTCTAAACCCAATTTATCTCCTCTACTGCTTACCTCCTTTGCTGGTCTTCTGATGGTTCTTTTAAATTAAACTATATCTGGTATCATCACAGCTCGTTAGCTCATGCAGTGCCTCTTGCCTTCTCATCTCTGCTCCAATATTTGAGGATACCACAAGAAAATAAAGACAGGCAGTCCGTAAGAATATAGTGTTTCATTGGCCTACACAGCATTTAATTTTTTCAATTGAGTTCATTGACACCATTTAAAAAGTCAGGATTTGTTACATGTCAAATTGGAATTCCAGATTCTCTTGAAAAACGTGGGCAACACTGCATCTACCTTCCTACTCAGCCATATTCAGCTGATCTTTGTAGTCATTTGAGCTTGCAACTTCTGAATCTATATTTTGTCCCTTATTCAAGGTCCAAAATATTTCATCTCCTCCAGGAAGTTTTTTTTTTTTCCCAAGCATTTTAAAACTCCTATGTGCTCATCATACCCATCTTTTATTTAGCTTTTTAATGCCTCAAAGCATTATATGTATTTTATGTACCATTTTGTTTCTCTGATGCTCAGAGTAAAGCTCTTTAAGGGTAGGGACTGTGTCTGACTCTTTGCCTGAGTGCATAGAACCTAGAATAGTGCAGTCTGCCTGGTGGTTGCCTCTGAATGACATTTTTTTTTATAATTGCATCATTATCATAAATAGTATCTTCAATGTGTTGAGCAGACCCTATCCTTAAGGAGTGTATTTGTTAAGTATTTAAAAACCTTCAAATATAAAACAGCAAAATATTTGACATCATGCAATTTTTCCTGCTGTGTTAAAAGACATTTTTGGTAGCACCTTGGCTCGGTCTCTAGCAGTGAGAGATTGGTATGTGGCAGAAATGTGGAGAGAATGAGAATTGGAGCTATTCTTTTGAAATGTAAATACACATTTCCACATCAAAAAATATTGACTTCATAAGATGTAGCAGATGCATATTGCATGTTCAGAGTATTTTATTTATTTTGTTCATTGATACTTGCTACGTGTTCCCACTAATGACATGAGGCTTGAACTTAATCATGGGATCTATTTTATATTTTGATCTTGACCAAAATATTAGCTACCTACCTTGTGGAAGATAGAGGAGTCAAAGTACTCTGAGTTTCCCCTGCCAAAGCTATATCCCTTACTAGGGACCTATGTAATGTGAGAGTCAATAGAATCTTAGTTTATTCCCCCTCTGTTTACTCTCTATAATGCCCTGAGTAATGCCTTATTTATCATTTGCAAATTCTAGGGCAAAATGTTGTAAAGTGCTTCAAACTTGTCATTGATTTGACATCAATTATTAACTTTTTGTAAATTTCTAAATAGAAGCAAAATAAAAGCAGATCTACCTGGTGGAGCCTCCAGAAGAGAAACCCAGAAGCGTTTGCTTAATATCCAAGTGCTAATACACATGTGGTTTTAAATAGGGTTCTTTCAAAAAGAAAACGTTGAGGCTGCCACTAATAAGAATATATATTGTGGTGTTAATATTCCACCTATAAGCTATTCTTTTGTTTCTATTTCACTAGGGTTTGAGTTAGGATAATTTTGATATAATGAAAGTTCATCATTTAAACAGTTCTGCCATGGAAGTGCCAGAGAATTTGTAATACTCTGTTGCTTCTTGCTAACAACCTGTACTTGCCATTCAGTGTGAGGTTTTGGTACATACGCACATAACAGATTTTTATATTTTATAAAGCCAAATAAAATACATGTTTCAAATATTTAATGTTTCTTTTACAATAAGGTATTCAACCAGTTGTCATTAAGCCAACATTTATTGTGTACCCACTATGATAGGTGAGGAGGCAAATTTTTTTGTTTTTAAAGGTCAAAAGTTGAAAAAAAAAATGCTTTCAGAGAACTCTATCTTGAGCAATTGTGATTATGTTCCAGGTACTCTTTTAGGCTTCCAAGGAACACAATGGTGAGGACCTAATCTCTGTCTTCACACATTTCACATTCAAGTTAAGGATGTAAAAAGAAAAACAGATCATTTAAATACAGTAATTTAGGTGCTAAATAGAATATCCTCTTGGTGTAGAAGGAAAAAGCCCTGAACTGGCAGGCAAGGGTTCTTAGGTCAGGCTAAGCCCTGCTGCTAACTACCTTTGTGACCATGTGAAGTTATTCAGTCTCCCAGGACCTCATTTTCTCAGTGTGTAAAATCAGGTGGTTGTGTCCTAGACAGCCTTTCCATTTATTTTATTTTCTTTGATCTGGTTCTATGGCTCTGTATTCAAATACAGGCAATTAAAGGTACAGATAAAACAAGAACGTGTATGACTAAAAGTGAGATTAACGTATTAAAAATCAAGAGTATTAAGGGTAAAAGCAAAGAAGAAATTGTATTTTCTCTCAATACACCTGAAAAAAATTCGTATATAACATGTAATTTTTCTTAGAATGTTCAACTTGTGTTGTATTTTAATAATATACCATGCCTATGGGAAATTACTGTTAATTTTCCCCTTAAGAATAAAATCTCCTCTTTGATATCTGGTTATTTAAATTAAAAATGAAAATCATTAAAGTCAGTACTAAATATATGGATGACTGGAAGCAAAAAGAACATGTCTTGATGTTACTATATCATCTGTGAGTTTTTCCCAATGTTTATAGCTTTTATATAATTGCATATGACAAGTATTTGATTACATAACTTTTGCTAGGTACATAATTAGGTATAATTATGAAAATATGAAAATTATATGCATAAAGTGACTAATTAAAATTTGTTTAAAGGAATCAAGACTATTCAACAAGAAAAAAAAACACATTAATGGAGCACTATGGTTGCGATAAAAGCACACATGCCAAAAATTATTCTGGACTGTCTGATTAGTTATTGACACAGTGCTGGAAAGTATATATTTATGTTTCTTTTACATGATAATATTAGAGCCTACTCCTGACCGTGTTTCTGCTATATAGTTTGCATAAAATGTGGTCAATGAAAATTTTCCTGGAATAAAATGATAGTTCCTTACAGATCTGCACTAAAACCACACACACAAATAAGTACTCATGCTGAATCATAGCATTCTTAAATGTTAGAGTCAGAAGAAACATTAGCAACCATTTATTCTTATATTTGTATTTTATAAATAAGGAAAAGTTATATCTTAAGAGGTTAAGTGATTTTTCGATATATCAACGGTGGCATAGGTGGGGCTCTCAGTCCTATTCTCTTTCTAATATTTTATAGTTTTTCCCCAAAATATGCTATTCTAACTTCTGGAAAGATAAAGTAGAAAAATTCTATTACAATATCACAATAAAATGTGTAAATTTGAAAGATCCCATATTCAGGTATATATGTATGTATTTTAGGTTTTCTATGTATACTAAGAAGTTGTTTAATTTACCTGTATCTATATAAACTATTTAAAAATCACCTCCATGTTAAGCAGGACTTTTAAACAAGAGTTTGGGTGTAGTAACAGCTATTGCAGTGTTTATAACTTTGCTAAATAGAAACATTTTTCATAGAAACTAAAACCAAAATAAATTACTTTAGATCAAGACAAAAATAGGAGTGACTTGCCTAGAGTCATATCACAAGTGAATGTTAGCCTAGAAAGTGTAATTATCAGAATAATTTATTCAGTATATATTAGTATGAAGAACATGCCTATTATACCTTTATAATCTGAAAACAATAATACAAAAGAAAAACTATAGTATGCATATTAATCACATACTTGAATAACTTTAATATGTCTCATAAAATGAGTGAAGTGACTGATGAAGTAATAGCATTTTGGTAGGAATTACCACAAAATAAAGAGAAAAGCCAACATCAACCTATTACATCAATGTAATTCCTACATTTTACTGACTTCTATAAGGCTATATTGTGTTGGGTGTTCTGTGAATTATGAAATGTTCCCTTCCAGCCATGTGAGATTACCTCCATTTCTGAAGAAATCCTTGATGTCCACATCAGCTCACTAGGAGATCTCCACTAGCTCTCTAGTTTTAAATGTTGTCTGTATACTGATTACAGGCAAATTAGATACCCCATCCCTGACTTTCTCTCTGAACTTCTGAGGAGTGTATCTAATTGCCTACTCAACCTTTCCACTTGCTTGTCCAGTAGATTTCTCAAAATAAATGTCTCTAAAGCAGAACTCTGAATTTCTCTCACAAACCTGCTCTTCTCAAGCCTTTCCCATGAAATGGAAACTCTATCAGTTTTGGCTTATAGACAAAAATTCCGGAAATCATTCTCAACTTCTCTCTTCTTCTCCTGTCTCCCTTCAATGTGCATTCGTTTTCTTCATAGCATATATCTGACTTCCTTTCTATTTATTTATTGTTCTCTAGAACACAATTTCCTGCAGTGCAGTGACTTCACTTTTGTTCATCACAGTATTCTTAAAATAGTCCCTACATCAAAAATTTGTTGCATGAATGAAACATTTGCATATGATAGTTTAAGAAGATATGACTGCAGTGAATTCCCTGAGATCCCATTTACAGAATATCTTTGACCTCCTCCATGAGAAGGCTATTAAGTGAACCAAACCAGAGAGAATTCGAATTTGATCATAGCATTCTCTTGGCTGTGAGATGGACCTGTTACCCGGCCTGTATTGTTCATGTGAAAGCAGCAGACAGGGCTTACAGTGTGGTTACATTGAGGTATACATGAGTTTGAATATTTGCAGAAGATTTATTTCAGAGGAAAGCTGGATAGATGCAATCCTAGATTGTGCCTATGAAAATTTCATGTACTCTCAGGGTAAACAAATAATTTATGTAACCACAAGGGGAAAGGATTAGAGACAGTTTAGTGGTTGTGATTGTCTTATGTATAGTAAATACTGCGATGGCATAGATACTCATAAAAAGGTGAGGGCCGCTTGTACACAGGAATAGAGAAAGCATTGCTTAGAAAACAGTAAGCACCTGAGTAGACACCTGTCAAAATAAGAGCCATTAGGGAGCCTGCTGGTAGCATTTTAATACCCACATTACTTCTGCTGACTGTAGAATTTGCCATCTGTTTGTTTTATTTTTGAATCAGTTTGGTCCTTAGAAGTGCTATCAACCCACTAAGATATCAGGAGAGAGCCCCAAGATCTGGGCCTCCATGTTGAAAGTGAGCTTTGATGTTTCAATAAGTGTTTCAGTTAATTTGACAAGAAGCAAGTCGATTTTTCCTTCACAGTACATTTCAGGAGGAGAGGAATTTCCTGATTTTGGTGAAATAGTCTCCCAGACCACCTCTAAATTCCCTTCAATTACTAAGAAACCACAGGTATTCCCTTAGTACTCATTCCTCAGCATAGCTCAATATTCTTTTATTCATACTTAATATGAACAAAAGTATTTCTTAGGATTATTAGCAAATTTAACAGCATAACTCTATCAGTTGCTTCACAAAATAATATGGTAGGACTATTGTAATGAACATGATAAAAATTTTTTTTTAAATATTTCTATGTATAGGATCTAGGTAAAATACAATGTGGAATGCAGTTTTGTTTTGTTTTGTTTTGTTTTGTTTTTTGCGGTACGCGGGCCTCTCACTGTTGTGGCCTCTCCCGTTGCGGAGCACAGGCTCCGGACGCGCAGGCTCAGCGGCCGTGGCTCACGGGCCCAGCCGCTCCGCGGCATGTGGGATCTTCCTGGACCGGGGCACGAACCCGTGTTCCCTGCGTCGGCAGGCGGACTCTCAACCACTGCGCCACCAGGGAAGCCCCTGGAATGCAGATTTTTTTAAAAAAAGTTGTTGACAACATCACTGTGATATTGTTGGTAATAAATCTAAAGATTATGTTGCCAATTTTGAATTTGCCCTTGCATATTTTGGCTATGATCTTAGTTTTTAGATGTAGCTGTTTTACTCATTATTATGAACATAATGTAAATATTAACTTTTAATAAATGACAGCTTTTGCAAAAGAAAACAAGGATTAAAGGGTAAATATCTTAAATATTGCTACATAGTACCCATCTTATATTGTTCTTCAGGTTGCCACTTTGATCTGTGGGGAATGGGAATAATATCAGTCAAACCTACCTTCATTCAGCAAATATCTACTTGGTCTTTATCGTGTCAGGTCCTGTGTTAGGTACTGGATAGGTACAAGCAAAAGAGTATGGCACAGAAACAGAGAAAGACGATCTGAAAACTGATATGTAGTAAAGTAAAAATGACTCAGATTATAATAATAAAATGTATTTTGCTGTATTTCTCATATTAATTGTAACAACTTCCATCTAAAGCAACAGTAGTTTTCAGCTCTGTCTTTGCTTTAGAGACCCTGGGGCACTTTAAAAAAATACCATGCCCTAGGCCGTAGGCATAGAGATTCTGATTTCATCGGTCTTGGGTGAGGCCCAGTCATGCCACTGTTTACAAAGGTCACAAGATGATTGTAATGGGCAGTCCCAGTTAAAAAGCACTAGTTAGCTCTCTGACTGTCTTATTTTCAAAATAGTTCCTCATTCTGGATAGTGACGACCTTGTGGTATTTTCCCATAGTTGGTACAATAAATCTTACCCAACTGTCTGAAATTCTTAGCCTATTTTTCAATATAATACGGACACAATAATAGCTACCACTTATTCAGCATCTATAATGTGCCGGACGTTGTGTTAGAAAATATGCATATATATTTCTTGTCTTTACAGTGACCCTGCAAGTCAGGTAAGCATTTTTTTAGACTTTCTGTCAAGACTAAAATTGTCCTAGTTTACCCAGATAGTCAGTGTCTTGGGCCAGGATTCTAACCTAGAGCTGTCTGTATCCAAGGCTTCCTTCCAGACTGCACTGCCTTCATGTTCTGACCTCAAGCTGCATCTCTTGACTTAGCTATAACTGGGCAAGCAAATACTAATTTCCTCTTCACCCACGTATTCGCTACATTCTCACCTGTCATTTACGCACCCTGTTAGCTTGTGGAATGCCCTTGCCAGTCAAGTTGATTTACCCTTCTTAACCATCCTTTAAGGTACAGCTCAAATGCAGTCATCAATAAATCCCTCCTGGATCTTCCCAGCTGGAAGTAATAGCTTCTCCCTCTGACCTTCCAAAGTGTCTTATCTGTACCTCTCTCAGGTATACTCATCATTTTCTACCTTACAGTTATTTGGGCATATGATTAATACTCTTACATGTTTATGATTTCTTGAGAGCAGAATTATTTCTGATTCATCTCTCTCTTTTTTTCTTTTCTGTGTAACACCCCACATAGTACCTACTCCATTGTAGATGCTAAAAGAATATTTGCTTAATGAATACGCAACAGATGAAGAAAGAATAAGCAGTTTGATTAAGGCCACCTACAAATCTATACTTCGGACCGGAAAAGAACCCAACTGCACATATAGTGTGAGATACAGTGCAAAACATCCCTATTTTTGGATATATCTCTATTTTGTATAAAATTATTTGATTCCCAAATGTGTCAACTTTTTAAAGGGATTTTATGATTGCTTTGGTTTGACATGCAAACCAATAAATTAAGTGACCTATAAATAAATACGGGCATTTCTCTATTTCTGGTCATTTGCTTAAGCAACTGGAAAGAGAATAGAAAAGTGTATATATGTTTGATAGTATAATCATAAATGGTTTAACAGTCGCAGTGTTTATTTAGAACATCTCCTTTTCACATTCATGCAGAAGAATTTCATATTCCGTGCATTTAAGATGCACTTAGCACATCTACATCTTGTACTCATTAAAAGAACACTAATGCTAGTAGCATACTTATCAGAAATTATGTACTTTTCTCAATATCTAGAAGAAACAATGCTTAGATAGTCTCTAATAGCAAAGTAGAAAAAAAATGAAAACAAAAATATTGCTTAGGATGTCCTTAGTAGCTCTGAATAAGTTTTTTCCTTAACATTTATTTAGAAAATCATTCTGATTCCCACAATGGGTTATTTCATTTTGCTTGCTTTAGATAGCATAACTTTGTACCTGTTAGAGATTTTATACAGACCAGTAAGTTTCTCGTGACCAGTGGGGTTGTTACTTGCGTTGCAGGTCACAACTAGTATATTGGATCTTTTGTATTGGTTTGTATTAAAATAAAAACATTAAATGTTGTGAAAAAATTGCTCTTAAAATAATGTTATTGAAGTTATGAATTATAAGCTGAGTATGTGCTTAGTTGTTCTGGGGATATATATAACTGGACCATAGAATGTTCTCATCTAATTGCACATAGAAGAAGTAATTTGAAACTCACAACCTATTTGATAAAGCCGAATTATTTTGTTTTTCCTTTTCAGAAATCAGAGATAGGCAAACTTTTTCTATGAAGGACCAGATGCTAAATAGTTTAGGCTTGTGAGCCATACACCCTCTGCCGCAAGTACCCCATAGCACAAAAGTAGCTATAGACAATACATAAACGAATGAGCTGTGTTCCAATAAAACTTTTTTATGGACACTGAAATTTGAATTACATATAATGTTAATATATCGTGAAATATTATTTTTCTTTGATTTTTTTTTCAATTCCTTAAAAATGCAAAAACCGTTCCTAGCTTGTGGCCCATACAGAAACAGGCAATGGGCCAGATTTGGCTCCTGGACCATAGTTGGCCCACCTCTATCTTAAATTCTAACTGTAAATCCAAAAGCCGCTTTTTCTTGTCTTAAGGCAATTTTGATTAGTGGTGGATTTTTAAAATATTACAGGGATTATGTGATGAATTAACAAAAATATTACTGCTAATGCAAAGCCTTGAAAACTCAGAGTAAAATTTTTAAAAATTATAAAACAGACTTTACAAACAGCAGGAATATCTTTTATAGGAAAAAAATGAGATTTACATTTAACTGCCAAGTACATTTACAAATTAGGACAAGTGTTGGTAAATTTAAATTATTGATTTTGCTAGGAACTATCCACATTAGAAAATATACTGCAGTCAGTTCTGCAAAGTTAATACTTTTTTTTTTATTCTTCGTGTATCTCCATAATATTTCACTTATGTCACTTCACTGTAAAAGTTGGTGACAGCACCAAAGTATTGCTATCACTTTATGGAGAATTATATTTATCTTCCTTCTGAGAATGTTCAACTCTTTGTTCCTGTACCTATTGCCTTTTTAAGAATTCTATTCAGCTTTATTGAGGTATAATTGACAAAATTGTAAGATGTTCAATTTGTACGTTGCAATGATTTGATATACATATATATTGTGAAAGGATTCCTTCCATCTAGTTAATTAACACATTCAGCACCTCACGTTTATCTTTTTCTTCTGTTTTTTTTTTGTAAGAACATTTCAGTTCTACTCGCTTAGAAAATTTCAATTATATAATACAACATTATCAACTGTAGTCACCATGTTATACATTAGATACTCAGACCTTATTCATCTTATAGCTGAAAGTTTGCACCCTTTGACCTATTTCTCCCTATTTTCCCCACCCCTGGCCCCTGATAACCACTTCTCTACCCTTTGTTTTTATGAGTTTGTCTTTTTTTTCTAGGTTCCACATGTAAGTGCTACCATGCAGTATTCGTTGTTCTCTCTCTGGCTTATTTCATAATGCCCTCAGGGTCCATCCAAGTTGTTGCAAGCAGCAGGAATTCCTTCTCATGGCTGAATATTTCATCGTGTGTGTGTGTGTGTGTGTGTGTGTGTGTGTGTGTATCGATAGATAGATATAGATAGATAGATAACATTTTTTCTTTATTCATTATCCATTGACTAATACTTAGGTTGTTTCCATATCTTGGCTATTGTAAATAATGCTGCAACACACATAGGACTGCAGATATACCTCTAAGAGATTCTGATTATAGTTCCTTTGGATGTATACCCCGAAGTGGGATTGCTGGATCATGTGGGACATCTGTTTTTAATTTTTTGAGGAACCTCCATACTGTTTCCAATAATGGTTGTAACAGTTTACATTCCCACCACCAGTGCACAAGGGTTCCCTTTTCTCCACACCCTGGCGTACACTCGTAATCCCTTGTTTCTCTGATAATAGTCATTTTAACAGGTGTGAGATGATATATCATTAACGTTGTGATTTGCATCCTCTTGATGATTAATGATGTCTGGCACCTTTTCATGAACCTGTTGGCCATTTGTATGTCTTCTTTGGAAAACCTGCTATTCAGTTTCACTGCCCAGTCTTTAACTGGATTGCTTTTGTTTTTCATTTTTTTTTGCTATTGAGTTGTATACTTCATACATTTATAAATTTTGGATATTGAACTCTTATCAGATATAAGATTTGCAAATATTTTCTCTCATTCCTTAGATTGCCTTTCCCTTTTGTTGATGGTTTCCTTTGTTATACAGAAGCTTTTTAGTTTGATGTAATCCCACTTGCTTATTTTTGCTTTTGTTGCCTTTGCTTTTGGTGTCGGTGTCAAATGGAAAAAATAATGGCCAAGACCAATGTTAAGGAACGTGTGCTTAACGTTGGAGCAATGTTTTCTTCTAGGAGTTTTATGGTTTCATATCTCAAATTTAAGTCTTCAATCCCTTTGAATTGCCTGTTGCCTTCTAAAGGATTCATCTTTGACATTTAAGTTTCATTCTTGTATATTAACCGTTGGAAGTACACTGTTTTCTTTTGGATTTGTACCCACTTTCCTAAACTCTAAATATCTAATAATAGCATTTTAATAAGAAATAGCAAATGTTTTTATGATCACAGGTGGTACTATATTGAAAAGTATGAGAAGAGTCAGAGAAAGGGGCCTTTCATCAAGTAATTTATGTTCAAGTTGATATCCATGTTAACCATTGGATTTCAGTAATAATATATGACACAAATTAAGAAATAACAGAAGATACATAAAATAATATGTAGTCAAAACAGTATAGTATTCACATGGCCATTAGCTTGTTTGTCGTGGATGGTGTTTGACCTAGTCAGTTCAAAATGTAAGTAAGGATGTTTGCAAGAAAATACCTGGCATTCATTTTGACAGTCTATTTCTGAGCTCCACCTTGACTTAGACCCTCATCCTCATCCTTTACCCAATCTTTGAGCCATACCTCATCTCACTGTCTTTGATTCAGATTTCAGTTGCCCAGTTGCTCAAGCATGGAGTGATGGTCAAACATAGAGCAGGCAGTGAAAATTTCTATTGTGAAAATTAATTAGTAATAAAAAATAGTGTTTTCAAATTTTTGTGAGCCCTATGTGATTAAATGACAAATTATCAGGCCAAGTATTAAGAGCTGTTAGTTCAAAGGAAGTGTAAGGATTAAAGGTAGGGGAATGGATGTATGAAAAGAGTGACACACATTTCTGTTGCGTTGGAGGTGAAACAGGGATACACATAGTGTATTTCAGAAACAGTGAATGGATAGGCCCAACATCATGGAGAATAGGGCTTGAATGTGCAATCCTAGAAGAGGAAATTGGAAAAGCATTTTCTGAGCCAGGTTGTAAAGGCTGTCTTTGCCAGGGTGAATGGAGTTTAGACTTTCTTTCATGAGGCATTAGAAGACATGCAAAGTTTTTGGTAGCAAGGCACATGATGAAAGCAGGATATAATAGTTTAGAAATATTAATGTAAAATCTCTGAAATGACCCTAGAAAATGTTATTTGGCTGATTGATTGTTGCCATGTTGGCAATGAATTTCTTTTGGGTAATCTGAAGGAAGTTTGAAAGTACCTTTGGAAGTAGAGGAGAAAACTGTAGAATTCAGAGAAAAGTTGGTTGCCTGAAACTAATCCGAAAAGCAAGATTTACTTTTTCAGTGGCCTGAGCTCCTTAAAATGAACAGGCTTGATAGGTTTTCAGTTTTCAGCCTTGGTCTTACTCTACTCACATACTCTACTCAGCTAGAAAAAAAGAACGAAAATTGTTGCCTTGTTATCTAAGAACAGTAATCAAAATGCAATGGTATTAGGGAGTGATCAAAGAAAAAAATCATATATTATATGCTATTGCATGTAAGCATACACCTGAATTCAGTGCTACATGGTATTGCAAATTGACTAACAAAACACATCCAAAGAATGAATGAAGCATACAGAATAGCAAAGTTTTTTGACCTAATAAAAGATTAAATAAAATTTAGATTTTGAAAAAAGAAAACAAGTTTGCTGACTCTTAAATTTGCAGGGTAAAATTAAACATAATGATTCTGTATTCTTCCCTCTCCACCTTCACAGTCTTCTGGCTTCTCATAGACACATGACAGTTTTTAAAGCAGGGATAAAGATCAGGTATTGATTGTTAGATACTGATTATCTTAATTTTCAAACTTGAAACTAATACCCTGTGAAATAAGATGAAATATTTAGATCAACAAGGAAGCAGTAAAGATGTTACTTTCAGATTATAAATTTCCATTTATTCTTTCTGAAATACCTTTGGACAACATTTCTTCCTCATAACTTTTTTTTGTAACTTTTGAATGAATGCTTTAGTCAATATAGTACATAGGGCTTCCCTGGTGGTGCAGTGGTTGAGCGTCTGCCTGCCGATGCAGGGGATGCGGGTTCGTGCCCCCCGGTCTGGGAAGATCCCACATGCCGCGGAGCAGCTGGGCCCGTGAGCCATGGTCGCTGAGCCTGCGCATCTGGAGCCTGTGTTCTGCAACGGGAGAGGCCACAGCAGAGGCCCGCGTATGGCAGAAAAAAAAAAAAAAAAAAAAGTACATAAACACATTTTGAGTAGTTTAGGAATGAGAACCATGTGTACATTTTTTAATGGACTTTTCTTAAGGGTCCAATTTGATTTATATTTTCTCAGTGCAGAAAAAAGTTTCATATCTTCCATCTTCCATGTGCTTCTTTTTCTCATGGATATGTAAAGATTTCCAAAGTCAAAAGTTTAAGCTTTCAAAAGATTTCAAAATTTACATTGAGTAAATTTTACCAGCTGCATTAGTTTCCTAGGGCCATCTTAATAAATTGCCACAAATTATGTGGATTAAAAGAATAGAATTTTTTTTTTTCTCTCAGTCTGAAATCAAGGTAGCAACCTGGCCATCTTCTGATGCCTCTAGGCAATAATTTTTCCTAGCTTCTGGTGGTTCCCCTGGTACTTCTTAGCATGGCAATTCTTAGCATTTCTTGACTTGAAGCTGCATCACTCCAATTTCTGCCGATAACTTCACATAGCCATCTTCTCTGTGTCTCTGTATGTCTCTCTGTGTCCTCTCCTCTTCTTATGAGGATACCAGTTATTGGATTTAGGGTACACCTTAATCCACTATTATCTTATCTAAATCCTTACCTTGATTTATTACATCTGCGAAGACCTTATTTCAAAATAAAGTCACATCCTGAAGTTCTAGGTGGATATGAATTTTGGGGGACACTATTCAACCCACTATACCAGCTTAAAAAGTTTCAACATCTTAATTCAAACTTACCAAATAAGGAAAAAATATAATAAAACTAGAACTTACTTAAAAAAAAAACATACCAATTATATGGCCACTATATTAGAGGATTTACTACAATCTTACTACTTTTTCTCTTTTCCCATTGCCTGGTTATTTCTGTTATTTGGAATTTTTGATGCCTTGAATATTCAACCAGATTCCACTAAACCATTACAAAATAAGTTATGCTTTTTGTACTTTTCCCATCATGAATGAAGTATTCCATTATAAACGCATCTGCTTTTTGGTTTTTTGATTTGAAGGTATGTAAATGTGTAATGCTTAAAAATAAATAAAAAGAACAGATTGCAGGACCCTGAAGATCAAATTAGCTTTGTATCCATCTGGAATTTGGGGATGGCTTCATTATTGCCTTCTAATTTGTTCATTCTTTACTGAATTGTCTAGTGGAGGATTTTATGCACAATTATGCAATATAAATATCTTAGAGTAATAATAAAGTATGATTCAGTTATGAAATAAAATCTGAAAATAATCTTGTGGCACTCTAATAGTATCATTGTCATTATAGTTTCATTTGGTGGTTTTCCATAATTAATATTGCAGCATAGATACTCCTCAAAGACACACCAAAAAATCTATTTGGTGTCCAGGGTGTTTCAACATATCTACTGTTCTGATAAGTTTGGTTTCAAATATGTCTTCAGTAAGTACTAAATTACTGTACATTAACTTTAAATATATCAACATGTTCTATTTTATTAGTCTGATGAAGTCTATTTTATCTTCAAGAATTTGGTGTTTGCTTAACAGCAACATTCTTTAAATAATGCTTAAGAGCCATAGGGAGAATATGGAATATTTTCATTGGGAATAATGCAAAATGTACTTTAAATGAAGTTATCTCTGATTCTGTACTTCTCATTTTTGATGGGTGAAAACAAGAACTGATGGGAACATGCCCTTCACTATCTCATGAGAGGGAGGATCCAGTATACTCTTCTCTCATTTTACTAACACCTTTTTCAGGGCTGACTAGATCATTCCTATTTTAAATCAAAAGATGCTTACACACAAGCTTGCAGTTGCCTGGGTGTAAAATTAGGTCTGTGGCCATTAAATTGTCAGATGATTTCTTAACAACACTGGATACCAGAAAAGAGGGACAATATAATACAGTGCTAAGTGAAAACACTGTCAAACTAGAATTTGTATTTGAATATACCAAAACTAATTAATATTCAGAAGGCCAAAATAAGGATATTTTTACACATAACATGAGAACATTTGTCCCATAGAAACCTCTACTGAAAGCACCACTAAAGATGTGCTTAAGCAAGAAGAAAAGTAAATCCAGATTGAAATCATGGGATGTAGAAATAACGGAGATTAAAAATTGACCTTAAGCTCTACTATCTGTGAAAAATAAGAATAACTAGGGTTTTTTTGGTTACAGGAGGGTAAAATTAATATTCTAGATAAAAATTGAAAAGATCCAACAATAAGTGAGTAATTTAAGCTTGGGTCCTATGTTTGAATGAATAGAGAAATACTGAATAACTTTAGACACTTTACTAGAGGAAGTATATCTGCATATGTTAAAAATTAAAGGCAACACGAAAGGGAAGAGGTAGTCTATAGATCCCAAACACGTTAAGAAAAAAAAATTATAACAACTTTATTAACCAAACAGAAATCAGGAAAGGAGAAGTAAGGAAGCAAACATGAAGTAACAAATCAGATAACAGAATTAAGTCCAAATATATCAATAATCATAATAGATGAATATGAATTAAAAGGTAATATGATTTGATATAAAATGATCCAACTATATTCTGCTTCTAAGGATCTCACTTGCAACTAATCTACCCAGAAAGTTTGAAGATAAGTAGAAAAAGATATATCATGCAAATATTAATCACAAGAAATATTTTGTCTATTATTAAAAATATTAATATAAACATTAATTATAGCATTATTTGTATGAGAAAACATTGAATTTATGGAAAAAACTCACTATAAATAAAAAGTAACTCAATCTAATAAAAAAAAGGAAAAATCCATCAGAAAGGTATGACACTGACAGACTTGTGCACCTAATGGGATAGCTTCAAAATATGTAAAGCAAAAACTGACAGAGTTACAAGGACAAATTGACAATAAGCTATCAGAATGGGAGAATTTTAGCGTCCTCTATCAGAAAATGATACGTCAAGCAGACAAAAAAACAAACAAACAAAAAAACTGAAGACAATTTAAGCAACAAAAGTAATAATTTTGATCTCGTAGATGTTGAGAGGATATATTACTAACGATAGTTAGTCATCATTTCATATCTAGATCATGCCCACTCCACACTTTTGTTATTTTTTCTCTTCTCCTTGCCTAGCATGACATCCCTTACTTCTCCATGTCAATGCAAAAGCTACTCATTTTTTTTTAAAAGCCCACCTCAAGTCTTATTTCTTTTTTTTTTTTTTGCATTACGTGGGCCTCTTACTGTTGTGGCCTCTCCCGTTGCGGAGCACAGGCTCCGGACGCGCAGGCTCAGCGGCCATGGCTCACGGGCCCAGCCGCTCCGCGGCATGTGGGATCTTCCCAGACCGGGGCACGAGCCCGTGTCCCCTGCATTGGCAGGCAGACTCTCAACCACTGCGCCACCAGGGAAGCCCAAGTCTTATTTCTTAAAGGAAGTGTACCTTATTGTTTGTATGGATCTCTTTCTTTTAAAAAATTACACAAGGCACTATAATCTGTACATTAGTTTGTCTCCTTAACTGCAATTTTTTTTCTGCTAAGACTTGAATACTTCTTGGTTCCACAAAATGCCTATAAACACTATCTTTAAAACATTTTATAGTTCTCACTGCACTCTTTTCCAGAAACCAACATATCCTTACTATTTGAAACCAGATTTATTATGAACCAAATGTAGGAATTAGGGGGAAGGAAGCTTGACTCTTCAAGATGTTAGAACCATAGTAGACAGTTATCTTTAAACAAATGTTGCAAACAACTGTTTGTCAGAGAATATCAACTTAGTCTGTTCTACTTCCAGAGAAAGGGGGGAATTACATTGTAAATCATTGACTCTATAATATAATGAAAAGGAACAGCATGAAGATGTTCCCACTGACACACATGGTTTGATTCATGAAACAATTTCTTCATACCTCTTAGGCTACTGACTGCTTCCTCAATATAAATCTTTCTGAAGATGTCACGAAGGACTAGCCAATCATAGAGATGAAGAAAAACCTTTATATAAAACCGATTTCCAAGGTTTAAATGAGAAACTGTTGCATGTATGTAAAAGCAAGTGACATAAGGACAATAATTTGCAGACAAGGTTCAAAGAACTCTGGGGATTTCATTGAACACCATGAGGCTAAGTGGCTTTCTCGGTCATTAATTTTACAAGCCTTCACCAATCAATAGGCTAGTCTGTTACCAAATAAATGACTAGTGTTATACAGCAGCAAGAAAAGGATACACCACTTTCACTCAGGTATCGACCAAGAATAACCAAGGAACTGAACCATTCCCTATAATTGAGTTGCCTAATGAATATTATTTGGAAAAAAACATAAACTACTCAAAAGAACAAGAGTAGTGATTGGGACTAAGCTCAGGAAAGAGGCTTAATTCCTTTAAGCAGTGAAAATCGAGAGTACACAGTAAATTCCCATTTAGAAGAAATCCAATCTAATTAGAAGAAATTATGCCTAAATTCAAACCAATGGCAGTTGGAAATATTTCTAGCCAGGTATACAGACTTGGTGTTTTCTGACAAATGGCAAAGCAGGGGTCTTTCCTGATTCTTTATGCCTATTTCTTATTCCTGCCTCCTATTGTTAGCAAGCTATTACTGTCCCTCCTTTTAATCAAACACTAATATATTATTTGAAGGGTCAATGTTCGTATTAAGAAAAAAGTGCATGGTAAACTGTAAAACACCTTGGCATGTGGCAATAAAAACTGGCTTCTCTTCCTATTTTCTGGCAGAGAGGTATAATCTTTCCTAACTCTGAAGCTCATAGAGCTTTTTTTTCCATATATCTCTTATGGCAGTTCAATTATTGTACTTTATATTATGTTTGCTTCTGTAACTGCCTAATTGTAAGTTCCAAACAATTAATTATCTGTGTATTTCCCATATGTTATGCAATCACAGGACCCAGCATGTTAGCCCTCAGTACATGATTATTGAGTTGAAATGCTTTTTTTCACTCATTTCATAAATAATTCTTCAATTCAACAAAATACTACTATGAATGGATTTTTGTAGACAGACTTAAATCATGACAAGTGCCGATTTTGTTGAGCTATCCTTATACTCTGGGAAATAAGGATTGCCGATATAATGCTCTTCTTATTACAATCCTGAAATTTGGATCTAATGGACATTCTATCAAAATTCTTGTAATTTATTTTAATATAGCTGCTTTTTTCCAAAATAATTTCATATAACATAAACATAGTCAAACATCCCTAATTTGAATGAATTAAAAGGAAAACTAATTAAATTGGCAAATACTTGCTTTAGATTGAAACCCTTTTAAGGACATACAATAACTGCAACTATTATAACAACTCAGATACTGCCTAGTGTTGTTTTAATTAATAGATAAGGATGATCTCTAATTAGCTCATCAAAATACTAGTCTGAACAGTGTCAGCCCTGCACATATTGCAATTACATCATTTGTAAGTAAATAGATACTTCTGAAGCACTTAAAGACCAGTTTGCATTCTTAGCAGAGTAGAGGTGCCCTCAACCTTTTTCATTATGTGGTTAATTTGTTTAGCTAGTCTTTTCTTCTTAAGAGAGTAAACGAACAAATGAAAAAAACCCCAATACCACAGGTTTATCTCAGTCGATATTCTGACCAATTCCAAATTACTGCAGTTCAAATTAATGTAGTTTCTTGAATAAATATCATATGTCAGGTAACTGTAGAGGACTGTAGAAATACAGAGCCAGAAGGAGACCTTCCACTTGGATCAGTTGTTCCAGTTCTCTCATTTTACAGATGAGGAGGAAATCCATTTATTATGTGGCTCCTATGGTTAGTCATGGGGCAAGCCAGGCTTCACTTTGAGTGTCTCTGAGTCCTAATTCTGTGCTTATTGAAAAGCTAGTGAGTAATGTGAGTGAAAAAATAAAACATACAAGGGGAGAGAGAGAGAATTAATTCTTAATTTGATATCGTGACCTTATGCAATTCTACACTGAAAGCAAATAAATTCTAATTTCTAATTCATGCATTCAATGAAAAGAGCACTGCTGTTCTGCAAAATATTTTGACATACTACACTCAAAGACTTCATTCATTCAGTCAACATGGATTAGGATTTTTGTTCTTTCTATGTTTTTACCAAGTTTGAGGTACTTTCCAGGTGCTGGGGATAGAAAGCAAATGAAATACAGGTGGCAATGATAGAGGTTTGCAAAGCATGTCAAGGTGGTACTGAAGAAAAGCTCCCAACCCAGAATGGTGTGTGTGTGCGTGAAAGGTGGCCGCTTGGAAGAGGCAGTGGAGGGACTAAGGTAAGCCAGAGTTGGCCTGACATTGTCTGTAACAGCAAAGGGAATGAAGGAAATGTTACCAAACACAAGTTCATGTGCCTGGTGCACAGTGAGGCCAAACGAATGGAAATGTTGGAGTTTGGAGCCGAGAAAGTTTTATTGCAGGGCCAAGCAGGGAGAACAAGTGGGTCGTGCTAAAAAAAAAACAAACCCTGAACTCTCTGATGTTTTTTGGGGAAAAGTTTTTATAGGCAAAATTTGGAGTGAGGGCTCCAGGGTATGTGACTTTCTTCTGACTGGTTGGTGGTGAGGTAACAGGGCGGTGCCCCAAGAATCTTGTGCTTAGCCAGAAGTTTCCATCCTCCACCTGGGTGGGAGCCTTAGTTCTGCAGAAGAACTCAAAGATATTGTTATTTATATTCCTTAAGGAGGAACCAGGACCCTGCCCCAAGGCTGCACTATTATTTCTTGACTGTTCCTTCCATATTTCTGTACTCCCTCTTTTCCCTGATTACCAACTGTTTGAAGCTGCCCTTTGGAACTTAGGGAAGGTCAGGGAGGCTGAATGAAGCCTACTTCCTACAAACAAGAAATGGGGGACACAGAAATGCTTTGGTGCCGAGGAGGGCCCCACAGGGTCCTGATCAGGTTCAGAAACGCCAGTTGAAAAATATTACATCTGATTTAGTTGGTCTACTCTGGTCTGGGATTATTCACCTCTTGAGCAATGAAGACTTCTTACATTTCGGGATGAATATGGTAGCTGGAACACTGTTTAAGGAATCTCAGCATTAGCTTCCCAAGTAGTCAATACTTGGCCTATTTTGGATAGTTTTTAAAACAATCTGTAAGCTTTCTAATCAAATAACTTGAGGGATATTCATCTTAGAATTGCCTAATTAATAAGTAGACACCTACCACCCCAAATTGGACACTTCAAACATCTAAATTTCACAGTTATGAAATGGGGCAACTGTATTTTCATGGTGAGGGCTGATGTCAAAATTTCAGGAGATCCTCACTGAGGAATAGAGTATTCGGAATTTTAAGACAGGAGAGCATTATATTGTGTTTATTTATATGTGGAAAATCATATCTACTATAAAATTAATTCTATTATAATTTGTTCTCTTTCTCTTTCTCTTCATTCTGTTTTTCAGTTAGTGCTTTCCTGAATGTTCTTTTTTGAGAAATTAGGAGATTGACATATGAAGAGTCACCATAAATGCTTTCACTTTTCACACTTCTAGCTGTATGAATATCATGGAACAGTTGTCTGTGTACACTTTTTTTATGGGCCATTAAGTATTATTTTGGATTCGAGCCTAGGTATTCAGAATGGATGAAAAATTTTATTATTATGAGGTTTTGTGTCTTTTTGCTTTGATAAGACATTTATTAGATTGCATTTCACTGGATTGCATGCTTAGTAATTCTGTACATATTTATGACTTCTCTGTAAAATACTCATATCTGTGTCATATATCATCTGAGAACTAGAATGTTTACCTTTTTTTTCCTCTTCTATGTTATGCTTTCCTTTCTGTAGTCACATTTCTGACAGCTGCCCCTTCCCTCCCTCTCTGATCACCAGCATAAACCTCTAGCTCAGACATCATCAAGCAGGTGGTCAGTAGTGGTCATTGACAAATGTCACAGAATGAGGAGAATCAGATTTTAGAGGCTCAGCTCTCAAAAAGCAAACCAACGTTCAGACTCTGATTTTAAAAAATTCTGCGGCCTTCTGACCTTATCACAGTCCATTTTATCTGATGCTTTCATAACTTTCAACTATTTTAAACCTCAGACGTTTTCAGAGCTTATTCTTGATCCCATTTTTTTTGAAGTATGGGTGTATTGACATATATTGATAACATAGGTCATAACTGTCTTCTCCAAATAAAAAAGAGGGGACAACAAAATGATACATTTTGGAGCTGCAAAAGGACTTAGAAATTATCCTGCCTAACTTTTTATAAAAACTGCCCTGGGATAGTTCAGTGATTTGTCTGAGGTTATATACTTGCTTTCACCAGCTGGTTTGCAGAACATAGACCTCCTGCATTTTTTCCAGTGTCTATTCAGCTACATTTTAGTGCTTCTACATCAGTGCATTCCATTTAACTAATATTTACAAAGTAGATTCTATGCACCAAGGATTGATAATACAGAAGTGTAAAACACACCAGCACACACTTGCATGTACATATGTGTATGCACAGTTCCTCTGCTAGAGAACCTTAAAGTCTGTCTAGTACCAAGAGTGGACAGGAGGGGTGCAAATGCATAACAGACCTGCTACCCAAACCTATGGTATTTATCTCTAATTGATGAAGGCATTGTTTTTTCCTGCTGAATTTAGACATGGCTTCAACATTTGCCCCTCTATGGCTCTCTGGGCATCCACTGTTTGAGTATTGACATGCAATTGAAACTTTTTGGCATCAAAGCATTAGTAGTTTTCTTAAAGAATTACCTTTGAGAAGACAAAGGAACATAATCATAATGGTACTAATAATAGATACCATTTATTACTAAGCTGTAGGTTCTAAACACAAAATAATTAAAGCAAAATTGCTTATATGTGAATCACCTAACATCAACTTAGTGTGTTCTGAACTTTAGGAAACAAGATCTCTGTGCTGAGTGCTCTATAAGTGATTGTAGCTTCACTGTTCCTCTTTGGTCCATGGTTCTTGACCTGCTTCATATTCTTTTAGGTCATGCATCATAAAAGACTTTGTAACTTTTGAGGTTTATCCTAGGATTTCTGTGTAAAAATAAACCAGTCAGGTCTTATTGGCTCTTTGGCTTTTTTGAGAAAAACATATTATTGACCTTATTGATGGAAGAGGAGAATAATGAAGAAGACCCTTCAGACTTAGACCTGTAGTGTCACTGGGTTTTGGATTAAGGAAAGGAATGACTCTGTGGGTTTAGAAGCTATGAGTTAAATAAGGAAACACAAGCTTTAAATGAAACATTAAACGAGATGGACTTAACTGATATTTATAGGACATTCCATCCAAAAACAACAGAATACACTTTCTTTTCAAGGGCTCATGGAACATTCTCCAGGTTAGATCATATCTTGGGTCAAAAATCAAGCCTTGGTAAATTTAAGAAACTTAAAACTGTATCAAGTATCTTTTCCTACCACAATGCTATGAGACTAGACATCAATTACAAGAAAAAATCTGTAAAAAATACAAACACATGGAGGCTAAACAATACACTACTAAATAACCAAGAGATCACTGAAGAAATCAAAGAGGAAATCAAAAAATACCTAGAAGCAAATGACAATGAAAACACGACGACCCAAAACGTATGGGATGCAGCAAAAGCAGTTCTAAGAGGGAAGTTTATAGCAATACAGTCCTACCTCAAGAAACAAGAAACATCTCAAATAAACAACCTAACTATACACCTAAAGCAATTGGAGAAAGAAGTACAAAAAACCCCCAAAGTTAGCAGAAGAAAAGAAGTCATAAAAATTAGATCAGAAATAAATGAAAAAGAAATGAAGGAAATCATAGCAAAGATCAATAAAACAAAAAGCTGGTTCTTTGAGAAGATAATCAAAATTGATAAACCATTAGCCAGACTCATCAAGGAAAAAAGGGAGAAGACTCAAATCAATAGAATTAGAAATGAAAAAGGGGAAGTAACAACTGATACTGCAGAAATACAAAGGATCATGAGAGATGACTACAAGCAGCTCTATGCCAATACAATGGACAACCTGGAAGAAATGGACAAATTCTTAGAAAAGCATAACCTTCCGAGACTGACCGAGGAAGAAAGAGAAACTGTAAACGGACCAATCACAAGCACTGAAAATGAGGCTGTGATTAAAAATCTCCCAAGAAACAAAGGCCTGGGACCAGATGGTTTCACAGGCGAATTCTATCAAACATTTAGAGAAGAGCTAACACCTATCCTTCTCAAACTCTTCCAAAATATAGCAGAGGGAGGAACACTCCCAAACTCATTCTATGAGGCCATCACCCTGATACCAAAACCAGACAAAGATGTCACAAAGAAAGAAAACACAGGCCAATATCACTGATGAATATAGATGCAAAAATCCTCAACAAAATACAAGCAAACGGAATCAAACGGCACATTAAAAGGATCATACACCGTGATCAAGTGGGGTTTATCCCAGGAATGCAAGGATTCTTTAATATACAAAAATCAATCAACGTGATACACCATATTAACAAATTGAGGGAGAAAAACCATATGATCATCTCAATAGATGCAGAAAAATCTTTCGACAAAATTCAACACCCGTTTATGATAAAAACCCTGCAGAAAGTAGGCACAGAGAGAACTTACCTCAACATAATAAAGGCCACATATGACAAACCCACTGCCAACATCATTCTCACTGGTGAAAAACTGAAAGCATTTCCACTAAGATCAGGAACAAGACAAAGGTGTCCACTCTCACCACTGTTATTCAACATAGTTTTGGAAGTTTTAGCTGAAGCAGTCAGATTAGAAAAAGAAATAAGAGGAATCAAAATCAGAAAAGAAGAAATAAAGCTGTCACTGTTTGCCGATGACATGATACTATACACAGAGAATCCTAAAGATGCTACCAGAAAACTACTAGAGCTAATCAATGAATTTGGTAAAGGATACAAAATTAATGCACAGAAATTTCTTGCATTCCTATACACTAATGATGAAAAATCTGAAAGAGAAATTAAGGAAACACTCCCATTTACCACTGCAGCAAAGAGAAAAAAATACCTAGAAATAAACCTACCTAAGGAGACAAAAGACCTGTATGTAGAAAACTATAACACACTGATGAAAGAAATGAAAGATGACACAAACAGATGGAGAGATATACCTTGTTCTTGGATTGGAAGAATCAACGTTGTGAAAATGACTATGCTACCCAAAGCAATCTACAGATTCAATGCAATGCCTATCAAACTACCAATGGCATTTTTCACAGAACTAGAACAAAAAATTTCACAATTTGTATTGAAACACGAAAGACCCTGAATAGCCAAAGGAATCTTGAGAAAGAAAAATGAAGCTGGAAGAATCAGGCTCCTGGGCTTCAGACTATACTACAAAGCTACAGTAATCAACTCAGTATGGTACTGGCACAAAAACAGATATATAGATCAATGGAACAGGATAGAAAGTCCAGAGATAAACCCATGCACATATGGTCACCTTATTTTTGATAAAGGAGGCAAGAATATACAATGGAGATAAGACAGCCTCTTCAAAAAGTGGTGCTGGGAAAACCGGACAGCTACATGTAAAAGAATGAAATTAGAGCACTCCCTAACACCATACACAAAAATAAACTCAAAATGGATTAAAGACCTAAATATAAGCCCAGACACTATAAAACTCTTAGAGGAAAACAGATGTGGAACACTCCATGACATAAATCATAGCGAGATCCTTTTTGACCCACCTCCTAGAGAAATGGAAATAAAAACAAAAATAAACAAATGGGAACTAATGAAACTTAAAAGCTTTTGCACAGCAAAGGAAACCATAAACAGGATCAAAAGACGACCCTCAGAATGGGAGAAAATATTTGCCAATGAATCAACTGACAAAGGATTAATCTCCAAAATTTGCAAGCAGCTCATGCTGCTCAATATCAAAAAAACAAACAACCCAATCCAAAAATGGGCAGGAGACCTAAATAGACATTTCTCCACAGAAGACATA
Source organism: Phocoena sinus (assembly GCF_008692025.1). Classification (NCBI taxonomy): domain Eukaryota; kingdom Metazoa; phylum Chordata; class Mammalia; order Artiodactyla; family Phocoenidae; genus Phocoena; species Phocoena sinus. Next base: position 19,671,682 of record NC_045778.1, on the reverse strand, counting down.
CAGATGGCCAAGAAGCACATGAAAGGATGCTCAACATCACTAATCATTAGAGAAATGCAAATCAAAACTACAATGAGGTATCACCTCACACCGGTTAGAATGGACATCATCAAAAAATCTACAAACAATAAATGCTGGAGAGGGTGTGGAGAAAAGGGAACCCTCTTGCACTGTTGGTGGGAATGTAAATTGATATAGCCACTATGGAGAACAATATGGAGGGTTCCTTAAAAAACTAAAAGTAGAACTACCCTAGGACCCAGCATTCCCACTCCTGGGCATATACCCTGAAAAAACCATAATTCAAAAAGACACATGCACCCCAATGTTCATTGCACGTCTGTTTACAATAGCCAGGATATGGAAGGAACCTAAGTGTCGATCGACAGATGAATGGATAAAGAAGATGTGGCACATATATACAATGGAATATTACTCAGCCATATGAAGAAATGAAATTGAGTTATTTGTAGTGAGGTGGATGGACCTAGAGGCTGTCATACAGAGTGAAGTAAGTCCGAAATAGAAAGACAAATACCGTTTGCTAACACATATATATGGAATCTAGAAAAAAAAAAAAAAGGTCCTGAAGAACCTAGGGGCAGGAGAGGAATAAAGACGCAGACATAGAGAATGGAGTTAAGGACATGGGGAGGGGGAAGGATAAGCTGGGATGAAGTGAGACAGTGGCATGGACTTATACCAAATGTAAAATAGATAGCCTGTGGGAAGTAGCCACATAGCACAGAGTGATCAGTTTGGTGCTTTGTGACCACCTAGAGGGGTGGGATAGGGAGGGTGGGACGGAGACGCAAGAGGGAGGAGATATGGGGATATATTTATATGTATAGATGATTCACTTTGTTATAAAGCAGAAACTAACACACCATTGTAAAGCAATTGTACTACAATAAAGATGTTTAAAAAAAGAAAGCGATGAGTAAGGAGCATCTGTAAGCAGAGCTGTGGCCAAGAAGATGCAGAAAGTAAGCACACTTATAGCTATTGATTGTGTCTGTCCTCAGGAACACAGTGATATGTACATGGCATGTAATGGTATGTGTATTGAATCCAGTGACTCTTGTTCCTCAGTGGGACCACCAAAAAAGCTACATTCTCAGGATTATATCTTTTTCTCAATCTTTGGGGGAAAGGGAGAGAAGCAGAGGGAATGGAAGCTTAGTGTGAGCTGTTGACTGGAAACACGTTTTACAAAACTGCTTCTTCTTGAATGGCAGTTGAATCAACTTATTGTCGTCAGGCTTTAAGTAAATGAGTTCTTGCAGTTGGCAAAAATGAATAGAAAATGCTTTAATTTTGTTCTGGCTGTGGTCCAGCAACAAGAGAGACTTTTCAAGCGTGGAATTACAGAGCAGTGCTGAACGACTCCAAGCGAATTCTGTGTAGGTTAAGCTCTTCAGGCAGGGCTCACTGTTTGCTCATGGCAACTAGGTGAGAGGGGTGGCTGAAAGCTTGGGAAGACTGGGGTTGGCTAGTGAAACCTGGACCAGCTGTCTTTGTCCCTTAGTACTTGGTAAAAATGTGGGTCAAAAGTAACTATTTTCATTAGTACATGGAGAAAATTGTTATTCAAATTGGGTGTCACTTTGTCCTCAGCCGAAAGGCTTTTGATGGTTATTCGTAATGGTAAAACTTCCAGATGCTCCATATTCAACAATAATTTTGACTGGAACTCATGGTCAGGAGAATCTGTTGGTAAGTAGATTTGAAGAAAGGGACTCTTTTAAAGACCCCTGGTTTGCGGATCCATGTTTTCTCAGCATCTTGTTCAAAGAAACCTGTACCTTCACAAATCAAGAGAAACCTGGGACGTCCTTCACTTTTACAGTCACATTTTGATTATTCAGTGTGAGTCAGGATTCTCACCAGGATCATGACCAAACTGGAGGACTGGTCGGTTGGGGGAGCACAAATGGCATTTAAAAAAGGCTGTGTGGGGGTGAGAGAGGATACCATGATTTCACAGAGTCAAAGAATTTTTTTCCAGAATGTATGTTTGAGAGGTTCAAAAGGAAAGGAAAGCAGAATATGGTTCTTTTCCTTTAATCTTTTCTTACCAGGTGCTATTTCAGGTTTCTGAGTGTTTCACTCTAGGAGCATTTATTCCATATTTAAAAAGGAATTGGGTTATTAGCTATGCGCCACGTAGCAGTTTGACCACGTTTAATATTTGAATTCTTCCTTAGATTTCATCACCTCCATTTTACTTTGGAAATCCCACTACAGGACTTGCCTGGCAATACATTTTTTATATTTTCCCGTTTACTTTTATACTGTTCCCATTTTCTAGTGAACAGTCTGCTGCCAAGGCCATTCCCAAATCAATTTCTGAGTGTCGGCGACTCAGGATGATGCATCTCTATTTGGGGAAATTTACTGTAAGTTTTGTTGTGAGAAATGGATCTGTACATCAGTCTCCTGCTAGAGTAAGGGACTCACGGAAGAATGAAGCAGAATTAACATGGAATACCTATATGACTCAGCATATTCCTTCCCTGGAGAACTGTGGAATTCAAGCAGCATGGTGGTGTAGTTTTTACACATATCGAGCGCAGAGAAATGTGAGGGGCTCACGGTGGTGCACTGGAGCTGGCTGTTAGAAGTGGGCTGTGCCCATCTCTTCCTGGCTCTGAGCTGAGTGACATCATGTTGGTAGCTTGATACGGGCCATGGTTGGAGTATTTCTACTAGGACGTTGGCAGATGCTGCAAATAGTTTTTGTTGTTTTAAGTTCCTCCCTGGAGAGCAAGTTGTGAAGCATTTGCTAGCGCAACCCGGGGTCAGTGTACCTAAAACACTGATTTTCTTTTTTTTTTTTTTTCATTGTTGTTATTCTCTAGTACGGGTGTTCTCGAAATGTGGTCCTTGGACCAGCAGTGTCAGCATCACCTGGGAACTTGTTAGAAGTGAAAATTAGCTGGCCCCACCCCTAATCTACTGAATTAGAAACTCCAGGGTTGGGACTCAGGAATCTTTTAACAAGCCCTCCTTCCAGGTGAATCTGAGGTATGCTAAAGTGCAATAACCACTGCTCCAGGGACTAAATAATTGAGGAATAAATTACTTTTACTTAACTGTATGCTGACCACAATTGAATGATTAATTATCGCATACCTGTCCCATTGTGTTTATCAAGCTTTCAGAGGATAATGCTAAATGCACCCATAGCAGGTGGTGTCAAACTTGTATCATTTCCGGGGCTCATAGCACGTGGAAACGCACGCCTCATGTAACTCACATTCTTCAGCTGAAAGCACGGCCAAAAAGCAGGTGATGTGGGTTAAGTATGGTAACTGGCCTACCATGTTCTTCGCTGGCTTAAAGTCAGGATCCCCTGGAGGGCTTGTTAAAACAGATTGCTAGATCCCGCCCCCAACGTTTCTGATTGGTAGGCCTGGAGTGGGGGGAGCCTGCTGATTTGCCTTTCTAGACGTCTTCCCAACTGACGCTGAAGCTGCTGTTGCCGGGAGCGGTCTTGGAGAGCCACCACTCTAGAACAAATTTTTTCTTTTTATTTTTTTTGCGGTGCGTGGGCCTGTCACTGTCGTGGCCTCTCCCGTTGCGGAGCACAGGCTCCGGACGCGCAGGCTTAGCGGCCATGGCTCACGGGCCCAGCCGCTCCGCGGCATGTGGGATCCTTCCGGACCGGGCCCTGCATCGGCAGGCGGACTCCCAACCACTGCGCCACCAGGGAAGCCCTAGAACATCTTCTGAATGATCTGTTTCTGGGTGAGTTTCTGCCTCCTGGCTTTTTGTCCTCCTTTGTTCTACATTTAGCTTGGCTGTGATTTCTCCTGGAGAAGGTAGAGCCCACATCATATGGGGCATGATTTTTAATGTGCAGGAGCCTGTGAGCCCTCCATTTTAGGTCAAGATATTATTGAGAGTTATAATTCACTTTGTAATTTTTCTTCCTTCTCCTACTAAGTTTCTACAGGCTTGGCACTTTGCTATTGTGTCAGGGTGAAACTCAGCTGCTTCCTCCTTGCAGTGTTTGTGGCCTCATGATTCACACCTTTCACTGCCGTCCAGATCACTCGCTCGGTTGAACAGGATATTTTTCCTCTTCTTTATTTCCTTTGAATAAAATAACTAATCCACCTGAGTTTCATCCTCTTACTCATGCTCTTCAACAGAATAGAAGCTCTTTCCAATGCATGAAGAGCACAGTTTAAAGTGTTTACTGGTCATGACAGCTCTAGGAGGCCTTGCACACCTCATTGTTGAGATCAGGTGGGATGTCTACAGCTTTTTTCCTGAACTCTTAAAATGCAGCATTCGAATAGGGGTGGCTAATGTTGTTATCTGACTGTTGCATTTTAAAATTACTTGTTAGGTTTCTGCTAAACTTGAGTGAGAAGACTTTAGTTTAAGGCATATCTTGGCCACTCAAGTGGTTCTGTGACCTTAGGCAGGTCATTTAATTTGTTGGGTCTCACTTTCTTCGTCCATAGATTGGAAATGGCGGCGTCTGTACTGTTTATTTTATTTAAGTTGTGTGAGGGTCACAGTGATATCTAGGAAAGTGTTTCGTAAACTCTAAAATGCTATGTAACTCTGAAGCATTATATGAGTTCCTTATAATACTCAGCATGGTCAGGACACAGGATAGACCCTTAAGATGTGACATCTGGCTTGTGTATGTGTGCCTGGGCCTTTATAGATCTGTGGCAGCTGATTCTCAGAACAGTATCTGATACTAAATAGCTATCCTGAGCATGGGGAGCAAATATACAAAAGTGAGTATAAAAGCTGGTTATTAGCTAGACTTTAGGAGGCAGGAAAAACTGGGGACTGACTGCAAGCTTTTGGAATTTTGCTTGATGGTATCATTTTGGAAACTAGGGCAACGTCAAGAAGCTGAGTGTGTCATTTAAATAACAGGAGTAACGGGAAACAGTATATTCTGTTGTTGGTGTTTGGGTGTCTCCCAATAATGTTTTGGCCTGAAAACTGGCACTTTTTTTCTTGACTATAAAGACATACTTACTGGGACAAAAGGGTAGGATGGGTGGGCTATCTTAGGTATTCAAAATAGGAAATACCAAACTGTGTGCATGTGTGTGTGCGCGCGCGCATTTATGGTAATATTTGAAACAGGGTTTGCGAAATCCTGTAGAGCCCATCTAGAGAAAACATGTGGAAGTCTTCTAAAAGATATTTCTCTCCCTCTTGGGCTTTCGTAGTGTTCAGAAAATTGGATATATCATGCACTTGAGAGTTTGTACTATGGTGCACTGAAATTTATGTCAGTCATGTATTTGACAATTACCTATGCTCTCTATAAAGAAAATAGCATAAAAAGTGCTGGCACAAGACTGTGGGGATCCTCTGCCTCGACACTGACTAGCTTGCTGATGGTGGATAAATCAGTTAACCTGTGTGAAACTTAGTTTCCTGATCTACAAAACAGAAGTAATAATTATTGACTCATTTGCCTTCACTAAGTTGCAGGTGAAATAAGGTATATAAAAGTACTTTGTCAACTGTAAAATGGGCTAGAAATGCAAGATATTATTTTCAAAAAGCCTCTAGTATAAGGCTTTATAGGTAGTCAATGCAATTGTGTTTATTATAGAACTTAAAAAAAACAGGCTAGGAAAATGTTGATTGAGGGAAAGAATCTTTAAATTACTTAAATTAATTAAGTTCAGAGCCTGCTGACAAACATGCAGTATGCCTTGGTTCATGCATCCAGTCTCCTGGCAGGCTGGCTAGCTGCAGTTCTGCCCTCTCCATTCAGTGTCTTTTCGGTAACCTGAATGAAGATATAGGAGGTATGCTCTTCAGACTCATAGGTGATTCAGACCTGGGAGGAGTAGCTAATACCATGAATGCAGATCCAAAATTCAAATTGATCTCGAAAGGCAGGAACAATGATCTGAAAGCACCAAGATAAAATATAACATGGATATAAATAAAGTACTTCTTTTAGAGTAAAAATAATCTATTGCACAAATTCAGGATGCGGGTGATTTGCCTTGGAGGAAGTTGATATGAAACCATCTGGGGGTTTTAGATGATGTCTACGAGCTCAAATAGAATGTGATGCATTTGCTTTGGAAAAAAAAAGTACTGAGTAGAAAAACATGGGTGCTCACCAGAGTGATCTGGTGTTCAGAAATCTAACTTCTGAATTAGGTGATTAAGGTTCTGGTCTTCACTGTGTTAATATCTCACTATGTAACCTTGCTCAGGTCATTTAATGTTCTTGGGTTCATTTTATTTAATTGATAAAGTGAGAACTTGGACTAAATTATTTCTGAGATTGCTCCCAGCTATAGGAATCTGATTCTGAGTTGAGTCATATGAAGCCTTTTTTTTTTTTTTTTTTTTTTGCGGGGGGGTGGGTGGTGGTGGTTTGAGAATTAATGTATCTATAGCTAGTCGAAAAAATTTTTTTCAATTACAGAGAAACAACTGAGACTTAAAATTAGAATATATATGTATATATATATATTTATTTTTCAGTGATTGTGACTCTTAATTTAATTTTGTTAGCTCAGCCAATGGCCTTCTCAAAGATAACATATTTCTCAGTTTTCTTTGCTTAACTGGTGTGCCTTAAGAACTGTTCCGTATCTTCAAATTTTTCTGTGACTTTCAGGTACAAATCCCAGTAGGGTCCAGCTGGCTCACTTTCCTTCCAAGATGGATAAATTGAGCTGTATGTTCTTTTACAATATGTGGTCTTAGATGTCTAGCATGAGACTTTCAAAATTAAGGTCCTGTCTCCTGCTTATAGACTTATACAGGGTCTCAGACCTCTATTGGTAGAAATAACAGTTTATCATCAAAACTACAGAGTAATTTTTGCTGCCAAAAAATGAGTGTTGCTTCTCTCTAACTTAGAGAAGTGTTACTTCTTTAATGTAAGCTTTAATTGAGCTGTGAATGACTTAATAGTTTGCTGTACCTCTGAGTTTTGGAATATGCTGTGTTATTCAGAAGGAATGGCTACATGCTAGGCATGTTGTTCATTTTAATGCACCTGGTTAACTTTCACTCATTTCATTATGCTATTTGTTTGATATAGACTTTGTACTCTATTTCATATAATAGAGGGTTTTTTGTGTGTTGTTCTGAAACCTTGAATGTGACTTAATTAAGTGAATGGGAATTAATCAGAATATCCCTTTTCTAATCTTACCAGGTAAAAAAAATTCATCATATTAAGGGTGTTGTGTTAGGGAAGATAGCAACTTATGCTTCCTTCTCTTCATTCCTCTGCTTTTCTTCCCCTTCCTTTCTCCTTTGCCTTCCTCTGTCCCACCCACACTTTCCCCCCTCCTTCTTTCTTCCTTTTTGTTTCTTCTGTCCATAAGTATTTATTGAATCACCACTGTGTGTTAGGTAGGCTTAGGATTTATTCACTAGTATGGTATCTGCCTTCATGGTGCTTACAGTCTAGGAGAAGAATCATTTAAGTAAACAATTACAATGCAGAGTAAAATGAAGTTCGTTAATGAAGGCCAGAGAGGACATCCCAGAATAGATTTTAAACCTGAGAGTTGAAGGTTGATTTTTAGTTAGCTGAACAAAGAAGTTGAGCTTGGATTGGATGCAGGAAATGTTCTAGGTAGAGGGAAAGCATTTAGTAAAATCTTAAGACGTCAAAAAGTACAGTACGATTAAGATACAAAAAGACGGTATGGCTGAAGCCTGGTGCACAAGGGGAGATTGGCCAGAAATAGAATTGGAGGGACAAAATCTTGAAAGCCCTTATGGATTGTGAACCCAAAAAGTAATAGGAAGTCACTGGAGGGTTGAAGAAAGAAAATAACAGGGTCAGTTTTCCATTTTGAAAAGATGACTTTTTCCTGTAGGCTGGAAACTGAAACTGAGTTGGAAGGACACAAATTTGATGATAAAATTATTATTATAGTCCAGGTAAGAGATGATGATGATGATGATGATTGCAGCCTTGGACTTGGGTGGTGGTAGATACTGGAGTATCTGCTTCATCTGAACAAAGCTATGGAGTCTTTATTTCATTTTCAGATAATTGTCTTTAAAGTTATTGTTGAATAACAGATAAAAATCTTTTTTCCCCTTTATTGCTATCCCTAATTTGAGGACTTAAAGACTGCCCCCAAAATGATTAATAGCTGTGAGGTTTAGGTATTCAGAATAAATTTCTAGATGCTGTGTTGATTTGAGTAGAAGAAGGTGCACCATAATAAGAGTCAGAGCTCTGAATTTAAGCCCTAGTTTTGCCACTAATGAGCTACTTGACTCTGAGTAAATAACCTCCCTAGGCACTCCCTTCAGTTCTAATCATCCATGATTCTGTGGATGCCTATGTAAAAGAACTCTAGGGAGGAAAAGTCTCCAAGTGTTTATTTACATTTTGAACATCTTAATGCTTTTTGAATCCCTGTTGGTATGCATATCGAAATTCTAGATTCAATGAGTGAGAAGCCTTGCTAACAGTATCAGAAATCTGAACCTATAATATGGTAAATCTGGAACTAAAAATAAAACTGTCTTTCTATTTTACACCCTTGCTTATAGACGTGGGAGGAGATTTTGAGGTCTGTGAAAGATGAGCCACAAAAATTTAACTTCTGAGGATAGAAATCAGTAATAATGAGAAATTAGGCTAAAGTGTGTAGCTGTTCCCAAACGTTGGTCCACTGACTGGTGCCCGTTTGGCCACAGAAACATCCCATGTGGGAGCTTGTTAAAATTATAGAGAGTAAATCTTAGTAGTTCTCATAACAAGAAAAAAATTGTAACTTTGTATAGTGACGGATGGTAACTAGACCCATTGTGATGATCATTTCCCAGCATATACAAATATCAAATCATTACGTTGTATACTGGAAACTAATATAATGCTATATGTCAATTATACCTTAATAAAATAAATGAATAGTAAAAAAAAAAAAAAATTACACATCCCTGGTATCCACCTCGTAGCTTCTGATCAGTAGGTGGAGATTTAAAACAAATTGAGATGGTCACTATGGGGCAATGTTTTTGAGTGTCATGCATGAGATCACATTAATCTTGCAAAATGTTTCTTGAAAAAGTGTCTGGGGTGAAATAAATTTGAGAAACACTGTGTAATATAATGTCTTTTATAGATTAATGTTAGCATATTAGAGGTTCTGGGATATCGTAAATGAAAGAATGAGTTTAACTTTGTTTATTCCTGTGTTTCTCTGATTCAATTAGTCCGTCAACCACTTTTGCTAGGATCTCTATAAACAGCCCGCAGAAGTGGCGTTCCATGATGGAAATTCAGGGTTATTTTTTATAGTCACTGAAATGTACTCATCCATGAAGTGGTCCAAGAACATTAACCCTTTGTTGTTTAAACAAAGGCACACATTTGTGAAATTGCTGAGGGAATAAGGATAAATATTTTGCCTGCAAAATAGGCTGATTTCTTCATCAAGTGCCGATGTCAGGGAGCTATCACATGGTTTGTACATATTGCGTTACTTGACTCTTAGCAGTTACTCCAGGTGAATAGCACCTCCACAGACCTGTGCAGTATGCAACCTGCCAAACCTTCCGTGGCTGTTCTGTCTGACAAGCATGGCAGCTAACCCTGTCAGTTTGCTTTCACTGGCGTCAGAAATCATCCATGGGAATGATCTTACCCAGATTATGACTCTCTGAATAGTAGGCCCCTAAAATTCTAGACAGATCTAGAAGCCAACTGTACAAAATAGTTGGGTTTCAATAAAATAATGAGGCTGTTTCCATAAGCCATGCACCAACATTTAAATGTTTATAAATGAATGTGTCTTTATTTGCTGTCCTGAGAAGAAGCTGAGATTCATCATCAGACATGTTACTGGTCAAAGTGTAATAGTTCCTTCATCATTTCCTAACAATTTATTGATCACCATGGGACAGGCAACATGCTTGGTACTAGGGACACAAAGGGAAAAAAGACATGGTTTCTGCTTTCCAGAAAGGGCAGCTTAAGTGAAACTGGTGCATACCCAGATGGTGATAGCACATTATGGTGATAGTTCCAGTGGAAGTAGGTGCAAGGGACAATTGCAACATAAAACATAAAGTACCTGAGGTTGGCCTAGGGGAATCAGGAAAAATTTCACAGATGAAACTTCTTTGGCTCAGTTTGGTTTCTGATTTTCTTCTGAAACCCTATGCTGATTCTGCTATTCAATTACCAAGAGAAAGTTTAGATTTTGCTGCCTTGCATGTGCTCATATGCTTTTCCAAAATAAATTGTGTTTATGTAATATTTTTTACCTTTTCTCCTCACTCATCATTTCCATCCCGATATTACTTTGAATTATACCCCCCACAATAGTCTTAGTTTCAGCTGAGTATTCACATTTCTGGTACAAGCTAATAGAATTTTTCATTTGCTTTTGGTTTGCAGATGTTGAACACATGGCTCTTAAGCATAGCATTATTCTTAGAAGGATGACAGTCTTCAAACATTTTGATTAGTACCTCAATTTTATCCACTTCTCCATATTGAAGTGAACTTGTGTTTTATATCTTCTCTGCTTCATCTTCTACATAAAGCTCTAGTATTCAGAAAGGCAATTTTTGTCTCTAGTTTTATATCTACCAAACTACTGTGAGGCTTTCAAAAGGGGTTGATAGTTTTTAGTGCCAGAGATGGAATATTTTACTTAATTTTTCACAGAGCTCAAAGAAATATACCTGTATCAAGAATAGATACACATTGTCTATTTGCAGTATTTTGCACTTGTGTAGCATTTTACAGTTTGTAAGGTATTTTACCTGCATTATTTCATTTAACTCTCACATTGCCATTTGAAATATGAGGAAACTGGAGTTTAGTGAGATTTAGTGAGTTATTCCAGATAGTACAGCTGGTCAGTGACAGAACCAGGACTGAGAGAGTCTTCAGCCTCCAATTAAGAAGCTCTTTCCACTATATTGCCTAGCCGGATAATCTTGCTATATGTAAGATACAAAAAAAAAAAGACCAAGATGAAGGAGTGGAATTTTTGTTTAGCAATAGAAAGGCAAAAATTGTATCATTTTTAATTGTATGGATGGATGAGATTGTGTAGGGCATGAAAGAAAATTAATAACCATACTAGGTAGAACATGGTAGGAGAGTTTGATGAAGCAGGATGACAAGAAGGTGGAGCTGATTTAGTGTTTAATGAAGCACTACAGCCAGCAGGACAGGTTTGGAAAAAAAAAAAAAAAGGAAAAATTTAGCAAAGACCACACAAGTCATAAGTAGGGCAGACAGGGGTAACGGAATGGACATAGACAGGAAACTCGTCAAAGAGACTGAGCCCCAGTACAAAGACTATAGCTGCCACCTTCATTCTGAAGTTGGAACCTCTTACATACCAATTACCCAGAGTCAAAATTGATGCCACAGGTGCTGGTCAGTGAGGAAACTATAGTCAGAATATAGCCAGGTCTTGACAACTCATAAGTGATTTGGTACAGTTCAGTCACACAGGCCGTGTCATTGTTTCCAGATAAAAGAGCATGAGGGGTAGGAGTAGTAATTGGAAAGTGGTTGAAAGGTTTAGGCTAAGTTTCTTGAGGACGCTGTGAAGGATGAAGAGCCACATGAAGATGCGACTGCGTGGCACGTAATTGGCATAACTATGCTATAAACCGATAGCAATGATCTGATTTGCTAATTTTTTTAAAAGTTCCATCAATTTTAAGGTTACCAGGATATCATAGAAGTAAGAGACTTTAACTTTCTCAGTCCTTAACACATCAATGAGATAAAATATATGTCTCAAATTACGTAATATTAGAGAACACACAGGCCTTTTTCCAAGTGTCATGTAATATTTTCAAAAATTAGAATTTGTTGAGGTTTATTTTTGGCCTAAAACTCAGAAAATAATACAAATGATATTATCTTACAATAGTTGTATAAAACCATAAAAAAAATTAGAAACCAAAACATTTAATCACATAGCCATTTTCAACAGCTTTATCACACTATAACTGACTTACAATAAACTGCACATAGATAAGGTATACAGTTTGGTAAGACTGATACATGTCTACATTCATGAAACCATCACCATAATCAAAATAAGGAACATATTGATCATTCTTCCTATTTTCCTTGTGTCCTTTTTTAATCTCCCCTTTCCGCCCCTCCCTGTCTCTCAAAATCTCCTAAGTGACTTTTGCATCAAAAGGGAAACTAAATGCGTACAACCTTAGACTGATCATTCTAAAGCAATTTTATATACAAATGTTATATATACATGTTGAACGGACAAGGTAGACACTAGGAGTGTAGAGAAGGAAGATTTCAGGAGAAGAATGTGTGTTTAGAAATAATTCTTAAAGCCAGGTGAGCTTGAATTCAGCATGGAACAGGTAGAATCAGTTGGGAGAACATTTCAGCTTTGGGGCAAGAGGACTACAAAGCCAAGTGAGGAATGAAGGCTGAGCATTTCTGGGCCAGTGAGAAGACTTTTTCTGACTCAAACAGAAGTAGTGTGCTGATGATCTGTAGAAAGTGGGAGTCTGGCTAGTTTGTAGAGGGCTCTTGAAAATGAAGCTGAGTGTAGATTTAAGAAAATGAGGAAAAATCAAAGGATTTTTTTTTAAACTAGAGAAAGAGATCTGCTTTATTCATTTATCATTCATTCAAAAATTTATTTGTTGGGCTTCCCTGGTGGCGCAGTGGTTGGGAGTCTGCCTGCCGATGCAGGGGACACGGGTTCGTGCCCTGGTCTGGGAAGATCCCACATGCCGCGGAGCGGCTGAGCCTGTGCGTCCGGAGCCTGTGCTCCGCAACGGTGAGAGGCCCGCGTACCGCAAAAAAAAAAAAATTTATTTGTTGAACGTTCACTATATGTCAGGCACTATTTAAGTGCTAATGAATATGCTTTTAATATGTGGCCATTTGGAAGGGCACTGTCTGCTGTGTGTGTGTGTCTTTGTATGAGATTTGTTTTTATAAATAAGCTTTATTTTAGAAAATTTGGGATTTATAGAAGAGTTGTGAGAATATTATAGATTCCCACATACCTTTATCCATTTCTCGGCTTGTTAACGTCGTATATAGCTACCTTGCGTTTGTCAAAGCTCAGAAACTGACATTAGTACATTACTATTAACCAAACTCCAGACTTAATTTGTATTTGCTTAGTTTTTGTCTAGTGCCCTTTTTTATTTTTATTTTTTTAATCCCAGGATCCCATTTAAGAGACGATGTTACATTTAGTTACCGTGTGTTCTTGGGTCCTTAGACTGTGCTGATTTCTCAGATTTTCCTTCTTTTTGATGACCTTGACAATTTTGAGGAATACTGGTCAGATATTTTGCATAATTTCCTTCAATTTGGGTTTGTCTGGTGTTTCCCTCTTACTATCTGCTTTTGAAATAACAAATGGAAGTTCCATCCACAAATCAAAAGTGTAATTAACTTTATGTTTGGATTTTGCTACTTTAATCTTTTTTGAACAGTAAACCCCATATTATCCTCAAATCATTTTCGAAGTATCTTCTGCCTTATCTATTCATCTTAGGTGTCACATTTATTTCCGTCTACCAGGGTTTCCAGGAAAGAGGAATTTCTCATCAAATCAGTAAGGATTTGAATGAAAGATTCCAAGAAATCCTTCCAAGATTTTAAGGCCTTTGAAATTCATATTTCAGTCACCGTGGTGGTTCAGTAACAGAGGCTAAATGCTTAGCTGTGCTCTGATCCATGACTTGTATCATCGTATGATTTAGCTTGAACTTTGTGCAGGTTTCTAGCTGCCGTATCACAGATTGGTGAGACTGGGGTAAAAGTGTTCAGATGTGCCTATACAGGCTGCTGAGCCATTCGTTTTCTTATATACTCTCAAACCTTCCCAGGAATTGAAACACCCAAAGTTGAGTAAGGATCCTGTACTGCTTCTTTAATACAGCATTCCTTAACTATTAAGAAATGGACTTGGGCCCACTCCCTGGAAAAAATAGGTGCCTGACACATCCACAGGCTTCTTTTCTTCTGGGACTAAAGAGAGAATAGTCACATTTTCTTCCTACCTGCCCACTAAATAAATGTGAATTCATTGGGGCTTTTATTCCTGGATGAGTGTATGCCCTAAACTTACAATTCTTGTTTTATTCTGGCCCCTCTGATTATTAGCAGTGTGGCATTATGTGTATCACTAAGCCTCTCTAAGCCTTAGTGTTTTGATCCATAGTGTTCAGATAATAATGTCTACTTCCTTAATCTGATTTAGACTCAAATGGAATTAAGCATGTAAATTGCCCAGCACAGGGTGGCACAAAAAACAGCCCCAATAAACATTAGCTGTTCTTCTTATTACTATTATTCCCGGTATCTAGTGTGATAAAGTAATTTTAAAAAACTGGATGCATCAGCCATGATTTCATTAATAGCCCACAGTGTTTTGACTGCACTCCCTGCCTGGTGTCCTGCTCAGACATTCTGATGGCCAGGGTCCCACTGCTGCAGCTTCCAGCTTCCTCTGTTAGACCCAAACGGTCTATGAGGGATTCCAACTCGCCCAAGAACCGCCAAGAGTCGAGAGCCGTTGCAACACGCAAGAGGTTTATTAGGAGCCGATGCACCGGGGTTCCCTGAACCTCACGCAGGAGGCCGATGGGAACCCCTAAAAGCGGAATCACATACTTTTTATAGGTTTATTTACTCATAGGGCAGGTATATTCTCACAATGATTGGGTAAATGTGGTGACTTTTGAATTCATTGGCTTAGGAACTTTTGTCCCACCTTCTGGCCGTTATAGTTGTTTGTTCATTGTGGCGGTTAGGGCGTATACCTGTTACGGGCAACTGGAAAATTACCCGCTGTCTGGCAAGTCCCCGTCAACTGAAACACTCCAAGAATTGGTTTCGATAGGGAGAAGGAGTGGCGCACGATAGGGAGAAGAATTGGTTTACGGGAACAAGTGAGGGGGTGGAAAGTCCCTAAAGGCCCCACACCTCCACCACAACTCTGCATTCACCCTTCTTGCAGAAGGAGAATGGATGCTTCCACAATTTTAAAGAAGAAATAATGTTTTTAAAAATTCACCTAAAACATCCATTTGAATTAAGTAATTAATCATAAAATGCTTTTGCATACAGGATTTTGCCTTGGTGGTCTCATGGAGTTTATCAGGAAGTAGAAAATTTTAAAGGTTATCAAGTTCTATTTTTTTTTTAAAACCAGATGGAGCTAACTTCTACCACTAGCATTCTCTCAGAATCACTGTTCAGTTCTTACACCAGTAAGGGATATGGAAAAGTTGTTGATAAATGGATTTTTCTGACCCTTAGATATAAGTCTGCATTTGTTGGAGGCCCTGAGGGACTGGTCTGGGACTGTGGCACTACCAGAGCTGTTGCAGCCCCCTGCTAGGACTCACAAATCCATGCTTTGCAGGGAGTAGTAATTTTAGTTGTCTTCTCAGTATGCCCTGCCGTGGAGCCTTTCTTGTTCTGTTACTGCCTCAGTTAAAGAACACAGCTTTCTTTGTGCTGGCTTGAGGATCAGATGCTTCAGAGCAGCAGGAAGAGGATAATCCCACACCTAAAGGAATGCAAAGCTTTCTTACTTGCTAAATCAATCAGCAGGGCCTGCTCTGCACAGCCAAGGCAGCAGCTTCTTTCCTGGCAGAGCTTGCTGGCAGAGGGATAGTTCAAGAGTCCTCATCCTCAAGCATTTATATTTTTTTTCTTCCCCTTTATCTTCATAAGAGGTAAAAGTAGTAACTTTAATGGGACCTGTGCCTTATGGTTAAAAATGGTGATGTTAATAGTCTAATATTGAAAACATTTAATTACAGGCTACAGGAAGCGTCACTTGAGCCTCATTTAATGTGGCATTGCACGAGAAGAATTCTGGGGCACATGAGGAGTATAATGGTGTGTTTTAGAGAACTCTTGATATGTACAGGTGAAGAATTATGTTTCATTGATTGCATTTATAAATCTTGAAAAGGAATGGGTTTCCAAAGACGATTCCTCTGAGAGTGTTCAGAAGATCAGGAAAAGCAAATGGTTAGAACTCTTGTGCCAGTTTCAGCTGATCAGTGGTGGCTCCCTAGGGCACTGTGATGCAGATTTTGAAGACCCATTCTAACTCTAGAAAGAATGCCATGATTGATTAAAAATGTCTGCCATGGGTGTGGGACAAGGTAATAACAATTTGTATATCCCTGGATTCACCATTTGCGCTGGACCAAAGCATGGCAGCTGTAATTGTTTATACTCCAGAGTGTGAAAAATTTAAACATTGTGCTTCATAAAATACACAGGACAAAGGTGAGTTACAGAGACAATCCTCCACTCATTTCTTCTTTCAGCCAGAACTTGTTTAGCAATTACTGTGTGCTAGATGCTATGGATCTAGAGCTAAATAAGTTCTTGTGTCTGTCCTGAGGAGCTTTTGTTGACTAGAGGAGACGGTGGTGTGAAAACTATTGCAGAAACAATAAATACATTGTATTAAATACAATAGTAATGAGTGCATGAACTAGGTTGAGTGTTCGCCAAACAGAGGAAGCAATTAACTCTGCTTAAGTTCACAAGAAATGCCTTCAAAGGGGGACAAACCTGGTGTCCTTTCGGCCTCTAGAAGTAACAGTGAACACTTCGGAACCATTTTCTCTTACAATTCAGAGCAACCTTATTGAAAATGGATAGTGCCCTTTAGGATGTAGTAAAGCTCTATGATTAAGGATGCTGTTGCTTTTGTATTATTACAAATTGATACCCCTTTGAATTTTCAATTGTGTTGAACTCCTGATTACTTGGCTTCCTCAACTTATTTCTTTCCCTTACCACTTTTCCCAAACCAGTTCCTATTAAACTACAGTGCTTTGTTTTGTATTGATCTTTGTTGTCCAAATTCTTGTAGTCATTCAGATATTTATACTTGGACTATGCCAATAAGGATACAGGACCTGATGGCAAAGCATTATACATTTGGAAATAATTTGACATGTCATACCTTGTATGGGCTTCTCAGTTTTCAAAATGATTAGCCTGTCATGTTTATATTTCCCTTTGATTTAAAATGCCAAGCACACCTAATCACATTTTTTTTTTCAAGTATGTCATAACAAAATCTACAGATGTGCTGCTTCTAAGTCCAGGAACCTATACAAATAGACCCAGCTGTGTGTTTGATATGTACGGCACACGTGTACACAGATTTAAATTAGCTTCAGGTGTATCTCTAATTAAGTAATTCTCTCCAAGTAATCTTATATGCTGTTAATGTTCAGAAACACTTTGTAGTCAATGAATATAGACTAGTAAGTTAATCGTGGTGGAACTGAGACTGTAAATGAATACTTTGTAAAAAAGACATGTATCACTTTTGTATATGCCAAAGGGAACGTTGGCCTAATATTTGGACTTTTATTTCTAGGAATTGTTCCTTGCAGAAGATCTTTTTGTCTATAAATTAACATTATTTGGGTCATAGCCAGAGATTAGGAAGCAGTTTTATAATTTTAAACCTTACTTACTGTATTTCTTTTTCTGATTATGAAAGAAATAAAAAAAAATGAAATAGAAAACCATACCACAGACAGTAGAAACTACTCACCAATCTATAACTAACATGCACATTTTTTTCTTCCTGTTTCCTTTTTTGATATGCACGTTTGCTCCTTTAGTCATTTCAGCCACTTGACGAGTATTTATTAAGCATCTAATAGTGCCCAGGTCATATGTATGTGTACGTGTGCATGCTTATCACTTATTTTTACTTGAAATATAATTAACATACCATAAAATTCGCCCTATTAAAATGTCTACTTTGATACTTTTTAGTTCACAGAGTTGTGCAACTGTCATCACTATCTAATTCTAGAATATTTTCATCACCTCCAAAAGAAATTCCATACCCATTAGCAGTCACTTCTATTCCTCCTTCCTCCAACCCCTAGTATCTGCTAACCTACTTTCTGCCTGTATGGAGTTGTCTGTTCTAGGCATTGCTATAAATGGAAAATGTGGCCTTTGTTACTGGCTTTTTTCATTTAGCATCATGTTTTCAAGGTTTAGCTATGATGGAGCATGAATCAGTATTTCGTTCCTTTTTAGGCCTGAATACTATTTCATTCTGTGGATGTGCTACATTTTGTGTATTCATTCATCGTGTGATGACATTTGGGTTGTTTCTACTCTTCTGCTATGAATAATGCTGTTATGAATATTCATGTGCAATTCTTTGTATGGACATATATTTTTAATTTTCTTGGGTACATAAATAGGAGTGGAAATGCTGGGTGAGGTGGTACCTCTATGTTTAACAATTTGTAAACAGTTTTTCATAGCAGCTGCACCATTTTATATTCTTATGAGCAATGTGCATGAGTTCTAATTTCTCTTAGCCAACACTTGTTATTTCTGTCTATTTTACTGTAACTATACTAGTGGTTGTGAAATGGCATCTTGCTGTTGTTTTGATTTGCACTTCCCTAATGAACAAAGGTGTTGAGTATATGTTCATGAGCTTATTGGCCCTTTGTCTTTTTTGGAGAAATGGCTATTCAAATCCTTCGTCCATATTGTAAATGGGTTATTTTTCTATCATTGAATTGTAATAGTGCTTTATAGATTTTGTATAGTAGATCCTTAGCTGATAATGACTTTTTCTCTATTCTGTGCATTCTTTCAATTTCTTGATAGTGTTCTTTGAAGAAAAATAAATTTTAATGAAATTCAATGTCTATTGTTGCTTATGCTTTTGATGTAATATCTAAGAAACTATTAACTAACCCAACGTCACAAGATTTACACTTTCTTTTTCTTATAGGTGTTTTATAGTTTCAGCTCTTAACGTTTAAGTCTTTGATCCCTTTTGAGTTGGCTTTTGTATATGGTGTGAAGTAAAGGTCCAATTTCATTATTTTGCATGTAGATATCCAGTCCCAGCCCGATTTATTGAAAATAACATTCTTTCCCCTTTGAATTGTTGGCGCCCACCCTTGTCAAAAATCAGTTGACTGTAGATGGAGGGGTTTATTTTTGGACTCTTAATTCAGTTCTCTTGATCTATACAGTTGACCTTTGAACAACAGGGTTTGAACTGCCAGAGTTCACTTATGTGGATTTTTTTCCGACAGTAAGTACTATATAGCACCACACAATCTGCAGCTGGTTGAATCTGTGGGTGTGGAACTGTGGATGTGGCGCATCCACGTATATGGAGAGTTATAAGTTATATGACTGTAAGTTATATAGGGATTTTTGACTTCACAGAGGGTCGTTGATCCAGCCCTTTAGTTGTTAAAAAAAAAGGGGGGTATATTTTTATGCCAGTACCACACAATCTTGATTATTACTGCTTTTTAGTAAGTTTTGAAGCTAGAAAGTTTAATACACCAACTTCTTTATTTTTCAAGATTGTTTGGGTTTTGGTTCCCTTGCATTTTCTTACGAACTTTATGATCAACTTGTCAGTTTCTGCAAAGAACACAGCTGGAATTTTGATCTGGATTGCGTTGAAATTATAGATCAATTCATGGATTATTGCCATCATAACAGTAGTAAGTGTTCCAATCCATGACACAGAACATCTTTACATTTATTTAAATCTTCTTTAATTTCTTTCAGTGATGTTTTGTTTCAGTGTACAAGTATTGTACATTTGTTAAATTTGTTTCTAAATGTTATTTCCTGATGCTATTGTAAGGGGAATTTTTTTCTTAATTCCATTTTTAGATTTTTCATTGCAAGAGTACATATATACAAATGACTTTCGCGTATTGATCTTGCATCCTGCGACCTTGCAGAACTTTTTAGCTCAAATAGTTTTTTGTGGATTCCTTAGGATTTTCTATATACAAAATCATGTCATCTGCAAATAAAGATAATTGAGTTCTTTTCCAATCTGGATGTCTTTTATTTATTTTTCTTGCCTAATTGCCCTGGTTAGAATCTTAACACAATGTTGAATAGAGGTGGCAAGAGTGGACATTCTTGTCATGTTCCTGATCGTAGGGAGAAACTTTCAGTCTTTCACTATTAAGTATATTCTTACCTGTGAGGAGATTTTGCAGATACCAGTCTTCAGGTTGAGGAAGGCTCTTTATTCCTAGTATGTCACTTTTTTTTTGGTTAATCATGAAAGAGTGTTGGATTTTGTTAAATTACTTTCTGGGTCTATTGAAATGCTCGTGTGGTTTGGGTCCTATATTCTATAAATACAGTGTATTGCACTGATTTATTTTAAAGTTTTTCTTTTTATGTGGGCCATTTTAAAAGTCTTTATTGAATTTGTTACAGTATTGCTTCTGTTTTACGTTTTGGTTTTTTGTCCGGGAGGCATGTGGGATCCTAGCTCCCTGACCAGGGATCGAACCCGCACCCCCTGCTTTGGAAGGTGAAGTCCTTAACCACTGGACCACCAGAGAAGTCCCCAGCATTGATTTTTTTTATATGTTAAACAAACCTTGCATTCCTGGGATAAATCTCACTTGGTCATGGTATATAATCCTTTTTTTATGTTGCTGGATACAATTTGCTAGTACTTTGTTGAGAATTTTTGCACTTATATTTTAAGGGATATTTGTCTGTAGGTCTCTTATGATTTTTTTTTGTCTGGTTTTGGTATCAGGATAATGCTGGCTTCATAAAATGAGTTGGAAGTGTTTCCTCCTTTCCTTTCTTTTTATTTTTGAATAGTTTGTGAAGAATTGGTATTAATTCCTTAAATGTTTGGAAGAATTCAGCAATGAATCTATCTGATCCTGAGCTTTTCTTTGTGGGTAGTTTTTTGGGATTACTAATTCAATCTCTTCATTTCTTATAGGTCTATTCAGTTTGTCTGTTCTTGAGTTTATGTATAGTTTGTGTCTTTCCAGGACTTTTCCATTTCATCTAGCTTATCTAATTTATTGGCATAATGTTCATACTATTCCCTTAAAATCTTTTTTTATTTATCTGTGTCTCTGCTTTCATTCCTGATTTTAATAATTTGAAAATGTTCTTTTTTTCTTCGTTAGTCTAGCTAAGTTTGTAAATCTTGTTTATCTTTTCAAAGACCAACTTTTGATTCTGTGATTTTCTCTGTGGTTTTTCTATCCTCTATGTAATTTTTTACATTCTGATCTTTATTATTTTCTTCTCAATTTGGGTTTAGTTTTCTTTTTCTAGCTTCTTAAGGTGGAAGGCTCTGCTATTTCTTTGAGATTTTCTTTCTTTTGTAACAGATATTTACAGCTCTAATTGTCCTTTTACGAACTACTTTAGGTGCATTCCAAAAGTCTTGATATGTTATGTTTTTATTTTAATTCATCTCAAAGTATTCTAATTTTCTTTGTTATTTATTCTTTGTCCTATTGTTATTTCACAGTGTGTTTTTTTGTTTGCTTTTTTGGTTTTTTTAAATCAGTAGTTGTGGCTCACGGGCTCTAAAGCACAGGCTCAATATTTGTGGTGCACAGGCTTAGTTGCTCCACAGCATGTGGGATCTTCCCGGACCAGGGCTTGAACCTGTGTCCCCTGCCTTGGCAGGTGGATTCTTAACCACTGCACCACCAGGGAAGTCCCCACAGTGTGTTTTTAATTTTCTCATATTTGTAATTTCCCAAAGCTCCTTCTGTTATTGATTTTTAATTTCTGTCATGGACAGAGAACATATTTTGTATGATTTCAATCCTTTTAAGTTAATTGATACTTTTTGTTTGCCAACACATGGTCTATCCTGGAGAAAGTTTCAGATGTACTGGAGAAGAATGTGCATTCTGCTGCTTTTTGGATGGAGGGTTCTTTGAGTAGCTGTTAGGTCCAGTTGGTTTATCATGTTGTTCAAGTCTTGTTTCCTTGTTGGTCTTCTGTTTAGTTCCATCTATTATGGAAAGTGAGGTATTGAACCCTCCTGTTATTGTTGAATTCTCTATTTCTTCCTTCAATTCTGTGGCTTTTATTAATGTATATTTATATTGCTTCATGTATTTGGTCCTCTCTTTGTTGTTTGCAAGGTACAGTCAGTCCTCCATATCTGCATGTTCTGCAACAGCAGATTCAACCAACTGAAAATTGCAAATATTCAGGAAAAAAAAATTCCAGAAAGTTCCCAAAAGCAAAACTTGTATTTTCTCTGTGACAGCAACTGTTTTCGTAGCATTTACATTGTATTAGGTATTATAAGTCATCTAGAAATGATTTAAACTCTACAGGAGGAGGTTGGTGGCCAAACTGGCAGAGTGGGAAGACCCTGAGCTCCCTTCCTCCTACAGGCATACCAAAATTACAGCTATTTACAGAGCAGCTATTGATGAGTAAGACTGGAAGACTAGCAGAAAAGATCTTCTACAACTAAAGATATAAAGAAGGGACCACAACAAGATGGGTAGGAGGAGATGAGATACAGTTAAGACCCACACCCCTGGGTGGGTGGCCCACAAACGAGAGAATAATTACAATTTCAGAGGTTCTCTGCAAGGAAAGAGGGGTGCAAGCCCCATATCCGGCCCCCCAGCTCGGGTGTCCTATACCAGGAGAACAAGCCTCCAGAACATTTGGCTTTGAAGACCAGACAGGCTTACTTTCAGAGAGCCAGATGGCCGTGGGGAATAAAGACTCCACTCTTAAACGGCACACACAAAATCTCACATACTCTGGGACCCAGAAGCAATAATTTGAAAGGAGCCTGGGTCAGGCCCACCTGCTGATCTTGGAGAGTTTCTCAGAGCGGTAGGAGGCAACTGGAGCTCACCCTAGAGACATAGACACTGGCGACATCCATTTTTGGGAGCTTATTCTACACTGGTGCTAGCAAGTGCCATTATGAAGTTTTCCCTCTAGCGTAATAGAACTGGGACCCGGCCCTACTCACCAGGCTGTGGGCCCCAGTGCTAGTATGCCTCAGGCCAGGCAACTAACCAGGCATGACACAGCCCCATTCACCAACAGACCAGCTGCCCTAAGACCCCCTGAGCCAACAGCACTAGCCTTGGGATCCCCAGGACCCAGCTTCACTCACTAGTTCTGGCACTAACCCCAAGAGCAGCCTTACACACCAGCAGGCCAGCACATCCGCTCCAGGACCCCAGGTCCTGCAGTCAGAGGCCCTAGGAACCAGCTCCACCCACCATGGGCTGCCACTAGCCCTAGGACCTGGCCTTATCTACCAGTGCATGGGCACCAGCCCTGCCCGCCAGCCAGTGGGCACCAGCCCCAGGACCACCACAGTCCTGCAGCATGCCATGTCAGGAAATAGCCCACCCACCAGCAGGCCAATACTGGCTTTGGGACAATTTGGGCCCTGGTGCCAGCCGCCACAGGATCTTGTCCCATCTACCAAACGGCAGACCGAAGTTTCAGGACACCTGGCCCCTGAAGCCAGGTGGGCTAACAGCAGCACTGGGAACCCCAGGGCCCTGCAGCCAGAGAACGAAGGACCTGGCTCTACCCAGTAGCAGGCCAACACCAGTCTCTGGACCCCTGCAGTCCCCAGCCCCCTCCACAAACAGGTCAACACCAGCTCCCACACTTTGGATCCCAGGACGGCTCGCCGCGGAATCCAGCCATGCCCACCAGAATGCCCACAATAGTTAGCATACCACAACAAAAGGACCTACACAGCCCACATAGGGAGTACCTCTAGAACACAGAGCTCTGGTAACCAGAGGGTGATACCCTGCTGGGACACATTTGGAAGTCTCCTACAAAAGGCCACTTGTCTAATGTCAGGAAACATAACAGACCTACCAAATACATAGAAATAAAAACAGCAAATTCGGCAAAATGAAGTGACAAAGGAATATCTTCCAAACAAAGGAACCAGATAAAATCCACAAAGAAGAACTAACTGAAGTGGAGATAAGTAATTTACCTGATAAATAGTCCAATATAATGATCATAAAGATACTCAAAGAAGTCCAGAGAAGACTGGATGAACAGAGTGAGAAGCAAGAAGTTTTTAAGAAGAGTTAGAAAATATAAAGAAGAACAAAACAGAGGTGAAGAATATAAAAACTGAAATAAAAAATAAAGTAGAAGGAATCAACAGTAGATTAAGTGATGCAGAGGAACAGATCCTTGAGCTAGGAGATAGTAGTGGGAATTACTGAAGCTGAGCAGAAAAAAAAGAATGAAAAGAAATGAGGACAGTTTAAGAGACCTCTGTGACAACAATCAAGCGCACTAACATTTGCATTGTAGAGGTCCTAGAAGGAGAAGGGAGAAAAGGGGAAGAGAACATATTTGAAGACATACTAGTGAAAAACTTCCCTAACCTGGGAAAGAAAACATTCAGGTCCAGGAATCACAGAGAATCCCAAACAGGATCAACCCAAAGAGGACCACACCAAGACACATTATAGTTAAAATCGTAAGAAAGATAAAGAGTGAACAAAAGCAGCAAGGGAAAAACAGTAAGTTACAGTAGTTCATAAGGCCATCAGCTGACTTTTCAGCAGAAACTCTGCAGAGCAGAAGAGAATGGCATGATATATTTAAAGTGATGAAAGAGAAAAACCTACAACCAACAATACTCTACCCATGAGAATGGCTGTTATCAAAAAGACAACAAATAACAAGTGTTGGTGAGGGAGTGGAGAAAAGGGAACTCTCGTCCACCTTTGGCAGGAATGCAAATTGGTGCAGCCACTATGGAAAATAGTATAGATGTTCCTCAAAAAAATTAAAAATTGAACAACCATATGATCTAGCAATTTCACTTTTGGTTGTATATCTGGCGAAAACAAAACTACCAATTAGAAAAAGTTTATGCACCCTTATGTTCATTGCAGCATTATTTGCAGTAGTCACAATATGGAAGCAACCTAAGTGTCCATTGATAGATGAGTGGATAAAGATGATGTGGTATATATACATTATGGACTGTTACTCAGCCATAAAAAAGAATGGAATCTTGCCATTTGGGGCAACATGGCTGTACCTAGGAGGTATTATGCTAAGTGAAATAAGTCAGACAGAAAAAATACATATACTGTATGATTTCATTTGTATGTAGAATCCAGGAAAACAAAACAAATGAACAAACATAACAAAACAAACAGAATTATAGATATAGAGAACTCACAGGAGTATGGGGGTAGGAAATAAATAGGTGAGGGAGGTTAAGAGATACAAACTTCTAGTTGCAAAATAAATGTTACGAGTATGAAATGTACAGTGTGGGGAATGTAGTCAATAACTAATATCTATATATGATGAAATATCATAAACAGACTTATGGTAATAATTTTGAAATACATAGAAATATCCAATCACTATGTTGTTGAACAGGAACTAACATAGTATTGCAGGTCAATTATACATCAAATACAAACAGAGTCATAGAAAAAGAGATCAGATTTGTGGTCACTAGAGGTGTGGGTTAGGCGTAGGGAGGAGACTTGGAGGAAGGCAGTCAAAAGGTACAAACTTGCAGTTATAAGATAAATAAGTACTAGGGGTGTAATGTACAACATGATAAACACGGTTAACAGTGCTCTATGTTATATCTGGAAGTTGTTAAGAGAGTAAATCTGAAGAGTTCGCATCACAAGGAAACCAGTTTTTTTCTATTTATTTAATGTTGTATCTGTATGAGATGATGGATGTTCACAGAACTTACTGTGGTCATCATTTATTGATGTATGTAAGTCAGATCATTATGCTATACACCTTAAAATTGTACAGTGCTATATGTCAGTTATATCTCAAAACTGGAAGGCAAAAATAAATAAAATAAAGTTCGTCTTGGAAACAAAACAAAACAAAGTACATGAGAGGATGTGCTTAGGTCATATGCTAATATTTTCTGTGCCATTTTATATGAGACTTGAGTATTCTCAGATTTCAGTTTTGGAGGGTTTCCTGGAACCAATCCCCTGTGGATATTGAAGGACAACTGTATATCTCATTCCATCCTTTTACTTTCTTTCTGTGCCTTTGAAACTAAATGTTCTTCTTGTATACAGCATGTTATTGGATTATTTAATTTAAATTTTGTTTGTTTGTGTTTATTGACCATCTGCATGAGTTTATGCTAATTTTTCATTTCTTCTATTGGATTATTTTATTTTTTCTTATTTTGTGTATCAAGGATGCTAAACTTTATCTGTCACATACGTTCAAATATTTTTCCAGATTTTTATTTGTCTTTGAGCTTTAATTTTTTAAATGAAGGGATGTTTATATAAACCATTCATCATAAGCCTGACCCTAAATGAATTGCTGAAGATAATTTCTAATTCTTTCCATCTTATTCTCAGACTATTTTTGGGATCCTTTTCTTGTACATTTCTCAACAATTGATGTCTTTGTTACTTTTTCCCTCTTCTCTCCTGGGAATGATGTCACCCACTCCACTGGCTTCCACTCTTCCCTGAATTGCTGCTGCCTTCTACATCTCTATACCCAGCCCAGATACCTTTACGAGCTCTTGTTCTATATGTCCACTTTCCTCAGTGGCACCATCATCCTCCCAGTCTCTTGGGCTAGCAACCTGTAAAATCATCCTTGATATGTCTCCCCATCTAATTTTTCTTCAGTCTTATTGAATGTATTTCCCAGTATCTCTACAATCTGTACTGCCCATTTTCATTTCAATTGTCACTGCCTTAATTCAGGCTTTCTTGATCTCAAAAAGCTTCTTGCCTGAAATTTTGCCTCTCTACTTTCTCTCAATATCTCCCTCTCTCTGTCTCTCTTTCACTCTCACTGTCTCTCTCTTTTGTGCATGTGCGTGCATGCGTGCGCGCACACACATACACCCCTTCCCCCAGAATAATCAGTCTCTAAGGCAAATTTGATCCTGCCCCTCCCAGCTTCATGCTTAGAATCTTTCAAAAGGTTATTTTATTTTAGAATTATTTTACTCTCTCAGACCCTGATCCTTTTTGTTAAGGACAGAGTGATGTTATCTTAGTTTAAAAAATTTTTCATGCCCAGTACAGCACCTGGAATATAATAGAAACTAATCAATTTTTAATAAAAGAATGACTGGTAACCTTTAGAAGAATTTATATAATAGAAACTAATTAATATAATAGAATATATTAGAAACTAATAGAATATATATAATAGAAATATAATATAATATTTATATATACTATATATAATATAATATATTATATATTATATGGGAATATAATATAATATAAATATAGAATATAATAGAAACTAATTAATTATATATATAATTATATATAATATAATAGAGTATATGTAATAGAATATAATATAATAGAATATTATAGAATATAATAGAAACTAATATAACATATATTATATTATAATAGAATATAATAGAAATTAATTTTTAATAAAAGAATGAATATAATAGAATATATTAGAAACTAATTAATTTTTTTTTTTTTTTTTTTTTTTTTTTTGCGATACGTGGGCCTCTCACCGCTGTGGCCCCTCCCATTGCGGAGCACAGGCTCCGGACGCGCAGGCCCAGCGGCCATGGCTCACGGGCCCAGCCACTGCCATGGCACGCGGGATCCTCCCACACCGGGGCACGAACCCACGTCCCCCGCATCGGCAGGCGGACTCCCAACCACTGCGCCACCAGGGAAGCCCCAGAAACTAATTAATTTTTAATAAAAGAATGACCGGTAACCTTTAGAAGAATTTATTGAATTCATTAACTAGTTTCATATAAATTTCTTCTTTTTATTGAAGTTACTATTTCATGCTGAATGGAATAATTCATGGAGCTGATTTATTAATAAAGCAGCATTTGTAAGTTAAAGTTTCCTAACTCTAGTGGACGCTCAGGTGGTTGACAAGCGTGACTTAAAACATAGATTTCCTATCATTTCACAAATTGAGTAGACACTTGTTATCACCAAATAAGATACTGAAATGCTTTTAGTGATAATGAATAGGAGGGGAAGAAGACACTTGTATATTTTATTTTGTTTTATTAGACAAGATCCCAAAGAGGCAGCTGACAGGATAAAATGCAGCAGTTGGATTGTAGATTTTGCAGAGAAAGCTGTCTTAGGCTAAGACATAAAACAGATATTTCATGAGCAAATCTCTTTGAAGATCGACATATTGAATATTCCAAAGCTCTGAACATGTTGCATTTGCAAGTATTATATCCTTTCCCCTTCTCATTAAGCAAACAGAGCGATGATAGCCAGTCTGTACTTCGTGTTCCCAGTCTGCACTTCGTGTTCCTTCGGTGGGCAGCTACAAAGACTGAACCATGAACAATTGTCATAAGGTGTTAACAGAACCAGTTAATTCAAGGAACAACCAAAAATAACTACTGCTTAGGTGTCAGCAAAATAGTGATGTAAAACAGAGGTTATGTAATATTCAAAAGGAAATGTGCAACTGATGATTGATACCTTTATTTCGATGCATCAGTGAGATATACACAGTGAAAAAATAAAAGAATTGTGATGAATTTGTATTTATG
Source organism: Phocoena sinus (assembly GCF_008692025.1). Classification (NCBI taxonomy): domain Eukaryota; kingdom Metazoa; phylum Chordata; class Mammalia; order Artiodactyla; family Phocoenidae; genus Phocoena; species Phocoena sinus. The sequence goes on along the minus strand of NC_045778.1, from coordinate 19,643,333 downwards.
AAACTAGAATTTCTCTTTTAAACCATTCTTTAGTGACAAGGAAGTAAACCTAGAGAAATAAAGGGACTTTCTCAAGATATCAAACGTTAGAGTTGGAATTATACAGCTGTTTAATAATAATACTTAGTTAAAATTTATAGAGAAATTTTAATGTTCCAGAAAATATTCTAAGTACTTTTTAGGATATTAGTTTATTCACATATTATGAAGTAGATACCACAAGTATCTACTGAGGTATAGGAGGTTGAATAACTTACCCAAAGTCATAAAATTAATAAATTGTCAAGCTAAGATTCTAACTTAGATAATCTATCTGCAGGTCATGAATTTTTAACCATTATATTTTATCTCCCTTTGTTTGGCTCGATAAATTAAGATTTAGCATTCTTTTTTCAGAGCAGAATATCATATAATTATATTTTGTGGTAACAAAATTCCAGACTTCTATGGGCTCTCTGTATTTAGCAATCAAAATTAAGATGTTTTCCTAGAATATGTTAGCAATCAAAATTAAGATATTTTCCTAGACTATGTTTACATATAACCTATAAATATTTTCCTTGCACAAAACTAAAATATGACTCCCTTTATCCTCAATTTATTGATTTCAGTACTGACGTGGATTTGACTCCAGCTTTATTTATGATCTTTGGCAATTTGCCTCATTTCTCTCTACTTAAACTACTTGATTTATTTTAATAAGGAGAGACTTTTCACATACTGTAAGGCTGATCTACAGGGAGATAAGCCAAACTTGAAGTAAATGGGACATCAAACTAGTTCATCATCTAAATGTGGTAGAGCTACCACAGGAAGTAGGTTCAGCTCAGGAGGCAAAAGCAGGGATGTGAATGTTAGGACCACTGAAAGTACTTGGAAGTGAAACCAATAGTTAGCATCTCAGCAACTTAACACATTCTCAGCTGAATAGACCATGTAATCTAAGAGAAATCTTAAAGTGTACTATTAGAGATACAAACAGTCAATCTGATTCAGAAAGTCTGTTTACTCATAGCAGACTTAATTTCTTCCTCTTGACATGGAAATGGCAGTACCTATCTTGCTTGGTTATTGAGAGGATTTTTAAAAATCTTAAAAATATCTTGCATACTTCCAAAAAATAGTGGACTATTTGAGGACTTCAGTGGGCCTCAAATGAAAGCATTTGTAGTGATTGAGGACATTTTTTTGATGTAAAATTGGTCTATAACATTATATAAATATCAGGTGGACAACATTATAATTTGAAATCTGTATAAACTATAAAGTAAACACCACCAAGGTCCAGTTAGCATCCATCATCATACAGTTGACCCTCTTGACCCGTTTTGCCTACCCCCAAACCCCCTTCCTCTCTGGCAACCACCAATTTGCCTCTGTATTTATGAGTTTTGTTTTATTTATTTTTTAGATTTTGTACATAAGTGAAATCATACAGTATTTGTCTTTCTCCGTCTGACCATTTTCGCTTAATATAATACCTACATCCGTGTTCTTGCAAATGGCAAGATTTCATTCTTTTTTATAGCTGAGTAGTATTTCATTGTGCATATATTATATACCACATCTTCTTCATCCATCAGTGCACACTTAGGTTGTTTCCTTACCTTGGCTATTTTAAATGATACTGCAATGAATATAGGAGTGCATATATTTTTTTCTAAGTAGTGTTTTTGCATTCTTCAGATGAATGCTCAGAAGTGCAATAGCTGGGTCATATGGTAGTTCTTTTCTTAACTTTTTTAGGAACCTCTATACTGTTCACATAGTAGCTGTACCAATTTACATTCCCACCAGCAGTATGCAAGTGTTCCCTTTTATCCACATCCTCTCCAGCACTTGTTGTTTTTTGTCTTTTTGATAATAGCCATTCTAACAGGCATGAGGTGATATCTCATTGTGCTTTTGATTTGCATTTTCCTAATAATTGATGAGGTTGAACATCTTCTCATGTGCCTGTTGCCCATCTGAGTCTCTTCTTCAGAAAAATTGTCTCTTAGGATCTCCTTATTTTTATTTTATTTTATTTTTTTTATTTTTTTATTTTTTTTTTTTTTTATGTGTTACGCGGGCCTCTCACTGCTGTGGCCTCTCCCGTTGCGGAGGACAGGCTCCGGACGCGCAGGCTCAGCGGCCATGGCTCACGGGCCCAGCCGCTCCGCGGCATGTGGGATCCTCCCAGACCGGGGCACGAACCCGTGTCCCCTGCATCGGCAGGCGGACCCTCAACCACTGCGCCACCAGGGAAGCCCTATTTTTTTAATTTATTATTTTTTATTGAAATTTTTAATTTTATTATTCTTTTTATACAGTAGGTTCTTATTAGTCATCAGTTTCATACACATCAGTGTATACATGTCAATCCCAATCGCCCAATTCATCACACCACCACCCACACCCCACCACCGCTTTCCCCCCTTGGTGTCCATTCGTTTGTTCTCTACACCTGTGTCTCAATGTGTGCCCTGCAAACCGGTTCATCTGTACCATTTTCTAGGTTCCACATATATGTGTTAATATATGATATTTGTTTTTCTCTTTCTGACTTACTTCACTCTGTATGACACTCTCTAGATCCATCCACATCTCAACAAATGACCCAATTTCGTTCCTTTCTATGGCTGAGTAATATTCCATTGTATATATGTACCACAACTTCTTTATCCATTTGTCTGTCGATGGGCATTTAGGTTGCTTCCATGACCTGGCTGTTGTAAACAGTGCTGCAGTGAACACTGAGGTGCATGTGTCTTTTTGAAATATGGTTTTCTCTGGGTATATGCCTAGTAGTGGGATTGCTGGATCATATGGTAATTCTATTTTTAGATTTTTAAGAAACCTCCATACTGTTCTCCATAGTGGCTGTATCAATTTACATTGCCACCAAGAGTGCAAGAGTGTTCCCTTTTCTCCACACCCTCTCCAGCATTTGTTGTTTGTAGATTTTCTGATGACACCCATTCTAACTGGTGTGAGGTTATACCTCATTGTAGTTTTGATTTGCATTTCTCTAATGATTAGTGATGTTGAGCAGCTTTTCATGTGCTTCCTGGCCATCTGTACGTCCTCTTTGGAGAAGTGTCTATTTAGGTCTTCTGCCCATTTTTGGATTGGGTTGTTTGTTTTTTTAATATTGAGCTGCTTATATACTTTGGAGATTAATCCTTTGCCCGTTGATTCATTTGCAAATATTTTCTCCCATTCTGAGGGTTGTCTTTTGGTCTTCTTTATGGTTTCCATTGCTGTGCAAAAGCTTCTAAGTTTCATTAGGTCCCATTTGTTTATTTTTGTTTTTATTTCCATTACTCTAGGATGTGGATCAAAAAAAGATCTTGCTGTGATTTATGTCAAAGAGTGTTTTTCCTATGTTTTCCTTTAAGAGCTTTATAGTGCCCAGTCTTACCTTTAGGTCTCTAATCCATTTTGAGTTTATTTTTCTATATGGTGTTAGGGAGTGTTCTAATTTCATTCTTTGACATATAGCTGTTCAGTTTTCCCAGCACCACTTATTGAAGATACCTGTCTTTTCTCCACTGTATATCCTTGCCTCCTTTGTCATACATTAGTTGACTGTAGGTGCCTGGGTTTATCTCTGAGCTTTCTATCTTGTTCCATTGATCTGTGCTTCTGTTTTCGTGCCAGTACCATATTGTCTTGATTAATGTAGCTTTGTAGTATAGTCTGAAGTCAGGGAGTCTGATTCCTCCAACTCCGTTTTTTTCCCCTCAAGACTGCTTTGGCTATTTGGGGTCTTTTGTGTCTCCATACAAATTTTAAGTTTTTTTGTTCTAGGGCTGTAAAAAAAAAAAATGCCATTGGTAATTTGATAGGGATTGCCTTGAATCTGTAGATTGCTTTGGGTAGTATAGTCATTTTCACAATATTCTTCCAATCCAAGAGCATGGTTTATCTCTTCATCTGTTGGTATCATCTTTAATTTCTTTCATCGGTGTCTTATAGTTTTCTGCATACAGGTCTTTTGTCTCCTTAGGTAGGTTTATTCCCAGGTATTTTATTCTTTTTGTTGCAGTGGTAAATGGGAGTGTTTCCTTAATTTCTCTTTCAGATTTTTCATCATTAGTGTATAGGATTGCAAGAGAGTTCTGTGCATTAATTTTGTATCCTGCAACTTTACCAAATTCATTGATTAGCTAATCAGTGGTGGCATCTTCAGGATTCTCTATGTGTAGTATCATATCATCTGCAGACAGTGACAGTGTTACTTCTTCTTTTCCAATTTGTATTCCTTTTATTTCTTTTTCTTCTCTGATTGCCATGGCTGGGACTTCCAAAACTATGTTCAATAACAGTAGTGAGAGTGGACATCCTTGTCTTTTTCCTGATCTTAAAGGAAATGCTTTCAGTTCATCACCATTGAGAATGATGTTTGCTGCAGGTTTATCGTATAGGGCCTTTATTATGTTCAGGAAAGTTCCCTCTATGCCCACTTTCTGGAGAGTTTTTATCATAAATGGGTGTTGAATTTTGTCAAAAGCTTTTTCTGTATCTGTTGAGATGATCATACGGTTTTTATTTTTCTATTTGTTAATGTGGTGTATCACATTGATTGATTTGCATATATTGAAGAATCCTTGCATCCCTGGGATAAATCCCACTTGATCATGGTGTATGATCCTTTTAATGTGTTGTTGGATTCTGTTTGCTAGTATTTTGTTGAGGATTTTTGCACCTATATTCATCAGTGATATTGGTCTGTAATTTTCTTTTTTTGTACTATCTTTGTCTTGTTTTGGTATCAGAGTGATGGTAGCCTCATAGAATGCGTTTGAGAGTGTTCCTTCCTCTGCAATTTCTTGGAAGAGTTTGAGAAGGATGGGTGTTAGCTCTTCTCTAAATGTTTGATAGAATTCGCCATTGAAGCCATCTGTTCCCAGGCTTTTGTTTGTTGGAAGATTTTTAATCACAGTTTCAATTTCATTACTTGTGATTGGTCTGTTCATATTTTCTATTTCTTCCTTATTCAGTCTTGGAAGGTTATACCTTTCTAAGAATTTGTCCATTTCTTCCAGGTTGTCCATTCTATTGGCATACAGTTGTTTATAGTAGTCTCTTAGGATGGTTTGTATTTCTGCAGTGTCTGTTGTAACTTCTCCTTTTCATTTCTAATTTTATTGACTTGAGTCCTCTCCCTCGTTTTCTTGATGAGTCTGGCTAATGGTTTATCAATTTTGTTTATCTTCTCAAAGAACCAGCTTTTAGTTTTATTGATCTTTGCTATTGTTTTCTTTGTTTCTATTTCATCTCTGATTTTTATGATTTCTTTCCTTCTACTAACTGTAGGTTTTGTTTCTTCTTCTTTCTCTAGTTTCTTTAGGTGTAAGGTTAGCTTGTTTATTTGAGATTTTTCTTGTTTCTTGAGGTAGGCTTGTATAGCTATAAACTTCCCTCTTAGAACCGCTTTTGCTGCATCCCATAGGTTTTGGATCATCGTGTTTTCATTGTCATTTGTCTCTAGGTATTTGTTGATTTCCTCTTTGATTTCTTCAGTGATCTCTTGGTTATTAAGTAGTGTATTGTTTAGCCTCCATGTGTTTGTGTTTTTTACTTTATTTTCCCTGTAATTGATTTCTAATCTCATAGCGTTGTAGTAAGCAAAGATGCTTGATATGATTTCAGTTTTTTAAAATTTACTGAGTCTTCATTTGTGATCTATCCTGGAAAATGTTCCATGCACACTTGAAAAGAAAGTGTATTGTGCTGTTTTTGGATGGAATATCCTATAAATATCAATTAAATCTCTCTGGTTTGTTGTGTCATTTAAAGCTTCTGTTTCCTTATTTTCATGTTGGCTGATCTGTCCATTGGTGTAAGTGAGGTGTTAATGTCCCCCACTATTATTGTATTACTGTCAATTTCCTGTTTTATAGCTGTTAACAGTTGCCTTATGTATTGAGGTGCTCCTGTGTTGGGTGCATATATTTATAATTGTTATATCTTCTTCTTGGATTGGTCCCTTGATCGTCATGTAGTGTCCTTCCTTGTGTCTTATAACATTCTTTAAAGTCTATTTTATTTGATATGAGTATTGCTACTCCAGCTTTCTTCTGATTTTCATTTGCATGGAATATCTTTTTCCGTCCCCTCACTTTCAGTCTGTATGTGTCCCTAGGTCTGAAGTGGGTCTCTTGTAGACAACATATATATGAGTCTTGTTTTTGTATCCATGCAGCAAGCCTGTTTCTTTTGGTTGGAGCATTTAATCCGTTAACGTTTAAGGTAAATATCAATATGTATGTTCATATGACCATTATTTTAATTGTTTTGGGTTTGTTTTTGTAGGTCCTTTTCTTCTCTTGTGTTTCCCACTTAGAGAAGTTCCTTTAGCATTTGTTGTAGAGCTGGTTTGGTGGTGCTGAATTCTCCTAGCTTTTGCTTGTCTGTAAAGCTTTTCATTTCTCCATCAAATCTGAATGAGATCCTTGCCCGGTAGAGTAATCTTGGTTGTAGGTTCTTCCCTTTCATCACTTTAAGTATATCATGCCACTCCTTTCTGGCTTGTAGAGTTTCTGCTGAGAAATCAGCTGTTAACCCTATGGGAGTTCCCTTGTGTGTTATTTGTCATTTTTCCCTGGCTGCTTTCAGTAAGTTTTCTTTGTCTTTGATTTTTTCCAATTTGATTACTATGTGTCTTGGTGTGTTTCTCCTTGGGTTTCTCCTGTATGGGACTCTCTGTGCTTCCTGCATTTGGGTGGCTATTTCCTTTCTCATGTTAGGGAACTTTTCGACTATAATCTTTTCAAATATTTTCTCAGGTCCTTTCTCTCTCTCTTCTCCCTCTGGGACCCCTATAATGTGAATGTTGTTGTGTTTAATGTTGTCCCAGAGGTCTCTTAGGCTGTCTTCATTTCTTTTCATTCTTTTTTCTTTATTCTGTTCTGCAGCTGTGATTTCCACCATTCTGTCTTCCAGGTCACTTATCCATTTTTCTGCCTCAGTTATTCTGCTATTGATTCCCTCTAGTGTAGGTTTCATTTCAGTTATTTTATTGCTCATTTCTGTTCGTTGTTTAATTCTTCTAGGTCTTTGTTAAAAATTTCTTGCATCTTCTTGATCTTTGCTTCCATTCTTTTCTCGAGGTCCTGGATCATCTTCACTATCATTATTTTGAATTCTTTTTCTGGAAAGTTGCCTATCTCCACTTCATTTACTTGTTTTTCAGAGGTTTTAGCTTGTTCCTTCATATGGTACAGAGGCCTCTGCCTTTCATCTTGTCTGTCTTTCTGTGAATGTGGTTTTGGTTCCACAGGCTGCAGGACTGTAGTTCTTCTTCTGCTGTCTGCCCTCTGGTGGATGAGGCTATCTAAGAAGCTTGTGCAAGTTTCCTGATGGGAGGGACTGGTGGTGGGTAGTGCTGACTGTTCCTCTGGTGGGCAGAGCTCAGTAAAACTTTAATCCGCTTGATTGCTGATATGTGGGGCTGGGTTCCCTCCCTGTTGGTTGTTTGGCCTGAGGCAACCCAACACTGGAGCCTACCTGGGCTCTTTGGTGGGGCTAATGGCGTACTCTGGGATGGCTCACTCCATGGAGTACTTCCCAGGACTTCTGCTGCCAGTGTCCTTGTCCCCACGCTGAGCCCCTGCCACCCCCCACCACCCCCCGCCTCTACAGGAGACCCTCCAACACTTACAGGTAGGTCTGGTTCAGTCTACCCTCGGGTCACTGCTTGTTCCCCTGCATCCCGAGGCACACGCTACTTTGTATGTGCCCTCCAAGGGTGGGGTCTCTGTTTCCCCCAGTCCTGTCCTGCAGTCAAATCCCACTAGCCTTCAAAGCCTGATTCTCTAGGACTTTCTCCTCCATTTGCCAGACCCCCAGGTTGGGATGCCTGATGTGGGGCTCAGAACCTTCCCTCCAGGAGGTGGACTTCTGTGGTATAAGTGTTCTCCAGTCTGTGAGTTAGCCAGCAGTTATGGGATTTGAATTTACTGTGATTGCGCCCCTCGTACCATCTCACTGTGACCTCTCCTTTGTCTTTGGATGTCGGGTATCTTTTTTGGTGAGTTCCAGTGTCTTCCTATCGATGATTGTCGAGCAGCTAGTTGTGATTCTGGTGTTCTCATAAGAGGGAGTGAGAGCACGTTCTTCTACTTCGCCATCTTGGTTCAGGCTCAGATCTTCTTCTTTTTAAATCAGATTATTTGTTTTGTTCTTGAGTTGTATGAGCTCTTCATTTTGGATATTTGATGATGACTTCCTTCACTATGCTGAAGCTATTTATTTTGATGTAGTCCTATTTATTTGTTTTCTCTTTTGCTTTCCTTGACTTTGAAGTCAGGTCCACAAAAACATGGTTAAGACCAGTGTCAAAGAGTCTATTGCCTACGTTTTCTTCTAGGAATATTATGGTTTCAGGTGTTACATTCACGTTTTTAATTCATTTGGAGTTAATTTTTGTGTATAATGTAAGATAGTGGTCTGTATTTATTTTTAATTTTTGCATGTGGCTGTCCAGTTTTCCCAACACCATTTTTTGAGGAAATTGTCCTTTCTCCATTGTATGTTCATGGCTCCTTTGTTGTAAATTAATTGTCCATGTATGTGTGGGTTTATTTCTGTGCTCTCATTTCTGCTCCACTGATATTTGTGTCTTTTTATGCTGATACTGTACTCTTTCTTTGATACCATACTGTTTTGATCACTATAGCTTCATAGTATAGTTTTAAATCACAGAGCTTGGTACCTTCTAGCTTTGTTTTTCTTTCTCAAAATTGTTTTGATTATTCAGTCTTTCGTGTTTCTAGACAAATTTTTGAGGTATTTGTTCTAGTCCTGTGAAAAATACCATTGGAATTTTGATAGGGATTGTATTGAATCTTTAGTTTGCTTTGGGCATTATGGACATTTTAGCAATATTAATTCTTCCAATTCATGAGCCCACAATTGATTCTCATTTATTTGTGTCTTTTGCAATTACTTTCATCGGTGTTTTCTAGTTTTTAATTTACAGTTCTTTTACCTCCTTAGTTAAATTTATTCTTAGGTATCTTATTCTTTTTAATGCAGTTGTAAATAAGATTGTTTTCTTAATTTGTCTTTCTGATAGTTTGTTATTGTATAGAAATGCCACAGGTTTCTGCATATTAATTTTGTATTCTGCAACTTTACTGAAATCATACATTTGTTCTAATACTTTTTTCTTTGAGTCTTTAGGGCTTTCTGTATATAGTATCATGTCATCTGCAAACTGACAGTTTTACTTCTTCCTTTTCAAATTTTATAACTTTGATTTATTTTCTTCCTATGTCTAGGACTTCCAATACTATGCTGAATGAAAGTGGTGTGAGTGGGCATACTTGTCTTGTTCCTGATCTTAGATGAACAGCTTTCAACTTTTCACCATTGAGTATGATATTAACTTGTTTGTCAGATATGGCCTTTATTATATTTGAGGTATGTTCCCCCTCTACGCACTTTGTTGAGAGTTTTTATTGTAAATGGATGTTGAACTTTGTCAAATGCCTTTTTCTGCATCTATTGAAATGATCGTGTGATTTTTTCTTTCTTTTTGTCAATGTCGTGTATGAGATTGATTGATTTGCAGGTATGTTGAACCATTCTTGCATCCCTGGAATAAATCTCTCTTGATCATGGTGCATGATCCTTTTAATGTATCCTTGCATTCTGTTTGTCACTATTTTGTACAGGAGTTTTGCATCTATGTTCATCAAGGATATTGGCATATAATTTATATTTTTTGTGGTGTTCTTTGTCTGGTTTTAGTATGTGGGTAATGCTGGCTTCGTAAAATGAGTTTAGAAGTGTTTTCTCCTCTTCAACTTTTTGGAAGAGTTTGAGAAGGATAGGCATTAAATCTTTGGATGTTTGGTAGAATTAACCAGTGAAGCTGTCTTGTCCTAAACTTTCGTTTATTGGGAGGTTTTTGATTACTGGTTCAATCTCCTTACTAATAAGCAGTCTCTTCAGATTTTCTATTTCTTCATGATTCATCCTTGGAAAATTGGTTTCTAGGAACTTATCTATTTCTTCTAGGTGTCCAATTTGTTGATGTATAATTGTTCATAGTAGCTCTTAGGATTCTTTGTATTTCTGTGGTATCAGTTTTAATTTCTCCTCTTTCATTTCAGCTTTTATTTACTTGAGCCCTCTCTCTTTTTCTTGGTTATCTTGGTTAGTTTTTCTAAAGGTTTGTCAATTTTGTTTATCTTTTTAAAAACCAGCTCTTAGTTTCATTGTTCTCTTCTACTGTTTTGGGTTTTTGGGGCGTTTTCTTTGCTCTTTTGTTTCCCATTTATTTCTGCTCTGATTGTTCTTATTTCCTTCCTTCTACTAACTTTGGGTTTTGTTCTTCTTTTCCTAATTCCTTTAGATGTAAGATTAGATTGTTTATTGGAGATTTTTCTTGTTACTTGAGGTAAGTCTGTATTGCTATGAATTTTCCTCTTAGAACTGATTTGCTGCATCCCATAGGTTTTGGTCTGTTTTCATTTGTCTTTAAGTATTTTTTTTTTTAATTTCTTATTTTATTTCTTCATTGACTCATTGGTTGTTGAGTACCATGTTGTTTAATCTCCCATATATTTGTTGTTTTTCCTGTTTTCTTCTTTCAATTGATTTCTAGTTTCATACCATTGTGGTTAGAAAGATGCTTGACGTGATTCCCGTTAAATTTATTGAGACTTATATTGTGGCCTAACATGTGATCTATTCTGGAGAATGTTCACATTCACTTGGGAAGAATGTGTACTCTGCTGCTTTTGGATGGAATGTTCTGTATATATCTAATATACTTTTACTTTCAGTCTGTGTGTGTCTGTACTTTTGAAGTGAGTCTCTTGTAGGCAGCATATAGATGGAAGATGGGTCTTTTTTTTAAAATATAATTTATTTAGCTTCCCTGTGTCTCTTATTTGAGGCATTTAGTCCATTTACATTTAAAGTGATTATTGATAGGTAGGTACTTACTGCATTTTGTTAATTGTTTTCTGGCTGGTTTTGTAGTTCCCCTCTGTTTCTTCTTCTCTTTCTCTCTTCCCTTATGTGTGGCTTTCTATAACATTATGTGTAGGGTTCTTTCTCTCTCTCTCTCTCTCTTTTTTTTTTTTTGTATTTACTATAAGTTCTTGCTTTGTGGGTACCATGAAGTTCACAAATAACATCCTATTTATAAAACAAGTGAGTACCATGAAGTTCACATATAACATCCTATTTATAAAACAATCTGTTTTAAGTCGATGACAACTTAAATTTATACATATTACAGAAATTTACATTTTTACTCCCCCAATTTTATATTTTTATGTTACCTTCTACATCTTTTTATTTTATGCATTCCTTAATTAATTATGTAATTTTAATTTTATTACTTTTGTCTTTTAACCTTCATACTTGCTTTATAAGTGATTGATCCATTACCTTTACTGTATATTTGCCTTTTCAGTGAGATTTTTACTTTGCTATGTTTTCCTTTTTTAACTAGTGCCATTTATTTTCAGCTTAAAAGTCCTTTTAACATTTCTTTTAAAGCAAGTCTAGCGGTGATAAACTCCTTTAGATTTTGTTTGTCTGGAAAACTTCTAATTTCTCCTTCAATTCTGTATGATAACCTTGCTAGATAGGGAATTCTTGGTGGGAAGTTTTTTTCCTTTTCACACTTTGAATATGTCATGGCACTCCCTTCTGGCCTGCAGTGTTTCTGCTGAGAACTCTTCTGATAGACTTACAGGGTTTTCCCTTATATGTAACAAGTTGTTGTTGTTTTTCTTGCTGCTTTTAAGATTCTCTTTCTTTAACTTCTACTATTTTAATTATAATGTGCCTTGGTGTGGACCTCTTTGGCTTCATTTTATTTGGTGCTCTCTCGGTGTCCTAGATCTGGATGTTTGTTTTCTTGCCTATATTAGTGAAGTTTTCAGCCACTATTTCTTAAAATAAGTTTTCTGGCCCTTTCTCTCTCTCTCTCTTCCTTCTGGGACCCTTAAAATGGAAATGTTATTGCACTTGATGTCCCCAAATCTGTACGGTAGCTTCACTTAAAAATTTTTTTTCTGCTGTTTGGGTGAGTTCCATTGCATTGTCTTCAGTTCACTAATCCATTCTTCTGCTTCATCCAGTCTGATGTTCAGCCCCTCTACTGTATTTTTCACTTCAGCTCTGTAACTTCTGTTTGGTGCTTTCTTATGCTTTCTAACTCTATTGAAGTTCTCACTGTGTTTATCCATTCTTCTCCTGAGTTCTGTGAGCATTTTATAACCATTACTTTAAACTCTTTATCAAGTAAATTGCTTACCTCCATTTCATTAAGGTCTTTTTTTGAGGGTTTTGTCTTTGTTCTTTCATTTGGAACATATTACTCTGTCTCCTCATTTTGCCTGAATCTCTGTGTTTGTTTCTATGTATTAAGCAAATCAGCTACCTCTTCTAGTCTTAAAGGAGTGTCCTTGTGTAGGAGGTGTCCCGTGGGGCCCAGGAGTGCCGTTTCATCTGGCCTCTAGAGTTTGCTGCCCAAGGGGAGTCCCCTATGTAGGCTGTGTAAACTTGCCTGCTGCAATGCAGGGGCGGGTAGGGCTCTTGCCCAGAAGTGAAGGCATTTTTGATTGTCCCAATGACCTAGGACCAGTCCTGGATTTTCATGGGTGGGAACCTGAGATGCTAAGTGTTCTGAAATGCCCAGAATAATCTTATACAACTAGGAGCTTCTCCATTCACTGCTGTTCACTTCTTTTTGAGAAACACTGGAGAAAGCTAAAGAATTATAGCTATTTTATTACTATGAATTCTGGCATATGGATGAAAGTTCCTTGAATTTCTTTTGTCTAAGGCGGGAATTGGCTCTTCATTCTGTGATCTGTGGTTCTATTCCTCTTTTTCTCTTCAATTATAAGTTGAAGACTCTAAGTAATGGAGACAATTATTCTGTCTTTTATTATTTCTCTTTCTAGTCTCAACAGTTGAAGTTCCTGCAGCTGTGTTGCTAGTCCTCTGTTGATCTGAAACATCTTGAAAAGCTTGTTATGTGCCCTTGCTGTCACAGTCCTCAGCATACTGCCTTCTCTGGACATATTCTTATTTTTCACTGTTTTGTTTAAAATATATGTCCTTATTTTAGTACAGTATACCATATGGAGTAGCACCTGCACAATATACCATGACCTCTCTGTTTACTTTGACCTTTAGTATTAACTTGCAGATTATTTCAGCTATTGCTGAATGTAATTTGTTCATCTAAAGTTTCACAATATACATTCAAACCCAACTGAGTCTCCACATAGTACAAATGCTCTTCCAAATTCTGAGGATTCAGAGATGAAATGAATAGGGGGAGGAAAATAAACTAATAGTCTAAGAGTAGCTCATTCTATGAGAGTGATAATCAGGCAAGATTTCTTTCAGGGAAGCATACAAGTTAGTGGAGGCACTTTTGGGGAGAAGCACTTAGGAAGAACGCAGATTAGCTAGGAGGATGAAAGGACATGTGTAACTGCAAGGGGGCATTTGAGATCATGATGAGTATGGAGAGAATGCTAACATACGTGCTGTTCCTACAGCATTCATGGTTTTATATGCATGAAGAATGGGAGCAGAGACTGGCAGTGTTGAGGGGCAGATCAGGCCATGCATTATGTGCCATTTTAATGAGTTTGGAAACCATCTTCTTATTTATGAGGAAATATTGAATCATTTTAAGCAACAATATATCATACTCAGTTTCTAGCTGAAGTGTAGGAAGTATTTTGGGGGTGTGGAAGCAATATGGGAGACCACAAATCCTGTTAGAAATCTCTAGCCAAAATGGTAGAGATATTGAGGGCCTAAATAAATCATGAATGGGAGAACCTGGAATTGAGAGATGTTTAGGAAGTAGAATAAGCAGAATGTGAGGACAGATTGGATGTGGGAGTCAGAGAAAGAGAGTGATCAAAGATAACTTCAGTGTTCTGCCTGGCTGGAGGTTGCTATATTCCATAAAGGTAGAAAATGCAGGGAGGTGTGGTTTTAGGGATGTAGGGGAACTGTTGAGTTTGTACGAGCTGCTGCTATGCCCGAACACCTCCACAATGCATGTGTACATTTAGGTGTTAGAACTATAATTTTGACTGCTTTGTTTAAAATGGCATATACTCCATGGGTGAATGGGTATTTTACAATTAACAATATACCAATATTATTTATTATATTAAAAGAATTACAGAGCAAAATCATATGAAACATGAACATGAAAAGCATTTGATAAAAATCAGTAGCCATTCTAGGTAAAAACATATGTATAGTAGGAATAGAAGAAAACTTCCTAAGTATACCAAAGATCTTCTAACACCAAACTAAAAGCATCACATAAGAAGAAGAAATGTTAAAGACTGATCCTCTAATATGACACAAATCAAGGATGCTTTCTATCGTCATGATTATTCTACATTGTTTGGCGTATCTGGTTAATAATAGGTAAATGAAATAAGCCTTATAAATAATGGAATAAAAGAAATTAATAATTATAAGTGATTTGATGGTAAATCTAAACAACTCAAATGAAACCTATTAGGAGAACAAAAATGAGAATTTAGTGAGGAGCCCAGATACAAGAAAACATTAGCAAAGTAAAATGTTAATAATTGAACAATAAAGTCTCTTCACACTAGCAACAAAAACAAAATAACTAGGAGTACTTGTAATAATTACATACATAAACCTATATTTTGAAAATTATTCATGGAGATAAGAATTGAATAACTAGAAATAAATACTGTGTTTCTACATGGGAAGACTTAATATCATAAAGCTATAATTCCTGGTCAAATAAGTTTATAAATTTAATGCAATTTTAGTCAAAATACCTGATTTCAAACACACAGACACACACATGCACGTACACACACACAGACACGCACACAACTCTAAAGTTTATGTAGAAGAATAAGTGTTTGAGAATTTCCAAATGAAGTCAAAGTGAGTTTGAGGAATGAAGATTTTATTCAAGTTCAAACAAGAAGAAAATGACATGAGGTGAGTGTCTTTACATAATGCATAGTGGTTCAGGTGACTAAATGCTAATGACCTGCTGCTGTAACAGCCAGAAGTACCATTCATGCTGCAAGAAATAATTTGATTTCAATAAAGCAACATTGCCTATCAACTTAAACATAAAATTTTTCAAAATAATATTTGTTTTAAAACTTTGACTTTATTAGTGAATTTGTTTTCTTTCTATAGTTTTAAATGAGCTGTGAGCAAATAACTCATTCTAGATTTTTGGTTATAAATAATTGTGTAACATTTTTTTATGCTCAAAAGTAATTAAGTAACCCTGGGGGTGCTGAGAAAATATTTTTCTATAAAGTAGTCTAAATGTAGTTTGAATAACTGTTTATTAGAAAGTAACCCTTGGTCTTGAACAGACATATGTCTTTCGAATATTGACTGCCTACCATAAATCTGTCATAGCACTGGGCATACTTGAGTGTCTATAATAGACCTAACCCTTCTTCTTCTAGAGTTTACATTCTGTAGAGGGTAATCCAATAAACAAATAGACATGTATATAAATTATGTATCAGCATTAATTTCTATGAGGAAAATAAAACAGGCTCACAAGATAGAGGACAGCTGTGGAGGCAGAACAGCTAGATCCACGGATAGGGAAGGCTTGTCTGAAAAGGCGATGTTTAAACTTAAGTGATAAGATGGAACCAGACAGGCAACAATTTGGAGAAATAGTTTCCCGGCAGAGACCACAGTTGGGACCAAGGCCCCGAGGGAAAAATTGTGTTATGTTTAAAGAACAGTAAGATGAGTGTCAGGGTGGAGCCCAGTGTACCCAGTAGTGATGATGGTGTAGCATGAGATAAGGACAGAAAGTGCTGGACCATGTAAGACGTGGTAGAGGGTTTCGATTTTATTCCAAGTATAATAGAAAACCACTGGAATGTTTTATCAGGGGAATTATATAATTTGATTTACACTTTTTAAAGATCACCCTGGTTGCTCTACGAAGTCTCTGGGTTTTATAGGAAGAGGGTAAATGTGGGAGTAGGGAGACCATTTGGAGGCACTGACATATGCATATATCCCTGAAGCCGTCCTTAAAACAGAACAACAATTTCTAAACCCCTCAAGTTTCCTCATGACCCGTTGTAATTCACGTATCTTTCCAACCCTTTTCCCAGGCAACCACTGACCTGCTTTCTATCACTACTGATTAGTTTGCATTTTCTAGAGTTTTATACAAATGGAATCGTACAGTATGCCATTTTATTTTGATCAGGCTTTCATCACTTAGCATAATGCCTTATAAATTCATCAGTGTTTTTACATGCATCAATATTTGTTCCTTTTTATTGTGGAATAGTATCCATATGGATATGGATATTTCACAATTTATCCATTCACCTTTTGACAGATGTTTGGCTTGTTTCCAATGTTTGATTATCACAAATAAAGCTGTTATGAACATTCATGTACAAGTCCTTTCGTAGACATGTTTCATTTGTCTTGGATAAATACCTAGGAATGAAATGGGTGAGTTACATGGTAGATATATGTTTAACTTTTTTTTAACACCTTTACTGCAGTATAATTGTTTTACAATGGTGTGTTAGTTTCTGCTTTATAACAAAGTGAATCAGCTATACATATACATATATCCCCATATCTCTTCCCTCTTGCATCTCCCTCCTACCCTCCCTATCCTACCCCTCTAGGTGGTCACTAAACACCGAGCTGATCTCCCAGTGCTATGTGGCTGCTTCCCACTAGCTATCGATTTTACATTTGGTAGTGTATATATGTCTGTGCCACTCTTTCACTTAGTCCCAGCTTACCCTTCCTCCTCTCCATGTCCTCAAGTCCGTTATCTAGTAGGTCTGCATCTTTATTCCCGCCCAGTGTCTTCTCTTGTTGTGGAGCATGGGCTCTAGGTGCACGGGCTTCAGTAGTTGTGGCACATGGGCTCAGTAGTTGTGGCTTGCGGGCTCTAGGGCGCAGGCTCAGTAGTTGTGGTGCACAGGCTTAACTGCTCTGCAGCATGTGGGATCTTCCTGGACCAGGGCTCAAACCTGTGTCCCCTGCATTGGCAGGCAGATTCCCAACCACTGTGCCACCAGGGAAGTCCCAGACATATATTTTTAAAAGTGTGATTTTACTCATTGAACACAGTATTCCGTGTGTGATTTAAAGAACAGGAATATCCAATTAAATTTATGAAACACATTGGCTGGTCTGCAATGTGCTGAGTACTTCACCAGGGACACATCACTTGTTATGGTAGGTATTATATACCTTTGAATGCAGTGTAAGTGAACTGGACTTGTTAGCATTCACAGCACGCTATTTAACCACATTGAACTTACTATCTAACAAACCTCTGGATCTCTTCTTTTACATTTTTGCTGATGAGACATAGCTGTTTTATTCTCAGTTTAGGCAGTATATTTCATAAGCCTGTTATATTTAATACACTTCAAAAGAGAATTTGTGATGGCTTACCATGAGAGCAACAAATACAATAAAATAACTAAATTAAGCATACCGAAGCTAGAACCAAGCAAGCAAGAGTGATGAGATAATACTCATAGAAAGCCTAGACTAAAGGAAGCTTCTAAAAATGAGTTTCTTGATAGCTTAAGTCAAAATGGATATGAGAGGTAATATAGCTGTTATTAACAAATGCAAGAAAGCATATCAGAGCACATGAAAAGTCAAGCTTCTTTCTAACTCAACTCTCAAAGGAAAAAACTTAGGTCCAGAAGGAAAATAACTGCCTGCTGTCTGTCTGGCTCTTTACATACTTTTCTTTTTCTTTTCTTTTCTTTTGTTTTCTTTTGTTTCCTTTTCCTTTCTTTTCTTTTCTTTAAGAAAACAGATCCAGAGACTTCCCTCATACTGAGAGAGAGGTGTTTTGGGCTAAGGGACACTGGCCTAATTATTCCACTGAGTTGGACATGAGTCCTCCAAGTACAGGAACGAACTTTTGGCTCCTATCACTGATGGGGATGGGCACCAACCTCAGATTTCTGAGGCTAAAATATAGTGTTTAAGTATTTATGAAAAATCATTGTTGTCCTTTCTTTTTACCTTTTATGCCTGCACTGTTTAGGGTTTGCTGTTTTTATTACCTTTAATTTTAGCCCATACTTTTTCCAGTCTCCTCTCTTCTGTATGCCTGTGTTTTGGTCTCTGTTAATATAGACTCATGACACATTTATCTGTAAACCCTCGGTAGTTATGACCATTCAAAATACTTCCCAGTCATTTGAAAGATCCATGGTGAATGTGGTCTCAGGAAAGTCTTAGGCTTTCCTTGGACTTACCTGTGGGTGGAAGGAGCAGTGTTTGTCCTGTGAGAAAAGTTAGAATAATTTAGTTTTGGTCCCTCTACCCAGGTTTAGTTCCTTATAAAATTACAAATTTGGTAAGCAAGCCAAAATTTTTAACACTATTTTGAGAAATCTTGGTATATATGTCTTGTGTTTAAGTTTATACCATAGTATAATGGTTAGGAGCTTGGATTCTAGAGTCGGATGACCTGGCTTTGGATTCCAATTCTCGTACTCAATGTGTGATATTCAGTGACTCATTTATCTCTCTGAACCTCTACTGAAATGGGGTTGATAATAACGTCAACTATGTCTTAGGGTTGTTGCAAAGAGTATATGACTTAATATGTAAAACACTACCTGGCACATCATAAACGCTATGTCATTAGGAATTGTTATTTATGTCATGTTCTAACTTCAGCATTTAATGCTTTAAGATTTTTCCTTCTCTCTTTTACTCCTCTGTTTCCCAAAAGCACTCATATAACCAAATACCTATTTATTGGATAGCTCATCATTGAACATTTTTTGTTACTATATCAGAATGACCTTTTTTCTTAACTAATTCTCCATTTCATTGCTTTGAAATAGTCCAAAGTACCCTTGTGAATGGTATAAGATGAGGAGTGTCACATAATCCATTCAAATTAGAAAATGAAAAGTAGGATAGCTGAAAAAAACTTTTTTGGCACTCTGCACCACTCAGTTAATACATACTTTTCTAGTTGTTCCCACTATACCGATAATATTTCATTCCTTCTCACTGCTCGTGGTACCAACACACAAATGTACATTTCTTTTCTTGGAAAATACATTTTATAACTCCTTCAAAACATTACCTCCTGCTGAGAATGATGGTCATTTTCAAGGAACCAACTGTTTAGAACTTCAGCTAGTATTTTCTGACTGTTTTCTGGAGCTATCGATTCCTCTTAGCAATTTGAGTTACAGATGAATAAGTGAAAGCAGTGGTTTGAATTTTCTGATGAAAATAAACATCTCAGAACATCTTACATTCTACTCTTCCTAAATTACCATTATTGCTTGTTTGAATTACCAAGGATACAGTTGAAGAGTATACTATAAAAAAAGGAGTCTCAAGACAAGGAGTGAAAAAAATCCATTAAAAGAATTAAATTTAGTCTTGAAAAAAAGATATTTTAAACTAAATGATCTGTTCTTTTTCTTTATTTAAAAAAAAATAAAACTGAAGACCAGCTGTGTTGCGGATCCCCAAGACCACCGGGTGTTACGATTTGCTAGGAGGACTCACAGGACTCAGGATATAGTTGTACTCATAGGCTATTTATTACACTGAAAAGATACAAAGCAAAATCACCAAAGGAAGAAAATGAAAGGGACAGAGTTTGAAACCAGGCTTAAACTTCCAGGAGTCCTCTCCCAGTGGAGTCACACAGAACACATTTAATTTTTCCAGCGACAAATTGCGAAGGCATGTACGAAATGTCTACCAGGGAAGCTTGGCTGAATCTAAAAGTCCACAGTTTTCATTGGGAACTGGCCATGTAATCAAGCTTCTGCTTAATATATGCCAAAATTCTAGACTCCCAGAAAAAAAGCAGGTCTTCAGTATAAACCATATTGTTTGTATGTCACTTAGGCACAGTGAACTACACTTATTAATTAGGGAAAACTTAATATCAGTCTTTGGAGGTGGGGACTGCTTACCATTCAGGTTCTTAGATTCCAGCCAAAGGTCAATCTTGCAAATAGGACTTTTTAGGGATAGCAGTCTCAGGTCTGCTATGTTAACTCTTTTTTGCTCACAAACTGAATCTAGCATATTTCTGAATCTATATAATCTTTGAAAATTTTGTTTTCATGACAACTACTATAGAGCAGGTTTAGGTGTGAAAATAACTGAGGAGAGCAATATAGATCTTATATTATAGAAGTTTAATAAAAATTGATATATTCAGTGCCCCTTTGGAAAAAATTAGCCATGATTATCTCCCTCTAATTATTTATGAAAGGAGTGATCCTCTCATAAAACTTCTCAGAGATTGTACAATAAAAAAAAAGTTTATGAATGGGCATATACGGGCAACTATGAAGTATGCTGGCTGCAGAACAAAGGATGTGATGTTCATTCTCATTACTAGGAGAGCAGGGGACAGACAGAGTGCGGCCAGAAGTGACAGTGAGTGAGAACACAGATGAGCGTTTGTAGAAATGATGCTGGCAGTCACTAATGAGGAGTTAGGGCAGCTGGCGATACCAGGGCCAAAGTAACTAAGCCCAATGATTTAATAAACTAAACAAAACAAAAAATTCAAAAGGAATCTGGTTGAAAGATGAAACCAGGGAATTTTGGGGTTATCAATCAGAGTTTCAATATTCTGGAAGCCATTTTAAAAGCTTGTAGTGTATTCTTTCTTTTTCTTTGGGTGAACCACGGAAATATATCTAAGAGAAAGAACATTTTTCACATACACACACAGCTAATTACAGCAGGCAATATTAAAGCAAAAATTAAGTCAGATGACATGGAAGGGTCAAAGAGCACACTTTTGCCTGAAAATATCCACAAATGTCAGTATCAACAGATGAGAAAGAAAAACAATACATACACAGTCTTGCTTAAAAAAAAAAATCTGGCATCTTTGATTGCAAATGTCTTTTATCAGTGTCAAAAGGAAGATACAATTTTTTGGCCAGTTCAATGCAATCATTGTTTAATGTCTATTATTTTTTCATAGGAGATCTGGGAGTGGGAGGTAGTTAATCCTACTTAGTGATTAAGAGCATGGATTTTGGAATCAGAGAGACCTTAGTTGAAAGCTTATCATTCAATATGGTAGCGTTGTGACTCTTGATGGGCAACACATCTTCTCTGTGCCTCAATTTGATCATCTTAGAGTGAGAATTATGCTGAAAAGTAAATAAGGTATTTATGAAAGGTGCTTTTCTGTGTCAGGTACAAAGTATCTGTTCAATAAATGGTTCCTGTCATTGCTGTTGCTACTCTACAGTAGATGCTATAGGTGTAGTCCCTACCTTTGATGCTGAAAACTCAGCCTTTGTGCACCAGTGCCTAATTGAATCTCAGAGATAGAGTTTTGGGTGAAGTAGAAAAAAATAGTTTTATTGCTTTCCCAGGCAAAGGGGGACACAGCAGGCTCATGCCCCTCAGAACTGTGTGTCCCAGCCCAGGAGGATTTGGTGAGGAATTTTATAGCAATGGTTCAAGGGTGGGGTTGCTGCTAAGATCAGGGTGTGTGCAGAGCCTGCACTTCTTTCATCTGATCTCAGGTGGTCTCTTCCTAATGAGCTTCTCTGGTTCCTTTAATCTGGCCTCAGGCAGTCTTCTCTGGAATGAAGAATGCTAACATCTTCCATTTGTTGGGGGTTTTAGTTCCGTAAAGCAGTGGTCCCCAACCTTTTTGGCACCAGGGACCATTTTCGTGGAAGACAGTTTTCCCACGGACTGGGGTGGTGGGGGATGATTTCAGGATGATTCAGGCGCATTGCGTTTATTGTGCATGTTATTTCTATTATTATTATGTTACAATGTATAATGAAATAATTAAACAACTCACCCTAATGCGGAATCAGTGGGAGCCCTGAGCTTGTTTTCCTGCAACTAGATGGTCCCATCTGGGGGTGATGGGAGACAGGGACACCCGAAGTGTGTTGCTTACGTTTAGCCTACTCTGTGAACTCATTTTGATTGCTGTCAGTGCAGAAAACCCTGCTTCACAAAGATAGGATGTTGGAAATGGAAGCAGGCTTTTCAGTGCTTTTGTGGCCATCTCAGGATATTCCACCTTGACTTTAATTCAGAACGTATGGAGATTTGAAGTTGTGTCAAACATACTTTTAAGGCCACCGTCATTTGCGATCTCAAGCAGTTGATCCTCGTCTAGCACAGACAAAGTCGATTCACCTGGCTTATTTACAAATGGGTCATGGATCCATTCCTTCCTAGTTTGGGGGTCTTTTATGGTTGGGAAGTAATGCTCAAACTCTTTTGAAAGCTGAGGTAGGTGATCATGCATCAGCTGGGAGAAAGAAGGCCCTGGCTCAGTCTCTTTCAAAATCT
The DNA here is from genome assembly GCF_008692025.1 of Phocoena sinus. Classification (NCBI taxonomy): domain Eukaryota; kingdom Metazoa; phylum Chordata; class Mammalia; order Artiodactyla; family Phocoenidae; genus Phocoena; species Phocoena sinus. The sequence goes on along the minus strand of NC_045778.1, from coordinate 19,620,983 downwards.
CTGCTAATGTTTCAAACGTGTCAAAAATCCCAGTGTTCATTCATTGCCCTCATAATTCCAGTTTGGCTTTGAATGCACCCTCTTTATCTGCCGACTTGAACACAGTTGTCATTCTCCCCTGAAGTGACAGATTGAGTTCGTTGAGCAGGCTGAATATGTCACACAAGTCAGCAAGTTTTGTGACCCATTCTGTGGCACTGAAATGTGCTACCAGTGGTGACTGTTTTTCTAAAAGAAATCTCTGGAGAGGCTCTCATAACTCAAACTCTGGTCAGTGATCTACCTTTAGAAGCCACTTCACTTCTGTGTATAAGAGAAGACGTGTGTGCTCTGCGTCCATCTCTGCACAGAGCTACACGAACAGACGTGAGCTAAGGCCATGTACTTTAACGTGGCTGATGATTTTAATCACGTCCTGCAAAACGTTGTTAAGTTCAGGTTGCATTTTTCAGCTAGCCAGCATTTCGCTATGGATGACACAATGCACTGACTCACATTCAGAAGCGACCTTTTTGACCCGAGGAGTGAAATTAAAAAGCCATCCAGTCATGGCAGCCGCTCTGTCCGTGCATATACCTGCTACCTGCGCAAAATGACCAATTCGGTTTTCGTGATATGTAATCATTCAAAGACTTGAATAGTTCTGCAGCTGTGGTGTTGGTTGGTAACAAAAGTGCACATAACATATCCTCAGGCACATCCTCCTGAAAAATATATCACACAAAATCAAACATTGTTGTCTTGTTGTCAACATCGGTAGACTCGTCAACCTGGATTGTGTACCATGGTGACTCATTAATCCTCTCTACCAATTGTGCCTCGATATCCTCTGCTATTTCATCAATTTATCTAGTTGTGGTGCTAGCCAAAAGAGGAACACGTACCACCTTTTGAACTGCAGCCTCTCCTAAAAGTTCACGACACACGTCCTTAGCACAGGCAGGATCAACTCTTCACCAACAGTAAAGGACTTCTTAGCTTTAGCAATGCGGTTAGCCAATAAGAATGATGATCTCAGTGCAGACACATTTGATGAAGTAGTGGACTTCAATAATTGCTTCTGTTCTTCGTGTTCATGTTTTTTTTCTTTTGAAAAACTCCAAAGCCTTGTCTTTTAATGCAGGGTGCTTGGTCTCCATGTGGCGAAGCAGTTTTGAAGGTTTCATGGCTTTGTTGGATAGCCGGTCATCACATCTTATACAGAGCGGGCTTGGAGAATGTGAATCACCTTTTGCAATGAACCCGTAGGACTCTGGGTATTTTAAGTATGACTCTAGATATTTTCTTTTAAATGCAGCTTTCTTTTTGTTGGCAGTCTTAGAGTCTTCTCCTGTCTCGCCATTGGGTCTTTTCCCCTTTTCAAAGAACCTCTCCAGTGACATTTGTTTTTTACTCATTTTGGCTAGGGTTAGCTTGTGGGCTTACCAAAACTGTGACTGAGACAAGTGTGCAGTGTGGGAAAGAGGTGTTGACGGAAGTGGCAAATAAAATATGGGCGGGCCACACGTGGACTAAAATAAGTGTCAGATTCTGACTTAAAGCCAGCCACCAGCTGCAGCTGTACAATTCAAGTACATCACCTCACTTGCCACTAGAAAGCCTGCCACCAGATGCAGCTTGTCACTTACCACTCAATGATAGGGGTTTGACATGAGTCTGCAAGCAGTTGATTTATTATGGTCTCTGTGCAGTCAAACCTCTCTGCTAATGATAGTCTGTATTTGTAGCCGCTCCCCAGCACTAGCATCACCGTCTCAGCTCCATCTCAGATCATCAGGCATTAGATTCTCATAAGGAGTGAGCAACCTAGATCCCTTGCGTGCACAGCTCACAGTAGGGTTTGCACTCCTATGAGAATCTAATGCCGCCACTGATCTGACAGGAGGCGGAGCTCAGGTGGTAAGGTGAGCAATGGGGCGTGGCTGTAGATATAGATGAAGCTTCGCTCACTCACCCACTGCTCACCTCCTTCCAGTACCAGTCCGTGGCCTGGAGGTTTGGGACCCTTGCTGTAAAGAGCGCAAAGATATTGTTATGTGTATCCCTTGAGGTGGAACCAGGGCCCTGCCCCAAGGCTGCACTATTGTTTCTTGGCTGCCCCTCCCTTGTCTCTGAATCTCCTCCTTTCCCTGATTAGCAACTGTTTGCATCTCCCCTTTGTAACTCAAGGAAGTTCATGGAGGCTGGAGTCTATTCCCTACAAATAAGAAATAAGGGACAGAAAGGAGCCCCACAGGGTCCTGCTCAGTTTCACCTTTAAGGACCATATGTGGTGAAAGAGACATGCAAATAAATTATTGAAATATTCAGTGTACAGTGATAAAAGTTGATGTGAGGTGCAGAATGGAACAGAAGTGAAAGATACTATTTTGCCTTTCCAAAGATACTAACTTCCTCTGCAAAGCCTATCCTACATGAAAGAGGAAAGAAACTCTCTTCTTTGGAGAGGAAGTGAACTCACTGCAGTCCTGAAATTTACAAGTGAAAGTTCTGTAGGTGAAGGAGGGAAAGGACATTCCAAACAGAATTTATTTTTGGGTAATGATAAGTAGTTGATATTGGTGGATTGTAAGATATGAATGTGAGAGGTAGTAAAAGAGACAAGTAGAAAACCAAAACGTAACCAAAATGAAGAATCACGGCTTGAAAAAAAAAGTGAATTGTGGATTGTAGGAATACGCAAATGATTGCCACACATTTATGTTTTTTAAATGTGGCATATTTAAATTAAATATAGAAATTTTACATGTTGAAGTTTGATGTGTTTTGAGAAATACAAGCACTGGTGTAACTCACACTCCTAACAGGGTATAGAATAGAGATAGAGATACAGAGTATTTTCAATGAAAAATTAAGTTCATTTGGGCCCCCTTGCAGTCACCCCTATGTGTTGCACACCCTCAGGCTGATTTCTTTTACCATACCTTTTAGCCCAGTTTAGAGTTTCATATAAATGAAATGTGGAAGCTTTCTTTCACTTAGCAAAATATTTTTGCAATTCCTCCAAGTTGATGCCTATACCAGTAGTTTGAACATTTTAATAATTGAGTAGTGCTCCTTTGAACGAATACACTACAGATGTGTCCTTTCTCATGCTGATGGACTGTTGAGTAGTTTCTGGTTTGGGTTTGTTCAATTCTTTTTGTTGACATATATTTTAATTTCTCTTAAACACATACTAAGTGGAATTGTCTGGTCGTAGATATATATTTAATCTTATAAGATGTTGCCAAAGCTTTTTGCAAAAAGGTGGTACCATTTTACACTTTCACTGGCATTGAAGAGAGTTCCAGGTTGTTTCACAACCTTGCCAACATTTGATGTGGTCAGTTTTTTTAATTATAGTCATTTTAGTGGAGGTTAAAATGGCATTCAGTCTATATAATGTTACTTGGTATGGGTAGAAAACAAAAATGATCATTTTTCATGTGTTTATTGGCCATTATCTTTTGTGAAGTATTTGTTCAAAAAATGTTTTGCCCATTATCATTGTTTTTATTTGTCCTCTTATTATGTTGGAGTTATATATTCTTCATACAAGTCTGTTGTTAGATGTATGTACTGTGAATATTCCAATTTGTGTCTTGTCTACTCATATTCTTTTTATAAGCACTTTAATTTGTCAGTACTTTATCATGTCCAATAAATTTTTGCCTTCTCTAAGATTGAAAATATGTTATGTTTTCTTCAAGAACCTTTCTGCTCCTGGATTTTATATTATGAATCATTTCAAATTAATTTTTGCATGTGGGGTGAGAAAGGATTTGAGGTTCGTTCTTAAAAATATGGTTTTCTAGTTGTTCCAGCACCATTTATTGAAGATTTTTTTTTGCCATTAATTGCTCTGGAACCTTTAAAAAAAAAAAAAAAATATATATATATATGTATATATATATATATAGTATATATATATATATATATACCACATAAATATGGGTCTATTTCTGAACTCTTTTTTCTGTTTCATTGATTTATATATCTATCCTTTTGTGCATTTTCTTGGTAACTGTAGCTTTATAGGAAGTTTTAAAATCAAGTGCTCTTATTCTTCCTATATTACTCTGCTTTTGAGATGGTTTTGTTTATTCTAGATTCTTTGCATTTCCATAAATTTTAGAATCAGTTTTCACCAATTTCTACAATGAAATCCTGCTAAGGTTTTGATTGAAGTTGCATTGAATCTATAGACTGGTTTTGGGAGATTTGACAGTGTAACAATATTTGCTTTTCCAATATCTATATGTCATAGGTATCTGTTTAAGACTACTTTGTCTCAGAAATATTTTGTTAGTTTTTAATATAGAGTTTTGTAGATTTTTTTGTTAAATTTATCCTTGAGTTTTTAATGATTTTTGATGCTACTTCAAATGGTATTGTTCTTAAATTACATTTTCCATTTGTTCATTGCTAGTGTATATACATATATAATTGATTTTTTAACATTGATCATATAGCCTATGATCTGCCTTAAACTTACTAGTCCTAATATTTCAATAATAGATGTCTTTGACTTTTCTATGTACACAATCACATTGTCTGTGAATCATGTTGAAAAACTAAGATGGTTTTTATTCGTCCTTCATATTTATTATACCTTTTAGGTTTTTTGCTGCCTCATTGCATTGACTAGGACCTCCAGCCTAATATTGAATAGAGGTGTGGGGAATGGACATTCTCGTCTTAATTATAAACCTAGAAGAAAAAATTATAAACCTTAATTATAAACCTAGAAGAAAAAATCACTTGGTAATAGCTCTAGATTTATCTTTGATTTGAGGAAGTTTACTACTATTCATAACTGGCTGAGAGATTTTTATCATGAATGGGTGTTGAATTTTCTCTAATGCTTTTTTTTCTGCACATATTTAAATGATCAAATAATTATTTCCCTTTATTATTTTAATGTAGCAAGTGATACTGATTTCTGAATATGAAACAAACCTTGCATTCCTGAGATAAAGCTTACTTGGCTAAGGTGTATTATCTTTTTATATAGTGGTGAATATGATTTGCTAATATTTTTTTAAAATTTTTTGCATGTATAATTATGTTGGAAATTGGCTAGTGTGGTTTTGCTATTAGGGTTATGTTAGCATCATAAATGAGTTAGATAATGTTCCTTTTTCCTGTATGTTTGAGATTCTCTGTATATAGTAGCATGACTTTACATTTTTGGTAGAATTCACTAATGAAGCCATCTCAGTCTGAATTCTTTTGTGTGTGTGAAACATGGCTGTATTTTATTTAGGAATATTTTACATCTGTTTTCACAGATAAGATCTGTGTCTTCTTTGTTGTTGTTTTGGTGGTACTTTTGTCAGATTTTCTTAAATAAGCTTATACTAACAAGTAAAATGGATTGAGAATCTTCTCCATTTTTCTTTGTTCTGCAACAATTTCTATTATATGAGAATTAAAAAAAAAATTATCATCCCTTAAAAGTTTAAAAGAATTCACCCATTAAGCTTCCTGAACTTAAACTCTATTTGGAATTATTTGAAAATATATTTTGGCTACTTCACTAATTAGCCTTTCAGACTATCTTAAGTCAGTTTGGTCATATTTTTTTTTTCATAATCTGTTTTATTGGTATTTTAAAATTGCATAGACATAATTACATATGTTACAGAACTTCAAAAATTTCCGAATATTTTATATTCTGAAAGAAATTCAGAACATAAGGATTATATAGTAATATATAGAATTTGTAAAATTTTATATATAAATCTGTAGAGGAATAAGTTAAATCATAGAAGATTTAATGGAGATAATTTTTAAATATCTTTATTCATTCGATTTTTGTATAGTTGTAGTTCCTTGATGTTTGTCTACCTTTTCATGACAAAATTGTGTTATATTTTTCCAGAAATTTAAAAAATATTTTAAAATGTATTGGGAACATTTGAAAATTGCCTTATTTTATTTATCCCATTTGTTTCTTTTGTCTGTTTTACTTCCATTTTCTTATAGCTAAATGTTTCAAATATTTGCTTGTATCATTGTATTTTGCCCAAAGAATTGTTCTTAGATTTCTCTCTTAATTCTGCATTTTTAATTTTTTAAATTATTGCTGTGTTTTATCAAACCTATCATTCAGTAGATAGTAAGATACATCATTAACTTATATACCACTAAGAAAGACAACAAAACACTGCCAAATAAGTTATGATACAGTGTTTTTAAATCACTTACGCTTTTTATGTTATATTTATTGAAAGAGCCCTTTTGAGTAATTTAGCATATTCTTTTTTTTTTTTTAGCATATTCTTAAAACATTAATCACTATTGTGTATACTACATCAAAGAGGAAAATATAAGCAGAATACATGGACTAAGTTATTACTCAGCTCTTCACATTCATAATCTAATTCTTCTAAATATCTTTTTATTTCAGAATTATTTATATAAATGTGTTCCACCCAATATTGTACTCTGTGCCACCAAGAATATTGGTGATTCAGTTTTACTTAAAGACCTTTGTTTAGTATTTTCTGTGGTGTGTGACATCTAGTAATACATTCTTTCAGCATTCTTTCAGCATTTGTGTATCTTAGAATGTCTTTTTTACTTATTTTTGAAGGGTGTCGAATTCTCAATTCATGGGAATTTTTTTCTTTTAGTGCTTTAAAGGTGTCATTTGTCATCAGCTTCCACAGCCTCCGTTGTTTTGTTGTCCCATTGTTCATATTGTTGTTTCCCTAAATGTAATGAGTCTTTATTCTCTGGTTGCTTTTAAAACATTAACTTTGCTCTAGTGATGCAAATTAGACTGTGATGTGCCTAGCTCTGTTTTCCTTGAATTTATTCTGGCTGGGGTTCACTGAGATTCTTGAAACTGAGGTTTTTTTACTTTCTTTAGATTTGTAAAATTATGTTTTAGAATATTTCCTCAGTCTCATTCTCTCTGTACTCTCAGTTTGGGACTCCTATTAAATGTATGTTAGGCCTTCAGACAATTTCCCACATTTCTCTTATGCTCATCCCTGTGGTCCTGCCTCCCCACTCCCATGCTTCAGTTTGGATATTTTGTATTGACTTTTCTTCAGATTTACTAATCCCATCCTCTTATGTCCAATCTGCTATTAATCTTGTACAGTGAGTTCTTAACTGCATATATTGTATTTTTCAGTCCTAAAATGTCTGTTTGATACTTTATAGACTCAAATTTTCTGTGGAAATATTTTATATTTTCATATATTTTGTTCATTTATTACTCATTTTCACTGATGTACTAATCATAGATGTTTTGAAGTCCTTGTTTGTTAACTCCATTATCTAGAAAATCTCAGGCTGAATCCATCTCTATCGGCTATTTTAGTTCTTATAATTCACCTTTTCCTGCTTCTTCTACATGCCTATTCAATTTTTATTGTAAGCTAAACAATAAATAACAATAGATATATTTTATTGTAAGCTAAACAATAAATAACAATAAATATATATTGTAGATCATATATTTTAGAGGCTCTGGATTATATTAATCTTCCTTTAAGAATGTTGAATTTTTTCTGCCAGTGAGTTAAGTCATTGGCAGATCAGTTTGATTCTGTCAAAGGTAGGTTTATGTTACCTTTGTATTCTTTAAACCATGCATTTTTTTCCCTTTCCTTTTTATTCTATGAGCAAGGAAAGCTCTCTAGTGGCTTGATGTTTATTAAGAAACGATGTATACATATTACCTTAGAATTACTCTTTGTTTAATTGTACACTTTGTTTTGCTGAGGTGGCTGAATTCCCTTCACATGTATAAATGGAGACAGATTAATGCATATGATTTATAAAACAGTTGTAGATGTCTAGCAGGCTTTTATCTAATATGGCTTAACAGGCTTGAAATATTATTTTTTATCTCTATATTTTGGCTTTCTGAAACCTTGATCAGGTAAAGTACATGACAAAAATGCTACAATACCCACTATGTACTGATATTAGAATCTTTTTGTATGACTACTCCACTTATAGCTTACCTGTTTGGGCCTCAACTCCTAGAATTCAATGTACTATCTCTAGTTCCCTCCATTTTCTACCCAGTATTTTCTGAAATGTGGAATCTCAAACTATATGTAGAAAGAGCTACTGATCTTAATTGGGTTAGACAATGCTTTGCCTACCTAAAATAGTTATATCTACAATGAATTAGAGTTTCCTAAACTTCCATCATAATTACACCATTTCACATTTGTTTCCATATCTAAACATCACCTATACTATTATTTGTCTAGTATTTCCTTGAAACAAACTCTAAATCAGCTCACTTTTTAAAAAACTGACCTGATCCTAAATGATTAAGCCTAATGATATTCAATAATTTTAAACACAGGTTAACTGCAAGACAGTTATCAATATTGTTATTAATTTTTGACTTTTTTCCATATGTTTGCATGGGTGTTTTAATGAAAACTTAGAGGAGACTGAGTAATCTTAGTAGTAATCTGACTAGTTAAGAAGTCTTTTGTGGTAAAATACATATCAAAAGCCAATCTAGGTACATATCTGAATGAATCTATAATAATTTACAAGGGCTCTAATACCTGGCTTGTGACATTATAAGATTGAGGGGAGTGCTAAATAAGTATGAAATTATTATGAAAGTTAACATGTGTAAATAATTGTTACGTTAATTTCAGCTTAACTTACTTTCCTTACTCCCTGAGTTTAACCTAATTTGTAGACTGAAGAAAATAATCCAGGGAAAACCCTGCCCTATCTCTCCAAATTGAGCTGCAATAAATAACTTGAGACCTAGGACAGGGACATCATAGAAACTTTAGAAATAACAAGCCCCAAATCTTGGTTTGGCTTTCCATTAAAAAAAAAAAAAAATTCTCCTTATAAACAGAAAAATCACATACATGAACAGCTATTGGTAGTATCAATATACGTTACTTGCTTTATACCAAATTCAAGGTCATAATGGTACTATGCTCTCTGAGTTTTACCTAGGGAAAGAAGTTGTTAAGAGGAAAAACAAAGGGAGATTGAATTGTTCTGGGTTAAATGGCTGGAAAGCACTTAAAGGGTTTCCTTTATTTTTCCATTTATTCATGCACAATGGCTTTAGTATTTAAATGTGTTCCTTTTTATTGCTGAATCCATTGAGGCAGTGAACTGTATCTTTGTGGGGCTCCTTGTGTGGTGTAAATGCAGGATAGCCATCCTGGGAACCATAATTAAACCACCATACAGGCGTCACCTAGCTGAACGTATTTTGCCACCATACAAGTATTGAGGTGATATCTTTAAATTATTTTACGGCTTCAAGAAATATGCCTCCTCTGTGATGGGACTTTGTTTGGGTCTGAGGAATTGGGAATAATTACTAAGAATAAAGAAAGAAAACATAATCACTTGAGGCACTTTATGGTCAACAAGTTGACTTTCTTGCCCTTGTTATTTAGTAAGAAAAAATAAATTTACAAGCTCTTCACTAATTCCAGTTGTTTTCCTTGAAATTGTGTCAACAGATTCTAAACCCAAAGAATAGTTATAGGAAATACAAGAAGAAAACAATAATGATGAGGATAATAAAAATTACAATAATGAAAAACCTAGATAGCTCAGAACCTGTGTGGACTAGTTAAAGCGTTGATACTATTGGAGAGTGATGGATAGATTATCCTGATGAGATCACTTTTACTTCATCAGATGGCTTATGGCCTCAGAAGCCTTTGTGCTTTTGAATACGGCTACGGTGTATTTCGTTCATTCATTGTTAATATTTACTTGGTCTTTCAAACTGCTATGTTTTATACTTGCATGATACTTGATTTTGATCCATGACATTTTCCCAGCTTATTCACGTAAGGGGTAGTTGTTGTTTAAGGCTTAAAAATTGATGCATTTAATTGGAGTTTTGTGGGGTGTTCTCTAGATTTCTGGATCTTTTACCCTGTTGTCTCTGTGCCCTTCTAAGCCATGGCCTAAGTTTGCTTTAACCCGGTTTTTCAGGAACTATATCTGGCTAGGTAATTTGATCTTAAATACTTAGTATTAAAATGTACTAGCCTGAAAAAAAAAAATTTAAAAGTACTAGCCTGAGGGCTTCCCTGGTGGCGCAGTGGTTGAGAGCCCGCCTGCCGATGCAGGGGACACGGGTTCGTGCCCCGGTCCGGGAAGATCCCACATGCCGCGGAGCGGCTGGGCCCGTGAGCCATGGCCGCTGAGCCTGCGCGTCCGGAGCCTGTGCTCCGCAACGGGAGAGGCCACAACAGTGAGAGGCCCACATACCGTAAAAAAAAAAAAAAAAAAAAAAAAAAAAAAAAGTACTAGCCTGCAATTAAATAGTTGCCTCAACAGAAGGTGAGTGGGACACTTTGATCTTTAGTGACTCAAAATTCCAAATTTGCTTGTGTATTACTGTGTATGTAATTAATGTCTCATGTGAGAAACCAAGCTTCATATAACTCCAGTAAGGGGGAACGGTCAGGAATGTGATCCCAATACAGGGCATAAATAGTAGTGCTCTTTATGTAGTTGCAAAAATATTATTGTACTGACACATCAACAGCAGAGCCAGATACCATGAGCCTATTTAATAGGCATGTAAATAACAGCTCAGGTTCAAAGGATGTTATAATAAAAATGTTAAAAATACTGGTAAACATTTAAAATATGTAGTATATACTGTAAAAAATATGGACTCTACCAGTCATAATTTTTTTAAATGTATTTGACTTTATTTCCTCTTCTTTAAACTGTAAATAATCATATTCTACCTCAGAGTGCCTACTAAAGTACAGAAGATACATATACAGAGAATAGCACAGTTTCTGGTATATAATAGATACTTGACAGGTAATTTTTTTTCCAATTCGTTTTTTTAAATAAATTTATTTATTTATTTATTTTTGGCTGCGTTGGGTCTATGTTGATGTGCGCAGGCTTTCTCTAGTTGGGACAAGTAGGGGCTACTCTTTGTTGCAGTGCGCGGGCTTCTCATTGTGATGGCTTCTCTTGTTGAGGAGCACGGGCTCTAGGTGCACGGGCTTCAGTAGTTGTGGCTCACGGGCTCTAGAGTGCAGGCTCAGTAGTTGTGGTGCATGGGCTTAGTTGCTCTGCGGCACGTGCGATCTTCCCCGACCAGAGCTTGAACCCGTGTCCCCTGCACTGGCGGGTGGATTCTTAACCACTGCGCCACCAGGGAAGTCCCTCCAGTTCTTTTTTAAAATGGAAGTATAGTTGATTTACAATGTTGTGTTACCTTCAGTTGTACAGAAAAGTAATTCAGTTTTTTATATATATATATATTTCCAGGTTATTGTCCATTGTGAGAAAAATTTCCCCCCAAAACATAGGAAGAATTAGGACAAAAATTATCCATTAGGGTGGAGAAAATTTATATGATATAGGCAAAAAAAGCAACAAAAAACAAGTCTGAAAAAATTATCTGTAGGAATCAAAGTTGAGATTCAGTGTAAAAATTTTTCTGATTATTTTCCATTATAGGTTATTACAAGATATAGACTGTAGCTCCCTCTGCTACACAGTAAATCCCTGTTGCCTATCCATTTTATGTACAGTAGTTTTTGTCTGTTAATCTCATACCCCTAATTTACCCTCCCACACTCCCTTTCCCCTTTGGTAACCTTAAGTTTGTTTTCTATGTCTGTGAATCTGTTTCTATTTTTTACATAGATTCATTTGTATTATTTTTTGGATTCCACATGTAAGTGATATATTTGTCTTTCTCTATCTGACTTCTCTTAGTATGATATTCTCTAGATCCATCCATATTGTTGCAAATGACAATATTTCATTTTTTTATGGCTGAGTAATACTCCACTGTATATATGGAAGCTTTTAAGTTTGATTTTGTCCCATTTGTTTATTTTTGCTTTCATTTATTTTGCCTTGGGAGACTGATCTAAGAAAATATTGCTATGATTTATGTCAGAGAATGTTTTGCTTTTGTTCTCTTCCAGGAGTTGTATGGTGTCATGTCTTATATTTAGGCCTTTAAACCATGTTGAGTTTATTTTTGTATATGGCATGAGGGAGTGGTCTAATTTTATTGATTTACGTGGAGCTGTTCACTTTTCCCAGCACCACTTTCTGAAGAGATTGTCTTTTCTCCAATGTATATTCTTGCCTCCTTTGTCATAGATTAACTGGCCATAGGTGTATGGGTTTATTTCTGAGATCTCTATTCTGTTTCATTGATCTATGTGTCTGTTTTTGTGCCAGTACCACACTGTTTTGATTAGTATAGCTTTGTAGTATTGTCTGAAGTCTGGAAGGGTTACACCTCCAGCTTTGTTTTCTTTCCTCAGAATTGTTTGGTAGTTCTGGGTCTTTTGTGGTTCCATAAAAACTTTAGGATAATTTTTTCTAGTTCTGTGAAAAATGTCGTAGGTATTTTGATAGGGATTGCATTAAATCTGTAGATTGCTTTGGATAGTATGGCCATTTTACCAATATTAATTCTTCCCATTCAAGAGCATGGGATATCTTTCCATTTCTTTGCACCGTCTTCAATTTCCTTTATCAGTGTTTTATTGTTTTCAGCATATAGGTCTTTCACCTCCTTGGTTAAGTTTATTTCCAGGTTTTTTTTTTTTTTTTGATGGAATTTTAAACAGGATTATTTTTTACTTTTCTGATATTTCATTGTTGGCATAAAGAAATGCAACAGATTTCTGTATATTTGTGTATATCCTGCTACCTTGCTGAATTCATTTATTAGTTCTAATAGTTTTTATGTGGAGACTTTAGGGTTCTCTATATAGAGTATCATGACATCTGCAGATAGTGATAGTTTTATCGCTTCCCTTCCAGTTTGGATACCTTTTTTTTTTTTTTTTTTTTTTTTTGTAGTATGTGGGCCTCTCACTGTTGTGGCCTCTCCCGTTGCAGAGCACAGGCTCCGGACATGCAGGCTCAGCGGCCATGGCTCACGGGCCCAGCCACTCCACGGCATGTGGGGTCTTCCCAGACTGGGGCACGAACTCGTGTCCCCTGCCTTGGCAGGCGGACTCTCAACCACTGCACCACCAGGGAAGCCCTGGATACCTTTTATTTCTTTTTCTTGTCTGATTGCTGTGGCTAGGACTTACAGCACTATGTTGAATAGAAGCAGTGATAGTGGGCATCCCTGTCTTGTTCCTGCATGTAGCAGGAAGGCTGTCAGCTTTTCAACATTGAGTATTGTGTTGTGCTGTGAGTTTGTTGTAAGTGGCTTTTGTTATGTTTAGATATGTTCCTTCCTCTGTACCCACTTTGGTGAGAGGTGTTTTTGTTTTTGTTTTTTTAATTGAAGTAGAATAGGTCTCCTACGTACAAATGAGTTCCATTCAGAGATGGCATTCGTAAGTCCAATTTGATCATAAGTCCAGCGAAGTTAGCCTAGGTACCCAACTAACACAATCAGCTCTATAGTACTATACTATAATAGGTTTATAATACTTTTCACAAATAATACATAAATAAACAAACACAAAAAATAAAGAAAACATTTTTAATCTTACAGTAGAGTGCCTAGAAAAGTACAGTAGTACAGTACAACAGTTGGCACTTCTTAGCAGTACCAGCTACATCACCACTGCTTTTACACTTGCTTGTGGACATCCTGGGCTTGAAATAAAGACACTGTACTGTATATAGTACTGTACAGTAAAGTACACAAAAGCACAACCACTTGTAGAGGATGCACACATATGACAGTGTATGCCAGACACGTGAACTAACTTAACGTGATTGGGCGTGTTTGCGTCTTTGAAAGTTCGCAACTTGAAGGATTGTATGTAGGGGACTTACTGTATAGTTGATTTAGAATGTTGTGGTAGTTTTTGGTGTGCTTTTTCATACTTTTTTCATTATAGATTATTACAAGATATCAAATATATTTCCCTGTGCTATACAGTAGGACCTTGTTTATCTATTTTGTATATAGTAGTTTGTATCTTCTAATCCCAAGCTCCTATTTATCCCTGCAGCATTCCCCTTTGATTACCATAAGTTTGTTTTCTATCTCTGTGAGTCTGTTTCTGTTTTATAAATGAGTTTGTTTGTGTTATATTTTAGGTTCCACATGTAAGTGATATAATATATATTTGTCTTCCTCTTTCTGACTTACTTCACTTAGTATGATAATCTCTAGGTCCATACTTGTTGCTGCAAATGGCATTATTTCATTTGTAGTAGTATTCACTGTATGTATGTATATATATATATATATATATATATACCACCTCTTTTTATCCATTCATCTGTCGATGGACATTTATGTTGCTTCCATGTCTTGGTTATTGTAAATAGTGCTGCTGTGAACATTGGAGTGCATATATCTTTTTGAATTATGGTTTTCATTGGATATACACCTCAGTGTGATTGCTGGGTCAGATGGTAGCTCTGTTTTTAGTTTTTTAGGAACCTCAATACTGTTTTCCATAGTGGCTACATCAATTTACATTCCCACCAGTAGTGTAGGAGGGTTCCCTTTTCTCCACACCCTCTCCAGCATTTATTGTTTGTGGACTTTTTAATGATGGCCATTCTGATCAGTGTGAGGTGATACCTCATTGTAGTTTTAATTTTCATTTCTCTAATAATTGGCATTTTGAGCATCTCTTTATGTGCCCGTTGGCCATCTATATGTCTTCTTTGGAGAATGTCTATTTAGGTGTTCTGCCCATTTTTTGATTAGGTTGTTTTGTTTTTTTTTTGTTATTGAGTGGTATGCACTGTTTATATATTTTGGAAATTAAGCCTTTGTCACATTGTTTACAAATATTTTTCCCAGTTCATAGGTTGTGTTTTCATTTTGTTTATGATTTCCTTTGCTGTGCAAAAGCTTTTAAGTTTTATTAGGTCACATTTGTTTATTTTTGCTTTTATTTCTGTTGCATTGGGAGTGTCTTTATCATGAATGAATTTTGAATATTGTTTGATGCCTTTTCTGCATCTATTGAGATGATCGTATGGTTTTTGTCTTTCCTTTTGTTAATGTAGTGTGTCACATTTACTGATTTGTGTATGTTGAACCATCCTTGCAACCCTAGAATGAATACAACCTGGTCATGGTGTATGATCCTTTGTGTGTGTTGTTGGGTTGGGTTTGCTAATATTTTGTTGAGGAATTTTGCATCTGTATTCATCAAATATATTGGCCTGCAGTTTTCTTTCTTTCTTTTTTTTTTTTTATAATGTCTTTGTCTGAGTTTGGTGTCAGGGTGATGGTGGCTTCATAGAATGAATTTAGGAGTTTCCTCCTCTTCAGTATTTTGGAATAGTTTGAGAAGGATTGGTATAAATTCTTCTTTGTATGTTTAGTAGAATTCCTCAGTGAAGCCACCTGGTCCTGGACTTTTGTTTGACTCAATTTTCCATTTACAAATGAAGCAATTTCTGTACCTATTTAGTAAGATTCTTTTGTTTTCCATATTCTGTTGATCAATGAAAAACAGTAGTTACAAAACCCTTCAACACACTTGTGAACCTGTAGAAAAGATAATTTCCTAAATAGGACAGCTTTTACTCAAACTCATGCTCATGTGGGTGGCCGAGCAATCTTTAGAAGTTTGTTTTAGACTGCTATAATTACTTCTTATAACATCTTCCATGATTTTGCCTAATACTGTAGCTACTATTTCAGGTTAGATCTTGATATTTCAAAAACAGTTAGGTGGGATAGTTTGCCAAGTGGTAATTTACTTTTGATTTTTGACATTGATAACATTAAGGGATTGTATGTGTTTGTGTGCCAGAATTCAAAGCAAAAAGAAAAAGAACAGAGAATGTCGGGTATATCAGCAGTGTGGGATTTAGTTATGAGTATTTGATTTATTCTATATCCTTGCTACTCCAAGTATGGTTCATGGACTTGATGTATCAGTATCACCTGGGAGATTGTTAGTAATGCAGAATTCCAGACTGCAGGAAGATAGACCTAAAGAAACAAGCTACACTTTAACAAGATGCACAGGTGATTCTTATGGACACTGAAGTTTGAGAAACAGTGCTCTGGAACACTTAAACCTTAAAATTTTGCTTCATGTGAATTAATGATACTGAGTCACAAGTTTAAAATAATGAAATGTGGAGAATATTAATAGACATCATGACAATACTTGTTCCTATAAATGATAGTTGATTTCAAGTACCTTTTTTAACCTCAAGACGAGAACAAATATAAAGTACACATTTTCAGAAAAGATAATTACTTTACAAGCTAAATGTTAAAGGAGGTTATATATATATTAAAATATGTAATACATAAAATAATATGTCTAATGTAAAATTTAAAAAATATGTATATGTTTAGAAAATAAGATATTTTAAGTCAACATTTGGCATATCAAAGCTATATAGGCAACTGGTGAAATAAATTAAAGAGGCAAATGCCTCATCATAATTTATAATTTGTTAGTGTAACGTTATCAGTCTTTTAAAGTTATTTTACAAAATAGTCCTTTAGAAGTATTGTTATTCTTTCATGTGATGTGCCATTTTCCCAGTGAGATCTTACATATTTGGCAGTTGTACAAGTTAAAAATGTACCAGATAATTTAGCGGATGAATGAAAAATGTAGTCCACCCATATAGGAGTAAACATTGGTAAGATGGTATTTTCCACAGAGTACTGCTTACTCAGATAAGAAAATATTAATTGTAATAAGGGCCATTCAGCCCCAATATTCTTATAAAAATATCTAATATCCTTATAAATATGAGCAATTAATTCATTCACTTATTCAATAATAATTATTGCAGATTATAAGTGTCAGGCATATACTAAGTGCTGGGGAGAGTGGTAAACAAAAGTGACTCAGTCCTTTGCCCTCCTGGTATTTCCAGTCTGTTAATTGGGGGAGATGGCCATTACTCAATTAATGACAAAAAAAGAATTTATAATTACAAGCTGCAATAAGCATCTCTAATTGTTGTGAGTCTGGGAAGGCTTTCTGGCAGAAGCAGCGTTGGAATGAGATCTCAAGGATGAGCAGGAAATACCCACGATCTGAATACAGGAGGTGAGTGTGGGAAGAGAATTCTGAGTTGAGAAAACAGCATGAACAGAGCCCTGTGGAGAGGGAGGGAATGACATGTTTAAGAATCTGGAAAGCCGTAATGGTTGGCACATAAACAGTAAAGAGGTGGCCTGAGACAGAGCTGGAGAGATGGTTAGGTAGAAGCCAAATCACGGCCTTAGGATATAAGACTTTAGGACCTTTAGGGTGTAAGGATTTGGGTCCCTGTTAGAAAACTTTTAAAGGGAAACCAGTGATGGGCTTTAAAGTGGGGGATGTGACACAAAGGGAATTTCTAATTATTTATTTATTTCAGAATCACACTGACTGCGGATTGGAGAATGCGTTGGCTCAGAGGCTGGGAGGGTGAAAGTTACAGGTAGACCAGTTAGAGAATGGTAACAGTAATACAAGCAATAAAGGATTATGGTAGTGGTGGTGGTGAAGAATGAGTGGATTCCAGCAGTATTAATAAAAGGCCTTGATGAGCTATTGGCAAGCATAGGAGGAGCCGGGGTGGAATCTGCATTTCCAGTGCGTGGCCCTTCATGGCTGGTGGTGAAGAGATCCAAGTTCGGGTGGAAAGGTCAGGAGCTTTGGACATGAAGACATTCTTTGTTTCCAATTTTATTAAGATGATAAAATTACTTGATTAGGATGACCAGTCTTACAACTTAAGGTGAGGATAACATATATTTAATTGTACAGTAACTATGGTATATCACAAAATATGGGAATTTTCCAGTGGTTCTTTGATATTCAACTCATATTCCTCTGCTGCAAGGATGCAAAGGAATTAATTTATGTTCTGTATGAAATTGTGTCCTTCTTCCGTTGCCCGATGGCCCTCTTTTGTGCCTCATACTGCTTTTGTCAAACATATTCTTTGCCGGGGTATTGCTCTTTTGTACATGGGTTCTTTTCAGTTAATATTTGCTAATCTAATAACTTAAGGTACATTTCTAGAAACACGTGTTTAGCAATATGGGAGAAAAGTAACATAGCAATTAAAACCTCAGGAGTCAGACACACCTGTGTCCTAAGTCTGAGTGTATCACATTGTAGCTCTGTGTTCACGAGGAACAGTTTGGTCCTCTCAGCCTCAGTTTGCTTATGCCAAAAGCAGACCGTAATTACTTAGTAGGGCCGTTGAGAGGATTCAGTAAAATAACGTCTGTAGATCCAGTGGTTGGTACATTACAAGTAAACTATTAATATTTGTCATTATCGCTGTTACATTATTGGTATTATTTAGCCTTTGATTCTCTTCCATGTACTCTGCAAAATATTGGTCGTGGCTTTACTTGTTAATTCAGAAGTAGTATTTTTGTCTCTTAGCTCTCTTTCTCTTTAACTTGAATATTTCTGGCCTGTAGAGTGATGGAGGTGGGAGTAGGGAACATTCTTTTGGGTAGAGACACCTCCTGATTGAGGCACAATGCTTATAAAGAGTCCTCGGTATGCCTTGTGATTGCTGTGTATCAATTGAAGTTTTTCCTCCTTCACCTCTCCAGCAGCAAATGCTGCCAAGCTATAACATTCAGCATCTTGCCCCTACGGAGCACGGATGACTTAAATACATGGACACTTCCATACCAGTAAGCAACAGCTCTCCCGCTGCCGCTCCAGGTCCCTGCGTGCCCCCTGCCTGTGCTGAAGAGCTTGGGCTCATGCAGTGCTGCTTGTCAGATATCGTGAACAGCACCAGCCTACCCCCACCCCACATTCGTGGTGAACTGCTTCATGCATCTTATTAGCTTAGATCAATACAGAAAACATTCTATTTCATTACAGTACCAAGAATCCACAAGAATTTTTATTCTTCCATAAGTTCAGTATAAAAAACTTAAAGTCTTGGTTAAATGGATTGTATGCTTATATTGATTGAGCAGGAGTAATAGTAAATTTTCATGAATTTAGAAGCCACTAACCTATAAATCTTGGCTTTAGTTTGTTGTCATAAGAACAAAGCATTTACATAGAGCAAAAATGGTGTTTTATTTATAAAATGGTGGAAGAAGTTTTTTTCACATACTTGTAACAGGTAACATACTTACTATTTATAAATTATCCCACTGAACTAAAAATGTGCTTATTACATGGTTCTTACCTATGTAATAAAGTGGCAAAAATACCCTTCAAGTCATAGCCCAGTTTCAACAGTATGTATCTGTAATTATCCTCGGTCCACATACTTCCATATCTTTAAAATCGTTGTGTAGTCAGGATTCACACTAAATTGACTGACATCTCCTTACAGTCAGGTACAGGAAAGTCAAGTTTTATTCGTTTTTTTATTATATAAGTGTGTGTGAGAGAGTGGCCCAGGTAAATTGTTTAAGCTCTTTCCTTTAGTGCTTGCTACGGTGGTTTTTTAAATGCAATACTTGTGCTTCTCTGTATTTTTTGTTAACCTGTAATGTTCTTGCTGCATAGTGTTAAATCTGTATTTTATGCCCCATGATTTCTAGCTAGTTCATTTAGTTCCGTTTCCTGAGGTTGATGGAAGGAGGAGTTAATATGCTTGGCTTCCTAATGGGAGACATTGAGAAACATCATGCCTGTCTCGAACATGACTGGCTCCCTAAGCCACACTGCAAGAAATATTACAGGCAACAGATAGCTTCATTTTCAGTTTAGACACCCATTATTTGCTGTTTACAGGCCATTCCTAATTCTGCGTCCAGAATTTATGGTTTGTTCTGGCGATTATCATCACAGCAATCTCCTGCAACTCAGCTGTGCTTCATCGGGAGATTTGCACTGTTATATCAGTCTTCCCTGACGTCTGGAACTGATATATAGCACTGCGTCCAAATCACCCCAGCTCGGAGAGGCCTGGTTTATGACTCCCCAGATGTCCGTCTCTACTACTGGGTAGGCCAGTTTGCAGAGTCTCAGTGAGGAGGAAAGTTGACCCTTGGGAAAGAGAGCAGTGGTCATTAAATAAATAAAAACCTAACATTTAAGACTCTGAACACCCCCTGAACCAAAATAGATGATATCATTTATTAAGTTAAATTTACTGAGTTTTGTTCAGGGCTAAATAATAATGAAGCCAAGGTGTTACCTAGTTTTGCCTTGCAAACTTAAGATGAAGAGTGATGTATAAATCTCCTGAAGAGATGGTAAGATAGCGGCAGTAACCGCTATTTTGTAGCTTCCCTTTAGAATATACAGTATCTAGTTTTGCCTCTCAGATATGCGGGCGTCTTCTAGGCTCTGTTTGATAACATTAATTAAAGCTTACTGAAGGACCTTGAAATCTCTGTGCCTTGGTAGTCTGCAGAAGAATCACTCACTAAATCTGCATATTTGAGAAGACGTGGTAGCACAAGTATCTATTACACATGCCATTGGCCAAATGATATTTCATTTCATTTTAAATGTTGCTGATTAGATTGAGAATGAGAATATCTTTTGCCACTAGTGCCTGCCTACTTTCGTGCTTTTGCTGTGGCCTGTCACTTGCCCCTCCTCCCTTCCAGGAAAACTAGAGCTAACAAAACTAGACAAGGGACTGGGCTTGGTCATAAAAGGGCTTCCTATTCCTTTTTTCTCTAAACTAAGGCTGTTCAGCACTTCCCTGAGAATTTACCTTCTGCCATGGAGGAGTGAGAAGGCAGAGAAACAGAGAGAAAAACTCATTCCAGATAGAGCTGTGAAGGAGTCTTCCCCAGCTTGTGTATGAAGAAGGCTGCCTGACAGAAGCTGTGTCTTCAGGAGACAAACACAGTCAGCTTATAGCAACCCCGCAGAATAGCAACCAGGAAATAAATACCCCAACCTTACTCTCCTCTCATCTTCCTGTACCTCCTACTGACCAAACCCACCTGAAGCCAGGGAACAAGGGAACATCTTTATAAAATCTGGGCTTAGAGGGTGATGCAAAACGGTAGTGAGTGGATCTGGAGGGGCAAATGGAAAAAAATCTGGCACCAGTGATTTCACGAGTTCCTGGAAGGTCCCCATTTCACCTGCAATTCACTTGATGTTGAGTGATACTTCTCCTGCAACTGCCTACTTATTCTTAAATCCAGTCATTGATATAACTTAGCTTTATTTACTGATGGAGGAAATGATCTTGAACAAAAACGAAGTTGACCCCAGACCAGCTTTCTTTGGCAAGAGGGTCACATCTGGACCACAGAAAATGTTCACACATAAGAATTCATTCACCTCTTCTGTCTATTCATCAGCAACTAGCCAGCCACCTCTTAGCAGGTAGATCTCTCAGGAGAGAGTTGACATTTGCCCACTGAATCTCAGCTGCCAGGGACTCATATTACACTTTCCAAATGGTCCCTTTTAGACTTGTGTGAATGAGGATGTAGGGGGAGGATGGGAATCTCAGATTAGCTTTGTCCATATAAATCCTCTCCTAAAAATCTTCCGCAGTCTCCACACATTTTGACCTTTATACCTTCGTTATATATGTGAGGTTAATTATTTCTTTTGAAAATCATTATCTTGGTCTGGTACCTCAGTGTGAAATGCCGTATGTATATTTTAAATGTAATAGAGAGGAATGGAAAATTTCATATACCGGGTAGGGTCTGGGTGTGGGTGCATGGGAGGGACAGAATATTTTCAAGCAGTCACCATTGGTGCCCTTCAAATTGCACCACATGGATCAGTAGTTATTCTAACTGCACATAAATTAGGTCTTGTTTACGAGACTTTTTTCTGTTAAAGATACATGCACAAATCAAATTTCATAAAAAATAATATCTTTTCAATAGGCTAAGCAGACTTGATATAAAAGAATATGCCTATTATCTTTTATTTATAAGGAAATTTTAATTGTGAAGAAAATTATTACCTGCTAAAATTAAAGAAAAAGGATTTTATAGGCTAAGTTTCTTCAAAGTGGAACCTTTCTTTAACCTTCCTCCATGCTGCAGAATCTGAAACTCTTTGAATTATGAGCCTTGAAAGTGCTAATTGAAGACAGCAATGATAGAAAGTATTTACTTTAATCAATAAAAAAATAAATCCATTGTACTCTTATTTTATAGTGTTGAACATGTCTGAAAGACACAGATTACAGTTGGTGGTGAAAGTGAAAACAGTAATCAAAATGGTGGAAATCAATGTGGTCTAGATTTCGTATGTATGGGCAATAGAAAAAATTAGACTGTAACTCAAATTCTGTAAAGCTCACTGTTGGCTGAAGTTTGACATATTGAGTATAATTAAACTATGAAAACCTGGCTTAGGAAACAAAAGGAGTGGGAATTAGACTTAAGAAACTGTAGGAATGACAGACGATAAAATTTTAATGAGGTCAGTATTGTTCTAATACTCTACCTCCCAAAGCATTGTAGAGACAGAAAAATTACTAGAGAACAGTGGTTCTGTTTAAAAGCTGGAAAATAGGGGGCTTCCCTGGTGGCGCAGTGGTTGAGAGTCCGCCTGCCAATGCAGGGGATGCGGGTTCGTGCCCCAGTCCGGGAAGATCTCACATGCTGCGGAGCAGCTGGGCCCGTGAACCATGGCCGCTGGGCCTATGCGTCCGGAGCCTGTGCTCCGCAACGGGAGAGGCTACAACAGTGAGAGGCCCACGTACTGAAAAAAAAAAAAAAAAAGAAAATAATTTATTTGGTCTGTGTGTATAATGCTGTATCATTGCATATTAGACTCTGGTAGTGGTTTTGAATGTCATAAAAAAAGCTTTTGCCATAAGAACTCAAGGTATAATTGACAACACAAAATATTGCATTCTTCCACTTTCTTACAGCCACTCTTACTTAACATCACAGTTGTTTTCTTCACGGATAGGCACTGTCATGAAGCTGGTGTTGGGTCAGGCATCACAAAATCAAAAGGATGGCTAGAATGAGCCATATCTCCTTCTGAAATATGCTAGCAACCTCTGACAGTGACTCAATAAAGGGATTTTGGAAATTGAAATGTCAGTAAAGACATAATACACAGTTTAACCATTAACTGAAATTAGAGGATTTGTGAACTTTGGCCTAGATACCTATATTTTGTCTACATTGACTGTCCTGAAGATGATACTATTTTCAAGGGGTCCATGTCCTGTGTAACAAGATCTACAGTCTTTTAGATGAAAATAGGCAAATCTTTTTCAGATAGATCTCTATCATGTTTCATCTGTTAATTCATCAGTTCAATCATTTTTTTATTCTTTCACATCAATAAACACTGAGCATCTATTATGGCCAAAGCACTGGAAATATAGCAGTGAATAAAACGGTTTATGCTCTTTACCCTCAGTGATCTAACAGACAATTATTTTTATTGCTAATAATAAATATAATTTATTAAATGTCAGTTATAAGGCAGTTATGGCCCTACATGTTTTATGTACATTATCTCATTTAATTCTCACAACAACCCCTAAAGCAAGTATTGTCATCCTTGCTCTATAGATGGGGAGACTGAAGCTTAGCTTACATAGCTGGTATTTGGTCACCTTGTTAATAAGTCTTGGAACTAAGATTTGAAGAATATCTATCTGATTCCACTATTATACCAACTTTTAAAAGCAGTTTAACACAAATGCTATTTTTAAATCAATGCAATTGATTTAAATGCAATGCAATTGATAAAAAGTCCTGAACAAGCTGAGAAAATAGGTTCAGTTTCAAAAGCACAGAAATTATTTCAATCTGTTGATACATCAGCAGCACCACTAACTGATTTAGTCAATTTTGATTGTGAGTTTAGACAGATTTCTTATTTCATTTTTTAAACCATTAATTCGCAAAGCTTTATATTTATTTAAACAGAAACAAAACACATGCACATACACAACCTGTGAGACTGACAGAAGGTTTTCTGTTATTTTGCTATGTCAAATAAAAATGTTATGTTACCATTAAATAACCAAGCCATCACTTTATAAAAGAAATGACAAAAAAATTAACATAAAAGATGGAAATATGGTTAAATACCTTGATTATCTGTATTTTGTATTTTCACTGCATGAACCTGAGACATGCATTTAGGTACCTTTAATGTATACAATATCCTTGGATTCTACTCTGAACCTAAGTAAAACCTTCAATTTTGAACATACTCCATTTATTTAATAGTAACCGTAGTGTGACTTATAGGAATAGTCACTGACCTAGGAGCTGGCAAGATCTGAAACCCATTCGAGCAGGGGTCACAGCAAATTTAGGTGAATGCTGAATCACTGAAATGAATAAACTCTATCTTTTCAATTTCTTTTTATTAAGAACAGTGTCAGTTCCAGAGTTTGCTGGGCTTGAGTGGAGGACAATAAACGCTAGCAGCAAGAGGAAAAATGGGAGGCGGGGATTGAGACAAGTTATCACAAAACAGCGTGAAGTGAGAACAGTGAGTGAAAGGGCCAGTGATTTTCGAAAAAAAAGTATCAGGTTACTCCTGACTCTTCCAGTCACTTTCAAAGTTACCTGTTGGTTACTGGAGTGGATCTTTGCTTCTGCGCTTGCACATATGTATGACTGATTTTCCAGGGCAACATCGTTAAAGGAGAAGGCCGTGGTTTATATCCATCTCTGAGATTTAGAGGTGAGGAACATCACCAGTAAAACAATTTGGATGTTATTGCAGTGCAAACCCACAGATGTTTCTGTCGTGCTTGGGGTATATCTGTTGAAATCATGGGATCTGGCATAGGCATCTCTGGTCTGAGAACACGTGCACCAGGCTGCAGTGTCATGTTCTCAGTGCTTGACTAGACACTTGCTAGACTATATATCAACAGAGAACTCTAGCACCTCTTGTTCCAAGAGCTGGGAGGGACTCTGGAGATCATTTAGTCTCATGGCCTTCTTTTTTTTTTTTTTTTTTTTTTTTAATTAATTAATTTATTTTTGCTGTGTTGCGTCTTCGTTTCTGTGCAAGGGCTTTCTCTAGTTGTGGCAAGTCGGGGCCACTCTTCATCGTGGCGTGCAGGCCTCTATCGCGGCCTCTCTTGTTGCAGAGCACAAGCTCCAGACGCACAGGCTTAGTAGTTGTGGCTCACGGGCCTAGTTGCTCCGCGGCATGTGGGATCCTCCCAGACCAGGGCTCAAACCCGTGTCCCCTGCATTAGCAGGCAGATTCTCAACCACTGCGTCACCAGGGAAGCCCCTCATGGCCTTCTTTTACAGATGTGAAGAATAAGGACAAGAGAGGGGGTTCCACTGAGTTAAGGTCACACAGGTTGCTTATTTCAAAACTCCCATTTTCTGATCCACTTATGAGTTTCATCCTCACACCAAGTTTATGTTGTACCTTCTTGTAAGGAGTAATGGTAATAGTCTTTGAACAAAAACACTGATTGAATAAAATATTTGACAACTAACAGGATGATTGTTAATTACTTTAAAAAAAAATAAAACTATTTATTAATAAAACTATTGATTATTATTTACTATAATAAAAATGTGGTTAACCATTTTTCCATCTATGTATTTCATCCACAGCCATTAACTGACTGCCAAACACTGAGTAGATACTAAGATTACAGGCTTGGCAATTTAAAAGATGAGTCAGAGTGTAAATAAAAGATGACAAGAAGTTTCACAGGTACTATAATTAAAATATGTGGAGAAATTAGTGGAAAAAGAGATGAGAGGGGTTTTTATTTTTATGTGTTATTTTTTTTATTGTGCAGTTTAGATTGAGGAGAGTCAGAAAAGATGACTGAGGTGCTTGGACTGAATTTGAGTTATGAATTAAGAAATTTCCTGTTGAAAGAGAACTGATTAGGGCATTCCAAGATAATGGTTTAGTGTTTTGAAAAGCATAGGGAAATCAGCTGGCTGGTGTAGTTGAGGAAATGCAAGTGTTAGTAACAATGGTGCCATTCTTGATAAGTACAGTAATAACTGCTGACATGTCTTGAGCCCTTACTGTTTGCTGTAACTTGTACATCCTTCATCTCTTTATTTCTTACAGTAACCCTCTGATATAATTGCTATATTATCTTCCTTTTATTGGTAAGGAATCTAAAACTTTGAGAGATTAATTGTCCAAGGACACAAAGCCATCAAGCCACAGATTCAAACAATTTTAACTGACTCCACAAACTTCTATGCTACTCTGCTCATTATTTTTAAGATATAAACTTATATAAAACATTAATTTGGGTTTAAGTTACTGCTCATTCAAGTATGGTAGATAAAGTATGAGACTAGACTCAGTTCAGTTTGATCCTACCACTTACTATGTTTCCTCCTGGGGTAAGTATTTAAACTTACTGAGCTTCAGTGTCTTCATGCGCAAATGTGTGAAGAGTTATGGCGAATGGCGTTTGAGGAGATACCTGTAAAATACTTAGCTGTGGCAGACAATGGACAAAGTTGGTTCCCACTCACTGACTTCCGGTTCTACCGCAGCAGGCAGCTGCTTGGGGTGGCATTGTACTTTCCCAAAAGATATGAAAGTTCAAGACACTTGAAATCTTCAACCTATTTCCCTTGTTAGCTAAATCATTCTGTTCTTATAAACTGATTTTTAAAAACCTTATTTCAAATCTCAGAGTTAATTTTTTGTTTATCTTAATTTCACTTTCATAGCACAGACCTTGATTCAGAAAGATTTTCTAGGATACCATGTTAAGAAGTTTTCCTGACATGCCACTCAGTACAGTGGCAGTCTAGAAGATAATTCATTTTTCATTTATGTTCGTCTATTTGTATGTCTTTCATGCCTGAAAAATGTGGACTAGAATCTGTGCCTCTGCTGTGTGTTAAACATAAAATATTTTTAAAGCTATTTCTGTAGAGAGGAACTAATTTAAGGGCATCATAATTCATATTTACCATGAAATAAAGATTTCCCATTTAAAGGGAACTGTGTCATTTTAAAAGGTTGAATAAAATGGCACACATTTAAAAAACAAAAACAAAAAGAAAACATAACAAAATAACAACAAAAACATTTTTTTCTTGCTTTTTAAACTCCATGCAGAGCTCCTCTCTGCCCTGGTAACATTTTGTTTTGACTGTGAATTAGATAAATTTTCATTTGCTTTAAACCTCATGCCTTAGTATTTGAGACTTCCTAGTTTTTGTAAGGTCAGCATCGTGGCCTTCCTAGTTCAAAAGTCTTCTTTTATTTGTACCAACGCAGATTTATATTATGGATGAATGTTTCCAACACATTTTTAACAGCTGTTTATGCAAGATATTGTACAATAAAAGTAACAGATTATTCTATAATTTTTAAAAGAGAACATGGCCCTTTCATAGAATATGAGTTAGAAATATGGGAACAATTTGGGGCAAATCTTCATTTTATGGGTGTGAAAAATAAGGTCTAGAAATGTTATGAGATTTGCCAAAGATTATCCAATCTTTCTTTCCTCTATTTATTCAACAAATAACTTCTGAGCTCCTACTATGTGCAAAGCACTGTGCTGGACGCTATGAGGGATAAATTACATGTGCAAAGTTTCTCTCCCTCAAGGACTGTAAAGTCTAGTGAGAGAGATTTTTCTCTCTTCTTCACCCGCCAACATCTGTCAGTGTCATCCTACCCAGATTACTCATTCAGAGTCCTTAAGTCTATCATCTTCATCCTGACTGATGCTGAAAACTCAGCCTCTGTGCACCAGTGCTGAATCTAATCTTGGAGACAGAGTTTTGGGTGGAGTAGAAATGAAGAGCTTTATTGCTTGGCCAGGCTAAGGGGGCCACAGTGGGCTTGTGCCTCTCAAAACCGTGTGTCCCAACCCAGAGGGATTTGGTGAGGAGGTTTATAGCAATGGTCCAAGGGCAGAGTTGCTGCTAAGGATCAGGGTGTGTGCAGGGCCTGCACTCCTTTAATCTGGCCTCACATGGTCTCCTCACGAGCTTCTCTGGTTCCTTTAATCTGGCCTCAGGTGGTCTCCTGATGAGTTTCTCTGGGTTATCAAACTGTGACCTTCTCTGCGGAACATCTTCCCTTTGGTAGGGGTTTTAGTTCTGCAGAAGAGCTGAAAGATGTTATATGTATCCCTTGAGAGGCAACCAGGGCCCTGCCCCAAGGCTGCACTATTGTTTCTTGACTGCTCCTCCCTTGTCTCTGCATCACATCCCTTCCCTGATTAGCAACTGTTTGAATCTGCCCTTGGGAAATCAGGGCAGCTCATGGAGGCTGGAATCTATCCCCTGGAAACAAGAAACAGGGGACACAGAAAAGCTTCTGTGCCCAGGAGCCCCACAGGATCCTGCTTGGTTTCATGACTGCCATTGCATGAATTTTCACACTTTTCATCTCTCCTGTGGGCTGTTGCTGGAACTGTCTAACTCTTTGGCATGTCTCTGTTCTCAATCTCCTCAAATACATTGTGCAGACTCCAGCCAGACTGATGTGTTTGAAATAAAGATCTGTCTGTCACTCACCTGTTGTGAGTTCCCAAGTTGTGATTGTATAGCCTAAAAAATAAAAGATCCATTAAGGTATCTCATTAATGTTTGATGAGTAAATATAGGGGTAGATCCTGTGGGGCCTTGAACACTATGATCAAGAGTTTGTTCTTAATTCCATTAGCAATGGGAATAGAGTGAAGATTTTCAGAACAAAAAAGGGACAGAATTAGATCTCGATTTTCTTTACTAAACATCTTGAGGGTTGGGATTTTGTTTTTTTCTTGCTCATTATTTTATTCTCAAATAAAAGGTGACTTATGTAAAAGTAGGAACTCATTATACATTTGAATAAACAAAGATATGTTTTAGAACAGTGCTGTTTAATCCATCTTTCTGAGATAAGTATTCTGTATCTGTGCTGTACAGTATAGCAGCCACTAGACACATGTGGCCATTGCTCACTTTAAGAAACTGAGGAATTGAATTTTTAATGTTTAATTTTAATTAATTTACATTTAAATTTGAATAGCCACATATGACCAGTAGCTATCATATTGGACAGCCCAGTATTAGAAAGTTATCCAGCAGGGTCCCAGCAGGAAACAGATGGAACACTCAAATTCAGATAACTCAAGAAGAGTTTATTTATAAAGTGACTTTTTCCAAACGTGTGGGCAGCTTTAGGGAACCACATGAGAGAGTGCCGTTAACTGTGATAGTTATATGGGAGCAATGGTGAGGCAGAATTCATGGGAAGACTCATAGTTGAGATTATAAGTCTAGATCACATTGGGACAGTTTTTATAATATTCAATAATAATTTTAATGAGATTTCATTGAATGAAGTCTATACTCAGAACTGTTCTTTTCAATATAGCCTTTCCTGGCAGTTTATTTACTGATGAAGAATGTGATTGCTTTCCCTATGCGGTAATGATCTGTACCGTGTTTTCTGAGTTTTTTTGCCCCCGCCCTTTACTGTAAGTGGTACCTTTTCCATTAGCAGGGCTATGCTGACCTAATGATGGCTTCTGTTAAGGCTTCCTTTGAGGAGCATCTTCTCTTCTGAGCAAATGTAGGCAGGTTCTGACTGTTATCTGTGGTTATGTTTTAATATCCTGCCCTTTTTGTCCCCTACCTCAGCACACAGAATTCACCTTCAGTCCTAGCTCATTGCTTGATGATTTGTTAAGGCTTTGAAAACAGAAGTAATGAGGGCTTTTAAGCAGGATGGGGCTATTTCTCCTTGCTTTATTTATTTTTATGCCATGCGAAAGTAATAAAAAGGCATAAAATGGCTTGACTGAGCCAAATACATCTGGATAAATAGAGCAAGGACCCAGTAAAACTCTGGGGCTGAAAAAAAAAAGAAAGGTGGGGAAGGGAAGCGGAGAGGCAGGGAAGAGAGAAGGGAAAACTATACTTCTTGAAATGATAGTGACTTTCTTTTATTACCTGGAGAACAAAATGTCTTTGACCCAATGAAACCTTTTAAACTAGGGTGAAGCTCTGTGTAGAAATTAGGAAATCATCTTTATAGTCCTTATTTAATCTCTTCATGCTGTCACCCCCTGTCATCCTTTATTAAAGTTTTCTGTGCCATTGCTGTTAGCTCTGCGAAGGTTGACATCTTTTAGTTGTTTGATGAATCACATCACAGAAACTATTGAGGTTTTACGACCAACGCAACAGAAGTCTTTCATATTATTCCTGATGCTTTGTGTGTGTTGGGGGTGGGAAGTGTCTTTTTGTCTGTCCTACTCCTGCCTCCTTTGAACTATCTCTGCTTTTGCGAAGTGGAAAGAGAAAACCAAGAGCTACCAGTGCCTTCAACTGGAGAATAAGGGATAGATTCTTTAGGTAAAATGAGAACCTGTCGTACAGCCCGTTGTGTATCAGTGGCAATCCGAGTAATTGCTACCATTGTTTTATTACCATGACATTCAGAATTTTATTTCTCTTTCCTATTCCTCACTTCCTCTTCTCCCTACTTCCTTCACCAGACACAGTCTCCATCATGCACACATTGCACACTCACTCTCAAAAAGAAAATGTGGTAAAGGACTTAATAGCCCTCTACTGTGTTTCCCCTTAGGAGGTATCTGGAGATGCATGGGGTCAATTTTTGTCTCTCATAGTGCCTGGGCATTGTTATTGGAATTTAGTAGACAGGGGTCCCTGGATGCCACACATCTTGCCGTGTACAGAATGGGCTCAGATGATGGTGACTTTCCAATCATAAATATCATTAATGCTACTGCTGAGAAAAACTAGGTCTAACTGAAGTTTAGGTGGGTACCAACAACCTCA
Source organism: Phocoena sinus (assembly GCF_008692025.1). Taxonomy (NCBI): domain Eukaryota; kingdom Metazoa; phylum Chordata; class Mammalia; order Artiodactyla; family Phocoenidae; genus Phocoena; species Phocoena sinus. Next base: position 19,590,412 of record NC_045778.1, on the reverse strand, counting down.
GCTAGTAGATGATTTAGCTGTGCCTTGAGAAGATGCTAAAATCTCTTCCAGAATCTAGTAGGTTCTTAGTAAAACTATCCTGTGTTTTGAATCAAGTTGTTCACTTATAAACTAGTCAACACTATTTAATAAGTTCTATACATGTTACTTTCAGGAATAAAAAAAATTAAGATATACTTGCCAACATCAGGATTTTAACAATATCGTAAAGGTGATGAGCGTGTACAAAACTAAATGAGCATTTTAGGAAATTTTCAAAATGCTATTGGAAAAGGAGAGGTGAGGGTTTACTTCTGAGCAGAGTTGTTGGGGATAACTCTGCATGGAAACCATTGAGAAACAGGTAGGATTTTAATAGGGAGTTATTTTGGGAGACACTTGCTGTAGTCAAAGGTACATTATATGTAAGAACTTGGGAGAAGAGATAGAAATGTATAGAAATATTGTTACTGTAAAGGACAGTACTTGAGAAGAGGTGGCAGAAGATAGGACTAAAAACATAGATTAGGATAGAGAATAGATGGTCTTGAATTTCTTATAAAGGAGTCTTTCCACTTGAAGGTATGGGTTTATGTGTGAGTTTAGCCATTGGGAGTAGTGTATGGCTTGCTGCCTAATGGTCTATACTTTGTTTCAGTGTCCCTCTTCACAGAGTCCATGCTATAAACTCCCTCAGGTATCAGCTGCTTAAAACTTGCCTTCCTGATTTTCAAGTTCTCCTCTAAAGAGCTCTTTCAGTTTATTATTTTAAATGGTAGCAATATTCCTGGAGGTGAATCGCAAAATGATTTTTTTCAATCTCTTTTATATAAGGTATCACTGAAAAAGTATGATTAGATTCAATTCAGTTGTCTCCCACAAAAGTAATATGTAGAAAATACCAACCAAGGTGACTCTCAGTGTGATTAATAGCCTAAAGATTTAGGTTAAGGATATAACAGAGAGAACTGTTCTGCTTAAAGGTGTTGAACAAATTATCTCAAAGAGCCAAAAACAGCGTCCAGTTTTTACTTGAAACAATTTGTTCTTGGAATATTGTCAGCTAAAATTGTGGTCAACTTTTGCAAATTGTATGAATTTGCACTGCATATTTTATTTAGTGTTAGCAAAGCTCCAATATGGCTCTGCATAACTTACACAATACACCATGAAAATGACTTCAGAAACTCCCACAGAAGTTGACAAATTGGGCATCTAATGCTTTTAAGCTAATTGCATGCTTAGTGGTTAAAGAGTCGACTTGTAAAGAGTGAAGATCAGGGTTTCTTGGAGATAATGCTCTGCCTACTGCCATACTGAATGCAGCCCAGCACTATATCATAAATATTACAAAAGCTTAAAGAAGAAAATAATGTGAACTTTAATCAGCATTTGACTTACTCTTAAGTGAAGTACTCATGAATCATATGCAATATCATAGCAGTTTTGAGACCTATTCTTGAATTTTCAAGCTGTTATTTTCAGGAAATTTAGAGAGCAAATTGCTAAGTGATAAAGAGTAATTTGATACCATTGCTTATGCCACTTTTTTTTTCTCCCTTGCAGACTGGAAAAAAGGAAAGGAGTAATACCTTGAATATTGCAATAGAAAACATGTGCAAGAAGACAAGAGACCTTCGCAGACAGGTGAGTGAGGAGAGAAACGTGGAGACAAACACCAAGCAAAAGGAACCTTTTTTTCTTCTTTTTAAATTAATTTAGAACACAAAACAAGAACAATAAATATATACTTTCCACATTTACGTACCTCAGCTGTTTTTGTGGCAAACGTAAGATAGAAGAAAGGGACTTAATATTAGGCAGAGTTACATTCAAATGCTGGCCCTGCCATCATCATCTGTGTGACCTCAGGAACAGATTGCACCTTTCTGAGCCTCTCTGAACCTGTAAAATGGAATTAATAATACACGATAGGGCTGAAATGCCTCTGAGTGCCTGGTACATAGTAAAGTTTTAGAGAATGTTGGTAAATTGATTCTATTACATTAAAAACTGAGTTTATTATCCAAATGCTTAGAGCGAACAGCTAGCAATTCAGAGACCCTACCAATTTCCCCTTCTAACTCTTGCCAGGATGCTTCAAAAGTTAGTTTCTGTTTAAGTTAAGGCTACTTTTAACCTTAGGTCATCAGGAACATAGGATTAGAAAGGATTTCATTAAATAATTTAGAAGTCTAGTGTTATGCCACAAGTTGAAATTTTTTCCTCCAGAAATATGAAGATTTAGCTATTTTCAAAGACCTTTGCTTTCCATTCCTTTCCACTGTTTAATAACCGGAGTTCTTTTTCATGTACAGCTTTAACTTGGTCACTATCAACACATAAAAGTGGGGCAAAAACTTTTCAACCATAAACTATTAATGCAATATATTATTATTAGTTTATTTGTATTATTATTGTAGTTTAATGGGAAGATTTAGTAAAATGGCCTGAGCAATCTTTTAATTCAGAAGTAGATTTGGAAGTGGAATAAATAGGGATCCCCAGCCAGGTAATAATAGCTGTGTAAAAGCACAATTTTGAAGGCTGGGAAAATTCCAATTTCTCAACTTTATGGCCTTAATGGGAATTCTATTTCTACTGTCAGCACTTAAAATCATGGAATGTAAGAGTTGGAAGGAACTTAGCACAACCTGTCTTATGATGCAGATGAGAAAGCAGGTTAGTGTAGTGAGGTGACCCACCTAAGGAGGAGGGGGACTGAACCTACATCCACTCATAACCTACACCCACTTCAGGAACTCTCACCCTCAGGACTGTCCTCCCTGTTAGTTGTACTACTTTCATTCTCTACCTTCTTCAGTATTTCTACCCCATCTGCTCCTCCCCGGACTTGGAAAAGTTGTTACTATGAGCTGTTAACAACTGTGTCTTTTATTCTGGTCTCATCCCTCTAGATTCCCTTCAACAAAGTTATGCACAAAGACCTGATGTACATTTAGACCTCCAAAGCTTTTGGAATAATTATTTTTCTTAAAAAAAAGTTAAAGCAATCCTTTGTGTGTAGGATTACCAGATTTAGCAAATCAAAGTACAGGATGACCAGTTAAATTTGAATTACAGATTAACAGCAAACAAATATTGCATGGGAACATAATTAAGTATAAAATATAGTTGCGTTGATCTGAAATCCAAATTTAACCAAGAATCTTGTATTTCATCTTGCAATCCTACTCTGATTTCCACCTCACATCATCAGTGAGACAGAGAAACAGCAAGGGGGTTACTAATACTTTTCTTCATAGTAAGAGGATGTTTCTAGCTCCTAGAGAACTACTGTGTTCCAGAGTTATGAAAATTCCCTGTGGTTTCACAGGTCACATCTTCATTTTTTTGGTTAAGTACTGCTGCTTAACAAACCACTATAAACAATAGCAACCATTTTACTGTTTCATGATTCCATAGGTTGGCTGGGGTGCAGGTGGGGCTGTTAGTCCATTTCTGTAGTATTTTCACTTGTGGTCTCGTAGGTAGTTCAAATGGTGTCTGGGTTCAGGGCTTAGTATTTGAGGCCTCAGTTCTTCTTTTTCTTTCTCTCCATGTGGTGTCTAATCCCCTAAGGCCCCCATTCATGTGGCTTTTCTCTCTGTCAGGGGAGCCTGGATTTCTTACACATTGGTTCAAGGCTCCAAGAAAGGAGAGATGGAAGTTGACAGGCTTTCTTAGTGCCTGAGCTCCAAAGTCACTAGGATGCTTTTGCCTCTGCATTCTATAGATCAGCATACTACAAACCCTGCTCCAGGTCAACAGGAGGAAGTGAAAGCACTATCTCTTATGGGAAGAGTGGCATGTGTATATGGGAAGATGGGATTGTTAGGAGCTGTCTTTGGAGACATCCATGGTCTTCGGTGTGAGTTGAGGTAGTTGCTTTGATTTGTTCTCAGTATCCTGACTTGCCTTCCCAAGAACTTAATTTTCCATCCTGATGTTTATGCTTGTGGCAATAATACAAACTAGTTTAAACAACATGAGTCATCTCCACCTCTTCTTGCAAAATTTATTAAGCAGTCTGTTTTGAGCATCCTGTATATACTGTACTTTTTACAGAGGAAGGAGAAAGTCCCTATCCTTACAGTGTTTTTCATTGGAATATTTAATGTTCTTTTCTTGTTCTAGATCTGTGTTTGTTTGCTTGTTTTTAGTAGGAAAAAAACAAGCAAACAAAGCCTGTCTCCCTGCTCATTCATCTTAATTCCTTTGCTTACCCATGGCCTGTCCATTGGCAGCACAGAAACATTTTAGCTCAGAGAATCAATGGACTTCATCTGTGAGGAATGAGATAGATTTCTTAAACATAGCTCGGAAAAAGAAAATTATACATTTTGGGGTAATAACATGAATGTCCTACAGGAGATTTACTGTTTTTTTATTTCAAATAAACAATTTGTCTTTTCTTGCTCTGTGATTTCATTGCTTGTTGCACTAGAGAGCAAAGACAAAAGTCCTTGGCATTGTGTTCCAGAATTTCTATAATTTGGCACCAACTTAATCCTCATAATTTTTCTTCTTTTTTTTTTTAGTTTTGCTATAAAATTTATTTATTTTATTTTTTTAACACCTTTATTGGATATAATTGCTTTACGATGGTGTCTTAGTCTCTGCTTTATAACAAAGTGAATCAGTTACACATATACATATATCCCGATATCTCCTCCCACTTGCGTCTCCCTCCCACCCTCCCTATCCCACCCCTCTAGGTGGTTACAAAGCACAGAGCTGATCTGCCTGTTCTATGTGGCTGCTTCCCACTAGCTATTTTACATTTCGTAGTATATATAAGTCCATGCCACTCTCTCAGTTTGTCCCAGCTTACCCTTCCCCCTCCCCGTGTCCTCAAGTCCATTCTCTACGTCTGAGTCTTTATTCCTGTTCTACCCCTAGGTTCTTCAGAAACTAATTTTCTTTTTTTTTAGATTCCATATATATGTGTAAGCATATGGTATTTGTTTTTCTCTTTCTGACTTACTTCACTCTGTATGACAGGTTCTGGGCCCCTCCACCTCGCTACAGATAACTCAATTTCGTTTCTTTTTATGGCTGAGTAATAGTCCATTGTATATATGTGCCACATATTCTTTATCCATTCATCTGTCGATGGACACTTAGGTTGCTTCCATGTCCTGGCTATTGTAAATACAGCTGCAGTGAGCATTGCGGTACACGACTCTTTTTGAATTATGGTTTTCTCAGGGTATATGCCCAGTAGTGGGATTGCTGGGTCATATGGTAGTTCTATTTGTAGTTTTATAAGGAACCTCCATACTGTTCTCCACAGTGGCTGTATCAATTTACATTCCCACCAACAGTGCAAGAGGATTCCCTTTTCTCCACACCCTCTCCAGCATTTATTGTTTGTAGATTTTTTATGATGGCCATTCTGACTGGTGTGAAGTGATACCTCATTGTTGTTTTGCTTTGCATTTCTCTAATGATTAGTGACGTTGAGCATCCTTTCATGTGTTTGTTGGCAATCTGTATATCTTTTTTGGAGAAATGTCTATTTAGGTCTTCTGCCCAGTTTTGGATTGGGTTATTTGTTTTTTTAATAATGAGCTGCATGAGCTGCTTGTAAATTTTGAAGATTAATCCTTTGTCAGTTGCTTCATTTGCAAATGATTTCTCCCATTCTGAGGGTTGTCTTTTTGTCTTGTTTATGATTTCCTTTGCTGTGCAAAAGCTTTTAAGTTTCATTAGGTACCATTTGTTTATATTTGTTTTTATTTCAATTTCTCTGGGAGGTGGGTCAAAAAGGATCTTGCTGTGATGTATGTCATAGAGTGTTCTTCTTATGTTTTCCTCTAAGAGTTTGATAGTGTCTGGCCTTACAATTAGGTCTTTAATCCATTTTGAGTTTACTTTTGTGAATGATGTTAGGGAGTGTTCTAATTTCATTCTTTTACATGTGGCTGTCCAGTTTTCCTAGCACCACTTATTGAAGAGGCTGTCTTTTCTCCATTCTTTAGTCTTGCCTCCTTTATCAAAAATAAGGTGACCATCTGTGTGTGGGTTTATCTCTGGGCTTCCTGTGCTGTTCCATTGATCTATATTTCTGTCTCTGTGCCAGTACCATACAGTCTTGATTACTGTAGGTTTGTAGTATATTCTGAAGTTAGGGAGCCTGATTCTTGCAGCTCCGTATTTCTTTCTCAAGATTGCTTTGGCTATTCGGGATCTTTTGTGTTTCAATACAAATTGTGAAATTTTTTTGTCCTAGTTCTGTGAAAAATGCCATTGGTAGTTTGACAGGGATTGCATTGAATCTGTAGATTGCTTTGGGTAGCATAGTCATTTTCACAATATTTATTCTTCCAATCCAAGAGCATGGTATAGCTCTCCATCTGCGTGTATCATCTTTCATTTGTTTCGTCAGTGTCTTATAGTTTTCTGCATACAGGTCTTTTGTCTCCATAGGTAGGTTTATTCCTAGGTATTATATTCTTTTTGTTGCAAAGGTAAATGGGAGTGTTTACTTAATTTCTCTCTCTGATTTTTCATCATTAGTGTATAGGAATGCAAGAGATTTCTGTGCATTAATTTTGTATCCTGTTACTTTACCAAATTCATTGATTAGCTCTAGTAGTTTTCTGGTAGCATCTTTAGGATTCTCTTTGTATAGTATCATGTCATCTGCAAACAGTGACAGCTTTACTTCTTCTTTTCCAATTTGGATTCCTTTCGTTTTCTTCTCTGATTGCTATGACTAAAACTTCCAAAACTATGTTGAATAATAGTGGTGACAGTGGACAACCTTGTCTTGTTCCTGATCTTAATGGAAATGGTTTCAGTTTTTCACCATTGAGAACGAAGTTGGCTGTGGGTTTGTCATATATGGCCTTTATTATGTTGAGGTATGTTCTCTCTATGCCTATTTTCTGGAGGGTTTTTATCATAAATGGGTGTTGAATTCAGTCAAAAGCTTTTCTGCATCTATTGAGATGATCATATGGTTTTTCTCCTTCAGTTTGTTAATATGGTTTATCACATTTAGTGATTTGTGTAAAGAATCCTTGCATTTCTGGGATAAACCCCACTTGATCATGGTGTATGATCCTTTTAATGTGCTGTTGGATGCTGTTTGCTAGTATTTTGTTGAGGATTTATGCATCTATGTTCATCAGTGATATTGGCCTGTAGTTTTCTTTGTGACATCTTTGTCTGGTTTTGGTATCAGGGTGATGGTGGCCTCATAGAATGAGTTTGGGAGTGTTCCTCCCTCTGCTATTTTTTGGAAGAGTTTGAGAAGGATAGGTGTTAGCTCTTCTCTAAATGATTTTTTTTTTTTTTTTTTTTTCCGGTACACGGGCCTCTCACTGTTGTGGTCTCTCCCGTTGCGGAGCACAGGCTCGGGACGTGCAGGCTTAGAGGCCATGGCTCACGGACCTAGCCGTTCTGCGGCCTGTGGGATCTTCCCAGACCAGGGCAGGAACCCGTGTCCCCTGCATCGGCAGGCGGACTCTCAACCACTGTGCCACCAGGGAAGCCCTTCTCTAAATGTTTGATAGGATTCACCTGTGAAGCCATCTGTTCCTGGGCTTTTGTTTGTTGGAAGATTTTTAATCACAGTTTCACTTTCAGGGCTTGTGATTGGTCTGTTCATATTTTCTACTTCTTCCTGGTTCAGTCTCGGCAGGTTGTGCATTTCTAAGAATTTGTCCATTTCTTCCAGGTTGTCCATTTTATTGGCATAGAGTTCCTTGTAGTAATCTCTCATGATCTTTTGTATTTCTGCCGTGTCAGTTGTTACTTCTCCTTTTTCATTTCTAATTCTATTGATTTGAATCTGCTCCCTTTTTTTCTTGATGAGTCTGGCTAATGGTTTATCAATTTTGTTTATCATCTCAAAGAACCAGCTTTTAGTTTTATTGATCTTTGCTATCATTTCCTTCATTTCTTTTTCATTTATTTATGATCTGATTTTTATGATTTCTTTCCTTCAGCTAACTTTGAGGTTTTTCTGTTCTTCTTTCTCTAATTGCTTTAGGTGCAAGGTTAGGTTGTTTGTTCGAGATGTTTCCTGTTTCTTGAGGTAGGATTGTATTGCTATAAACTTCCCTCTTAGAACTGCTTTTGCTGCATGCCATAGATTTTGGGTCGTTGTGTCTCCATTGTCATTTGTTTTTAGGTATTTTTTAATTTCCTCTTTGATTTCTTCAGTGATCACTTAGTTATTAAGTAGTGTATGTTTAGCCTCCATGTGTCTGTATTTTTTACAGATCTTTTCCTGTAATTGATATCTAGTCTCATAGCGTTGTGGTCGGAAAAGATACTTGATACAATTTCAGTTTTCTTAAATTTACCAAGACTTGATTTGTGACTCAAGATATGATCTATCCTGGAGAATGTTCCATGAGCACTTGAAAAAAATGTGTATTCTGTTGTTTTTGGATGGAATGTCCTATAAATATCAATTAAGTCCATCTTGTTTAATGTATCATTTAAAGCTTGTGTTTCCTTATTTATTTTCATTTTGGATGATCTGTCCATTGGTGAAAGTGGGGTGTTAAAGTCCCCTACTATGAATGTGTTACTGTCAATTTTCCCTTTTATGGCTGTTAGTATTTGCCTTATGTATTGAGGTGCTCCTATGTTGGGTTCATAAGTATTTACAATTGTTATATCTTCTTCTTGCATTGATCCCTTGATCATTATGTAGTGTCCTTCTTTGTCTCTTCAAATATTCTTTATTTTAAAGTCTATTTAGTCTGATACGAGAATTGCTACTCCAGCTTTCTTTTGGTTTCCATTTGCATGAAATACCTTTTTCTATCCCATTACTTTCAGTCTGTATGTGTCTCTAGGTCTGAAGTGGGTCTCTTGTAGACAGCAAATATATGGGTCTTGTTTTTGTATCCATTCAGTTAATCTGTGTCTTTTGGTGGGAGCATTTAGTCCATTTACATTTAAGGTAATTATCGGTATGTATGTTCCTATTCCTATTTTTGTAGTTGTTTTGGGTTCGTTATTGTAGGTCTTTTCCTTCTCGTGTGTTTCTTGCCTAGAGAAGTTCCTTTAGCAGTTGTTGTAAAGATGGTTTGGTGGTGCTGAACTCTCTCAGCTTTTGCTTGTCTGTAAAGGTTTTAATTTCTCCATCAAATCTGAATGAGATCCTTGCTGGGTAGAGTAATCTTAGTTGCAGGTTTTTCTCCTTCATCACTTTAAATATGTACAGCCACTCCCTTCTGGCTTGCAGAGTTTCTGCTGAAAGATCAGCTGTTAACCGTGTGGGGATTCCCTTGTGTGTTATTTGTTGTTTTTCCCTTGCTGCTTTTAATATGCTTTCTTTGTATTTAATTTTTGACAGTTTGATTAATATGTGTCTTGGCATATTTCTCCTTGGATTTATCCTGTATGGGACTTTCTGTGCTTCCTGGACTTGATTAACTATTTCCTTTCCCATATTAGGGAAGTTTTCAACTATAATCTCTTCAAATATTTTCTCAGTCCTTTTCTTTTTCTCTTCTTCTTCTGGAACCCCTATAATTCGAATGTTGGTGCATTTTATGTTTTCCCAGAGGTCTCTGAGACTGTCCTCAGTTCTTTTCATTTTTTTTTCTTTATCCTGCTCTGCAGTAGTTGTTTCCACTATTTTATCTTCCAGGTCACTTACCCGTTTTTCTGCCTCAGTTATTCTGCTATTGATCCCATCTAGAGTATTCTTCATTTCCTTTATTGTGTTGTTCATCATTGTTTGTTTCATCTTTAGTTCTTCTAGGTCCTTGTTAAATGTTTCTTGTATTTATTCTATTTCCAAGATTTTGGATCATCTTCACTCTCATTATTCTGAATTCTTTTTCAGGTAGACTGCCTATTTCCTTTTCATTTGTTAGGTCTGGTGGGTTTTTATCTTGCTCCTTCATCTGCTGTGTGTTTTTCTGTCTTCTCATTTTGCTTATCTTACTGTGTTTGGGGTCTCCTTTTTGCAGGCTGCACGTTCGTAGTTCCCGTTGTTTTTGGTGTCTGTCCCCAGTGGCTAAGGTTGGTTCAGTGGGTTGTGTAGGCTTCCTGGTGGAGGGGACTAGTGCCTGTGTTCTGGTGGATGAGGCTGGATCTTGTCTTTCTGGTGGGCAGGTCCACGTCTGGTGGTGTGTTTTGGGGTGTCTGTGGACTTATTATGATTTTAGGCAGCCTCTTTGCTAATGGGTGGGGTTGTGTTCCTGTCTTGCTAGTTGTTTGGCATAGGATGTCCAGCACTGTAGCTTGCTGGTCGTTGAGTGAAGCTGGGTGCTGGTGTTGAGATGGAGATCTCTGGGAGATTTTTGCCATTTGATATTATGTGCAGCTGGGAGGTCTCTTGTGGACCAGTGTCCTGAAGTTGGCTCTCCCACCTCAGACGCACAGCCCTGACTCCTGGCTGGAGCACCAACAGCCTTTCATCCACACGGCTCAGAATAAAAGGGAGAAAAAGTAGAAAGAAAGAATTAGTAGAAGTAGAAAGAAAGAAAGAAGTAAAGAAAGGAGGGAGGGAGGAAGGAAGGAAGGAGGGAAGGAAAAAAAGAAAGAAGATAAAGTAAGATAACATATAATACATTTATTAAAATAAAAAAATAAGAAAAAAGAAAAAAAATTCTTTAAAACATAGATGGATAGGAGAAATGGTGGAAGCAAAGCTATACAGACAAATTCTCACACAGAAGCATACACATACACACTCACAAAAAGAGGAAAAGGGGAAAAAATCATAAATCTTGCTCTCAAAGTCCAACTCCTCAATTTGGGATGATTCGTTGTCTATTCATGTATTCCACAGATGCAGGGCACATGAAGTTGATTGTGGAGCTTTAATCCGCTGCTTCTGAGGCTGCTAGGAGAGATTTCCCTTTCTCTTCTTTGTTCTCACAGCTCCCAGGGTTCAGCTTTGGATTTGGCCCCGCCTCTGCGTGTAGGTCGCTGGAGGGCGTCTGTCCTTCGCTCAGACAGGACGGGGTTAAAGGAGCAGCTTATTCGGACTTGACATTGCACCAGCCTGAGGTGCGCCGTGCGTTCTCTGGGGTAAATTGCCCCTGGATCCCGGGACCCTGGCAGTGGCGGGCTGCACAGTCTCCCCGGAAGCGGGGTGTGGACAGTGACCTGTGCTGGCACACAGGCTTCTTGGTGGTCGCAGCAGCAGCCTTAGCGTCTCATGCCCATCTGTGTGGTCCGTGCTTTTAGGACGCGGTTCACAGCCCGTCTCTGGAGATACTTTAAGCAGCGCTGTTAATCCCCTCTTCTAGCGCACCAGGAAACAAAGAGGGAAGAAAAAGTCTCTTGCCTCTTCGGCAGGTCCAGACTTTTCCCCGGAATCCCTCCCAGCTAGCCGTGGCGCACTAACCCCCTACAGGCTATGTTCACGCCGCCAGCCCCAGTCCTCTCCCAGCGCTCAGACCGAAGCCCGAGCCTCAACTCCAGGCCCCGCCCGCCCCGGCGGGTGAGCAGACAAGCCTCTCGGGCTGGTGAGTGCCGGTCGGCACCGATCCTCTGTGCGGAAATCTCTCCCCGCTTTTCCCTCTGCACCCCTGTTGCTGCGCTATCTTCCGCGGCTCCGAAGCTTCCCCCCTCCGCCACCTGCAGTCTCTGCCCGCGAAGGGGCTTCCTAGTGTGTGGAAACTTTTCCTCCTTCACAGCTCCATCCCACTGGTGCCGGCCCCGTCCCTATCCTTTTGTCCCTGTTTATTCTTTTTTGTTTTGCCCTACCCACGTACGTGGGGGGTTTCTTGTCTTTTGGGAGGTCTGAGGTCTTCTGCCAGCGTTCAGTGGGTGTTCTGTAGGAGTTGTTCCACGTGTGCATGTATTTCTGGTGTATCTGTGGTGAGGAAGGTGATCTTCGCGTCTTACTCTTCCGCCATCTTCCCGGAAGCTCCCATCCCTATTCTTTTGTCTCTTTTTTCTTTTGCCCTACCCAGGTACGTGGGGAGTTTCTTGCCTTTTGGGAAGTCTGAGGTCTTCTTCCAGCGTTCAGTAGGTGTTCTGTAGGAGTTGTTCCACGTGTAGATGGAGGAAGGTGATCTCCACGTTTTACTCCTCTGCCATCTTGAAGGTCTCCTGTCAGTCCTCATAATTCTTAACGTTCCTTCTCCTTTCACTTTCTTCCTCAGTTCTTCCTGCTTCACACCAGCACACTAACCTGTTCTCTGGCTAGAGTCTACTTGCTATTCACCAAATTTCCCACCACTTCCATACTCACTTCCGGATACACATGCGTCTTTGTATATATGGCTTGTTCAATGTGGTGCCTTTCCTATTTCCCTTACTCTCCCTACCCAACCCCTAAGTGACTGAGGAAGTTCAAGACTAACATAAATGCTATTTCTCCCATGAAACCTTTGCCATTTTTATCAGCTGGACTTATTCTTTTTCTTCCTGGAGCGCTTACAGCATTGGTAGTTGTATTATAGCAGTAATCATATACTGCTTGTCTTTTTCTTCTCTAGTGGATTTTTCTTCACACTGGATTTTAAATCCTTAAAATGATAGTTATGACAACATCTCTCATTTAGCAAATGTTTTCTACCCACTGTAGTCCTTACATTATTGATTTTTATCCCTGGAGCAAGAAATAATGCCATGACTATCTGAACCTCTCAGGTGAGTCAATTTACTGAACATTACCCAGCTAACTGGTAGAGCCAAGGTTTCAGCACAGATCCATCCATCTAAACCCAGCCCACATTTGTAACCACTGTGCCAGGGGCCAGGGATAATGACCTATTCACCTTCAGAACTTCTAGTGTGTAATACACTGATTTTACTATTATAAATTTTTTTCTTCCTGATTATTTATTTTACATGTTTTCAGAATTTCAATTTTCTTGTTCCTTTAATCTCTTTTCTCATTTATTTGAGAACTGCACGCATATTAAAATTCTTAATAAGGAAGATTTTAAACCTTCTTTACTTCATTACAAAATTCAAACAATCAGATATATTCCATTTCTACTGAATTATGCAGAGTGAAACAGATATTTGATTTCACTAAAGGCAGGTTAAAATTTTTATATATATTGAGAAATAATTGTCTATTTCATAAAGGCCATAGTAAAGACTTAAGGTATGTCAAATAAAATAGGATTCTGGTGAAAACAAACAAAGAAACACAACAATTTGATTGATTCTTTAGCTGCTGAGTTGCTGAATTGCTGTACTCATCTCTTTTCCATGTTGGTAGTACCGGTGCCACACTCAGAAAAATGTGTTTAGGTTCTTGTACCTCCTTCTCCTCATTCTTGTCATCAAATAATATTAAGTATCCATAAGATACACATCTCATTAAATTGACACAGTAGGTGTATGCTGAATTAATTATTAGGTGATTTAGTTCCTATTAGTTAATTGAGTTTTGAAAGTCACATTTTGCTCTTTGACTTAAAATTAAAATGGCATTAATAATACACAAATATAAGTTTTATACTTCCCTGAGGGTGATTCTTTTCTAAAACACTTTCTCTTCTTTCCATTCCTCTTTCACACACAGTTTCATTTTTTCTATTCCTTTATTTGGTGGTGGTTAGAGGGTGGGCAGGTCTTTGTTACAGTTTGCACATACAGCCGTCACTTTTGGAATTCCACTGTAGAGAAATATTTTATCTGAGATCCCAAACCACTTTCATCAGTGGTAATGTACAATTGAAATGAAAAAAATTCCATATGAATATGTCAGAACATACAAAGGAAATTACTTAGCATGGCATTCGGGGTCTTCCGTATTTTGTCCCTATGTTCATTTATGGTCTCATCTCATATTTCCTCTTTCATGGTCAGCCATAATACAGGAGATAGCAGAATTAAACCCAGTGGTGTGCAAAGCAGAAGTGGCAAAGTGTGATCACCAATGGGTAGTTTATGTAAGACATCAGAGCCTATTACTTGCTACGCGAACAAACAGCACTAACACCAGATAAATGTGTCTATATTGGATTCCCCTGAAAACAGATCCTGAGACTGGGGCCTTTATTCAGGTTATTTATTTGAGAGGCACTTCCAAGAAGCAAGTGTAAAAGAATATCAAGCATAAGAGAACAGGCAGGGAAGGAGGAAAGGATACGCGATTGAGGTCATCACTATAGGCAACAGTTGCTTAAGGACCTCTGAGAAGTGACGGAATGCCTCCCAGAATTGTCTGACCAATAGATGGAAGCTGGGAATTTTATCCAGTAGCTCCCGTACCCATTGGTTGAGGGTTGCTCCCAGTAGTATTGACTCTCTAGAACTTTGAGGCTGTTTGTGCTTGAGCTGAGAATCTCACAGAGACTTGGAGCAGGCCCTGAGAAAGAATAACAAAAAGAAGCATGGAATGCTTGGGATGTCTTTGGAGGATGTGGAACTGTCCCCACCCCCCAGCAACACTTGAAATCGGAGACTGGTCCAGTGGATGACATGTAAAGTACCAAAGGCCTCTAATGTAGCCTGTAATCATAGCTATGAATGTAATGGTAAATGATCAGGAATCAGTAAGAGAGAGAATCTGGTGAGAAAACTGTGGGTTGGTTGCATTGATTGTGCTGTTTGTTTGCATGGGTTGAAGATGCTTTCAAAGGGAAGGATATTTCCGTGCCTGCTGATGGTTTGCTATCTCTTAAGCGTATCACTCATGTCTAACACAAGTCACCGATTTCTGGCCATTTCCTTCTGTCATCTTTTAATCTTTTTGTCTGAATTTTGTTCTTTTACCTGAAATACCTTTCACTATTTCCATTGTGCCTAATGAGACTCTATTTCAATCTTTTCTCTACCATCACATTCCGGTCACACTAGATACTTGTGATTCTGGAGGATTATAAGGGACCATGTGTTTCCAACCTGACATTTTTCACAATACCTAGCTCTTGGTAGAAATGTAAGGAAATGGTGTTCAGAAATACTTGTTGAATTGAATGAAATCAAATACACAGAAAAGAAGATTCAACACATCCATAATGTGGGTGTTATAATTGTGTTTGGTAGGATAAGTTCATTTGAAGAGCATTGATACAGAGGTTTATTTGAAAGTTTCCCTTTCAGCTGTTGGGTCATTTCCTCTCTTTGTTTCTTGGCCATCATCTCAGCCTCTTTTTAGGTCCTACTCTCCATCTGCATGACTACCATAAGTGGTAATATTTTTTAAGATTTTATTCTTGGACATCTCACTGTGCATCTTCCTCTATATGATTCTCTTCACCTCCTTGGCTTGAATTACCTCCCATGTGTATGCTGGCTTTCAGCCACATATCTCTAGTGTAAATCTCCTCTTAGCCTCCCTTCTATATGTCCTGGTTACAAATGAAGGAAGAAAAGGATAAAGGGGAGGGATGGTCATTGGCAACAGCTCCCCTTCTGAGAGATTTCTTCTACTTTTCTCTCATGTACGTGGAACTAACACAACTTGCATTTCCCAGCACAACTCCTAACTTATGATCTCTTGCCTGACTTCCCTGGTCCACTCTTTATGGACATCAAACAGTTCATTCACTCAAGGTCTACCCCTTGCTTTGTAAACACGTAGCACTCTACACCCTGTCCAAGTAAATGCTCAGTAAATGTTAATTAGTTGCCATTAGTGATTTGCGGTTCTGCATGCTAAGCAGAATCTTTCCTTGGGGATCTTCCTACTGCCTTTGTGAAATTGTTGATAGCCATAAAAATTTCACAGTTCTTCTGAGAAAGCTCCACTGTCTTAGACAAAGGTATTTTTCTCCCCCAAACCTATAATTATTATGGATTTATTATCCTACAATTGTTATAGGAAGAGAGACAGTGCTTTTTTTTTTCATGTAGCTACATCATTTAACCCCTTGAAAATATATTAATTCTAATGTAATCCAAAACTAGAGTAAGTGTCTGCTGGTTTTAAAAAATATTCTAAAATATAATTTTCACAGAAGGCAAGTTACAAATTCCCTGTCTGATACCTAGTCATATCTTTATTACAGAGATTATTAAATTGAGGGAGTTGACCAAAAACTTTGGAGCCATTCATAATCACTGACATTGTTAATGAAACATTTCAAGATACTGTGATCTTTAAGGACTCAATATTATATAAATACAATGCATTAATTTTCCAACTCAGTTTTAAATTTCATAAAATATCTGCTGAGTAGAGTAATTGCCTGATTGTCATTTATAAGCTTACACATAATCTAATTTAAAAGAACTAATTGTAGTAGAATGTTATACTTGTTTAATAACTTAAGGTGTGAGGGCAAGAACAGTTAATGCAAATGGAGAAAATTGGACATCAAACTCATTTTCTATTCTCCTTGCTCTATTAATCTGTTACCCACTGGCATAATCAGTGATCTAACTTGGTTTAATTACCATGAAGTCTACAGTTCAGCTAATCAAAATTTATCATGAGTTCTTCCAACAAAGTAGAAAACATTTTATACTTTTGTAATTATGAAAATACATGATGTACAATGTTGTTTGTACACATGCATAAACATTACAATAGTGCAATTTCTTTGAGGGAAAAGTACAGTACTATCACTTATAATCTGACCTCTGGGCTAAGTACAATTTAAGAAAAAAGAGAGTCATTTTTGAGAGCAAGAGAGCTATTGCTCGATGATTTTTTTTCTTGGATATTTAGCTTGCTTTAGCATTGTAAGTGACATTCATACAGTCTTAAATATTATGATTTTAGAGACTGTGCAAAAATACATAAAAAAGAAATTTTGTAATTACTGAGATTGTAAAAATAGGAAATAACAAGAACTATTTCTTGGAAAAAAAGAAAAAACAACTGAATTTTTTATTTCTCCTCAGCTCCGTAAGGCTATTATAGATCATGTGTCAGACTCCTTTTTGGATACGACAGTCCCACTTTTGGTTCTCATTGAAGCTGCCAAGAATGGCCGGGAAAAGGAAATAAAAGAATATGCTGCAATATTTCGTGAACACACCAGCAGGCTTGTAGAGGTGAGTGTGCTAGAACTGTAACTACTCTAAGTCCAGGAGAATAGGGCTCTCATTCTGCATTTATAGCTGAATTGGATTCAAATAAAAACTTTTGTCCACTTATAGCAAATGAAGCAGAGTTGGGCCAAAGTACTATGAAGGTATGTATGTCAAATTGTATAAACTATCCCTCAATGGCTTGGAAAAGGAGCAAGTTATTTAGAAAGAATTATGAAAATATGATCGATATATTTTCTTAATGTGTATTTTCAGAGCTACACACACACATACACAAACCTGGTTAAACACAGGTTTTATCCTTACAAATACTTTCTTCCTATTCTAACTTAAAAGTATTAGATGCTTTCTCTCATGCCACTTTATTGTTTCTCTCCCATCTTTTCATGGTTGTTACTCCTTCAGCCTTTCAAATCATATTCAACTATGAAACATGACTATAGGACATGAATGTAGGGTATACAGGGATAGAGAAACACAGAATAATTAAGTAGGGATAGTGGATTTGTCCATGTCCCAGTAGAGGCAAGAGGAGATGATAAAACTGTAATTTTCTCCTGCTTGGAAACTGGAAACATGGAAATGCCCCATGATTTGGGGGGTAGGGGGGCCATATTGCTGAAGGAGCTATGAAGTGCTGGGCTATTCCTAGAAGACAGGTAGTGGAATTTACTGTCTTATGGACATCAATAATACAACCACGGTATAAGAGAAAGCCTGAATGGAAGAATTCCTAACCCCAGTAAAGTGACAGTACTCGTAAGTCCAGGAGTACTGGAAGGAAGGGGAACATGTGGTTGACCAGATCCTTGTACTAGAGCGATACACTGCTGGTACCCATCAGTGTGACTCTATCAGTTGTTTATGGCTTGTGTCAGTACTCATTGTCAGTGCTATGTGCTATGCTGATTATTAAATGTTCTATGCCTGTGCTATGCTGATTATTAAATGTTTTGACTGCCACACCTTCCTATATAGGCCATGAATTCTGTGATGAAATATGTATTTGGGGGGCCAAATTGCTTGTAAAACTTGTGTTAGAAATAGTCCCCACTTGCATTAGAAATGTTGTATAGTAAACGTTCTATACGACGTTTACTAAAGTAGAGGACTTTTCCAACATCTTTAATGTGGATCAACTGGGAAGGAAGTTTCCGAAGTAGCTAGCACTTCCGCTGGGTCCCAGTCTTCACGTCTAGAAAATAAGAGTGGCTAGATAGATGATTACTAAGATATAATTTCAGCCCTGAAACTGCCCCACCTACGACTTTGAAATCTTTGAACTTGCCAAGAACTCTGTGAGACAGGGCAGCTGATGTAATTCCCATTGGCCTTATGTGGAAATAAAAATACAAAACCTAAAACAAGCTAATGAGAGTCGAAGCTGATTTCCGGGTTTACCGTGTTTAAATAATTAATTCAGCTATTTATTACTTATCTAGTTTTATTTATTCCTTCTTGTACTCATTCCTCAAATATTTAGTAACTATTCCCAAAGGAAAATGTTAAAAGTTAAAAGAGCAGAACAGAGGAGCAGGTCATTAAAGGCACCTAAGTGTGGCTCCTGAATATCATAAATCTTTTGTCTAGAAATGTGTTTTCTAAGCTGAAGGAACACCAAATTATGAAAATAACTTTTTGGTGAAATATTCTGAAAGTAAAAGTTGGTTTGTGCTAATAACGTTGGATCCTTATTCCTATTTTTCAGTTTAGTTTCTAATGAAACATAAATCTCATGAGGTGCTCAATAAAGGATTCCTTGATCCCACGATTTTGGGGAAAAAGTTCTATTTCTCCTCTTGGAGATTTTACGTATCTGAAAAATCCAGATATAAAGAATTCTCTTTAAGTCAGAATTTCCCCAAATCAATTTATCTAAAGTTCTCTTTCTTTCATGATGCTTATTAGTAAGGCACTGCCTTCCAGAAACACTTGAGAATACTACCTTATTTTATTACCAAATGACAGTTTATTGCTATGTAGATAGAGCTCTAAGAATCTATTTTAAATGTTTAAGGATTTTGAAAATTCTGTAGTTCATGTGAATATGAAACAATAACAGATTTTGGAATTTTGAGCTACTAGGGGACTGAGAATGGGTCTTATTTAACTCTTGGTTCCCTTAACACATTATAATGAGATTATGCTGGCTTTGGAGTCTTCCAGTTCTCACTCTGATATTACTTAGAAACTTGTCTTCAGTTCTAGTAAGCTTTTACTAGTTAACAAACCATCCCCAAACTTAGTGCTTAGAATAATCATTTGTTATTCTCTTACTGATCTGCAGGTTGACTGAGCAGAGCTGGGCAGTTCTCATGTAGGGTCTCTTTCATGTGCTGGTTGTCAAATACTGGCTGGGGATGGAACCCTTCAAAGGTTTGATTTGGCTAGACAAGCAAGATGGTACATTCACATGATTGAAAGCGCATGCTAGCTGTCAGCGGGGAGCTTAGCTGTGGTTGTCAACTGGAGCACCAGCCAATAAATACATGGCCTTTCCACGTGGCTTCAGCTTCTCAGAGCGTAGTTTCTGAGTTCTGAGATGAGAAGTCCCAAGAGCAAGCCAGAAACAGGAAGTAGAGCTGACATTCTCTTAAGGCCTGGGCCCAGCAATTGGCAGAGTACAGCTTCCGCTGTACTTTATTGATCAAAGCAACCACAGAGCCTGCCCAAGCACAAGGAGAGAAGAGGCAGCAGGAGACTCCACGTCTCACTGGAAGGAGCGGCAGAGTATTTGTGGCCACCTTTAATTCACACGTCTCTTCTTAGGGCTTCATTTGCTTTAGCTGTAAAGTGAAGGTTAAACAAGATAATGTCTAAGGTCACTACCAGTTTCTAAAATTTTAAGATCTGAGAAATACTTGTTACAGTTGAAAGACTCCTAGCTCTCTAAGAGATATAGACATAGGAGAAAATGAAAATGGTTTTTAAGTATACTGCTCAAACACTAGGTTGTTTATATATATCAAGAAGGAAAAAAAAGAAGGCTGCATTTATGTCCCAGGAAAATTCTTTTTTGAAAGGAGCTGTCTAACCAAAGCAAGAGAGAAAATCATCATTAATTTACTACAAACATTGAGATAAAAGTGTCTGGGGCAGAGTCTGAGGAAATAAGAGAACTAAAATATATCAGTTTCAGAGGACGTTGTGAGTTCACTTTGTATGGATGGATTGGTTACCAGTCTTACACGTCCCTTTTCCTAACCACCCCCCCCTACACAGACAAGCACATATACCCATCTTATTCCCAAGCTGGGTTATTTGACATAGCAGCGCAGATTCGATACTAAATGACTTCAAGAAAAAGCTATTTTCAATGTGTTTGGGTTTTGATACCTCAACTATGTTTGTCAGAGAAATTTAAAATCTAAAAGTGAACTTGTTGAAGTAAGACATAAGTGGGGAAAAAAAAGTCTATTTTTAAAGAATTCCTATCAGACCTTTTCCTATCAGAAAAAGTCCATGCTGTTAAAGGAGTGCTTTAGAGAATGGTTAACTTATAACTTTTACGAAAGGGATAGTAAAAAGTCGAACTGAACACAAAGCAAAATCACAAAGCCTTAAGAAATTCTGTGAGTAATAATTAGAAAACAAAAAGGATTTGGAGTATTGGTGAAAGAAATGAGAATGAGGAAAAAAGTGGCCAATAAATCGGGCCTGAACATTCCCATTCTCTAGTGAAGTCATGTCTATTTTATTACCATGTAGTAAGTTTAACATAAAGTGACCATGGGTGAAATGATGGTTATAAAACCCTGGGCAGTACCAATAACTGGAGAACTTACATCCTTGTGGCTAATTTTATTTTACTTATGTTGAATTAAGTAACTGTTATGCAAAGCTTTTCCTACTTTGAACATCCAAGTTAGTCTGTGTTTTTGGATCCACCAAGGCACAGTAAGAATGAGACACAGGAGTCGAGGTTGGCCTTTTAAAAATTAAGCTCACATAGTGATTAGCAATTAATGACAATTAGCAATTAATGTGCTTATTGAATTGTGCTCCCCAGTACTTTGATGTTGCACTGATGGTGTCTTAGGGCACCGTTAACTCTACTGGCTTCCACCAATAATATCTACTAAACAAGAAGTTTAAAATATTTTATCTTAAAAAGAAAAATATTCAGTAATTCTAGAGGGTAAGGATTTTATTTTTTTATCGCTTTAAGCTTCCTCTCATAGCAAAGTCTATAAGCTAGTTCTCAATAGATCTGTCTTAAATGAAGAAACACATTCATAACACTCGCTCAGTTTTCTTCCTCTCTAAAAAGTTGACTCTGAGGATTCCAGTAACTGGACTTGACATATATGCCTGATCCCAATTATCTGAGTACCTCCCTACTCTGTTGTACAAAGATACTTTAAAATAATACTACACAATGATATTAGCAAATGGCTTTGCCATTAGTCATCAAAAGCAGACAGACACTATAAACCCTGCTCCAGATCTCCTTCAGAAGGAGTTTGTGACAATTTGATAACATCTTTAAAGAACTTAGCCCACTTCAGAGATAAAGTTTGTAGCTTTAATGTGGTAATGTAACTATTATTCAGAAGAATGCCGTTATATAGTCAATAAAGACATTGTTTTTATAATGGCTATTAAATATTTCTCTAAAATTAATTTTTAAAACCCCCACTATTATTTCTGAATCATATTACAATTTGTTCTCAGCAAGTCAATTCAGGTTGAACACTACAGTTGCTACCAATTAAATGATAAAATCTCCTGTTTGTTCCATGGATTTTATCATATTAATTATTATTAAGCCTGCCAGTGTTAATGATCAAGACCTGGAAATTTCCTGTGAATTAGTGAAGTTTCTCTATGTGAAAAGCCAGCTTTGTCAGTGCTTTGACTTATTCATCAAAAATTCATGTCTTGATGTACCTTATTTTAGTAAGTTTCATGGGAGCCTTTCATCAAAAAGGAAAAAGTGGGTGGACATTTAATTATAATACTTCCCTCCAACCTACAAAGCTGATTGTTCCCACTCACAAAATGGCAAGCCAGATTTAGCAAAGCCCCAGTGCCAAGAGAGAAGACTTTAGAGGGGGACTCTTGCTGTTTGCAAGAAGTGCTCATTGCTATCAGCTCTACTAATATCGTTGCATTTTCACAGAATGCTGTTCAAATGTCACGCATTGCTTTAATTGATCATCTGTTATCAAATAAGGATATGTTTGGTTCTAAATAAATCAAGCTTTTAGAGACCCATCCCATTCTTCCTTCTTTCTCGTCCTCGACAAGAAAAAAAAAAAAAGGAAAAAAAAAAAAGAACAAACCCATATTTACGCTTGTACACAAACCAACAACTGTTCTACACAAACCAACAACTGTTCTCAGTGAGCATCTTGGCAGCTCTCCTCTTTTGCTGGGGAAAGGATATTATAGCTAAGTCAGAAATGGTTTTGCTTATATAGAATAGAGCACACAGGTGTGACTGCCCACTCCCTGGATTAGAAACTGCTCAGCATTTTAATCTTCTTTTAGTTAAAAGACATGATGAACATGATTCTTCAAAGCCTAGCGTGAAAGCACAGGGAGTGACCTTTCCATATTTTAGAGGTTTCTTTATAAATTTTCTATTCATGGTCTTTGGAATACAGGGAAAGTTCAGTGATACAATTATAGACAAGTCAGAGACTTTCCATAGTCAAGTGTAGTTTATTTTTGAATGGAATATTAGTGTTTCGGAATTAAGAGAAAGAAAACTATATGGGCTTAGAGTAGTTTGGAAATTCAGCGTGAAGTAAGCAATATTTACATTAAACCTTAAAAACTAGGCAGGACTTGGGTATGAAAAACTAGAACTCCAAGTGGAGATAACAGCATGAATAAAGAATAAAATGAAATCTAGATTTAAACTGGCTGGAGCATGAAGTGGGATAGCAGTACCTGATGAAGAGCCTTGAGTATTGGAATGCTAGGGTGAAGAAGTTAGATTTCGTCTTATAGAACTGGATCCAGTAATGGATTTGGAAAGCAGCAGTTGCTTCTCAGCAGGGAAGAATCTCAAGGGAAGTCATATTGTGTGGTGGCTATTTTGCATCAGAACATAAAAATTTCTAACCTCCCCGAATTGCTTCGAATCTCATGAACATAAGCTGGCATTTAAAAATGACTGGATTTAAAACCTACTTATTATCCTACAATAAATGGAGAGAAGAAAACTAGTTTTAATAATGAAATTGGAGCAGAGAACAAGTGTCCCAGGACTTAATGGCACTAGATTGATGTTATACAATAGAAATAGAAGGCAGGCCACATATATAATTTTAAATTTTCTAGTAGCCATACTAAAAAGAGTAAAAATGAACAGGTGAACTAATTTTAATATGTTTTATTTACTCCAGTATACTCCAAATATTATCATTTTGACATGTAATCAATATAAAAACTATTAATGAGATGTCTTACATTTTTTGGTACTAAGTCTTAGAAATCTGTTATAGACTTTATACTTACAGCCTATTTTAATCTAGACTAGCCACATTTTAAGGGCATAATAGCCATAAGTGGCTCATGGCTCTGTTTTAGATAGTGCAGTTCTAGACAGGTGATTGGCAAGATGAGGACAAGAGTGTATTCATTCATTCATACAGTCATTCATTTAACAAACATGTCTTCAGTGCCTACCATGTGCCATGTACTGTGCTGGACTCTGGGACTCTAGAGCCTTTGTTTTTGTTTCTCTGGCCTGATATACAGTAAGCACAACATTCAATAAATCATTGTTGAATGAATTAGTATAAGAAATGAAGTAGAACGTCCGTTAATCCCATAGGAGATCTTAAAAATGGTAACACTGTGTCTTACTGAGTAAAGTGTGAAATATGGAGACTTTCTTGATGTTCCTGGGAAAGTGAATTAGTGTCTCTTGTATCTGTCCTGTAAAAGGCATACTCCATTGTAAAGTGAAGATAACAGTAAGATTAGGTTGACACATTAAAATACCAAGTGCCACATGATGTGGACATCATTGTTCAGTGAATATTACTCTTCTTCCCTTTCCTCTCTTTAACATGTGTTCTTTTTTTTTTTCAATCTGGAAAGAGGTTACTTGAATCTCCAATACCCCTGATAAGCAATGAAAATTTCCTCTTAAAAAATTCATTTTAGGGCCTCCCTGGTGGCACAGTGGTTGAGAGTCCGCCTGCCGATGCAGGGGACACGGGTTCGTGCCCCGGTCCAGGAAGATCCCACATGCCGCGGAGCAGCTGGGCCCGTGAGCCGTGGCCGCTGAGCCTGCGCGTCCAGAGCCTGTGCTTCACAATGGGAGAGGCCGTAACACTGAGAGGCCCACGTACCGAAAAAAAAAAAAAAATTTATTTTATAAGGTGATGTCAAATATACTGTAGTTGTTGGACCTTTGTATGCAACTTCCAGATACAGATAAAAGTGTTTTTCAGGAACATTAACAGGCAATAAAACGGCACGTGCAAAAAAATCTCCTGCTGAAATTGTGTACCCAACATTTTGATATGTAATTAATTAATGTGTAAAACTTCTCTGAAACTGAAAACTTCCCCATATTACACTTCATGATGGTATTTGGCCAAAAGTTAACAAGCAAACATGCTGACAGTTACTGATGAATAATCCCAGGCCTAGAAGCCAAACTTTTTTTTAAATCACCAGTCTGATTATGCAAGTTGGAGCTAATCTATTTCTTTTAATCAATTCACTATTTCACTCAATTAAAAACAAAAATAGCGAGTCCCTGCAATGTGATCTATACAGCTCATTTATGCAGAGCCCTACTGTTGAGAACTGGTTTCATTTTTGTCTTTTGTGTCTTAAAACATATGAGTTCTACTCCCCTGCTTAGGTGACTTTAGCAAATTACTCAGCCTCTATGGAATTCAATTTAATGATCTGTAAATGGAAAGTAAAGGATTAAATAATCTCTCTTCCTGACATTCAAAATTCTAGAAACTAAAGAGAAGAGTTCTTTTATTTGTTTTATATGTGTAGATAACTTGGGTGAAGGAGGCTGGTTAAATAAAAGTATTGGAAGAGTGGTTATTTTATGGATTTCATAGCATAAAAGTAACTTTTTTTTAGTAATAAGAGAAAAACGAGGGAAGAAAATATAGGAAAATAAATAAAAGATTTAGTAATCTGTACCAGCATCATACAAAGAGCTTTATACTCATTACCTCATATCATCAATGCTCACAATGTGATTGAGAAAAATATTTTTATTACCATTTTGCTGATAAGGAAACCCTGGCTGAGAGAAATGAAGCAACTAGCCTAATGTCACACATCTAATAAATGACAGAGTAGGGAATCAACTTGTTTCTATCAGTGGCAGAAATTAAAGGAATAGAGGAAGCCCAATAAATCTAAAAATGGAAAGTGAGCCCAAGTTTTACTTGTTTCATTCCATGATGGAGAGAGGAAAAACCTTTCTGAATGCTTTCAGACAAGAGACCTGCTATTAAGTGGATCAAGCTGCAAAAGTTCCAAGAGTGGATTTCATTTTTTTCTAAAAATCTCTGATCTTATTCTACCATCCTTAGCTAGAGAAGCAGAAAGTCAGAAGCACACGTTTATGCCCTTGAAATCCTTCTGCATTCGGTCATTCTTCGTAACTCTTGGGTAACTGCATAGCTAACGCTTAGTGGTTAGTCCAGGATGTACGCCCTAAGTGAGATCAGGCATCATCTTCTGATGAAATAGTACAAGGAGTCCATTTTTAAGGTGATTGTTTGGAACTTGAAATATATTTTGCCTTATAATCAGTGTTATTTATACTATTTAGCTCCCTTAGTCCACAAAGCCGTATTAAATTCAAAATTGCAGAGCATTTTATTAGAAGTATTCTTCCTAACCTAAAATGCATTTAGGGGTTCCCCTTCACTCATCCCCTTTATAACCTTGTGTGCAGAGCATCCCTAAGGGAGGGGCAGAAAATTCAAATGTTTACAGCAGGGGACAGACAAGTAATGAATGTAAACGCTCCATAGATGGGCCTCTGATGAAATGGAGAACATAAACTGAGTTTAAAGGATTGACCTCAACTTATCTTTTTTTTTTTTTTTTTTTTCCGGTACATGGGCCTCTCACTGTTGTGGCCTCTCCCGTTGCGTAGCACAGGCTCCGGACGCGCAGGCTCAGTGGCCATGGCTCATGGGCCTAGCCACTCCGCGGCATGTGGGATCTTCCCAGACCGGGGCACGAACCTGTGTCCCCTGCATCGGGAGGCGGACTCTCAACCACTGCGCCACCAGGGGAGCCCCCTCAAATTATCTTTGGTCAATTATTGCTGTGTATGAAAGCAGGCCCTGTGTTCTCAGGCATTACAATTTCTTAAAAGAACTCATAAATATAGATTTTAATGTAAAAATCTTTTGATTTCTACGTGTAGACAACTAAATCAGTTTAAAACAAAATAAAAACAAAACCACAATTTCATCATTTGTACCAATACATAATGCCAAGGACCACTAGTTTTTTCAGTCTCTGAGGTCAAGTTATGAAAGACAAGCTTCCCCAAGATGAATTTTTGAAGGAGCTGTAGATAAGATCTGGAGGATGTCCTGATAGTAAGAATCAGGTATTGAAGCTAGCTATGGAAAGGAGGTTGGTTTGGGTAAGTGGGCTCCTTCCAATTTTCTTTCCTGTAGTGGTTAACTTTGAAATAGGAGGTGAATTGCAAAGGGTTAAGAACCCAGAGAAGATCAGCTATTTCCTCTTATCTCCTCTGCTGCTTGGAAGCAATTCTAGGGTAGGAATGGGGAGAGAGAAAGGGGGATCTTGCCAAAGGATATTTCATATATATGTTAGACCCAGTTAAAGCTATAGCTGTGTATGTTCAGAAAATTCCTTTCGTGAGAAATCAATTACACTTGGAACTTTCTGCACAATGGAAGTGTTACATTTGATACTTTTAAAAGAAATGCTGTCATTAGTGGCAAAGTCAAATTTATTCTGCATTCCTTTGATCACTTTGTCTAACGTATAAGGAGCATGAAAAGAGACTTGGGTTTTCTAAATCATTCTTTGACATTTTTGTGAAATTATTCATGGTGTGCCAAAATAAAAGCAGAACATCCTTAGAGGGTTTGACTTTTGTGCTTTCAGTCAGTCTGGTAAATGACTGCTACAAATTCCCTTTGTCCTCCCCATATCTTTCTTTCACTTTAACTCTCCCTCTCACTCTTTCACTCCAACCGTTGGTATAGTCAAATTATTAATCGAAGTGTCAAAGGAGAACATCTAGTTGCTTTAATTTGCCTTTGCTAGCAACTTGATGTCTAAAGAGTTTGCATTATATTTGCAAAAAGCCACCTATTCCTCACATAAATATTTTTCAAGACAGGAGCTGTACTGGTGCTGGGGATTCAATCACAGACAGAGAAAAGATAGACTCTGCCCTATTGGAGCTTACCATCTAAGAGAAAGTAAAGAAAAGTAAATTGCAATTGTGTTTGGATGTGAAAAATGATGTTAGGGATGAACTACTGGGTCCTGTTGGGGACATTTGTGGTTATTGGCTTGGTTTAGGATAAAAATGTTACAATTTTGAGGAATTGGCTTAAAGCTGTAAATTTAAAAGGGCTGTTGGTTTAAAAGTCAAATTAGGCAAAGGAGAAGGGGAAAGAGGGCTATTTCAGAGACAGAAGGACTGGTACATTTAATGTGCCAGAAGTGAAGAGTACAGATTTCTCATATGGTACAGACAGTTATATGATACATGCATGTTTAACTTTATAAGAAACTGTCAATTTTTTTTTTTTTTTTCCAAAATGGCTAGACTACTTTGCATTCCCTCCAGCCATGTATATGTGCTCCAGTTGCTCCATATCCTTGCCAGTACTTGGTACTGTCAAAGTTTTTGTTTTTGTTTTCACCATTCTAATGTATGTAGTATTATTTTATTATGCTTTTAATTTGCCTTTCCCTAATTACTAATGACATTGAATATCTTTTTTGTGACAAAATTATCAAGATATAATTCATATACCATACAGTTCACCTATTTAAAGTATACATTTCAGTGATTTTTAGAATGTTCTCAGAGTTGTGCAACCATCACACTTATTTTTAAAGCATTTTATCTCACCTAAACTAGGCAATCACTAATTTACTTCCTGTCTCTATACATTTGCCTATTCTGGATGTTACATGTAAGTGGAATCATATGTCATGTGGTCTTTTGTGACTGGCTACGTTCACTTAGCATAATGTTTTCAAGGTTAATCATGTGTAGCATGTATCAGTACTTCATTCTTTTTATGGCCAATTCTATGTATGGGTATATCATGTTTTAGTTATCCATTCATAAGTTGATGGGCGTCTGGGCTGTTTCCGTTTTTTGGCTATTATTAATAATTCTGATGAACATTTTTATACAGGTTTTTGTGTGGGTGTATGTTTTTATTTCTCTTGGGTATATACCTAACAGTGGAATTCCTGGGTCATATGATAACCCTATATTAAATATTTGAGAAAATGCGGGACTCTTTAGGATGGTACCAAACTGTACCATTTTACATTCCCACCAGCAGCGTGTGAGCATTTCAGTTCTCCTCTTCCTTGTCAACACTTGTTATTGTTTGCCTTTGACTATATTCATTCTAGTGTATATGTCTCGTTGTGGCTTTGATTTGCATTTCCCTGATGGCTAACTATGTTGTACATAATTTCATGTGCTTTTTGCCTACTTGTATATCTTTTCTAGATAAATATTAGTTTAGATCTTTTTTTAAAATTTTTAAAAATTTTTATTTACTTTATTTTTGGCTGCATTGGGTCTTCCTTGCTGCGCGCGGGCTTTCTCTAGTTGTGGCGAGCAGTGGCTGCTCTTCGCTGTGGTGCGTGGGCTTCTCATTGTGGTGGCTTCTCTTGTTGCGGAGCATGGGCTGTAGGTGCACAGGCTTCAGCAGTTGTGGCGCACAGGCTCAGTACTTGTGACACGTGGGCTTAGTTGTTCCACAGCATGTGGGATCTTCCCGGACCAGGCCTCAAACCTGTTTCCCCCGCATTGGCAGGCAGATACTTTAACCACTGTGCCACCAGGAAAGCCCTAGTTTAAATCTTTGATTCATTTTACAAATTGGATTGTTTGTCTTTCTATTATCAAGATTTAATGGTTCTTTATATATTTTAGAGGCAAGTCTCTTTCAGATACGTGATTTGCAAAATTTTGTGTGTTGTCTTTTCATTTCTTGATGGTATCCTTTGAAACACAAAAGTTTTGAATATCGGTGAAGTGCTATTTACCTCTTTTATCTTTTGTTCCTTGTGCTTTTGGTTTCATATCTAAGAAACCATTGAATAATCAAGAGTTATGAAGATTTGCTCTTATGTTTTCTTCCAAGAGTGTTATAATTTTAGCTCTTACTTTTTTTTTTTTTTTTTTTTTGCGGTACACGGGCCTCTCACTGCTGCGGCCTCTCCTGTCGCGGAGCACAGGCTCCGGATGTGCAGGCCCAGCAGCCATGGCCCATGGGCCTAGCCGCTCTGTGTCACATGGGATCCTCCCGGACCGGAGCATGAACCCGCGTCCCCTGCATCGGCAGGCAGACTCTCAACCACTGCGCCACCAGGGAAGCCCTAGCTCTTACATTTAGGTCTTTGATCAGGTTTGAGTTAGCTTTTGTTTATGGTGTTACATATTCAAGAAGAATCTAGTTTTATTATTTTTCATGCGATATCCATTAGTCCCAGCACCATTTGTTGAAAAGGCTACTATTTTCCAATTGAATCCTGTAAATCAGTAGACTGTAAGTTTGAGTGTTTATTTCTTGACTCAGTTCTATTCCATTGATCTATATGTCTATTATTATGTCAGTACCACTTGTCTTGATTACTATAGCTTTGTTATAAGTTTTAAAGTCAGAAAATATGAGCCCAACTTTGTTCTTCTTTTTCAAGATAGTTTTGGCTATAATGAGTCCCTTGAATTTCCATATGAATTTTAGGATAAGTATGTCATTTCTGAGGGAAAAAATCTGGAATTTTGATAGGGATTGTGTTGAATCTATAGATCAATTTGGGGAATATTTCCATTTTAACAATGTTAAGCTTCTGATTCACAGATATGAAATGTCTTTCCATTTATTTAGAACTGCTTTAATTTATTTCAACATTTTATGGTTTTCAGCATATAAGTTTGCACTTCTTTTCTTATTTAATTCCTGACATTTTATTCTTCCTGATGCTATTGTAAATGTTATTGTTTCTTGTTTTCATTTTTAGGTTCTTTTTTGCAGTATATGGAAATGCAATTTTTTGTATATTGATCTTGTATCCTGCAACTTGCTGACTTTATTAGTTTTAATAGTTTGTCTATGTTTGTGTATACTGCTTAATATTTTCTATATATAAGATCATGTCATCTGAGAATATAATTATATGTCTTTATTTCAAATATGGATGGCTTTAATTTCATTTTCATGTGGAATTCCCCAAGCATTTTTTTATGCTTTTTTCCATTTGTATATCTTCTTTAGGGAAGTGCCTGTTCAAACATTTTACCTATTTTTTAATTGAGTTGTTTATTTACTTATTTTTGTATTGTTTAAAAGTGTTTTATATATTTTGAATACAAGTCCTTCGTTTATGTAAGTCATAAGGGTTTTCTTTTATATCTGTGGCTTGTCTTGTTAATATCTTCATAGTATCTAGGGCAGAAATTTAAAATTTGAAAAGTCAGAATTATCGATATTAGTAAATATGGATCACGCTTTTGTGTTTTATATGAGAAACTTTTGCTTAACCCAGAGTTACAAAGACTTTCTTGTGTGTTTTCTTCTAAGAAGTTTTATACTGTTTAGTTTTTTTTTTTTTTTTTTTTTTTTTGGGGTACGCGGGCCTCTCACTGTTGTGGCCTCTCCCATTGTGGAGCACAGGCTCCAGAGACGCAGGCTCAGCGGCCATGGCTCATGGGCCTAGCTGCCCCACAGCATGTGGGATCTTCCTGGACCGGGACACGAACCTGTGTCCCCTGCATCGGCAGGTGGACTCTCAACCACTGCGCCACCAGGGAAGCCCTACTGTTTAGTTTTTACACTTGAGTTTTTATTCCATTTTGAGTTAATTTTTCTATATGGTGCAAGGTAGGGGTAAAGGTTTGTTTATGTGTGTGTGTATTTATTGCATATGGATGTCCAATTGTTTCAGCATCATTTCTCCATTGAATCATGTTTTTACTTTTGTTAAATATCAATTAACCTATATTGTGGGTATACCTCTGGTTTACCGTTCTATTCCATTGCTCTATGTGTCTACCTTTCACCAATACCGCAATGTCTTTAAAACTGTAGCCTTGGGCTTCCCTGGTGGTGCAGTGGTTGAGAGTCTGCCTGCTGATGCAGGGGATACGTGCCCTGGTCTGGGAAGTTCCCACATGCTGCGGAGTGTCTAGGCCCATGAGCCATGGCCGCTGAGCCTGCACTCCGCAATGGGAGAGGCCACAACAGTGAGAGGCCCGCATACTGCAAACAAACAAAAAACTGTAGCCTTATAGTAAACCTTGAAATCAGGTGTTGTGAGTCCTCTAATACTGTTCTTTTTAAAAATTGTTTCAGCTACGTTAATTCCTTTGTCTTTCTGTGTAAAAGTTGGTACAATTCCTTCAATACCTACAAAACTGTTGCTGGGATTAAGATTGCAATTGCATGTATCTGTAGATCAGTATACAAGGAATTGACATCTCGATAATATTCAGTCCTCCAATTCTTGAACATGATATATCTCTCTAATTGTTTACAGTATCTTTGAGTTTTTTCATCAGTATTTTGTAGTTTCCAGCATCCAAACATTTTTAGTTACTAAATATTTAAATAATAAAGCAAATTTAACTTATTTCTTACATTAAACAAATCCATTTTAAGATTTTCTACTTACTTTGTTAATTTATGGGGCCGGGGGCGGTGGTGGTGTGTATTTTGTGTGAATGCCAGGAAACTTGCCTATTAATTAGCTGGCCTTACTTGGAAACTAATGTAAGTAAAAAGTTTGGTGCTGCTTTTAATACTAAAACTTGTAAGAATCCTAGAAGGCACTAAAGACTAATGTAGTGGGAAAGAACATAGAATCAGACAAACAAGTCCTGACTTCAATATCGTGTGAACTTGAGCAGCTTATTTAGCCTCTCTGGGCTTCAAATCTCTCCTTAGGAAGATGGATATAATAGCATACTTATTCATAAAGATTTTGTGAGAATTAAATGAAGTAGCGCAAGTAAAGCCTTTATGATAATGTCTGACAATGCAGTAACGTTGCAATAAACATTAGCCTAAAAAATCTCAGGGAAGAAAGGTGCAAATAAAACTGTTTTTGTTCACAGATGACAAAATTGTCTATGTAGAAAATCGGAAATAATGGACAAAAATCTGCTGGAACTAAGAAGTGATTATAGGAAGGTTGATTATAGCAAAGTTAACATACAAAATTTAATCACTTTTCTATAGCCAGCAATGACCAAGTAGAATTGGAAATTAAAAACACATTATCATTACATAGGAGCACCTAAATATATAAAGCAAATATTAACAGACCTGAAGGGAGAAATAGACAGCAGTACAATAATAGGAGGGGGCTTCCCCTTTCACCACACTTTAAACAGTGGATATATCATCTAGACAGAAAATCAATAAGGAAACATTAGACTTAAACTATGCATTAGGCAAGACGTATCTAACAGATATATGCAGAAGATTCCATCTAATAGCAGCAGAATTCACATTCTTCTCCAACATGCATGGAACATACTCCAGGATAGATCATATATTAGGCACAAAACAAGTCTCTGTAAATTTAAGAAGACTGAAATTATATCAGGCATCTTTTCTGACCACAAGGGTTTGAAACTAGGAATCAATTATAGGGAGAAAACTGGAAAATTTACAAAAAATTATACAAATTGAACAAAAAGAATAGCCAGAATCTCCAGGATATTAATTAGATAGGAGTTGTAATACATCTATCAAGTAGCAGCACATAAGATACAAACTACACCTAGGAAAGCATCCACAAGGGGACATTTACACTCAAAGTGGCAGATTTATCTGATTTCAAAAATTCAACACTTTTTTGTTTTTTAAATTTTTTAATTTAATTTTTATTTTGTGTTGGA
This sequence comes from Phocoena sinus, assembly GCF_008692025.1. Classification (NCBI taxonomy): domain Eukaryota; kingdom Metazoa; phylum Chordata; class Mammalia; order Artiodactyla; family Phocoenidae; genus Phocoena; species Phocoena sinus. The sequence continues at coordinate 19,557,450 of NC_045778.1, read as the reverse complement.
ATATAGTTGATTTACAATGTTGTGTTAGTTTCAGGTATACAGCAAAGTGTTTCAGTTATACGTATACACATATCCATGCTTTTTCACATTCTTTTCCCACATAGGTTATTACAGAATATTGAGTAGAGTTCCCTGTGCTATACAGTAGGTCCTTGTTATTTTATATATAGTAGTGTGTGTATGTTAATCTCAAATTCCTAATTTATCCTTCCCCTCACTGCTCCCCTTTGATAACCATAAGTTTGTTTCTGAGGTCTGAGTCTGTTTCTGTTTTGTAAATGAGTTCATTTGTATCATTTTTTTTAAGTTCCACATATAAGTGATATCATATGATATTTGTCTTTCTCTGTCTGATTTACTTAATATGGTTATCTCTAGGTTCATCCATGTTGCTGCAAATGCCATTATTTCATTTTTTTTATGGCTGAGGAATATTTCAATTTTTATATGTACCATATCTTGTTTGTCCATTCCTCTTTTGATGGACATTTGTGTTGTTTCCATGTCTTGGCTGTTGTAAATAGTGCTGCAGTGAATACTGGGGTGCATGTAGCTCTTCAAATTATGGTTTTCTTCAGATATATGCCCAGGAGTGAGATTGCTGGATCATATGGTAATTCTGTTTTTAGTTTTTTTAACAAACCCCTGTACTGTTCATCATAATAGTTGTACAAATTTGCATCCTGCACCAACAGTGTAGGAGGATTCCCTTTTCCCCAGACCCTCTCCAGCATTTATTGTTTGTAGACTTTTTGATGATGGCCGTTCTGACTGGTGTGAGGTGATACCTCATTGTAGTTTTGATTTTCATTTCTCTAATACTTAGCAATGTTGAGCATCTTTTCATGTGCCTGTTGGCCATCAGTATGTCTTCTTTGGAGAAATGTCTGTTTACATCTTCTGCCCATTTTTTGATTGGGTTGTTTGTTTGTCTGATATTGAAGTGCATGAGCTGTTTATATATTTTGGAGATTAATCCCTTGTCGGTCTCTTTGTTTGCAAATATTTTCTCCCGTTCTGTGGGTTGTCTTTTCATTTTGCTGATGGTTTCCTTTGCTGTGCAAAGCTTTTAAGTTTCATTAGGTCCCATTTGTTTATTTTTGTTTTTATATTCATTACTCTAGGATGTGGGTCCCAAAAGATATTGCTGCGATTTATGTCAAAGAGTGTGGTAACTATGTTTTCCTTTAAGAGTTTTATAGTATCCAGTCTCACATTTAGATATTTGATCCACTTTGGGTTTATTTTTGTGTATGGTATGAGGGAGTGTTCTAATTTCATTGATTTATATGTGGCTGTCCAGCTTTCCCAGCACCACTTGCTGAAGAGACTCTTTTCTCAATTGTATATTCTTGCCTCCTTTATCATAGATTAATTGACCAGAGGGGCATGGGTTTGTTTATGGGCTTTCTATCCTGTTCCATTGATCTATATTTCTGTTTTGTGCCAGTACCATACTATTTTGATTACTGTAGCTTTGTAGTATAGTCTGAAGTTAGGGATCCTGATTCCTCCAGCTCCATTTTTCTTTCTCCAGTTTGTGTTGACTATTTGGGGTCTTTTGTGTTTCCATAAAAATTAAATTTTTTTTTGTTCTAGTTCTGTGAAAAATGCCATTGGTAATTTGATAGAGATTGCATTGAATCTGTAGATTGCCTTTGGTAGTATAGTCATTTTGACAATATTGATTCTTCCAATCCAAGAACATGATATATCTTTCCATCTGTTTTTGTTACCTTCAGTTTCTTTTATCAGTGTCTTACAGTTTTCAGAGTATAGGTCTTTTGCCTCCTTAGATAGGTTTATTCCTGGGTATTTTATTCTTTTTAATGTGATGGTAAATGGGATTATTTCCTTAATTTCTCTTTCTGATCTTCATTGTTAAAAAATCAACAATTTTCAGCAATAAATGGCTATGGACTTGCCATTTATAAGTCTGGGAAAACACAAATAGATCTGGCATTCTTGTGAGAACGTTGAAGTCTTTTAATCCCCAGATGCATACATTTTATGTTATCATACTTTTCCAATTTTCAAAGCCCCTTAGCATTAGATTTTCTTACTTAGGTTTGGCATGAGGTGGTGCTGATTCTTTTGACACCAGAGATACCTCGATGAGCTCTGTGGCAAGAACTGACAGCAGGAAGCACAGTCATTCTTTAAGAAATGGACTGTCACCATCAATTCTTTTGTTTAGACATCTGGACTTTTGTCAGTATAAGTGTCCCATTTGACCTATGAGCTCATGCCAGGGGGAAAAGAATACCCTCGTTATATACCGAACTTTATTATTTTCCTGGTTGCTATAAGCCTTTTTTAAAAAGCAAGAGCAAAATAAATGAGGAAAAGCATAGGGATCACCCAAGATCCATCTATTTTTATGATTGTTTCTAGGATACCTTCCTCCCTAAGAATTGTCACAGAACAACCCACACTATAGTAGTTATTCATCAAGGGAGTCTCTTTTTTTGTAGTCCTGTTTTCTAAATCTTCCAGAATATGAAAACCACATTTCCATGACGAACCATCATGTCACTTCTGGAATTTGTGGTCAGTCTCAGACATTTCTGCAGGGAGCTAATAAAGATTGGACCTGAATCGTGACTGGCAGATAGCTAAGTGATGGTGTGGAGATCAGTTTTCCATAAATCAATCTGTGTTCAGAAGATTCACAGCCACAAAGCTACCTGCTAAATTAAAAAAGGACTGTAGTGCTGCACTGAGAGTGTGACGTGCAGTACAGGCAGTTTTACAAGAGCCAAATAGAGAGGTCTGAAGCCTTCCATGGTGTGATCACTACATAAATATGGATTTAGCAACTTCCTATTCACAAATGTGGCCATGATTAACCATTTAATCCTTAAGACTTTTCAGCTCATGTATTATTTTCCTAAGAATAGGAAGGATTTTTTTTTTTTTTACATTGTTGATAGATTGAATACCTTCTCTCTCCAAGCTGTGGACCACAGAGGAAAAAATAAAACATTAAGGCCCTAGATGATAGACATTTTCTAAGCTTGTAAGCAACATTGAAGTGATATAAAATAAAAACATTTTAATTTGCTTCTATTTCTGGCTCTGCCACTGGACTGTGGACACTATGATACTGGGAAAGTCATAGTGTACCAGCATTTTGTTTCTGTTGTGCCTTCTACCATCATCATCTTTTTTTTTTAAATCTAATTTAATTTTTTTTAGTTAGATTTTACTTTTTATTTTTTTCATAGATCTTTATTGAGGTAGGAATATTTTTTTCATTTGGGTAATTCTTTGAGATTATTAACCAAAAATGTACCAAGTATGCAATTAATAACCCCTTCTACCAATCACAATTCATGATAAATTTTTCAGCACATACACACATACATGCACACACACCACAATGCATCTACTTTTAGCAGTGTGTCAGGGGAAGACATTTAAAGTTGTGGGAACAAACTTTTAAAGATTGACTCTATTGGGATGAAAATAGTTTTGCAAAATTTGGCACTCTTGGGGAGTCAGGGAACTCTCACTTTAGACTCTCCTTCTGTTTTTATGTGGAGAGACAAAGAAGTTGTTTCCTAACATGCCCTATGGCAGTGACTGAACTTCTTTGTGATTCAGTTTCTTCAAATACAGAATGGGAATAATACTACCTTACAGAGTACTGTGAAGATAAAATTATATGGCTAACATGCAAGGGCTTAGAAAAGGAAAAAAAGAATACTATGTGGATAATGCTTATAGTAATAGTTATCCTGTGTAAGTGCTTTTGTGTGTCAGACAATGTTACGTGAATTATCACATTTAGATATTATTTGCCTCGTTTGATGGAAAAGGAGGGTTAAGAATGGTGAATCAGCTTATCAACCACGCGCAATTAGAAGTTGGCAGAGCTGCAGTGTGTGCACAGGTTTGAGTGGATTCAAAGGCCATAGTTTTAAATTCTAATATACCTTTTATAAAATGTATCTTTCTTTGTCTTGACAAATGGTTTTTGATTTGAAATCTGTTTTTCTAAAATTGTCAAGTACTATGTTAGCATTTACTCCAAATGACAAAAATCAACTTTAATACATCTCATTGGACAGGAGACAACCAAATAGAAGAGGCTACGGGCACTTCTAGTCTGTAATCTTTATTTTGCAAATGGAAAAATTAAGGAAAGTGCCTAAGGCATACAGTTAGTTAGTACAAGGGTGATTACCAGAGCCCCCTATTATAAATGTCATTAATATGACTCATAATCTCATGTCTTATCATAGAGTAATATTATATATCTTCTTTCTCTAAGTCATCAATATCTAGAATTCTGGCTCTGTGCATTACCAGACGCTCCATGTATGGGGCGTATAGTCACCATTCTGTAGTTTAATAGAATGAAAATAAATGTGAACACTTTATACTCTTTAGAAGAAGGCCTGGCTTTCAAAGGATGGTGTACAGATACTCTAGTCTTTTAGATACTCTGTACATCCTGACAGTATGTTTGTTTCTAAATGGTAGAGTTAATGCCAGCAGATGAGCTTGTTCTTTGGTGTGATTTTTACCAAGTTTACTGGATGGCCTTGAGCAACTACAGAATAAGCAAATATAAGGTACATCTGGGTTTTTTTTTTCTTTTTTTTAATAAAGTTCTAAAATGTTTAGAAGCTGTGTTGATATTTCTGCAGATGCAAAACTTGAAAAGCCTGGTACTTGAGGATAACAAATAACGTGGTACACTGAAAGGAGAGCCACAGACCTTGTTGTGACTGATAACTGGGTATATGGAGATGACAACATGGTGAATGAGAGCCACAGGGTGCTGAGGGCAGAGCTGACTGTGAACAGCTGACTGAGTTTGTGCCGATCTATATAAAATGATGAAGCCCGGGTCCTAAATTGTGACTCTTGTCTTTTAAAGAGCTCCTGTGTTAGTGGGGCCAAAAGAATTTGACACTTAGAATTGAAATAAGAAATTTCAGAAGTCATTAAACAATCACTTGGAGGAGATGAATTCTTAAATACCTTATTGCAATTCATTTCTCAATGTAAAGAAACCCTTAGAACTCCTAAAGACATAGTGATTACACCTGAGATTCAAGAGTAAACTGAAATGAGCAGTTTCAAATATTGAAATACAAAAGAAACTTAATTATGCTAATTATTTTTCTCTAGTTATTTGGTAAGCATTTTGTTTTGGGGTCATGTGTAAGGTAGTGATCCTTTTTATGAAACAGTATTTGAGATTTTGAACTAACTAAACTTACCAATTATATAATAACACAAAGTCAGATTTTAAAATCTGAAAGCAAAGCAAACAACTTTTTCCTGCTAATCTCTGAGTATATAGTGACCATTAGATAAGATCTAGAGAGGTGATTTGCAGCAGCAGAAAGAGAGCAGCACTGAGTCACAAGACAAATATTCTGTCCTCACCAACACTCTCACTAACTAGCTGAGTGAACTTGACAAAGTGTTAACCATTCCATTATATAAAGATGTGGCAGAATTTATAAAGTGATACTAGCACTAAAGTTCTATCACTTAATTCTACAATTCAAAGAAGAATGTAGGGCTTCCCTGGTGGCACAGTGGTTGAGAGTCCACCTGCCGATGCAGGGGACACGGGTTCATGCCCTGGTCTGGGAAGATCCCACATGCCGCGCAGTGTCTGGGCCCGTGAGCCATGGCCGCTGAGCCTGCGCGTCCGGAGCCTGTGCTCCGCAACGGGAGAGGCCACAACAGTGAGAGGCCTGCGTACCGCAAAAAAAAAAGAAAAAAAAAAAAAAAAAGAAGAATGTCATATGCAGTTTACATGACTCTATGTCCTCCATAATAAATAGCTTTGTAATTATCTAAAGGGATGGTATTTTTGACCAATTCAAAGAAATGGAAACCTAAACTAAGAAGAGCTGCACAAATGTCTTATAACAAACATACCTAATCAGTCTTTGGTGCATACATATTAGCTGTAGAACTTAACAAATGGGCCAAAGCTTCTATTTCCAGCATGGAATCAGATCCTTATAGAAGATACAGATGGCCAACAAACACATGAAAAGATGCTCAACGTCACTTTATTAGAGAAATGCAAAGCAAAACTTCAATGAGGTTATCACCTCACACCAGTCAGAATGGCCATCATCAAAAAATCTACAAACAGTAAATGCTGGAGAGGGTGTGGAGAAAAAGGAACTCTCCTACACTGTTGCTGGGAATGTAAATTGATACAGCCACTATGGAGAACAGTATGGAGGTTCCTTAAAAATCTAAAAATAGAGCTACCATATGACCCAGCAATCCTACTCCTGGGCATATACCAGGAGAAAAACATAATTCAAAAAGATACATGCACCCCAGTGTTCATTGCAGCACTATTTAAAATAGCCAGGACATGGAAGTGACCTAAATGTCCATCAACTGAGGAATGGATAAAGAAGATGTGGTATGTGTGTATGTGTGTGTGTGTGTGTGTGTGTATATACACACACACACACACACACACACACACATACACAATGGAATATTACTCAGCCATAAAAGGAAGAAAATTGTGTCATTTGCAGAGATGTAGATGGACCTAGAGACTGTCATACAGAGTGAAGTAAGTCAGAAAGAGAAAAATAAATATTGTATAATATCGCTTATATGTGGAATCTAGAAAAATGATGCAAATGAACTTATTTGCTAAGGGAAAATAGAGATGTAGAAAACAAATGTATGGATACCAAGGTGGGAGAGGGGGTGGGATGAATTGGGAGATTGGGGTTGACATATATACACTACCATGTATAAAATAGATAATTAATGGGAATCTGCTGTATAGCACAGTGAAGCCAATGTTCTGTGGTGACCTAAATGGGAAGGAAAGCCAAAAAAGAGGCCTATAGCTGATTCACTTTGCTATTCAGCATAAACTAACACAACGTTGTAAAGCAACTATACTGCAATAAAAATTAATTATTAGAAAAAGAAGATAAAGTTCTTATAGAGTGATTTTGCTGCATTATGGCAGTCACTTTTCTAGAGACTGTAGCCTTTCCACCAACAATTTACTCTCTGTCCCCTCCCTTCTGCTTTTCCTTCTCTGTCTCCTCCTCCTTCTCTCTAGAGTTCTCATTTTCACCCTCTGAATACACTCTTCCTATACGGTTTTCTCTTTTATCAATAACTAGAAGCACCTCATGCTAGGCATTTTACAATTCAGTTGGATGTATTATAGTTTTCCTTACAGCAGAAATATAAGTTGTGACTTTGCGAGAACACAACCTGATGAATCTCCAAAATGGATTTCGAGTATCTAGCTCTTACTAACTACAAGATGTCTCATTTTTTCAGAAGTATCAATATTTATAAAATCTCTTAATGAGGGTTAATTTACATATAAGCAAACTTCTGCATACAAATAAAAAAGTCAAATCCTAATGATTTTATTAGTTTTATTCGCAGAGGTCTATCTTCTTTAGAAGTCTTATTTCCTAATTCGATGGGTCTGTCCTCTTTACAGATTAACAGTTACTCTGTGTGTAAACACATACAATGATACCTATTCATGCTGTAGATATCTGAAGGAATCTCATGGCCCTGTAAACTACATATATCTTATTTATCCAATATAACCACCCTTTGGGCAGGTGTTTTGGGTCACTCAGGGCTTTTGGTGCTCCTCCAATCATACGATAAGGGTAAGTGCAACCTTGGCCCATGTGTTAGACTATCCTGAATCTTATGCCACATAATTTAATTTCATACCTCTTCATTCCCTGTCAATGGAATAAGTTGTTTTGGTCTTTCATGTTGTTATCTAATTTCATGCATAAATGATAGAAAACCGGCACAGGGGAAATGGTATAAAATACAAGCTTACTAATTAAGCAATACAATAAAACAGGCTAGCACAACATATATTAAAAATATTATTGGGAATTCCCTGGTGGTCCAGTGGTTAGGACTCCATGCTTCCACTGCTGGGGGCCTGGGTTCGATCACTGGTCAGGGAACTAAGATCCCACAAGCCGTGCAGTGTGGCCAAAAAATGAATAATAAAATAAAATACACACTTAAAAAAAATGTACATATCCAGAAATACTGATTCATGAGCAGGTGAAAATGACAGGAAAAAAAAAAAAAAACTGAGAGCACTGGAAAAGGACCCTTTGCCTTGCTAATTAGATATCTTTATGTATAAGGGAATCTTGGTAAGCATGCAATACAACCTAACAGGCCACATGAACAATTGGACTTATCTAATATTTTGTAGAGGAGGAACTTATGAATTGTGTCGTGAGTTGTATTAGATTATCCTGAAGGCCTCTTTAAGCTCTAAGAATCTGAATTTGTGTTTTCTGAGTCCTCAGTTTACAATGACCATTGTAAATGGGAATTACTTTTCTTGATCCAGCACTGTATAAGCCACTCCAAGAGGCCTCCCCTCACTCTTCCTGGTATCAGACATTTCCTCCCATGGTACTCACAAAGTACTTTGATAATGTCTTTAGACTTTATATTTTGACTTACCTGCTCTTTATACAGTGGTATATTTGTCCTTCCCTGGCCTTGGAAATCTGTTTATGCAGTTCCTTCCCTTCCACATGATTATTCCCTGTAAGGACCTCCCCCTTACTTTTCAGTTCAGATGCCAGAAACCTTCCCTTATCTACATCAGAAGGCATTGCTTCCACTTCCTAAATCTGCTAAGACATCCTTTAAGAATTTTTAATTATAATTTACCTTCTGTTGTAACAGTGGTTTGCAAACTTTAATGTGTGAAAGAATCACCTTGATGACTTTTTAAAACAGGTTTTGGGGAGGGCTTATTCAAGCAAAGCTTCTGGTTCACTTAAGTAAGGTTGGGTCTAGGAATTGACATTTCTAACAAGCCCACAGATGATGATGTTGATGCTAACAGACCACACTTGGAGAACAACAGTACAATCTAAAGGGAGTTTTGCTTCTCAGAGTTCAGGGCAAGGTAGTTTTTCATCTCTGTATTCCCAGAGTTCCTTGTTCTAGGAAATGTTCTGTGAATAAAGGGCCAAACAAGGTCAAGTAGTGTTTAATCATGCTTATTTTCTAGCTCATGAAACTTTCATAGTGGTAGTTCTTTAAAGATTAAAAGAAAAGAGTTCAATTGCAAAAGGAGCTTCTCTTTGTGTTTATGGAGCAACACATCTGACAAAAAAATGTCCTTTTCACATGGAGAAAAACAAACTATAGAAGGCAAAAGAGAAATTTTTAAAGCCCATTTTTATTCCATTTAAAGGAACTACCATGTGCTGGAAAATCCAAATTTGTTCATTCCTAAGAGAAATGGAAAAAAAGGAATAGTTCAATGTAGAAAAGAAAAATAATTTGACAAAATTGAATATTACATTATAATCACATAAAGGTAATCTGAAATTTTCTCTTTTTGGAATTGAAACACAGAATCTTCCAAACCTAGGGAGCATATACCCCTGAACCTCACAGATGCTGTGTTGGTGTGGCATCTCTGTGTATGTTAGGTTTTGCACTGTCACTAAGAAACTGTTGGCACAAAAGCCTCAAGTCTAATTTCTTTAGGTTATTAAAGGACATGGTGCTCTTCTTATTGATTGAGTAAAGTCTCACCATGCCTGGCCACTGTCAGAGAAATAGAACTTTCAAGACACGGACAGGACTGAAACAGTAACATCATTTTCTTTTTTTAATAAAGTGCCCAGTTTTTTTTTTTTTTTTTTTTTCTTCAGTAACCCAAAGCAACAAATAGAAATAGAGACACCATGTCCGAAAACTCGGCCCTCAAAACATGAATTTCCAAAAGATCAGAATGTGGCCAGCCAGGAATAAGCAGCCCTTTCTATCCAATTCTCAAGTCATCTTGGGCATGCTTTTTGTAGTCTCAGAAAGGCGATCTTCATGGTTAAATACAGCCAGATATTAGAATTCTTCCTTGTGTCTTCCTCTAAAAACTTTCTCCCATATATATATATATGTAAACATATATATATATATATTTTTTTCTGGGCTGAATCCTATCTTCATATAAAGAATTTTTAATTTCTGTCTGCCGTTAAAAACGAGTTTCCTCCAGAGAATGCTGGCCCAGAAGGAGTTTTGCAAATTAAACAGTCTTAACAAGGTACTTTTGATAGGTCTATTGGAGAATAAAACATAGCATTTTGTTTCCTACTGGCCACTTCATAACTATAACTATATATATATATAAAAGATAATTTAAAAATAAAATTAATATTAAAACTTTTAAATAAAGTAAGAAATATAATAACATACTTTAACTAAATCACTAACTGTGGATGCTTAATTCACCTATCCTTAGCTGACCATGGAAATACCTATGAAAATACATGTCCTGATGCAAAGTTGAAAACATTTTTAAATCTCTGATTGACAACTCCCTTGGGAGAGTTGCTAAAAACTAGTGATTCTCAAGTGTGTCCTCAGAGTAGCAGCATCAGCATCATCTAGGACTTATTAGAAAAGCAAATTATCAGGCCCTACCTTAGTTCTATTAAATCAGGTGCTCTGGGATGTGACAGCAGTCTGTTTTGTTTTGTTTTATTGTTTTCAAGCCCTCCAGGTGTTTCTTGATGCACACTAAAGTTTGAGAACCACTGCTCTAAGTATAGTAGAATTGGAATAGATTGAGAAGCGATTAGGTAGTGGATAACTGTTGAGACATCTGAAGAGTATGGTCCAGTAGGAATTGGTTAGGAGCTATCTTCCAACCATCCCACTCTGGAACCTTTGTTTAGAAATTTATAATCTGTATGTGTATTCAGAGAATCTGGTCATCCAGGTCTAAGTGTAACGGAGATAACTGAACTAGTTTTCTGTCCTCCTCTACATCCCCCAGTCAAAATCAGCATCTCTTCTTTATTTTATTTATTTATTTATTTATTGGCTATGTTGGGTCTTCGTTGCTGCGCGTGGGCTTTCTCTAGTTGCGGCAAGCGGGGGCTACTCTTCATTGCGGTGCGCGGGCTTCTCCTTGCAGTGGCTTCTCTTGTTGAAGAACATGGGCACTAGGCACATGGGCTTCAGTAGTTGCAGCACATGAGCTCAGTAGTTGCAGCGTGCAGGCTTCAGTAGTTGTGGAGTGTGGGCTCAGCAGTTGTGGCTCCCGGGCTCTAGAGCACAAGCTCAGTAGTTGTGGCGTGCAGGGTTAGTTGCTCTGCAGCATGTGGGATCTTCCCCGACCAGGGATCAAACCTGTGTCCCCTGCATTGGCAGGCGCATTTTTAACCACTGCGCTGCCAGGGAAGTCTCATCAGCATCTCTTCTTTATATACATTCTGGAAACTGCAACTTCAAGGGTACAACATTATCAGAAGTGAAATGAACAGAGACTTATGCTTAAGTCTTTAATCCATTTTTAGTTGATTTCTGTGTATGGTGTAAGGTAGGGTCCAATTTTATTCTTTTTTATGTGGGTATTTAGTTTTCCCAACACCATTCATTTGAAAATATTATCCTTTCTCCATTGTGTATTCTTGGCACCGTTGTTGAATATTGTTGACTGTATATGTCTGGATTTATTTCTGGTCTCTCTATTCTGTTCCATTAGCCCCTGTGTCTACTTTTATGCAAGTACCAAACTGTTTTAAGTACTACAGCTTTGTAATATAATTTGAAATCAGGAAGTGTGATGTCTCTGACTATGTTCCTCATCAAGATTTCTTTGACTGTTCAGGTTCTATATGAATTTTAGAATTGCTTTTTCCATTTCTGTGAAAAATACCATTTGAATTCTTTTTTTCTCCAGTCTCCTACTTTATTTCCTCTTCATAATAGTAACAACTGTTACAGATTTCTTATATGTACTTCCAGAAAAATGTTCTATTTATTTACCAGTGTTCTTTTAAGACAATTTACACAGAAGACACACTATCCTGCCCTTTGTTTTCTTTTTCCTTAAAAATATATTTTATCTATAAGTGAAATATATAAGTAAAAAAGTATATATATATATATATATTTTTTTTTTTACTAGCCTAAGGATAGGGAATTAGTCTTTTTTTTAACATCTTTATTGGAGTATAATTGCTTTACAATGGTGTGTTAGTTTCTGCTTTATAACAGAGTGAATCAGCTATACATATACATATATCCCTATATCTCCTCCCTCTTGTGTCTCCTTCCCACCCTCCCTATCCCACCCCTCTAGGTGGTCACAGAGCACCGAGCTGATCTCCCTGTGTTATGCAGCTGCTTCCCACTAGCTAGCTATTTTACGTTTGGTAGTGTATATATGTCCATGCCACTCTCTCACTTTGTCACAGATTACCCTTCCCCCTCCCCATATCCTCAAGTCCATTCTCTAGTAGGTCTGTGTCTTTATACCTGCCTTTCCCCTAGGTTCTTCATGACCATTTTTTTTTCTTAGATTCCATATATGTGTGTTAGCATATGGTATTTGTTTTTCTCTTTCTGACTTACTTTACTCTGTATGACAGACTCTAGGTCCATCCACCTCACTACAAATAACTCAATTTTGTTTCTTTTTATGGCTGAGTAATATTCCATTGTATATATGTGCCACATCTTCTTCATCCATTCATCTGTCGATGGACACTTAGGTTGCTTCCATATCCTGGCTATTGTAAATAGAGCTGCAATGAACATTACAGTACATGTCTCTTTTTGAATTATGGTTTTCTCAGGGTATATGCCCAGTAGTGGGATTGCTGGGTCATATGGTAGTTCTATTTGTAGTTTTTTAAGGAACCTCCATACTGTTCTCCATAGTGGCTGTATCAATTTACATTCCCACCAACAGTGCAAGAAGGTTCCCTTTTCTCCACACCCTCTCCAGCATTCAATGTTCGTAGATTTTTTGATGATGGCCATTCTGACCGGTGTGAGATGATATCTCGTTGTAGGTTTGATTTGCATTTTTCTAATGATTAATGATGCTGAGCATTCTTTCATGTGTTTGTTGGCAATCTGTATATCTTCTTTGGAGAAATGTTTATTTAGGTCTTCTGCCTATTTTTGGAATGGGTTGTTTGTTTTTTTGATATTGCACTGCATGAGCTGCTTTTAAATTTTGGAGATTAATCCTTTGTCAGTTGCTTCATTGGCATATATCTTCTCCCATTCTGAGGATTGTCTTTTCATCTTGTTTATGGTTTCCTTTGCTGTGCAAAAGCTTTGAAGTTTCATTAGGTCCCATTTGTTTATTTTTGTTTCCATTTCTCTAAGAGGTGGGTCAAAAAGGATCTTGCTGTGATTTATGTCATAGAGTGTTCTGCCTATGTTTTCCTCTAAGAGTTTGATAGTGTCTGGCTTTACATTTAGGGCTTTCATCCATTTTGAGTTTATTTTTGTGTATGGTGTTAGGGAGTGTTTTCATTTCATTCTTTTACATGTAGCTGTCCAGTTTTCCCAGAACCACTTATTGAAGAGGCTGTCTTTTCTCCACTGTATAATCTTCCCTCCTGTATCAAAGATAAGGTGACCATATGTGCATGGGTTTATCTCTGGGCTTTCTGTCCTGTTCCATTGATCTATATTTCTGTTTTTGTGCGAGTACCATACTGTCTTGATTACCATAACTTTGTAGTATCATCTGAAGTCAGGGAGCCTGATTCTTGCAGCTCTGTTTTTCTTTCTCAAGATTGCTTTGGCTATTCAGGGTCTTTTGTGTTTCCATACAAATTGTGAAATTTTTTGTTCTAGTTCTGTGAAAACTGCCAGTGGTAGTTTGATAGGGATTGCGTT